>NC_083350.1:116729523-117354523 GCF_030254825.1 Meriones unguiculatus
AAATGTCTTTGTTTGGGGCTGCTGCCATTTACTGCTTTAAAAATTTAGATGTCTTGTTACTTTTTATGAAGCAGAAGAACATGCATCTGGTGAAAAACCAGCAGTCTGTCACTCATGGCGAACTCTGATATAAATGGCAAAGAAGGTAGTTTCCAGTTGAGAAAATTGAATGAATCTTGAGGAGGGCTGTGCAAAACTTGAGACGATATGATTGCCATCGATTATTTAATTATATTGTGATGATGATAATAGCCCCTCTCTTCCTTTCCTGAGTTTCAGATCATCCGAGGGACCAATGATTAACTCAAGCAAATGGAAATTAAGTGCCCCTTGTCACACAGTTTTGGAGACTGTCTGCTTCTCAGTAATGAAAGCGTTAGTAACTTCAGCTCAGATATGAATGTAGCTATCAGTTAAATCACCAGGCGGCCCACATCTCCACCTCCCATTTTGCCCTGATGCAGGCATCTTCTTCTGAAGGCTGTCCTCATAAATCCCCCAAAGTGAAGAGAGAAAGGAGCTGTAACAAGCATGAATAGCTTCTCTCAAACATACCATTAGGTGAGGGAGACAGATTGAAGATTAGGGACAAAGGTCATATTATGTTCAAGCACATTGGGACCTGGCAAGGAAGAGTTAGTATCTGGTAGCTAAGTCCTTTCCACCCTGTCGAAGTTTAGCTATCCTACCCTATGTGAAATTCCTCTAACCCTTCCCGTCATGTACATTTAATGAAATGAATACCAGGTTTTAGAAATACTAAAACAGTGCCTGACAGAATGATAATCGGTGGTTTATGCCATATGGGTCAGATACTTGATGGAATAAGAAAGAGCTCAAAAGGCTATGTGTAAGGCAGACATAGGTTGGAGCAGACACAGGGTTTTCATACAATGATAGAACATGAGCCCGTTCAGGAAGCCGAGGCAGGATATCTGATGGGACAAGAGAATGGAAAGGGTTTTGGCCTAAGTTATGTCATGGATGCAGTGAGAATGGGGACCATGGACATGATGTGGTTAAAGAATGGAACAGCGCAAACATCTTGCCGAAATATCTATTGGAAGGCAACAGGGAGCCGGGCAGCATTGGTTTACTTAGGAGCAAGGTGTGAACGGCCCCACTGGAAGGGTATTCAGTTAACAGAGCAGAGCATATGAAGCTATTGAAAAAAAATACCATTTTCACAGATTATTCTGGAAGAAGTATTGCTCCCTGCAATGGTCATTTGTGTGGCCTAACAGATTCCCTTTCCGGTTTAATCCAGTTAAGCTAAGGAGCCCTGACTAATACACCTGACTAATAGGGCACAGAGAAGGGAGCCTCAGACTTGTGGGTGTATTAGAATGACTTGCTAAACTGCCAGGTGCTGGCCACTTCTCCATAGTGTCTGATGTGGTAAAGCAGGGCACAACTCAATAACGTCTTTGAAATGGCCGTTGATACTAATGGAGCTGAAATCGCACATTAGTAGTCACTGGGATAAACCCTGCCAATCGTGAATGAGTGAATGAATGAACAGAATCAGAGTAAATTTCTTCAATCCATAAAATAAAATGGTCTAAGCTTGTCAATTATAGCTGCTTGGGAGGCTGAGTCAGAAGGGTCATAAGTTCAAGTCCTTTCTGGAAGGGTAAATTCAAGGTCCGCCTAGGCTGCATAGAGAAATTCTGCCTCAAAAGAGTTAAAAGGAGGCTGGGGATACAGCTCGGCGTTTACTCACCCGGCATGTGTGAGGTCCTCAGCACAATGCCTAGTCCTACAAAACAGACAGAATGAAGCAAAACCATAAAACAATGAGATGGGACGGTCTCTGAGATGTATTTGTGTCTATGAGTCTAAACTACAAAATGCCCTACTATAGAGTTTTGCATTTATTTGTTATGTGTGTGTGTTGGGGGGCACATGGCTGTGAT
This sequence comes from Meriones unguiculatus, assembly GCF_030254825.1. Lineage (NCBI taxonomy): Eukaryota > Metazoa > Chordata > Mammalia > Rodentia > Muridae > Meriones > Meriones unguiculatus. The sequence continues at coordinate 116,731,440 of NC_083350.1, forward strand.
GTGCACATGCAATGTTTGCTTCTCTCCTTGCGTCATGTGTGGTGGGGGGTGGAACTCAGGCGGGCAGGTGTGGTAGCAAGCACCCTCATGCTGAGCCATCTTCCCAGCATATGTATGTGTGTGTGTATATATATATATAATACATACTTCGGTGTTTACAGAGAATGCTTTTATCCTTTGGAATGGATGATTTTACAGGGTAGGACTTCTGTCAGCACCCAAGTGGGAATCTGAAGATGTGAAATTGGACCTACAGGCTTTCACTAAGACGAGAAACCTTAAACATGGGTTGTCCATATTCCCACACTCAACAACTCAACAAAACCAGAGATAGATGGGAGAGAGAGAGAGAGAGAGAGAGAAACAGCTAATTCAAAATTTACCCACATATCTTTAAAAGGTAGAAAGAGAAAGGATGAGATTTTTTTTTTCTCAAGGAAAAGTATGGGTGGGCCAACATCAGGAACTTTGCAGTACATTTACCCAAATTGTTAGAAAATTCCAGCCTCAAGAAACTATTTACCCAACTCATACTTACCCAGAACAACCAGGTAGATGGCTGGCCAATGGAGGCAAGGCTTCTTGCTCATCAAGCTCAAAGTTTCAACACAGAGACCCAGACAGGCTGATGTCACCACAGTTTGTGGGCCAGTTGTCAACATTTGCAGCCTCAGCAAAGCCCTGCTTCTTCTAATCGACCTCCATGCTGTTGGCTAAGGGAAGGCTGGTCCAGGCAGGAACTGCTGCTGGCAGCCTTGAAGAGAACTCTGTCCAGACTTGGGGATTTCCTGAATTTCGTCTTGAGTGATTTGCTATTATTTCTATTTAAACCTATTATGTCGTAAGCTGCTTTGCAGTGGGCTAGGTCTCAGTCATCACTGTAGTCCACACAGCACATATCTGCCAATCACAAGCTCAGTACATATTTATGTTCTAAAACTGAACACTAATGACTGTAAACAGAGTTCAGAATATCTAAGGTAGAAGCTTCTAACAGAGAAAGACAGGCACATTAATGTCCTTACTGCTGAAATAAGGCTTTTATTCTACCCTATCTCAAACATTTTGATCTGTTGCCTACCTGGTTTGGTTATGTCTGTTGACAAACTTTTACACATTTGTGAAAACACAGGTCAGTCACTGTCTCCTCTAGCATTTTCCTCCTTTGTAGTAACTCCATCCTTTAAGGATCCTTATACTTTTTTTTTCCATGAAGGGAGAATTAATTGTTTGCAGATCTGTGGACTATGACCTAGCCGAGGAAAAAGTCTATACTTGCATTTTGAAATGAATTTGCAGTCACAGTGTGGGCCAAGCAGGCAGCTGCTGTACCGTGCAAATTCACAGGTTCCAGGAACCTCCCCTGCAGTCTCCCCGCCTGCTTTGCGATTCTTGCACATGCTGGATCTCAGAGTTCTGCCTCCTACTCAGCTCTTTGAGGAAGGTCACTCTTACAGCGCCAACAAACATTTATTTTAGAGATCAGGAATTTTGACCTCAGCTTTTAAGGCTGTTTTGATAGAAAAAGAACTCGAGGGCTAAAGAGGGACGGAGGCTTGAGGGAGGGTGGAGATAAAGGGTTTATCTTAGGCCAGCAGAGATAAACTTTGCCAAGTTTCTGGTTTCTCTGAGTTGAAATTTCTAAAGGAGAAAGTTCAGTGAAAAACCCACTGCACACTGAAGCTCACACTCAACTCTTGGGGGGGCTAAAGAAGGGAGAGTGACAGTGTTTCCGTCATTCACACGTTGAAGCTAATCTGAAATGGCTGAAGGTCTTAGCTGTGACACAGCAGCAGATTTTATGCCCGTCTTGCCTTGAGTTTGGCCGTAGTGGCTTGGAGACCCATGATCTCAAGGCAGCCACATTCAAAGACATGTTTAACAATTTCTGGGCTTTTCTGGGAGGGATCATTAACTCACTTCTGCAGCTGAACCAGGAAGCTGTGCCAAGTGGACATTGCTGAGGTCTTGATTTGTTCTTACCCCTATCTGTTGGCAGCCTCGTGATGGATTGTTTTCCCTGGGCCAGGGTCAAGAGAGGCTAGTCAGTGAAAAACATTCTTTTTTTTCCCCCACTCCGTTTCAGAAAAGGGCATGCTGCCTCTGCTTGTTGCCATGGCTGAATCTCCATCTAGACATAGGAAATCATTTGCTTTTAATTATTTCGTTTCTAGGTCTGACCAGAATGAACTATTTTGTGTTTGTGAATTCTTTAAATGCATGTCTCAGTAACTACTGTCAGGGTTGAAATACCTAAGAGAATGTTGCCAAGCTGTTTCAAGTCGATGGAAATAAGAAACGGACGATGGGAGAGAGAGCAGGTAGATTATCAAATATATTGGGCCCTGATTCAGATTTAATTTTTAGAGATTTTACTTTCCTACCTGAATAGGAAACAAATAGCCATTGACCCTTTACTGTATGCGTAAGCTTTTTTTATAGATTCCCACCTCTTATACATAGTTTAGCAGATTTTCTGAGTGTGCACCCAGGAAACATACCAATATTGTATTCCTCAACCTGTCTTCCTTGTTTCTCCACAGAGTGGAGCTGCAGCTGCACTGAGGTGATGCAGACAGGTTTCCAAAGATGAAAGATGGAGTAAATGATACTGAGAATTGACTGGGAGTTTCTGTTTATCAATTGTCTAAAGAAAGGAAATAAGTCATCAGGTTTAGTCTGAAGATCAGGGTGCTGAAATCAGGCCCTTGGATCGTAATCCTGTGGGAATGAAAGATGAACGGTCTGTGATGTGTGTCCGTGACAAGTTATCTCTTTACTTTGGAATACAGTCTTATCACTAGTGCAAGTGGTTTAAAATATTCCCATCAAAGAGATAGGTTGTTTGTTTTTGAGGTGTGCTGTGTCTAACAAAGCACTGGCATTTAGTAGTTTGAAAAGGAGGTCCTGTTGGCAGGGGCCACTCGGTTACTTGACAAATATGTTCTGTGCCAGGAACTTGTCCAGAGCATGTGGATCACATGACTCCGCCCAGAAGGCGCTTCCACTTTAGTGGAAGAAGACAAAAAAAAAAAAGTACCACTGTTGGCATGATAAAGTACACCATCACTTTAGAGACTGACTGGAGGAATGATGTTTTTATTAAGGTCTGCATACAGGGAAGGAAGCATTAGACAAACTTGAGAGAAGGCAGGTGTTAAACTCGGCTAAACAAAACATGGCCAGGCAGCTTGGACGTGCTGGGCAAGCCAGTGAAAGGAGATGTAGCTGTAAAGACAGGGAGATTGAGCACCTGGAGGCTCTGAGGCCTTGCAGAGGAGGACATGTCACTGTAAGCTGCTGGATGTTTTATACTTGGAGGATGAGAAAAGAAATTGTCTGCTGTGTAGACAGAAAACAAACGAGGGCAAGTGTGATGGCTGAGGGTGCATAGTGAACTTAAAGTCGGTAGCACTGAGGGTGACAAGATTAGTTTAGAGACACTACAGTCAAGGCTGTCAGGAGCTTCGTGGCCAGGCTGTAGACTCTGTATGTGTTCATGTGTGCCTATGTGAGACTTTGGGTGCGCATAGGCATGTTGACACAACATATCTTCTTCAGTTGCTCTCCACTTTATTTTTCCAGTAAGTTAAAAAAGATTCTTTGAGCATTTTATATAATATATTTTGATCATTTTCATCTATTCTCTCTCAACTCCTCCCAGATCCACCTCCACCTCCCCACCCATGCATCCAACTTTGTGCCTTCTATTTTCCTTCTTCTTCTTGTTTTTTTTTTAAAGCCCATTTTGTGTTGCTCAAGCACACTTGGATGTAGGGCCAGTGTGGTTGGCCTACCCTTCTTTGAGGGTTCAGACCCTTAAAGAAAACTGAGCCCCTCCAACCTCCATAAAGCTAGCAAAGCCCCATCCTCCTCCTGTGTTCTGGGCTTTGTCTGCCTGAGCTTCTGCGGGTCTTAAGCATGCTGTCATAACATCTGTGAGTTCATACATGCAATTGCCTTGTTGTGTTTCAGGAACCACTGTTTGCTTGTAGCCATCCATCACCTCTGGCTCCCAAATCTTCCCGTCCTGTCTTTTTGGTAATTCCTAAGCCTTGGGGGCAGGAGTGTGATGTTGATCTTTCATTTGGGGATGAGCGCTTTGCAGTCTCTTATCCTCTCTTGAAGTTGTGGGTCTCTGTCAATTGTCTTCTGCTGCAAGAAGAAGCTTCTCTGATGAGAGTTAAGAGGTACTAGCCTATAGTTATAAAAATAAGAACCTAGGGCCTGGAGAGATGGCTTAGAAGTTAAGAGCACTGGCTGCTTTTCCAGAAGTACCGAGTTCTAGTCCCAGCAACCACATAGTAACTCATTACCATCTATGTTACAGATGCCCTCTTCTGGTGTGCAGGCACAAATGCATGCAGAATATTATAAATAAATAAATAAATAAATAAAATAAAATAAAATAAAATAAAATAAAATAAAAAACCTTAAAAATAAAATAAGAGTAAGAACCCAGTGAGAGTTTGTTACTATATCCATTTAGCGGGACAATTGCATTAGGTTCTCCCCTAGGGCTAAAGACACGTCTTGCCTCTAGTTCTTGACTCTAATAATGGTGCTGGTTTATGAATTCCGTTTCACAGAGCAGACCTTAAATCCAATCAGAAAATGTTCAGTTGCTTCTACAACATTTTCAGCATTCCTTCCAGAGGGTATATCTTTCCAGACCAGTTGTTACTGTAGCCCACAGGATTCTCAGCTGGGTAGGACTGGCAGTTATTTTTCTTCTCGTGGTGCTGTACTTGCACTTTCCAGCACTGTGAACATTGGCCCACAGGAATGGAGCTTTGAGGTGAGTACCAGCTTGATTTTTCCATGTTCTATGACTTAAGTACATGTTATCTTCAGCAATAGAGTTTTACCATCAAGTTCTGGGAGGGTAAGCAAAGAGTAATGGCAACAGCCTATAATGTTTGGAGGTGTGGGCTTTGTAATTCCACTGGCCAACAACTCCATAAGTGGTAACTGAGTCCAGGCAATGGGCAATTTCTTTGTTGGCCTGTGCTGTCCCTGTTATAAAATGGCTCCATTTAAGCTCTTTTAAGATCATGTATATGTATGTGCATATTTATATGTATGTATTTTAGGAAGCATCTACAGTACAAGGTTTCCATAAGGATATTTAGTTAGTTATTCCTCCCCACACTCACTCCACTACCCTGACTTTCCATCCCTCCATCCATTTAACCCTTCCTGTTCATTATTCCTCTTTCCTCTTTTATATCACTACATTCTACCTACCCTTCTTGGAAGACCCTCCCCACTGCCCTTTAATAGTTTCCTGGCCTTGATGGGTTTTTTTGAATGAAACACACATTTGAGGATCCAGAGCAAATGTCCATGTTGGAGAAAACATGTGACATTTGACCTTCTGAGCCCAGGTTCCCTCACATGATAGTTTCCTGCTCTATCAATTTTCCTGAAAATTTTATAATTTTGTTTTTCTTTCTTTTTTGGGGGGGCAGTTTGAGATGGGGCCTCACTATGTACCCCTGAACTAGATACATAGATGAAGCTGGCAAGGAACATTGATGAGCAGGTAACTCTATTCACAATGTCTAGAAATGGAAACTACTTAAATGTCTACTATCTGGTGAATGGATAATGAAAATGTGGCACGTTTATGCAATGGGTGGATATTATTCATATATTACAACAAATAATAATAATTATCATTAATTATTATTATTATTTGTTAAGACAAACAAAGTTGCCAGGTGTACAGACCTTTAATCCCAGCTCTTGGAAGACACAGGCAGGTACCCCTGCAAGTTCAAGCCAGCCTGGGAGGAAAGGGTTTATTTTGCTCAAACTTCTAGGTTTCAGTCTATCACAGAGAAAAAGCAGGGCAGAAACTCAAGCAGGGCAGGAACCTAGAGTCAAGAGCTGACGTAGAAGCCATGGAGGAACACTGCTTACTGGCTTGATTTCCATGGCTTATGCATCCTGCTCTCTTTAGTTTTCCTTTTCTTCCTTCTTTTTTTCCTTCTTGCCTTCCTTCCTTCATTCCTTCTTCCTTCCTTGTTTTGTTTTGAAACAGAAACAGGGTTCTCTCTGTAGCATTGGCCACCCTAGAACTCGCTCTGTAGACCAGGCTGGCCTCAAACTCACAGAGATCTGCCTGCCTCTTCCTCCCAAGTGCTGGGATTAAAGGCATACTCCACCACCACCTGGCATTTGTCCTGGATAGCATCCAGGACCACTATCCCAAGGGTGGGCTGGACCTTTCCACATCCATGGTTAATTAAGAAAATGCCCTTCTGAGTGAAGATTGAACATCTTAGCCAGGGTCCTCTTCAAGAAGCCTATCAGAGAGGGCTTCTGAAAGACTCTACCCAGCAGGGTATCAAAACATATGCTGAGATTCATAGCAAACTTTGGGCAGAGTGCAGGGAATCTTATGAAAGAAGGGGGAGCTAGGAAGAGTTAGAGGCAACAGGAGCTCTACAAGGAGAGCAACAGAACCAAAAAATCTGGGATACAGGTCTTTTCTGAGACTGATACTCCAACCAAGGACCATGCATGGAGATAATTTAGAACCCCTGCATAGAAATAGCCCATGGAAGCTCAGTGTTCAAGAGGGTTCCCCAATAATAGGTTTAGGGACTGTCTCTGACATGAAATCAGTGGCTGGCTCTTCGATCACTTCTACCTGAGGGGGGGATCAGACTTACCAGTCCACAGAGGAACAATGCAACCAGTCCTGGTGAGACTTGATAAACTAGGGGCAGATGGAAGGGGAGGAAGACCTACCCTATCATTGGACTAGGGGAGGGGCATAGGAGAAGAAGAGGGAGGGAGGGTGGGATTGGGGAGAGGATGGAGAGGAGGCTACAGCTGGGATACAAAGTGAATAAACTGTAATTAATAAAAAAAAAAAGAAAATGCCCAAGGGCTTTCCTAAAGCTCAGTCTTAAGGGTGCATCTTCTCAGTGGAGGTTTCCTCTCAGAAGACTGTAGCTTGTGACGAGTTGACATAAAACCAGCCAGCACAGGTGCTTTGGCTTCTTTCATCCCTGTTTACATTTTCTTTATCTCCATCACTTGTCTTATCTCCCTAGCCAAGACTTCAAACACTATGTTGAAGCGAACATCTTCTCATTTCTGATTTTAGAAGAAATGCTTTGAGATTTTTCTCCTTTTCTCTTTCTTTATCTTTCTTTTCTTTTCTTTTCTTTTCCTTTCTTTTCTTTCTTTTTTTTTTTTTTTTTTTTTTTTTTTTTTTTTTTTTTTTTTTTTTGGGAAAGGACCTGTTTTGAATGTGGAGTTTCCTGGTTTGCTTAGACTGACTGGATTGCAAGCCCAGGGATCCTCCCATCTGCCTCCCGAGTCCTGGGCTTACATGTGTGCACTGTTGCTCCTCGATTTTTCTGTGGGTGCCATATATCTGAACTTCAGTCTCATTCCTGCAAGGCAAACACTTTACAGACTGAGTCATCCCGCTAGGCCCCAAAGATTTTTATTTGACCTGTGAGGAAGTGGTGATGCTGTTGCCTAAGTGTCTGGTGACACTGGGGATAAAGGTACATTGTATGTGGAGATGATCGTCTACAGAGTTCTTAGGTCTGTTTAAGAGAACCAGTCATTCTGTGTTAAGTTTTTCCCACTTGTTTAGTTTAAAAAGCACATAAATAATTTTAGCTAGTAATATCCACTGAGGATTGTTAAATGATGGCTTATTCCCTAGTATTTAGTGTCCTGTGATTTATGACCTGTGTGGCATATTAATACTAATATATGATTTCTTTAATTGATTTTTTTTATGACTGAATGATATTAAGGAATCCAGATTTTAATAAATTTACTACCTAACAGATTATTTTCAATCAATGGCTTGTTAGGTGGTTAGAACCCTTTTGGAATGTTAAGAGAATAGAAATATTAGTCTTATAAATTAAAATAAGCTTTAATTCCAGGACATGGGAGGCAGAGGCCTGCCTGATCCAGAGTGAGTTCCAGGGCAGCTCCCTGTCTAAAAAAAAAAGAAAGAAAATAACCACAAGAAGTAAATCCTTCAATATCTTGGGCCCCATATCCTTAGCAAGATCAGCCAGACCTGGTTTCTAATATTGGTAGATGAGTTTTATTTTTCTATTTCTCTGGCGAAACACCATGGACAAGGCAATTTTTCGAGGAGAGCATTTAAGCTGGTATGGGGGGGCAGGGTGCAGATGTAGATGCAGGAGGTTCTCTGTGAGTTTGAGGACAGCCTGATCTACACTGAGTTCTGTGTAGCCAGGAATTCACAGAGACTCTGTCTCAAACAGCCAGAAACAAAGAAAAAAAAAAAAAGAAAAGCGTTGAACTGAGCTGCTGGTTTCAGAGAATGAAGATCGGCAATGGTGAAGAAAAGGCATGGTGGCAGGCCTCGCAGAGCGCTCACATCTCCCTCCGCAAGTAGGAGGTGGAGAGAACGAACTCAAAATGGGGTGCCCGTGAGCGTTTTGAAACCCCAAGGCCCACGCCCAGTGACAGAACTCCTCAGAAGGTCATACCTCCCAATCCTTTCAACCCACACAGCCACTAACGGAGGACGAAGTGGTCGAAGACGTGAGCCTACCTGTGGGAGCGTTCACAATCTCGTTCAAGCCAGCACAATGGTAATGCTTTGTTCCTAGAAATATTGATAGTTCTATTAAGATTTCCTCCTGTGACTATGAACTAGCCCTGGGCAAAGTCTTATAAAAATAATCATGTTTATTAATTTGTTTATTCACCCAGTGAAAAGGTATCTGCTGTTTTTAGGTGCTCTTTCAGTCTCTTTGGATACAAGGACCTACACTGTCTACTATTATTATCTAAGCAGACATTGTCAACTTCCCGTAGTTAAAATGAGCAATGGCAAGTGGATTGGTTTGGTTGGATCAAGTCTGAAAGGTTTTGTGGCAAGTCTGAAAGGAGGGAGGTATTATTTTTAATGGATGATCTTGAACCATTGAAGGGTTTTTACATGTGGGATCGATTGATCCATCTAGCCTTGTACTTTAGAAAAATCACTGTAGCAACAGTGAGGAATTGAAATGCAGGTAAATAAGAGTACTTTAGCCCCTGCATAGACCTGTGCTTTTCACCCTAGGCCTCCATCATGTACAGAGCTATGACTTGACCACTGTGATTTCATTTACCACCAAGCTGGAAAAAAAAATAAGTAGAGGAGACACCTCCAGCATTTCATAACCAAATGCTCCAAGGTCAGAGTAGGAAAAATTGTTTAGTCTGCTAATATAAGTAACTTCTCAATGTTACAGCTTAACTTTATTATATGCTATAACTCAAGCATGGTTGCAGTGCCAAACTGACTTTGAAGAACGTCTGTGGCTGAGCCCTGTTTCACCTGCCTCATCATTTCATCTCTCTAGTGCAGCAGTTCTCAGCCTGTCAGTTGTGACCATTGAAAAACACATCCCCCCCCCATGGTATTAGGAACTGAGATACCCCTCAGTAGCAAAATTACAGTTGTGATGTAGCAAGGAAAGTAATTTTATAGTTTGGTGTCACCACAACATGAGAAACTATATTTGCAGCGTTAGGAAGGTTGAGAACCACTGCTTTAATATAATTTTTATTTTTTATATTAATCACAGGTTATTTACTTTATATCCCAGCTGTAGCCCCCACCCTCATTCCCTCCCTTCCTCCCTCATCTCCTCCCTGCCCCTTTCCAAGTCCACTGATAGGGGAGGTCCTCCTCCCTTCCATCTGACCCTAGCTTATTAGGTATCTTCAGGACTGGCTGCAATGTCCTCCTCTGTGGCCTAGCAAGGCTGCTCCTTCCTCGGGGTAAGGGGAGTCAAAAAGCCAGTCACTGAGTTCATGTCAGAAATAGTCCTTATTCCCCTTACATTCCTTATTCTCCTTATATTCCCTTGATATAGGGAACCCAGTTGGATACTGAGCTACTATGGGCTACACCCAAGTAGGGCTTCTAGGTTATATCCATATATGGTCCTTGGTTGGAGAAACAGTCTCATAGAAGACCCCTGTGCCCTGGTATATTTGGTAGGGTCTTTTTTAAGACAGAAGCAAACACAGCCATGAAGACTTTGTGACTGTGTTCAGATGAGGTTTAACTATGGCCCATTAACTGTCTCTAGACCGTTGAGGATCTTTTTGATGCTATTTGCTTTCTTCTCTTGATACCAAAAGAGTTTGGTTTTCCAGCCATGTCCTGGAGCAGCGTATTGGATTTTCTGATGGCCGTGTGTGTCTTTTTGTAGGACATATGAATGCTGGGATTCAGGAGGCAGTGAACCCAGACAGAAAGATTAAAGGTATTAAAGAGGAACAGATAGAGCTTTCCAGTTTCTACTCCACAGCACATATACAATGCCACCAAGAGAACGAAGGAGAGCAGCATGTGTCAGTATATGGCTTGTCATTCCCTCCCTCCAAAGCTGCTTAGGGAGTCTCCAGATGTGGTTCCCACCCCGACGGTTACGGTTACCTTGGCACAAGTCTGGGCATGGTTTGGCATGTTCCTTAAGAAAGCCAATCAGTTTTGGTACAACTTTTATCATTAATTCTTACCCTGCTAGTTTGTTAAGACATTCATTAGCTTTTCATAAACATATTTATTTAGATTAATTATTGCAGAAAAGATTCTCTAGGCGAAGTTTCAGTGCTCATGAAAGGAAATCAAATAAAGATGCAGCTTCGGAGTGCCAGGGAGAGCACTGCATCTCAGTGATTCCTGTGGTGTCAATAAATGCATCAGGAGAGTTAAATCCAATATAATAACCAGCAGTAGTTGAAACACTCATTTGAAATGTCCTGGGGCTGGAATAAATAATGAATCATTATTATGAAGTGCCAGGTCCGTGGGGAGTACGATCTTCCGACCAGTGAGAGATGGGATAAAAAACATTTCTGGCCACTGAAGCCAAATGAGAATATGGCATCAGTCATCAATCCGGTCACGTTGTAGTCTATGCAATAGGAGATGGAGCCTCCTCCTCTCTGATACCTGTTGTCTGTTCCCATTTCTTATTTAGTATGCCTTACGTTTTCTGAACCCTGCTGGGTGATGTTCTTTGGCCATAATGAGCTTTCCCTCTAAAAGTGGTTGACCACCCTCCTTCCCACAGAGCTGCTGACAAATAAGACAAATTTAAGGCCAAACATGACAAGCCATGTACAAGTAGAGCTGAAAATGTGTTAGGATTAGATAACTATGGGTCTACCATGCTTTTGTCTTGGTTCATATGGAAGAGATAGTACCATGTGTACAGGGCAGGGAAAGGCGGGGGGACAGGCCTCAACCTTTAGAAGCTCTTAGTTTTGCTTCAACACGTGGGATATCTGTGCAGGTGTCAAGCCTGGAGTCATTTGGAAAAATTGGACAGACTTCACTGGCAAAATATTTGAAAAGCAGATTTAAAGTTAGAAGATGAGGCAGGAAGATTATGATTTTCAGTGCCAGGGCACATGATTCATGGATATCAGATTTCTGTAAGCTTCTGAAAAGAATAGAAGGGATTTATTGGGATCTAGGCAAATTTTTTGTCTCCTTTGGTTGCTTTTAGCAAGTCTATGAGATGGCATTTCCATTTATAATTCAGTTCAGTGCTGGAGATATAGCCCAGTGGTTGAGTTTATTCTTAGCAAGCATGAGGCCATGGGATAAATCCCTAGCCCCCTGTAATAATTAATGAGAATAATAACTGTAATAATAATAATAATAGATTTTCATGGAGAAGGTGTAGCTCAGATGGTGGAGTATTTGCCTAACATACTGCACTCCAAAACTAGGCATGGTGTGGTGGCTCATACCTCTAATTCTAGCACTTGGGAGGCAGAGGCAGGAGGATCAGAGTTCAAGATCACCTTTGGAAGCATAGAGAATTCTAGGCCAGCCTGGGATATATGCAGCTCGGTCTCAAAAATGAAAAACATGACTGACTTTGAAATAAGGCTAATACAGTACCTAACAGACACAGCACAGTAATAGGAGGGAGACCAGCTTCTCTGCCAGATCCGCTCCCCCAGCTAGCCGGCTGATGAGAGTTATGCGATTCTTTTTGAGTTATTTTTGATTCTTCATCTGTGGAATGGACCTAAAAACCCGGTGCTGTTGTTGAAGGAGATTCCTTTTGAGAAATGGAAAATGTTATGACATGCTGAAGATATTTAAAAGCAGGACATATTTTTGTGGAAATGTTACATTACTCATGGTCCTAAGGCAAGGGATAAGCTTTCTCACATTCCTAACAAATCTATTTTACACCCTCAGTGTAAAAACGATGTTTCTTTTAAGGTAACAGTTCAAAACAATTACTTGTCTTAGTTACTGTTCTCTTGCTGTGAGGAGGCACCCTGGTCAAGGTAAGTCTCGTAAAAGGAAGCATGTAATTGGGGCTTGTTTACAGTTTTTGATGGCTAGTCCATGATCATCATGGCAGGAAGCAGACAGGCTTGGAACTGGAGCAGTAGCTGAGAGCTTTACATTCTGATTTGTGGGCAGCAGAGAAGACATTGGGCCTGGCGTGGGCTTTTGAAACCTCAGAGCCCAACCCCACGGACACACCCCCTAATTCTTCTCAAACAGTTCCACCAACTGGGAACCAAGCCTTCAAACTACTGCACTCAAACCACGACAGTAGTTTTCACTGGCATGTTATTGTATGGAATTAGATGCACTAACAGCTGATGTATTCTGTCACAGTTGTCTCGGCTACACACACACACACACACACACACACACACACACACACAAATGCATTTAAAACAAAAATGCTATCATACTATGTACACAAATGAACATCTTTGTATATCTATCTAATTTTTATTTTTATTTCAGTTTTTGAACCTAAGTGATCTTTCCTAGTAAAATTACACAATCAGTTTCCTGTTGTTTTACTGTTAAATTTTCCTCAGGGTTTTAAATTTTTTATTTTTGCCATAAAAAGAGATATTACCATAACAGCACTTGATCTTCTTTTGGGATATATATGTATGTGTGTATGTGTGTGTGTGTGTGTGTATTCTAAAAAATACATATGGCTAGATTGATATATGTTTGATAGTACAATACATTAGTTTTAGAATGTGGTTAGGACTTATTTTAATTTCCTTGAGTATGCATTATGAGAGTGCATGCATGCATGTGTGTGTGCATGTATGCATGTGTGTGTGTTTTACTTACATTTCCATGTCCTCCTTTCTTGCTCCATTCAGTACAGCTCAATCGCCATTTTGAATTCTTCAGTGGGATATATATAGCACTGTTATATTAGAGGCAATTTCAGTACTTAAGAAATATAGAAAAGTCGGGTGTGGTGGTGCACGCCTGTAATCCCAGAACTTGGGGAGGCAGAGGTAGGTGAGTTCCAGGCCAGCCTGGTCTACAAAGGGAGTCCAGGGCAGCCAAGGCTACACAGAGGCACCCTATATCAAAAAAGAAAAACAAACAAGAATATAAAAATGTATTTTCTCCTAATATGATATCCCAAAATAGATGAATAAATAAATGAATTTCAAATAATATTTATTTATTGGCTGACTAATTTATTGATTGTAGTACTGGGAGATGCTTAAAGGCAAGGAATGTTAACTGAAAGCGTACCGAGACATCCTTAATGAGTGAGGTGGCAAAAATGTTATTCTGTAACTACCCCGAGTCTAAGGTAGTTTGGACTTGGGGTAGTTACAGAGCCATCTTTCCATAACTTGCTTGGTAGCTGTCTTCCCCGGGGCTTGGTGGCATTGGCTATATACTGAAGTGGGTGACCTTTTCTGAGTGAATGCAGTGTTGGTGGCCTAAGCCAGAATATTAGTACCTTTTAGTGCTCCATGTCAGGCAGGTGTGAAAGAACCAGCTTGAAGCATGCCCTTAGTTCATACCCCCAAGGAAACTGTCAAGATAACCAGGGCAATTTTCTCTTGTGCTTTAAGAGTGAAATTAGTGTGGAGAAAATTGATGTCTTACTTCAGAGTGGGATGTGCAGGCTGGAGCTCTCCGGCCGGAGCTGCTCTACCTGTCTTAACAGAAAAGGACCAGGGAGTCTCTGTCATCTGCTTCATTAGGAGGGAGCAGAAAACAACTTGGGAGTGGAGTTTGGGGAGCTTTCTGTTTCTTTGCCCTCTAAGTTTCCTTATCTGCCTGATTTAAAACATTTCTGCTGCCAAAAGCCTAATCCGCAGCTGTGCGGAGAGGAAAATAATAACGCGAAAAAGCACCAAGGCCCTGGAACTCTGCCTGGGTGAAAAGCGCTTTCGAGAACTTGCTGATTTCTCTGAGAGAGAGAGAGAAAAAAATCCTATTTTCTCTCTAGTGCCTCCAGGAAAGGATTAATTTGTTCAAGTTTTGAATTTAGTTTCTTTTAAAGTAAAATTTAAAACTTTTGTCAAAATGATACCTGTATATAGTTCTATAATAACATAGTGCAAAAAAGACTTATAGTGAAAAGCAATGTTTGCCTACCTGTCTCTTTCTCAGTGCTGGTTGTGTATGTGTGTGCCTGTGTGTGTGTGCATGTGTCTATGTGTATGTGTGTGTGTGCATGTGTGTGTGTGCATGTGTGTGTATGGGTGTGTGTATGCATGTGTATGTGTGTGTGTGTGCATGTGTGTGTATATGTGTCTGTGCATGTGTGTGTGCGTGTGTGTGTGAGAGAGAGTGAGTGTGTAAACAGGTATGTGTGCACATGTGCTGGAGGCTAGACCTTGGGTATTGTCTCTCTTGTTCTTTGAGGCTGGATATCTCCCTAGCCTGCAACTCGATGAATAGACAGGCTAGGTTGGCTGGGCAGCTGCCTCCCTTCTGTCCCTGGACCCCAAGGGCTCATATTGCAAGGACCTGCTCCCATGCCTGATGGGTTCTGGGACTTGAACTCATGGTCCTCATGCTTATACTGTGAGCCCTTTACCAACTGAGCTCTCTCCTCAGGCCTGGCCACTCTGTAAAACTCCCATTTCTTCTGATAACTACACCAAGCTCCCAGCATTCCATTCTTCTTTCCTTTTTAAAGCAATATGTATGTTATTTACCAACCTCCCTTTACATCCCTTTGCCCTCCTTTTCCTTTCCATTCAGTAGAGCTAAACCACTCTTTTTTAATCCCTTTGTGGGCTGTAGTATATGTGGTTGTTAAATTTCTTGTCACAGAAAATTCCAGTATTAGAGTGGTAAAGAAAATACATTTCTCAGGATATGATATTCCAAGAAAAATTGGTAAATAAATAAAGGACAGGATAAACTAATCCAAATAATGTCTAGAGAACACAGAAACTATTTCTTTCTTTACATCTCTTCTAGAAACTGTGCATTCTTTCTCTTCCTATCTCTGACAAAACCAGCTATCCATACATGTACATATATATATATATATATATATATATATTTGGAGAAGAATGTGGAACTGCTATAATTTACATTATTCTGACTATCCTGAGGTCATGATGCCAGAGATTAATGTGATAAAATGAATAACTAGAAAAAGCAGCGGGAAAAGAGGCAGAAGATGAGGCAATCAGAAGTGAGCCAGATAAGAGGAGTCTCCATGACTGACCTCTGTGTCTTGGACATCTTTATGTCATCATTTGTCATCTACTGTTTCTATGTCCCTAACCCCTTCCCGCAAACAGTTGTCCCTCCCTTTTACTTCCTAGACTGTGCTAATGTTCACGCTGCTCTGTGCATTTTCTACCTAATTCAATATTGTATATAGATTATCCCTAAGAGTTGAAAGTCAGAAATCAATGTTTTCATTATTGTGGTACATAATGGTTTTTCAAAATCAAGATTATTTTTCCTCCAATGATGAGGACTTGTTCCTCATTGTGTCTGCTATTTGAAGGCACGCACACACTTGCTGAATGAGTAAAAATGATTGCATATCCCTAAGTCATCATATATGGAGCCCACTCTGCTGCCAAGTACACTTACTATACTGTAGGGTAAAGAGAGAGTAGAGAAGGGTTTGGCAATGGGTGTGTGTAAATGCTGACATTTAGGACCCAGTTTTTCCCATCCTGGTTTCTGTAAGATAATTATAGCTCCTCAATAGAGAGGGTAATAGTAGGGCACAAATGATCTGAAGGGAAAAACAGGAAAACATGGAAGATTTTTTTTTAATTTTATTTTTTTCTTATCAGTTACATTTTATTAACTCTGTATCCCAGCAGTGTCCCGATCCCTCATTCCCTCCCAGTCCCTCCCTCCCTCCCTCATCTCCACCGTGCCCCTTTCCAAGTCCACTGATGGGGGGGACCTCCTCCCCATTCATCTGATCCTGTTTTATCAGGTATCTTCAGGACTGGATGCAAAGCCCTCCTCTGTGGTCTAACAGGACTGCTCCTCCCTTGAGGGGTGGGGAGGCCAAAGAGCCAGTCATTGAGTTCCTGTTAGAAACAGTCCTTGTTCCCCTCACTTTGGGAAACCAATTGGTTACTGAGCTACCACAGGCTACATCTGAGCGGAGTTTCTAGTTTATATCCATACATGGTCCTTGGTTGAATGTCAGTCTCAGAAAAGACCCTGTGCCCAGATATATTTGGTCCTTGTGGAGCTCCTATCCTTTCCGTATCAGACTAACTCCCCTTCTTTCTTATGATTCCCTGTACTCTGCCAAAGGTTTGGTCATGAGTCTTTGCTTTGAAAACACTGCTAGTTAGAGTCTTTCAGATGCGCTCAGTAGACTCCTGTCATACGTTCAATGCATATTCCATCTGTCTTTCTAAACGAGGATTGATCATCTTACCCCATGTCTGCTCTCCTGATTATCTTTTTTAGGTGTATAGATTTCATTATGTTTATCATATCTTATAGGTCTATATAAGTGAGTATATACCGTGTTTGTCTTTCTCCTTCTGGGATATTTCACTCAGAATGATCTTTTCTAGATCCCACCATTTGCCTGCAAATTTCATGATTTCCTCCTTTTTGATTGCTGAGTAGTATTCCATTGTGTAGAAATACCACAATTTCTGTACCCATTCTTCCCTTGATGGACATCTGGGTTGTTTCCAGGTTCTGGCTATTACAAATAGAGCTGCTATAAACATGGTTGAGCAAGTGTCCTTTTTGTGTACTTGAACAAACTTTGGGTATATACCTAGCAGTGGTATAGCTGGGTCTGGAAGAAGCACTATTCCTATTTGTCTTAGAAAGCGCCAGATAGCTTTCCAGAGTGGTTGTACCAGTTTACATTCCCACCAGCAGTGGAGAAGGGTTCCCCTTTCTCCACAACCTCTCCAGCATGTGTTGTCACTTGAGTTTTTCATCTTGGCCATTCTGATGGGTGTAAGGTGATATCTCAGGGTCGTTTTGATTTCCATTTCCCTGATGGCTAATGAGGATGAGCATTTCTTTAAGTGTTTCTCTGCCATTCAATATTCCTCTTTCGAGAATTCTCTGTTTAGCTCTGTTCCCCATTTTTTAATTGGATTACTTGGTTTGCTGCTTTTCAGCTTCTTTAGTTCTTTGAATATACTGGATATTAGTCCTCTGTCAGATAAAGGGTTAGTGAAGATTCTTTCCCAATCTGTAGGCAGTCGTTTTGTTTTGATGACGGTGTCCTTTGCTTTACAGAAGCTTTTCAGTTTCATGAGGTCCCATTTATTGATTGTTGCTCTTAGAGCCTGTGCTGTTGGTGTTCTGTTCAGGAAGTTGTCTCCTGTGCCAATGAGTTCTAGGTTGTTCCCCACTTTTTTTTCCAATTGATTTAGAGTATCTGGTTTTATGTTGAGGTCCTTGATCCACTTTGACTTTAGTTTTGTGCAGGATGATAAATATGGATCTATTTTCATTTTTCTGCATGTAGACATCCAGTTGGTCCAGCACCATTTGTTGAAGATGCTGTCTTTTTTCCATTGAATGGATTTGGCTTCTTTGTCAAATATCGAGTATTCATAGGTATGTGGGTTTATTTCTGGGTCTTCTATGTGGTTCCATTGATCCTCCTTTCTGTTTCTATGCCAATACCATGCAGTTTTTATTACTGTTGCCCTGTAGTACAGCTTGAGATCAGGGATGGAGATACCTCCAGATGATCTGTTGTTGTACAGGATCGTTTTGGAGATTCTGGGTTTTTTGTTTCTCCATATGAAGCTGAGAATCTTTTTTCAAGGTCTGTAAAGAATTGAGTTGGTATTTTGATGGGAATTGCATTGAATCTGTAGATTGCTTTTGGCAGTATGGCCATTTTCACAATGTTAATCCTACCAATCCATGAGCACGGGAGATCTTTCCATCTTCTGATATCTTCTTCGATTTCTTTCTTCAGAGACTTGAAGTTTTTCTCAAACAGGTCTTTCACTTGCTTGGTTAGAGTCACACCAAGGTACTTTATGTTATTAGTGGCTATTGTGAAGGGTGTTGTTTCCCTAATTTCTTTCTCAGCCTTTTTGTCTTTCGTATACAGGAGGGCTTCTGACTTTTTTGAGTTGATTTTGTATCCTGCCACTTTGCTGAAGGTGTTTATCAGCTGAAGGAGTTCTCTGGTTGAATTTTTGGGGTCGCTCATGTATACTATCATATCATCTGCAAATAGTGACACTTTGACCTCTAACATGGAAGATTTTTAACTAGAAAGGGAGAGACAAAGACATAAGAAAGAGTGAGCAGGGTAAAATGACATTCATGGTGTCTGAAAAAGTCATAAAGAAATGTGCTATTACCTGTATACCTCAAATACCTATAATAAACATAAGTCAACATACAAAGATACACAAAAGTTTAAATGAAATTGTCCCATCTTGGCTGACAGTGCTGCTTCCAAGAGCCATAGACAATCTAAAAAAAAAAAAAAAAAAAAGTCAACACCAGTCACGAGAAGACTTCTTTTGAGTTGCTAGAGTTGGCCAAGAGATGCCCCATCTCCCCAAACGTTACAGGTGGTTGCCCTTGGTTACTTCCTGCACCCATTCCCAGGTGGTGGAAGGGAAATCTTTATGGTTGAAGACACCAAGCACTTCAGACACAGTTTCCAGAGGCTGCTTAACTGGGACTGACGTGAAAGCCTTCTTCCTGAGAACTAGCTTCCATGGTACTGCTGCGGGGTATCTACCAGAGCAGACCCCTCCATCATGGGTTCATGCCAATAGCAGGTTCTAACTAGCTGGCTATTGACTACACCGGTTGGTTAGGATCTGAATACAGCCCCCAAGCCTTTCTCGGAGTGATCTTCCAAGCACAAACAAACAAACAAATAAAAACAAAAACCCAAACAAAACAAATACAAAACAAACTGTTCTTGCTATTTGTCACACCTCAAATAGCAAGAACAGTTACCCAGAAGCCAAAAAAGTCACCTACGCACATTTAGGGACTTCCCTAACTATGCACTTTGATGGAGTAGGTCTTTGTTCTCATTTTAGCCGGTCTTGCTGCCTACATGCTGGGTTCCAAGGCCTGAATGGTACTTCCATCATGGCATCAGTCGCGCTAAGGTTTGGAGACCAACAGAGGTCTGCAATACCAGAGAGCACAAGGCAATCAGCTAAAGGAAGGAAGGTTCCTTAATCACATAAACAAACAGCGTGACACAATAAGGCTAAGTGAGTGATAGTGCCACATATAGCTTGGCGGTAAACATCAGTGCTCTCATTGAACGTAAGACCTACTTAACAAGAGGTGAATCATGCTGGTCCTGGAAACCTGGCCAACTTAACAGGGCTAATGAAGTCATGGATCCTGGAGTTGATCCTCGAACAACCACTTTACTAAACCAGTGCAATCCCTAACTATATTCTAAGTGTTCGTCTGCATAACCACAGATAATTGTACTCCTCACCCTGCATTGCAACAATAGAGACCATTACAGAAAGTCAAAAAGCAATCAAAATACAGAGCTGTGGAGCCAAGTCCCAAGTGATACAGCTAGAGTACAGCCCAAGGCCCAGGGATCATTGGGGAAAAAGGGACAGAAAGATGGTAAAATCCACAGGAACAGAAAGTTTGCTGTGAGATTCGGTCTCCTAGATACGCCAGAAGCTACACCCATACAGACCTATCAACATTGCTGTCTGAACATGAACTAAAAAAAGGTGCTATCAACCCTATATAAACTACAGACAGCCGGGCGGTGGTGGTACACACCTTTAAACCCAGCACTTGGGAGGCAGAGGCAGGTGGTTCTTTGTGAGGAAGAGGCCAGCCTGCTTTACAGAGTGAGTTCAGGACAGCTAAGGCTACACAGAGAAACCCTGTCTTGAAAAACCAAAACCAAAACACATAAAAAACAAAAACAAACAAACAAAAAACAACAAAACCAAAGAGCTACAAAGTAAGGAATGCCAAGAGCAGAAGAAATGGCTTTCCAGGAGGAGCACATTAATTAGTTATCCAAATCAAATGATCAGTGCTAAAAACATGCAGACACTATACAGTGTACGTAACTGAGTAGTTGGTATCTGTGTATTTAGGAATACACACACACAGAACACTTAGTTGTGTGTATGTGTGTGTGTGTGTGTGTGTGTGTTTAAGAGACCATAAATTTGAAAGAGAGAAAGAAGCGGTATATGGGAGGGCTTGGAGGGAGGAAAGGGAAAGGGGAAATGGTGAAATTATAATCTTATAAAATATTTTTCTTTTGTAAAAGGTAATTGCAGCTCCTATAGGAAGAAAGTCTTTGGTAGAAGGGAGAGTTCAGGTACCTATGTGGTGTCAGGTGACATCTCCTCACTAAAAATTAGGAGACTTCCAAAAAAAGTGATAGAGCATGTGTTGTCCCCTCTGCTATGATTTCTCTTATTTCTATACTGGCTCACACTCAAGAGTGCAAAATAATTTCCTTTGCTCAGTGCTGGCATAAGATTATACACAGGAGATTCTGCAGACTGCACAGTTCGGATTTGCCTCCCCGAGCCATCTCCCTGTGATAAATGACCCGTGGGGAAAGACAAATGAAGCTTGGAACTGGGTGAGCTGTTTTCCGAGCATAATTGCCCTCAAGGTGTTGTCACTGAGAATTCCCGGTGAGGGAAAATGGATTGTGTCCCAGGGAATTAAACACACACAGGAGTAAGGGTGTGGGTGTGGAATACTGTGGAAGAGCTGGCTCCAAGGACGGGTCAGCAACACAGCGGTGGAGAGTTAAAAATGTTGGCGTTGTACAGGGGATCCTTGTGGCTCTAAGTAGAGGCAGAAAGTGGATTCAGCTCAGAAAGCAGATGCGGGACAAATGCCACCAGATCTCATTGTGCCCGCATTTCATTTCATAGCTCAGTTTCTGGGTGGGCGAAAAGCCTGGTTGCAGGGATGCTACCTGGACCATTTCCCCAGCTTTGCATCTCAAGTAGTTACTAGGGGAAGGAATTTTAATGATGCTCCATTAAGGCAATTAAACATTGCAACAAATAGTTCTGGGTTTTTTGGTTGGCCTTGTTAAAAATTATTTGTTCCAGTTTAATTGGTGTGTCTATGTGTTTTAATTTATATTTTTATTTTTGTTAATATGAGGGGAAGGGGGCTGGGCGTGGTCCATAGGGCATGAATGAGTCAGAGGACAGCTTTGTAGAGCCAGTCCTCTCCTTTCTGTTTCACATGGATTGGATTGTGGGGCTCAGACCCAGATGGTTAGGCCTTTACTACTGAGCTACCTCAATAGGCCCAAACCTACTTCTTTAATAGTTGAGACAAGTCTTGGCTCTGTCAAAGGATGACTGATTCAGATTCCTTTTTGTATAGATGCAGGCAAATGCTAGTAAATGTAATTTAGATTGGTATAGAGAAGAATAATTTTACAAGGAACTCATTAAATTGCTTTTTTAACTTATAACTGTTTTGAGTTTATTTTGTCTTATCATGGCCTAATTTAGGAGAAACCATGGAAATTGGCTTATGGAGAACTGGCGAGCCTAAATCCCTGAACTGTTAAATTTAGTATAGGTATGTGTGGACACTGTTTGTGAATAACCATTTAAGCAGCTTGCTGCCATTTCAAACCAAAAAAGTCAGGCTGAATTTAGACTGGCCCTTGAGACTCTGGGCTTCTCTGAAATGTCACTGACACCTTCAGTCCCTGCTGTAGCCTGCTTTATCTCAGGCTGAGCCCATGCTAACACTTTAGATAACTAACTCCAGTCTATGTCAGGATCGCTGGCCTTCCTGAGCTAGAGGCTTCAGCTGAGACTGAGTGTATGCTGACGTTAACTCCCTGTGGGCGAATGGTCCACACTCCAGGGCTGGCTGCTGTTTCTGTAGTGTTTGGTATTATCCTCTGAGAAGCAATTTTGCTTGTTCTATCAGCTTCTACATAACTGAGAATGCCTTTTGCCTCCATCATTCCTATAGGTTCAATGTCAGGTCCCTGGAAGTCACCTTCTACTCATCACATGGATCTGAAATGGCTTTTTAAAAGGACAACTAGTGATTCTTTTTAAATGTAAAACTTTTATTGTGGAACAGATAAAAATCAGACAAAAATGTGTGAAAGTATTCCTATTCTTCTTGTAGAAACCCTGTCTATTTTCATATGATATATTAAAAAAGTAATCACCACTCTATCATTTCATTATTGTTGTTGGCCAATTCTGTAAGTGAATGCTGGCTGTAGGAAATGAACCCAAATAAAGACATTAAATGTACACTTAGAAATGAAACAGCCACAACATATACAACAAAGCAAACATACCCCTGATGCTGCATAATTCCCAACTTGTGTGTAAATTTTTCTGATACTAGTTATCTTGTTTATTTTAGTGCTGGGGGCCAAGCCTGGTCCCATGCCTAGTGTGCTCTCTATCATTAAGCTGTACCACCAAGCTTCTGGGGGTTTAAAGGCTCTTGGCTCTTATTCCTTTATCTTTTACCACAGTAATAGTTTTTCTTTTTTTTAAATTTGTATTATTAGTTACATTTTATTAACTCTGTATCCCAGCTGTATCCCACTCCCTCATTCCCTCCCAATCCCACCCTCCCTCCTTCATCTCCTCCCTGTCCCTTTCCAAGTCAGTGATAGGGGAGGACCTTTCCCCTTTCATCTGACCCTGTTTTATCAGGTATCTTCAGGACTGGCTGCAAAGTTCTCCTCTGTTACCACAGTAATGTTAAGTTCTAGATATCATATATGATATCTAGATATCATATGCTTTGATATCTAGATATCTAGATATCATATCCCTTTGCTCCCACTATCAGTTTTTCTTATATGTTCTTCATAATTCAACTGTACATGTCCAGGAAAATTCCTTCATCCACATTCAGCCAGCCAGCCCTATTCTAATTGTTTCTTCTTTCTGCTCCAGAGTGTCCCATGTGTACCTCCACCAGTCCTTAGAGGTTCCTGATGCTGTCTGTCCCCATCGGTCAGTGAGCTTGGATTCATTCTTACATCCCATTGGTCAGTACACTGAGAGTCATCTTGCATTCCTAATCCTTAGTTAAGTAGTATTTCAACTCATTTTTTTTCTCTGTGGCGTTAATATTATCAATAATGATTACTGACCACTTACGGTATGCAAGGCCTTCTGCTACATGCTTCATAGACTTCCTCATACTGAGTCCAGGTGCCAGAGAATGTAACCCCATCATCGTAACCTCAGATGCAGAAGAAGCTAATTCTTTGAGAGAGCATCACTTGACCAAAGTACCAGGTGGGAAGAGGTCAAATGGCCTCAACGGAACAAGGAACAAATTTCAAGCGAGAACACTGAGCTTTGCTCTTGGTCCACTGCTTTTAGTAAGATTAGGAACAAACTTTGTCAGCTTCAGCTTCCCCATTTATCACATGAGGACTGCAAAACTCTTTACCTTATTGAATTTTGAGGGCTATCGGGATAATACATTCACTGACACTTGAAATTTGTGGGTTTTTGAGAAAACCACACATAATCTCTTAACTGTCGTCACTGTTCTTATTTGGGAACAACTGTCTTCCACTCTTTTCCCCTCGTTCTGTGTTTCTCAACCCAGTGGGGAGGGCACATGTTAGATATTTACATTACGAGTCATAGCAGTAGCAAAATTACAGTTATGCAGTAGCCATGAAAGTGATTTTATGGTTGGGGGTCACCACAACATGAGGAACTATATTAAAGGGTGGCAGATTTAGGAAGGTTGAGACCCACTGGACTCTAGTCAGATAATACAGAAAGCAGAATCAGGTGCAAATGCTATGTGAGTATGGGGTAACTTCTGAACTATTGTATTGACAATGTCCCTCTTTCTGTTTTCTTTGTGGAATTCTATTACTAAGACATTGGGTTTCATGGGTTTGAGTATCACATTTGTTTATTTGTTTGTTTGTTTTCAAGACAGGGTTTCTTTGTATAGCCTTGGCTGTCCTAGCCTCGCTTTGTAGACCAGGCTGGCTTCAAACTCACAGTGATCCACCTGCCTCTGCCTCCCTGAATGCTGGGGTTAAAGGAGTGAACCACCACCATCCAGCTTGAGTGTCATATTTTAATAATATTTTTAACCTTATTTTCCACAACTTCACTCTGTGTGTGTGTGTGTGTGTGTGTGTGAGAGAGAGAGAGAGAGAGAGAGAGAGACTCATGCAACCTATTGAGAATTTCTGTAATTCTTATTATTGTTTCCTCCTCTTTCTGTGCCTCCTCCTGCTCCTCTTGCCTCCTTTTCCTAGGGTCACATTTTGATTTTATCTCATGTGTGTAGGTGGTTTGCCTACATGCCTGTCTGTGTAACACAGGTGTGCAATACCCAAAGAGGCCAAAGGGAGTATCCTGGGCCTGGAGTTACAAATTGGTTGTGAATCACCACATGGATGCTGAAAATTCAGCCTGAGTGCTCTGGAAGAGCAACCGACACTCTTAATCACTGAGTCTCCTCTCTCTAAACTTACTATCACATTTTTAATTTTAAAGCTTTTTTTTATTCTCTGAAATCCCTTTTAATAATACTTTTAATGAACATAAAACTTTCTCCGATTGATGAGATATCACTTTCTATTTTCTCCTTTTGAATAGTATGTACTAAATCAGATTAAGCATTTTTTATAGTTTAAGGGAATTGCATATAACTTGTGCTTTAAAGTCAGCAACCTTTGTTGTTATGTGGATGCAGGAAGGTAAGCACTCTTGAAGCTCTCACAACAAAAGTTTGTAGCACTTGGTGATAGAGAGGTAGATAGCATCCCTCCAAGTCTGAGAGATTCACAACATTTGATCATGAACTCAATACTAGAAAAAGGCAGTGGAAGCTACAACAACCAGCTTCTAGCCAAGGCAGCATAAAGGGACAAGATTTACTTTCTAACATTAGCTGTAAAATTAGGCAAAATATACATTAAATCAGTTCCAAAAATTGGTCAATAAGCTTAAGAGTTCTTTCAGAAAGACGAAAAGTACACAAGTTGTATGTGCGGGCCAGCTGGCTCACCCTGTGGAGGCAGCTTCCAGCCACAGAGCAGCACAAGAGCCTGGCACTCTGTACTATGAAAAGGCAGGAATAGCGGTTTGAATCCTAGGAAGACTAGGTCTGAATACCTCACAAAATGGGGCTTGAGAAGAATGAAGTAGGGAGGAAGGAGAGGAGGAGGGAGCAGGTAAGGAAGAGGGAACAAGAGAGGGTAGGTTACAGTGAGGGATAGAGAAGAGGAGGAGGGAGGGGAGAGAGAAAGAGCAAGAGAATGTAGCCAGACACTACTGAGAGATTTGGGCTGAACATTGATTTGTGTTTGTTTCTGAGATCAGAAAAACAAATTTTAGAAAGCAGTAGGGAGAGCAATGATTGCGGCACAAATAAGATTGGTAGTAGCTCTTGGTCCCACCAGGCACTGAGAACAGATTGGGTAGAAATCTTCAAACAGTGTTCCCTTACTCTTGGGTCTAAATAAGCCTTTGACTACAGCTGCTTTGAATACACCCCAACAAAGCTCAGAAGCAAGCCTTGGAAGCATCCAGCTTCCAAGTAACCTTAGAACATGCCGGTAAAACATTCAGCCGTATTTAAAAGAATGAGACAAACCAGAAAGATGATGGGCATAACAGAAGAATATCTATTATGAATCTGTACCATGTGCTCAAGAACAAAGAGAGAGTGCATTTGGAAGAGAAACAGAAGATACACATTCAGGCATATATATTTATACACAGGTACTGAAGACTCAAAAAGGACTTTTAAAGATGAAAACACCCTTCTCCAGTGAAAGATTGGGTTGGATTAACAGCAGATATGTCACTAGAGAAGAAAAGTAAAGTAAGTGTATTTCAAGACAGTAACCTAGCCGGACAGTAGCTCACATCTTTAATCCCAGCACTCGGGAAGCAGAGGCAGGCAGATTGCTGAGTTCAAGGCCAGCCTGGTCTACAGAGTGAGTTCCAGGACAACCAGGACTACACAGAGAAATCTTGTCTATAAAAAAAAAATAGTAATAATTATTATTAATAATAATACAGTGACACAAACTCCCCTGGAGGGAACACAGAGAGTAAGAGGTCACAGCAGTCCTAAACAAAGACTCATGCACCGTGCAGCATCCCACAATCTAAACTGCATGTAAAATATATGAAAAAATAAAGTTCTAAACTTTCCCAAGCTTGATCAAACTGTCACCTTACACATCACCACAGAGTACCCTGAGAGAAAGAGCTCAAGAAGAAACCCACCGAGAGCCTGTCCTATCCCGAGACGCCCTGCCTGGGCCACACCTCATCCTTGGGGTGTTCTAGTAATAAAAGGGAGCTTGGGAGATGTCAGTGTGGGGTTTCTAGTGGCCATGAACCATGTAGGACCAGGGTTTGGCTTTCCTGGTGTGGATGACACTGCTGTCCCTAGGCTGGCTCAGACACTAGACTTTCATGTCAAGGAAGATGCTCCAAAGGAGTGTCTGAAGGCCATGAGCCCAAACAGGGTCCCACTTACAGCAGTCTGAGGATGGCAGTGCTGTCCACTATTTTTTTTCTTACATGTGCTGGGGAAATACTTAGAATCATAGTGGAGCATGGCAGAATGTTCTCCAGCGGGGAATGTAGCAGGTCACAGCCTCCCTCAGCCTCCTGTCCACGTCCACTGCATGTGAATCAAGTAGGGGAGATTAACATCTTTCACCCTGAGCCAGCGAGACTCTGGGATGGCTCTGTCACAGCAGAGTTAACCTTTGCCTATCTCTTATAAAATTCATGGCATGAACCACTTCAAGGGGGAAGAAGGATTTATTTGTGGCTTATCATTTCAGAGGGTGCAGTCCAGTTGGCTCCACACTTTTTTTTTTTTTGTGCAGCAGGAGTTTGTAAGAGGCTCAAGACCAGGTACAACCCTCAAAGGCAGCCCCCCCCCAGTGCCCTACTTCCAATTAAGCCTCATAGCAAAGTTTCTAGAACCTCCCCAGATGGCACAACCAGCTGGAGACCAAAAATTTAACAGAGGAACCTGCAGGGGACATTTTAAAGCTAATGTTAACAACCCCCCAGGGATCTTCTGGCTCATCACCCCCATCTCCTCCAGCTGTTAAGTGGGACAGGCTCCTGAGCAGTGAGTGTCATTGCAGTTGTGTTTTTCTGTACATTTTCCTCCCCTACCCCTCCCTTTGGTAAGAGCTTTATATTTCAAGACTTTCATGGCATTTCCAGGCTGCTGCTGACAGTTTGTTCTGGTTGCCTTTATGTCATTTCAGTAATCTGTGGTGCTTGGAGTTAAGGGTGTGGCTTAATCATCCATCTTTTTTTTTTTAATTTTTTTTTCTTCACAATTTATTTATTATATATCCGGATTGAAGCCCCCTCCCTCAATTCTTCCCTGTTCCACCCTCCCTCCTTCTTCCCTCTGTACCTTTCCCCTAGTCCACTGAAAGGGGGAGTTCTCCACTATTGCTATCTGCCCATAGCTTGTTTAGTCTCAGTGGGACTGCCTGGATCTTCTGTGGCCTGGCAAGGCTGCTTCACCAGGGGCTTCACCAGGGGCTTCACCAGAATCAGGACTGAGTGATCAAAAAACAGTCAACTGAGTTCATGATGGAGACAGCCCCTGCTCCCCTCACTCAGAGATCCACATGGAGACTGAGCTACCAATCGGCCACATCTGAACAGGGGTCTAGGTCCTCTCCATGCATGGAACTTCATCAGTGCACCAGTCTCTGCAGGACCCCCTGGGCTCAGATCTTTTAGTTTTGTTGGTCTCTTTGTGGGGCTCCTGTCCCCTCCATGTTGCTCTGTTACCACTCCTCTCTTCCTCTATAAGACTCCCTGCACTCTGCCCAAAGATTGACCCTGAATCTCAACATCTGCTTCAATCTCCTGTTGGGTGAATCCTTTTTGAGGACACTTTATAGTAGGCTCCCATCCTGTTTCCAATCTCTTCTACCACTTCTGATATCTATATTGTTTGCTATTCTGAATGAGATTTAAGCATTCTCCCTAGAGTCCTCCTTTGTGTTTAATTTCTTTAGGTCTGTAGATGGCTATCTTATATTATAGAGCTAATATCTGCTTATAAATAAGTGTATATGAAGCCAGGATGATCTCTTCTAGTTCATCCGTTTGTTTGCAAATTTAATGATTTCCTTGTTTTTAATAGATAGGTAGTATTCCATTGTATAGATGTACCACAATTTCTGTATTCATCCCTCCATTGAGAGACATCTAGGTTGTTTCCAGATTCTGCTTATTACAAATAAAGCTGCTATGAGCATGGTTGAACAAATGTCTTTGTTGAATGGTGGGGCATCTTTTGGGTATATGCCTAGAAGTGGTATTCCTAATTTTCTGAGAAATCACCAGATTGTTAATCCACTCTCTTGAGTAAGTCTTTCTATCACTTGAGTAAGTCTTTGTGTTTAAATCTGCATGTTCTGAATATTTTCCCATATGCTTGCTTTCTAATATTTTTTCCTAATTTGTAAATTTGTTGCTCGTGTGCTTTGCTTTTTTATTCATTACCATATTCATTTTTTTAAAAGTTAGAAACTACTGCTACAAGATTATTCATTCCAAAACATGTCCTAAGCATGCTTGGTTCCCTGTGTTGAGTCAGGTCAGACTGTATCTGTCCTGGTTAGTTTTATGTCAACTTGATACAAGCTAGAGTTCAACTGACAGGAAGAAGCCTCATTTGAGAGATGCCTCCATAAGATCTAGCTGTAAGGCATGTTCTTAATTAGTGTTTGATGGGGAGGGCCCAGCCCATGGTAGGTGGTGCTGTCCCTGGGCTGGTGGTCCTGGTCTTTATAAGAAAGCAGGCTGAGCAAAAATCCATGGGAGCAAGCCAGTAAGCAGCAGCCCTCCATGGCCTCTGCATCAGCTTCTGCCTCCAGGTCTTGCCCTGTTTGAGTTCCTGTTCTAACTTCCTTTGGTGATGAACAGGGATATGGAAGGGTTAGCCAAATAAACCCATTCCTCCCCAACCTGGTTTTTGGTCATGGTGTTGTATCATAGCAATAGAAACTTTAACTTAGACAATATCATTAGATATTCCTTCTGGGCTCTATTTGTTGGACACAGTCCTTTACAGATCCCTGGGAGGGTTTTCAATGCAGTTGCAGAGACTCCTGTCATTTATGACTGTTCTAATGAGAACCTATAGAGAGTGTTATTGATTATGTACATCTTTAGCTCAGCTCCATAATAAGTATTTTACATATATTATCATATTTAATCAAACCTTGTGCTATAGATCATTGAATCTACTGAGGAAAGATAGGTTATGTAAAAACATGGTTAGATCTCAAAGATAGAGTGGATAGGACAGAGATTTAAGCAAGGTTCCACCTGTTTACAAAGTTTAAACTACCTAACACTTGGATTTTTTTAACTTAACATTTTTTTATTATTATCATTTATTAAAATTACTCAATTTGTATCCCAGCTGTGGCCCCCTCCCTCATCTCCTCCCAGTCTCACCCTCCCTCCCTCTTCTCCTCCTATACCCCTCCCCTACTCCCCTTCTTTTCTAGCCTCATTCAGAAGGACAAACGTGATAGACATTGGAAGCAGAAGACAGGGAACAGAACAGGAGCCTACCATAGTGGGCCTCTGAAATACTCTACTGATTGAGGTAGAGGCTGAGACTCATAGCCAAATTTTGGGCAGAGTGCAGGGAATCTTAGGAAAGAAGGAGGAGGTAGAAAGATCTGGAGGGGATAAGAGCTCTCAAAAGAGACCAACTGAGGCATAAAAACTGAGCCCTGGGGGCCTTGAAGAGAATGATATCTTAGTCAAGGACCATGTATAGAGAGGACCTAAAACCCTGGCTCAGATGTAGGCCATAGACTCAGTCTCTAAGTGGGTACCCTGGTAAGGGGAGCAGAGGCTATCTCTGGCATGACCTCAGTGGCAGGCTCTCTGATCACCTCCCCCTGGGGGGATGCAGCCTTGCTAGGCCTAACACTTAGATTTAATTCTCTAGGAGCCTCCTTGGCTGTTACTTGGATGCAGCATCCAGAGTTTATGTATTATTATTTCTTTTTTCTTTATACTTGGCCTGTATTTTCTCTTTGGTGGCAATTCTTTAGAAATTACATATTTTAACTATATAATGTTTTTGGTTTCTTCAGATGAGTCTTGGTGTTAATTAGTCACAGTTATACAAAGTTTGAAAACCCTGTTAATTGCCCAGGCTCTATTTTAGACAAGTACTGCCCTAAAGGAGGTGGTTCTTTCTTTTCTTTTTTTTTTCCCATGCACACTATGAAGCACTTTCCTAATTTTTCTCATGTATTACCCTTTGATAGCACTCTCTTTGTGGCAGATTATTTAGAAGGGTTTTAAACTGACACTGCCCAGTAATTCAACAGGACTCCACTTGTAATTATGAAGAAATAATCTATGGAGATTTCCAGAATCAAGCTTGATTTCTTTGGCTCGTTTTCAATCAGGTGAAACTTCTTGGATGAGCCTGGAGTCTGTGTCTCATCATTTTTTTTTCCCCAGCTGAAAATTTCAACTCTCGAGTTACCTGTGAAAATTGCAGGTCAATTTGTAATGACAGCAAAGCAGCCATCTTCGATAGACCCTTGAGAGTGGTCTGCGTTATCACTCCCCCATTCTTGCTAAGACTCATCTCCCTTTCTAGTCAGCAATCTGTGTCTAAAGAAAAGAAAATGACAGTGCCGTTAAGATGATAGCACTTAGTGTGTTATATCTCCCTTCATTTTGCTGTGTGTTTCAGGGCCGCACTGTTCCCAGCATTCCCTAGTTATATTAGGAATCAAGAGGAAGTTGGATTTTCTTCAGGCAAAGAGATCAGAGTAGAACTGACTGTAGGAGAAAGTATTGATCAGGATCCTGGCTTTCCATCCCAAGACTGTGTGTGTTTGAAGTTAGGGTCTTTACAGAGGGTGGCTAAAGTTCTTATCTCTCCCCCCCCATCAAGCAATTGCTTTTATTTATTTAACTTATATGCAAAATTTACTACCACATGACTTGTAGGAAGCAGCTATTGAAAAATAAAGTGGAGAGCTTTAAGAACTTTGGTCAGTATTTTGGGTAAGACAAATCACTGCAGATTGTACACTTAGTTCTAATTAGTGTTCTAAAAATACAGCATAAAATATCTAAGAATTGTAAACACATGCGTTTTTATTGACTCACACATCATAAAAGAATAAGATTAGGAAGTGATGATGGGGGTCTGCAGAGATGATTCAGTGGTTAAGAGGACTGGTTGCTCTTCCAGAGGTTTGAGTCCCTCTTCTGATCTCCTCAGGCAACAGGAATGCATATGGTACAGACATTTATGCAGGCAAAACATCCATACACATAAAAGTAAAACAAAAGTTTATTTAATTATTAAATTCAGTATTTGAAATTATTAAATGAATTTAATTTTTTTTAATGTGACCAAAACAAGGCAAAAGTTACGTGAAGTGCTATGACAAATGTGACTCTTGGTGAGGAAGGTGCTTAGTTAAAAGTAAAAGTTTTTGGGTGTGGTGGCCCATGCCTGTTATCTCAGCAAGAACCTTAGGAGTTCTGGGTCATCCTTGGCTACATGGTGAGTCTGAGACCAGCCTGGGGTGTGTGAAGTACAGTCTCAGAAGATATTAAAACATTTGAAAGGAAAGTTGAGCATGGAGTAAGTAAACAGGAAGCTTGCTTTTCTCAAACAAAGGAGACCGTGAAGACCTGGGCCACCCAGAAAGGCTGTCATGGTCCCCAAGCTATTTCCATCTTCCTACTCTTATCTTTGGAGTGTGGCTCTCCGTCTCTTGCTGGTGGCATCCTGGGACACTTATGATTGTAATTTTCCACACCAGATAGGAGACAAATAAGAAATCCACATGGATATCCAGGTACAGCGAGGACTTAAATAGCCCGCCTGTGTTTGAGAGCCTTGTTGCTTTTGTTTAGACCACATTTGCTGGAGCTTGGGTTCACAGTGAGATCTAAGTTAGATGGATGTTTCCAGCTGACTGGGCAACTGCTTCCTTGAACTAAAGTGGGTTACTTTGCTTATAAAGGCAGAAGGGAAGATGGTGTTTTGGAATGTGTGATGTACAGTGTCTGCTACACCAACAGATTTCCAAAAGCAGGTGCATCTGAGATCTGCATGTTTAATAAACACTTTAAAAGATTTCAAACCACACAAGGATAGCCTCCTGGGTTGCTTTCAAATAAGTTTCTTCATTGTGTAATTTATAAAATATAAATAGACATTTTTTAAAAGATTTAGTTAGAATTTTAGGTTAGGCATAGTTAAACAGCAGGGGTCTTTCTAAAATCTTCAAAGAGAGAAAAAAATAAGATGACACGGTTCCTAAACGCAGTTAGCTACAGAACTGACTTTTGTAGCGTAGCGCAGAGGGTGGGAAGGGCTGTTTTTAAGACCAGTATAAAAGGACCTCCAGTTTGAGAAATGGTAAGCAGAATTTTATCTTACAGTTCAGCAAGAGAAATTCTTATCTTTGTCCATAAACTTAAGTTAAAACTTTCTTTATAATACATTTGTATGAATTCTGGTCGAATAGATGAAAACATTCCAAAAATGTTTTGCTCAGTAGCAAAATCATTGCATCTCTCTGGACCCTCTAGTCTCTCTCATCCACAGAGATTCCCTTTTGCTTAAGGAACCAGCCTTATTAGCATCTATCTTCATGCTCTATTTTATTGTTGTAGCACACCCCTTTGATTTTTTCTTAAAGTTTTTAGAGACAGGGTTTTTCTGTGTAACCCTGGATGTCCTAGACCTTGCTTTGTAGACCAGGCTGGCTTCAAACTCAGAGATCCACCTTCCTCTGCCTGCCGATCATAGATGGGTCTAGGATCCCTCACCGCATCCCCCTTTACAGGGTTGTGCTGTCAGCAGCAGAAGGTGTCGGAGAAGGTGGAGGTAGAGGACATGTACAAAAAAGGAAGGCTGGTTGAGCAAATAACGTCCCTGGGATCTGGGGAGGCCACAATAATGGCCGTGGTGCTAAGGAAGTTAGTGCTTAATTAAGCCAACATTGACACAGTAGCTCCTTCTTCCTGCTCACAAAACAGCAAAAGAAACCTCTTTACTCACACTTTTTCTTCAAATATACTTCTTACGTAATAAAGTCTGTGCA
This sequence comes from Meriones unguiculatus, assembly GCF_030254825.1. Lineage (NCBI taxonomy): Eukaryota > Metazoa > Chordata > Mammalia > Rodentia > Muridae > Meriones > Meriones unguiculatus. The sequence goes on from NC_083350.1 coordinate 116,764,829, forward strand.
CTCCCTGGGGCTGGCACTGTGGGCTGAAAGGAAAAAGTAAATGCCCGGTTTGGACAAGGCATGGCTCTTTCCTGTACATATATCTGGAACATAGTCGGAGGCAGATGGAGAACTTGTCAAGAATAACTTTAGTAGGAAGAGAAGTTCGAATTGCACTTAAACGTTTGTGTGCTCTGGATAGATCTGAGCGAAACAGCATCTTCTCTTCCCTTATGTAAAAAAATCTCAAAATGCAATATGGAAAAACTAAATCAAAACCTTTTAAAATGTACCTAGGATTTTATTTCTCCCCTCCCCCCAAAAAAGATTAAGAGTAGAAATGTGTTACTATTTGTTGCTAAAAGTAACTGAATGTCCAGTACAGGGAGAAGACAGGAGAATCTGGCAAAGAATTTCAAAGCCAGTAGGAGAAAGTACAACCTTTGACATCTTTGGAGTCTGGTTTGTTGTATTTATTTACTTTTAAGTAGGTCAAGGCTGTTTCTTACTGTAGTGAGTGATAGTAGCAAAGGGAGGTTTTTGGTCTGATTATGCCCGGAAGTCTGCATGTGATATACATGAGATAGTCTGGTTGGTTATTTGTCTTCATTTCCCACTCCCTTTTCACCTACATGTGAGCAGAGGTTGAAAACGTCAGCTACTGATGTATATGTATTCTTTGTAGGCCAGCCAATGAGATCAGGAGGGAATTATTTGAGGCTCTTTTTTTGTTTTTCTTTTTTCTTTCTTTCTTTTTTTTTTTTTTTTTTTTTACAATTTATTTATTATTTATACAATGCACACCAGATCTTAATATAGTCGGTTATGAGCCATGATGTGGTTGCTGGGAATTGAACTCAGGACCTTTGAAAGACCAGTGAGTGTTCTTAACCTCTGAGCCAGCTCTCCAGCCCGAGACTCTTTTTTCTTAAATTATTTTTTTTCATACTATATATTCTGATCAGAGTTTCCCCTCCCCCATCTTCTCTCAGGTCTTCCTCACCTCCTTACCCATCTAGCTTCAAGCCACCTTTTTTCCTCTCTCCTTATAAAACAAACAGGAATACACACATAGAGAGACACACACATACACTAAGTCAAAACAATCCTAAAGTTAGATGGCTGCTTACTATACAGGTACCCAATTGAACAAAATACAAAGTCCAGAAAGATGCCAAAATATATGTAAGATTTTAGCATATGAGAAAGTAGTTATTTCAATAGATATTTTTTTTAGAATGTTTTATAACTATCCAAAAGAAAACGAGATTTAAATTCAACACCAGTCAAGAAAGTCAAGAATACTATGACTATAGCACTTGAAATTCTTGAAATTGTAAGAGATTGCCTTTTACCTACCATAAAACAAAACAAACAAACAAAACACCAGCAACAAAACAGAGGTTCCAGGATGGGATAAGTACCCAGGGAGGTTTCTAAGACCTCAGGCTTCCCTTCTCACCATGCTCAGTAGACTGGCATTCTGTGACTTAGTCACACATGACCCAAGAGGTTGCTCACAACTCAAGATGTCAAGCCCTCACATTCTGAAAGGCAGGAGGCAAAGATGGCCATGGTGGGGAGAAAGGCGGTCCTGCGGGACCACGCTCTTTTCAATAAGCAGTAGCCTGCCTTTCAAAAGCCACCTGGTGCATTCCCAGACCGTGACAGCATGCACAGGGCCTGCACATGTTCAGTCCGCACAGGGTCCCAGCGCTGAGAGAGGGAAGGGGAAAGAGCTCTCAGTCCTAACCAAGAAGCCATTCCAATTTCACAACCACTTGCAAAGAAAAATTAATTTTCTCCACTGGAGCCTCGCTGGGTATATAAACCACACTTCAGGGCAGGCACCGTGCCCAGCAGTAGATAGCCAGCATAAAATGAGCTCAATGGTATTTTTGTAAATGTTTTTTTGTTTGTTTGGTGCTTTGTTTGGGCATTAAAAAAAATCTCACTAGTCTTTCGCTTGTATGTTACGTTTTCCGATTCTGTGTTTTTATGGTGTTTGGGGTGTGTGTGTGTGTTGGTAGGAGCACACATTCAGGTGCTCAAGGAAAGCAGAAGAGCTGATCAAATCCCCTGGAGCTATAGGCAGTTCTGAGCAACCAGATGTGGGTGCTAACTCCAGTTCTATGGAGAGCATCGAGCACTCTTAACTGCTGGGCCATTTCTCCAGCTCCCAGATAACCTTTCAGTATCTGCCAGGGAAACTTCAGTACTAATACTGTGTCAATGTAGGAGTTATGAAATTTCTTTTCAACTTCATAACTGTCTTAGCTCTAATTTCTCTACGATGCTGTAGACAGTTCCTTTTGCTTTTCCTGTGTCCTTAAGAGTCATATAACTAGCAATTGGGCAACAATGTAGATGTTACCCCATTATTTTCTAGAAAGGAAACAGAGGCTCTTGGCGGTTTGGATGACTCTTTGTAGACTGGGAGAAAACAGTATCAAGACCGTGTGATTTTGAGAAAAATAAAGCAAAAGATTGTTTGATACCTTTATGGCCAAGAAGAGAATATAATTTGAAAGCTGAGGTCAACAGCTCCAAAGGAATCAGCAAGAAGGACAGAGCGCTCCTGGGAGTTCAGGAAAGGAGGCCCTGTGCATTGCTAACTGGGTTGTCAGCTTGACAGTTGATTAGGGGTTAAATGAACCGAAAAAAAATGGTTGTATTCGCTGCTTTTGTACTTATTGAAACAGCAATTATCTGCATTTTTCTTCTGACAGCTTGATAGAGTAGATTTAAACAATTATCCATGGAAGAAAAACAGATTTTTGAACAGCAAAGAGACAACCAGGATTGGAAGCCTCTAATTCTTTGAGGGCTAAGGATCCTTATCTAGAGATTGGCCCATATGGTTGATAAACCTTGAATAATGCTTTTGAAGACCTACCCAAATGAAATAATGCAGTTCTGGAAAAAAAGAAAAAAGGAAATGACTCCCCTCCCCCCCACATATCAAATACACAATTTTCTAGCTTATTCTTAATAAGTCAGCATAAAAATTATGAAATCATTTATGACTTCTTGTCAAGTGTGGTGGTTTGAATAAAAATGGCCCCCATTTTTAAGCCCATTGCACTACTAGGTGGTGTAGCCTTGTTGGAGTAGGTCTGGCCTTGGTGGAGGAAGTCTGTCACTGTGGAGGTGGACTTTGAGGTCTCTTATGCTCAAGCTGTGCCCAGTGTGGCTCACAGTCTCCTTTGCTGCCTGTGGATCAAGATGTAGAACTCTCAGCTCTTTCTCCAGCACCAAGTCTGCCTGCATGCCACCATGTTTTTCACCATTATGACAATGGACTAAATCTCTGAACCTGTAACCCAGCTCTAAGGAAATGTTTTCTTTTGTAAGAGTTGCTATGGTCATGCTGTCTCTTCACAGCAATAGACATCTGGTATTTGTTGAATGCCCTCTATACCAGTAGTTGCCAGGCAGTGTTCTAAATGTTGGGGATACTACAGTGAATACGTTAGATGAAAGCTTCAATCCATGTATATACATACTGCTCCTCTCACCGGAAAAAAAATAGACACCAAGCAACAAAACAATAGCACGTCATAGCTTTATGGAGAAAAGTGGAATGGAGGATAGAGGATGACAGAATTGGGTGCTGATAATTTGATGTTTAATCAAAACCATAAATGGAGTAAAAATAAATGATATGTGTGGCTCTCTGGAAAATAGTGTTCAGGTAGAAGAAAATAGCAGGTGCAAAGTCCTGAAGAACAAAGACATTTGGCCTATCCAATGATAACAAGCAAGTAAGATAACTCAAGAGGCATGTGTCATCCAATATGCAGTTTCAAATGTTTTATTAGCTGCTGGGTGCTAGTGGTACACACCTTTAATCCCAGCACTTGGGAGGCAAAGGCAGTCAGATCTCTATGAGTTCAAAGCCAGCATGGTCTACACAGTAAGTTCCAGGATAGACAGGACTACATACCCTATCTTGAAAAACCAAAACAAAATCCTGAATAATTATAGTGGTTCATGAGGCAGAAGCAGGGGGATTATGATTCATGGGCAATCTGGGCTTTGTAGTAAATGTCTGTTTCAAAACAGCAAACACAAAAGCAGTAACAACAAGCAGGAGAAAATTTCCCTAGCTGTGATGTGAGAGAAAGGATGGAGCAGGAGGGGCTGGAGAGATGGCTCAGTGGTTAAGAACACTGTTTGCTCTTTTAGAGGTTCTGAGTTTAATTCCCGGCAAATGGTGGCTCACAACTATCTCTAATGTGATCTGGTGCCCTATGCTGGCATGCAGGTATGCATGCAGATGGAGCACTCTTCCCCCAGCCTCCACTTTCCAGTAGAGTCTTCAAGCATAGCAGAGTACCCTTAATAGTGATACGGTCTGGCTTTCTTCAGTGGGGTGGGTCTTAGGGTTGGGCCTGGCATAAGTTGGAAATTCCTTCAATCTCTGCTTGATCTGTTCTATCTTTGTCCATGGTTGTCTTGTGGGTAAGGTAAGTTTTGGACTGAGGTTTTTTTGTGAGTGGGTTGGTGATCCTCTCCGTCTGCTACGAGTCTTGTAGATAAAGGGTGTCCTCTTCAGTCTTCATGTCCCCTGCTACTAGGAGTCTTAGCTAGAGCTCCCCTCATATCCTTCCAGAGGCCTGTTCTGACTTCTATCTGCAGCTTGTCACAGAGACGCCTGGCCAACAACCATTTCTCTTTTCTCTGTAGGCCTTTTGCCCTCCCACCCCACTCTGCCTAAGTCTGATCTCCACCTTTATTTCTTTCTGTGCTTCCTCTTCTACCTTGTTCCCACTCTTCAACCACTACCTTTTTCTATTGTATTTCTGCTTCTGGGTGAGATTTAAACGTCCTTCTTTGGGTTCTCCTCATTACTTATCTTCTTTGGTCTGTGCATTGTAGTATGTTTATCCTTTATAAGCTAAAATCTGCTTATAAGTGAGTACATACTATATTTGTCTTTTTGGGTCTGTGTTACCTCACTCAGGACAATCTTTTCCAGTTATATCCATTTGCCTGCAGATTTCATGATTTCTTTGTTTTAAATGCCTCAGAAGTCTTCCATTGTGTGAATGTACCACAGTTTCTTTATCTATTCTTCAGTTGAGGAACACGTAGGTTGTTTCCAGATTCTGACTATTATGAATAAAGATTCTATAAACATGGTTGAGCAAATGTCCTTGTATGGTAGAGCATCTTTTGCATATATGCTCAGGAATAGTATAACCAGGTCTTTAGGTATGGCTATGCTAAGTTTTCTGAGAAAGTGTCAGATTGATTTTCAAAGTGGTTGTACAAATTTGCACTTCTACCAGCAATGGAGGAGTGTTTCCCTTTCTTTACATCCTCACCAACATGTGTTGTCACTTGAGTTTTTTATCTTAGCCATCCTGACCAGTGTGATGTAAAAATCTCAGAGTCATTTTGGTTTGCATTTTCCTGGTGACTAAGTAGGTTGAGCATTTCTTTAAGTGCTACTCTACCATCCAAGATTCATCTGTTGAGAATGCTTTATTTAAAATCCAACATCCATTCATGTTTAAAGTCTTGGAGAGATCAGGAATACAAGGCACATACCTAAACATAGTAAAGGCAATATACAGCAAGCCTATAACCAATATCAAACTCAATGGGGAGAATCTTAAATCAATTCCACTGAAATCAGGGACAAGGCAAGGCTGCCCACTTTCTCCATATATATTCAACATAGTACTTGAAGTCCTAGCTAGAGCAATAAGACAAGTAAAGGAGATCAAGGGAATACAAATTGGAAAGGAAGAGGTCAAAGTTTCACTGTTCACAGATGATATGACAGTATACATGAGTGACCCCAAAAATTCAACCAGAGAAACTCCTTCAGCTGATAAACACCTTCAGTAAAGTGGCAAAGTGGCTGGATACAAAATTAACTAAAAAAAAAAAAAAGTCAGAAACCCTCCTGTATACCCAAGACAAAAGGGCCGAGAAAGAAATCAGGGAAACAACACCCTTCACAATAGCCACTAATAACATAAAGTACCTTGGGGTGACTTTGACCAAGCAGGTGAAAGACCTGTTTGAAAAAAACTTCAAGTTTCTGAAGAAAGAAATTTAAGAAGATATCAGAAGATGGAAAGATCTCCCGTGCTCATGGATTGTTAAGATTAACATAGTAAAAATGGCCATCCTGCCAAAAGCAATCTCCAGATTCAATGCAATTCCCATAAAAATACTAATACAATTATTTACAGACTTTGAAAGAAAAGTTCTCAACTTCATATGGAGAAACAAAAAACCCAGAATTTCCAAAACTATCCTGTACAACAACAGATCATCTGGAGGTATCTCCATCCCCGATCTCAAGGTGTACTACAGACCAATAGTAATAAAAACAGCATGGTATTGGCATAGAAACAGAAAGGAGGATCAATGGAACCAAATAGAAGACCCCGAAATAAACCCAAACACCTATGAATACTTGATTTTCGACAAAAAAGCCAAAACCATTCAATGGGAAAAAGATAGCATCTTCAACAAATGGTGCTGGTCCAACTGGATGTCTACATGCAGAAAAATGAAAATAGATCCATATTTATCACCCTACACAAAACTAAAGCCCAAGTGGATCAAAAATCAGACACACTAAATTGGTTAGAAGAAAAAGTGGGGAACAGCCTAGAACTCATTGGCACGGGAGACAACTTCCTGAACAGAAAACACCAACAGCACAGGCTCTAAGAGCAACAATTGATAAATGGGACCTCATGAAACTGAAAAGCTTCTGTAAAGCAAAAGACATTGTCATCAGAACAAAACGACAGCCTACGGACTGGGAAAGGATCTTCACCACCCTTTATCTGACAGAAGGCTGATATCCAGAATATATAAAGAACTAAAGAAATTAAAAAGCAATAAATCAAGCAATCCAATTAGAAAATGGGGTACAGAGCTAAACAGAGAATTCTCTGTAGAGGAATATAGAATGGTAGAGAAATACCTAAAGAGATGCTCAATATCCTTAGCCATCAGAGAGATGGAAATCAAAACGACCCTGAGATTTCACCTTACGCCCATCAGAATGGCAAAGGTTAAAAACTCAAGTGACAACACATGCTGGAGAGGTTGTGGAGAAAGGGGAACCCTCCTCCATTGCTGGTGGGAATGTAAACTGGTACAACCATTTTGGAAATCAATCTGGCACTTTCTCAGACAATTAGGAATAGTGCTTCCTCAAGATCCAGCTATACCACTCCTGGGCATATATCCAAAAGAAGCTCAAGTACACAACAAGGACATTTGCTCAACCATGTTTGTAGCAGCTTTATTTGTAATAGCCAGAGCCTGGAAACAACCCAGATGTTCCTCAGTTGAGGAATGGATACAGAAATTTTGGTACTTTTACACAATGGAATACTACTCAGCAATCAAAAATAAGGAAATCATGAAATTTGCAGGCAAATGGTGGGATCTAGAAAAGATCATCCTGAGTGAGGTATCCCAGGAGCAGAAAGACACACACGGTATATACTCACTTATATAGACCTATAAGATAGGATAAACATTCTAAAATATGTGCACCTAAAGAAAATAAACAAGAAAGAGGACCCAGGATAAAATGACCAATCCTCACTTAGAAAGACAAATGGGATGGACATGGGAAGTGGGAGATAACAAGTAACAGGACAGGAGCCTACCACAGAGGGCCTCTGAAAGACTCTACCTAGCAGTGTATCAAAGCAGATTTGGAGACTCATAACCAAACCTTCCGCAGAGTGCAGGGAATCATACAATAAAAAGGGGAGTTAATATGACCGGGAGAGTACAGGAGCTCCTAAAGGACAAAATACATCAGGGCACGGGGGCCCTCTATGAGACTGTTTCTCCAACCAAGAAGCATGTATGGATATAAGCTAGAACCCCTGCACAGATGTAGCCCATGGTAGCTCAGTAAACAAGTGGGTACCCTAGTAAGGGGAACAGGAACTATTTCTGACATGAACTCAATGACTGGCTCCTCTAACCTCCCTCTCCCGAGGTAGGAACAGTCTTGGTAGGCACAGAGAAGAACATGGCAGCCAATTCTGAAGATACCTGACAAACTAGGGTCAGATGGAAGGGGAGGAGGACCTCCCCTAGCAGTGGACTTGGAAAGGGTCAGGGAGGAGATGAGGGAGGGAGGGTGGGATTGGGAGGGAATGAGGGAGGGGGCTAAAGCTGGGATAGAAAGTAAATAACCTGTGATTAATATAAAAAATAAAAATTAATAATAATAATAATAATAAAGAGAATGCTTTGTTTAGCTTGTATCCAATCCTATATCCGACAAAGGGCTAATGTCCAGAATATATAAAGAGCTCAAGAAATTAAACACCAACAAACCAAATAATCCACTTGGCACCTAGATTGTAAATGGACATTATTATCGTTTTTGTGGTTCCCTAGGAGGACTTCATGCAGGCTCTGTAAGCATGGCACCACTGTACACACCTCCAGCTTGTTATTATTTTAGATTCACAACTCCTAACTGCACACTTTCATGGATACAGCATGATGGTTTGATATGTGTAAACAATGTCGGATGATTAAATTAAGCTAATTATTATATCCATCATCTTGTTTGCTTGTCGTTATTTTAGTCGTATTGTGTAGTCCTGGAATTCATAATGCCTGTCACTGCAAATGCCAGTGAGCAGTGGTGAGAATTGAATTTTTAAGTTGCAATTCATTTTGAGACGGGGCAGTCTAAGAAGGCTGTGGATTGACACCCTAACACTTGCCTGACACATATTTTCCAGCCAGCAGATTATATGGGGAGAAGCATGTGTGTGTGTGTGAGAGAGAGAGAGAACGAGTGTGAGAGAGAGTCACTCTAGAGCTCAGTCTTGCCCTCTGGCCAGGTGGTCAGCCATATTTGTGAGACATACTATCTGTACCACTCTCATTATCATCTCTTCTACTCTTACCTCAGTCTGTGGATTTCTGGGTTAGGTACTTATTGAAGTGCCGAAACACTAAGTTTAGTTATTGTCTGCCCGAATCACCTTCATATTCCTCCAGGGTTTCTGGTCTGATAAGGGGTTAACTCAGAGCACATATTAACAGTGTATAGGTGTTAATCTATTAATATCGTGTTTGTAGACTCTATTCTACAATATGAAATACAGATTTTCTTTTAGCTATTTTGAGAAATATTAAATAATTCTGTTGACTATAGCTCCCCCAATGTGTAATTGTTCTAGTTGGGTTTCTTTTGCTATGAGAGAGACCATGACCAAAAGGAAGTTGGGGAAGAGAGGGTTTATTTCACTTTGCCACCCCCAAGGTCTCAACTCATCACCAGGGACTGAAGGAGGAACAAAAGCAGAAACCATGGAGGACCATTACTTTCTGGCTTGCTTCCCCTGGCGTGTCAGCTACTTTTCCTATACCTCCCAGGCTCACCTGAACAGGAGGACACTGTCCCTGGTGGGATGGGGCCTCCAAAATCAATTAGCCATCAAGAAAAAGGCCTTATGGACACGCCCACATTAGTCACAGTCTTCCCAGGTGTGTTAAGTTGACAACTGAAGCTAACTGTTACAATAGATCTCAATAGTACCTCTCACACCCCCCAAACTTTGTGTATAAAGATGTTTCAGGCTGAGAGTAACAGTTACAGCAGGGAATTCCAAGGAAAGCAAGTCACCTTCCATGACCTGGGTAGGCCCCAACAAGCAGCAAATGTCCTAACCAGAACAAAGATGGGCTAGAACTAAGTACCTACTGGCCTTTTCATATCTTTTCAGACTCCGGGCCTTTAATGTCATACTAAAACAATAGTTCTCAACCTGTGGGTCATAACCATTGGAAGAGACATATTTTCTATGGTCTTAGGAACTGAGACACGTGGCTCAGTAGCAAAATTACAGTTATGTAGCAGCAATGAAAATAACTATGGTTGGGGGCGGGGCACTGCAACATGAGGAACTGTATGGAAGGTCCACGGCTTTAGGAAGGTTGAGAACCACTGCACTATTGGGAGTGTACATGCACACACACACACACACACACACACACACACACAGATACACACACACCGCACCCCACACCCCACACCTGCTGGTTCTGTTCCTGTGAGGAACCTTACTTAGTTCAATGTGTATCTGAAAAAAAACCCTATCCCCATCCCCACAGCCTGGAGTCCTGGGAAGCAGGGATGATCTGGGTAGGATAGACACAGACTGGAAAGGATAAACAGGGCAGGGGGGGTGAGAAGAGGGACACAAAGGGTGTTGTCTGCCTCTGAAGCCTTAGAAAAAAAGAGAATTCTCTGTTTTCAAGGGCAGCTGAAACCTGCCATGCTCGGGAAGCTGTTTCAACAGAGGATAAAGAGTTTTGAAATCTGTCCCAGGCTTTGTCTTATTTTGTCAGCACAGACACCACCACATGAGGGGATTGAACACAAAAGTGTATTCTGCTTAGAGTTCTGGAGGCCTGAAGCTCAGGATAAATGGTTTCTCCTACAGCCTTTGTCCTTGCAGATGGTCTCTTTGGCTGCCCGGTCTCAGGGTCATCTTCTGTGCACGTGTGCCTTTGGTGTCCTTTTCGCATGTCTAGATTATCTCTTCTTAGGAAGACACCAGTCAGAATGATCGGGGCCCACCCTCAGGGCCTCACCTGAACTTACTCTCCTCTGTGAAGGCTCCAAATATAGACTCCCTCTAAGGTACTGAGACTTTAATGTGTGTGTGTTATAGGCAAGTCAATGTACAACCAGCTCCAAATGCTGAAACAAGTGTTTCCCAGGCTCCCCAGCAAAGAACTAGCACTTATTGCAGAGTGAATGAGAAGAGATGGCATACTGCTAATATAAAGAGAATATAATATAAAGACTCAGCAAATAGCAGAGTCTTTTCAGGGCACAAATGAAAGTCCTGGTGAGTCTGTAGTCCAAGTGTTAATGCAGAGGGAAGGGAAGAGAGATCCCAATGGCCTCCTCCTTGCCCTAATTTCCTGCCTGGCTACAAGTTTATCATCAGTGATCTTTGGGAGCAGAGACAGAGTAAAGGTTAATGAGTCACTCAACCTGTGGATTTCTGCCTAACTTTAAGAACCTGTGTTCCATTCCCGACTGGGAAAAGCCCAGAAGCAAATATTTTTAGGGAGATGTAAGAGAATGAAGCAACTGTGACAGTGACAGGAAATTGGGACCTATCTTCCAGTTCCTTTTATAAATCTCTTTTTTTTTTTCATCACACTTGCCAGTATGTTCCTTCTTTCCAGAGTAAACTATTCTGCAACTTGATCAAGGAAATTGAATATTTTCCAGGCACTGTTGCTCTAGAGAGCATTGTTGCTTGCCTAAGGTCCAGGAGCCTTTGGTAGATCTCAGCATTACTGAATTGAGCAAATCCGGAAGCTTGCTTTGTAGACAAGGCTTGCTTTGAATCTATATGAATTCTCTTTCCTTTGTCTCCCTAGAACATAGATTACAGGTGTGTAACATCATACCCAGCAGAGGCAGGCAGATTTTTGAGTTTGAGACCAGCCTGGTCTAAATAGTGACTTCTAGGATAACCAGAGCTACATAGTGAGACCCTGTCTCTAGATAGACAGACAGACAGATAGACGTAAAAGTTAGAAGAAAGAGAAAACTAACAAGGGAACGTTATTCAAAAGCAAACTAGTAGTATATGTCAGATATGTGCTGTCAAAAATGGCAGTTGACCACTGTAATGAAAATAATTCAAGGGCTTCTGTGTTAGTTAGGATCTTATTGCTGTGAAGAGACACCATGACCACAGCAAGTCTTATAAAGAAAACATTTAATTGAGGCTGGCTTACAGTTCCAGAAGTTTATTCCATTATTGTCAGGGCAGGAAGCATGTTGGCATGCATGCAGTCATGGGGCTGGAGAAGGAGGAGCTACATCTTGATCTGCCGGCAGCAGAAGAGAGACTGTATACCACACTGGGCATAGCTTGAGTACATAGGAAACCTCAAGGCCCGCCCCCATAGTGACACACTTCCTCCAACAAGGCCACACCTCCTAATAGTACCATTCCTTATAGGCTAAGTATTCAAACACATGAGCCTACAGCGGGCCTTTCCTATTCAAACCACTACAACTTTGATTATTGTTTCTGGCTTCCTTTTGTGGGGTTCAAGAGAAAGAGCTTGGTTGCTAAGTGGCATAGCAGTTTAGCGATTTTCATTTTAACTTGTAGACTTGGCTTACTTACCGAGCATGTCCTTTCCCACCAGGCATCTTATTTTAATCATATTCATGAATATATGCAGAGCATTAGATGGGAGTAACATATTTCCATTGTTTAAAAGCCGGCATGTGCGCAGCCTGATCTAAGTGAGGGCGTGTTGTTAGGACAGGGGTGTGTGTATTAGGATTAGAACTGCTTTAAAGGTGGCTGTGTGTGAACTTGTTTGTAAAAACAAAGTTGTTAGGTGCTGCATACAGTTATTTGTTTGCTCCTCTGTCCTATTAAGCTTATCTAATGGCAAATTCAGTTGTAATATTTTTACTTATGAATTCAGAAATCTAAGATGATGCTTTTGTCTCAGTGTTTTCCCAAAAGCTTCTGTTACGAACACACAGCAGATGATTGATTTTCCTGTCAATAAATACAGGCGAATGAATATTTTTAGTAACTCCAAGGTTGAATGGACTTCTTTTTTTTTTTTTCAACTTTTTTGTATTATTATTATCAGTTATTACAATTTATTCACTTTGTATCCTGGATGTGGCCCCTTCCCTTGTCTCTTCCCAATCCCACCCTCCCTTCATCTTCTTCCCCTATGCCCCTCCCCTCGTCCACTGTTAGGGGAGGTCCTCCTCTTTTTCTATTTGAGCCTAGTCTATCAGGTCTCATCAGGATTGGTGAATGCACTTTTTGTTGCAGGATATTTGATCCTGTTGTGAACTGTAAAAACCTGTTTATTGTTTGGTGTGACTCAACCCTAACACACACATACACCTTTAACCAAAGAGCTTTCTGTTTACTGTAAACAAGTCCCGGTGGTGTGGTTCAGCCCTAGCACACACCTTTAATCCAAACACTAAGTAAAGTTAACCCCAGGTCAAGAGGCAGAACAAGAAACCAGCTGACATGGATGAAACAGAAAGGAAGAACACTGAGAAAAGGCTATTTAAGATGAAAGAGCTTTTTGGTTTTTTTGGCTTTTTGCTTTTTGCTTCTGAGACATGAACTGAGTAGGAAGGTCAGCTGGGTGCTTTCTCTGCCTCTCTAAGCTAGCAAGTTTTCACCCCTGAATCTGACTCCTGAATCTTTGGCAAAATTGACTGGGATTTTTTTTTTCAGTTGTTGTTTTTGAAACAGGGTTTCTCTGTGTAACAGCTCTGGCTGTCATGAAACTCACTCTGTAGACCAGGTTGCCCTTGAACTCACAGAGATCCACCTATCTCTGCCTCCAAAGTGCTGGGATCAAAGGTGTGTGCCACCTGGAACTTACTTTTAAGTTTTTCTTTCTATTTTCTCTCAGTCAAAATGAAGAATAAGCAGGATGCTGCCTCGCCTTAGTTTGTGCTGAATTATACCAGGGGCCAAGAAACAGGGGTTTGTTTCTTTTGTTTGCCTTACCCCTCCTTTCCTTTTTTTTTTTTTTTTTTTTTTTTTGTTTTTTTTTTTTATGTTTTGTTAACATCATGTTTTTCTTCTGTTCAGGAGCATACCTTACCCCACCCCCAAGCCTATTTGTCTAGAGATATGACCTAGATTTTGGCAAAGCAAATTCTGTATCCCTTGGCCATGGTGTTTATTTTCAGGCTTGTGTCCCAGACATGCAAGTGACGTATGGGAAATTTGATGATACTGTGAAAGAAGTGCTCTCTGCCAGGGTTTTTTTTTTGGGATAGGGTAGAGAAAAGAGAAGGGATGGGAACCCTGACTGTAAATCCAGTTGTTCCTGATGGATCTACTCTAACCTTCCTAGTTAAGTGAACCAAGAGTCAGTGTTCCTCCCTCCCTCCCTGTTTCTCCCTCCCTCTCCCTTCCTCCTCCCTCTTTCTCTGTCTTCCACCCTCTTCCTGCCTCCCTTTCCATCTCCCTTTTCTCCTCTTCTCTCTCCTTCCTCTCTCCTCCTCTCTCCCTGTCCCCCTTCCTCTCTCTCTCTCTTTCTCTCTCTCTTTTTAATTTTTGCCTTTATTTCCTTAAGCCAGCTTCAGTTGGATTTTCTTTCCCCATTTGCCATCCAAACCATTTTACCAAAAGCACCTAGACTGGACTGTGCTCTTTCTAGTCACAGGAAGTGTGGCCTGAAGAGATAAAGAGGATAATGGAAAAGGAAGTGAGTGTCCATTTACTCTCTGGCAAACGCTTTTTAACCTTGCAGGAGGCCTGGCAGATGCAAGTATATTGTGCACAGGAGAAAGGCTTGGCTGGAAAATTGCTATTCTCTTTAAGGAAAAAGGGTGAATGTGGGAACTATTCAGATGAGCCCACACTGGTGGGGGTGAGGGGTAAGGGAATCAAGGGGGCTGAAGCAGGGGTTCTTAAAGGCAGGTAATGTGTCGCCATGCCCAGGTTACATAAGTCATCAGGAGGCTCACACCAGCAGGTGTATATATGACTTCTGGCCTCTTCTATGGCTTGTTCTGAATAATTAGTACCTGGCATGCTTTGGAAATGTTCTTAATACATGTAGTACCATGGTATCGTTCATTGATATTTTTCAGGTTGTTTGTTTGTTTGTTTGTTTTGTTTTGTTTTGTAACTTGGATGACGGCTGACTGTGTAATAGTAAAAATTTGTGTGGAGCTTCTCGGTTACTAATAAATAAATATGAAAATAAATTAAAAAAATACGGGTATGGGTACCAAAGATGTGCTCCAGGGAGAGCAGGCCTGCAATCATGGTTGGAATCTGGAGGGGTAAGCTCTCTGCATGACCGATGCAGTTACTGGGTATCCACCTCGTCAGAGGAGTATTTTGTGGGAACACCTCAATCATTTTAAGAGGGAGAAAAACACGAACTGTATCTGGGGATGGCCCAAGGCTTCTGTTCTCAGTCCTCATTCTATCTGTGCTCTACAGGACACTTGGGATGTGGCTTTAGCTTGTGATGACTTTTTCCCAGCATCCCTTGCCAACTGGGGATGAGTTTCTACCAATGGGTCCCCCGCATTGATTGAGTTAGAAGTAGGAGGAGAGGAGACAGAATTCCTTCCTGGCTCCCTGGACAGTCCCTGAGAAGAGCCACCTGGCCTTTCGAGAGCCTCCCGTGGAAGCTCCCTTTTTTATTACCTGCCCTCCTCTGAATTAGTCTTTGTGACAATGTCATGAAGCCCTCAGGCCACCTTCCCCAAGGTTCCAGACCCTCCACAGGCCTGGGTACCATCAACACTAAATCTTCTTCACCTTAAAGGTGGTATCTAACAATCTCGGGGGAGGGGGAAGGTGAGGGCATCTATCTGTTTTTTTCAGCACTCCCCAGGTGACGCGTTCCCGATATTAAATGCACTTTTGAATGTCTGAAGCATTTTTTTTGTTTGTTTGTTTTGTTTTTTTTGTTTGTTTGTTTTCTGACTAAAATATCTAAGAAGTGTCCTGTGTTTGCTTTAGACCTAGGGACCCTTTGGAAAAGCAAAATTTGAGAAAAGCCTGGGTGATTATTTGTTGCAGTTGGTAATTCCTTAAGAAATATTCTTTCCATAGATCTGGATCTAATTTTGAGAGGTTTTCAGGAAACAAAGCCTCCTTCGGTGATAGCCCAGCAGTTGGACTCACCACGCTGGGCGATGACATTCTGTTTCTAACCTGCCCTTCCTTGAGATTCTTTTCCCAATTTAAATTTAGAAGCCTTTGCTGACTGCTGCCTCACAGTGCTTGGTAATTATGTGGTCTTTCCCTAGGCGGTTTAAGCAATTCATGCTTGGTCCCTGTCCTCATGCGGAGTGACTAATGGAGCTGATTACAGGAAGTGTGATGGAGCTGGCCATCAGAGAATTTTATCATGGATGAATTTGTCAAATAATGACAATCTGGCAGACATCTTGCCCACGCTCTGGCTTAGGTGACTCCTACCAGATCCTTCAGGATTTCTTTGTTGCTTTGGTTTCTCTAGGAACTTCAGTGACCTCTCCTATTGGAGGCCTTGTAGTATGAGTCCCCCGGGATGGAGTATACAGTATACCCTGGACTGTGGAGTTGAGTTTGGAGTTCCTGAATCAACCATGTGGGCTACTCACTGAACTCAAGTGGGAAAGCTATTCGTAGCAGAGGGAAAGAACAAACTGTCAGCAGGCAACAGCTGAGAAGCTGCAGGATAGTCCCTTGGTGCTGAAAAGGCACTAAGACGGCAAACCGCAACATGTGCTGTCACTGGTTTAGTGAAAGTTCTTGGGTCAGAAGTGCTTACTTTTGTGTATTGTGATGAGGCCAGAGGTCATCCCTCAGGTGTGTCCACCTTGTTTTTGGAGACAGTCTCTTACTGGCCTGAGGCTAGCCAATTTAACTAGGCTCGCTGACCAGAGAGCTCCAAGGACCTGCCTGCCATTGTCTCCCCTGCTCTGTGGGATTATAAGACCCCACCACTACAGCTGGCTTTTTTCATGGGTTTCGAGATTGAACTAGGTTCTTATGCTTTTTTCTTTTAACTGATTTTTTTTTTTTTTTTAGTCGGGTGGTGGTAGTACATGCCTTTAAATTCAGCACTCAGAGGCACAGGCAGGTGAGTTCGAGGCCAGCATGGTCTACAGAGCAAGTTCCAGGATAGCCAGGTCTGTATATGTACATGCATGTATGTATGTATGTATGTATGTGCCACAGCACTCACATGTAAGACAACTACATGGTGCTGGCTCTTTTCTTCTATGGCTTCTGGGGATCAAACACAGGTTATCAGGCTTTTATGGCAACTGCCTTTTCCCATTGATCTGTCTTATTGGTCTCATGCTCTCATGGTTTCTCGGTGCTTACTTTTGAGTATACATATCATAACGCAGTGTATATGAGTCTGAGGCCGGGTTCCAGCATCTAGTAAAGAATGGTACATAGTAAATGCCATGTTGCTGTTGGCTGAATGTAGGAAAGCCATTCATTTCCTTCTAATCATTTTAGCAGCCATGGACTTTAATATTCATTCTGTCCTCTAAAGACACACTTAAAACAATTTGATTTTGGTTTCATTCTAGGGAAAGTGTATGTTAGTTTGGCATTGAAGTGAAATCCCTCAAAAACACATTTTAGGCAAACTGAAAAGTTTTAAGCTATGCTAAGGGGGTTTGCAATTGGCACAGAGAAACACAGGTGAGGGATATTGGACAGGTGCCCTCGGGGCATTGTCCCTCTGAAGCTGCTGTGTTGTCCCAGACATGACTTTAAGGCTGGCATTTAGCACAAGCTTTCTTCTAGCTGCCTCTGTTTCTGGCTATCCACAAGGTCAATGCGTCCTCTACTAAAGCCCAAGTCGGTTAACAAAAAGAGTTGAAAGACAGCAACGATCAACAGGAAATAAAACATTTTTATTGAGTATCCATGTAATATGTTAAGTCATTTTTAACAACAACCGGAAAACTACCATGGGAGTCACTACACAAAGTGAAACAAAATTTAAACCACTTATCAAAAAATGAAGGGAAAACACAGCTAAAGGAGTTGGCTCGCGGGCCACGAGCCTTATGGCAGAAGAAAACACCCCAACATTTCTACAAGACACAGAGAAAACCCACACATAGAAACACTCAAGCAGGCAGTAAATATACACAAAGGCAACTAGGATCTTTCTAGGGCATCAGCTTCTAAAACTTTACACAGCATTGTCAGAAGGTATGTGTGGCTTATCAGAGGATGAATCTTGGTTCTAAAGCAGGTCCAGTCACCGGCTCATGAGAGATGACATAGTACCAACTAAATCTATGGTGACAATCCCACGTTGGCAGTGTTGCAAGAGAATGTGCTAATAGTACTGTGATGCAGGAAACAATGTCCCTCCAGCAGCTGGGAGCTGCTTCCTTGGAAATGTTGTTCCATTTTGTACAACTTAAATCAGGAGATGGAGAAATTAAATGTCAGTGTCTGGTATTTAAGGTGTTTTTAAAAGTCAACTCCTTCTGTTTGGTAGGACTTAGTCCCTTAAATAGGAAAGCACCTCATTTGAGTCTTCTGCTTAAACTGCTGTTTAATCTCATTTATGAGTGTGCATTTCCTATCATCATTTTTAATTTTTAAAAAGTGCTGTTCATCCACAAGAAAGGATGTTCTCCTTGTCCTGTGTGTCTGTCCTACTTCTAAAGAGTTTGCTGTGATGGAATGAAAGGCAAAGGGTTTGCCTCTTCTCTGATGAGGAAAGTATCATAACCAGGATTTGGATCCTGTGTTGTGCTGTGTGGGAGGAGGAACAGCTGACTCTGTGTTTAAAGTCTACCGACAGCCCTTTCTGGGATTCTCTTGAGTTTTGTCCAAAACATGGAGCTAAATCCTAAAGATCGCACATGAAGGCATGCTTAGCACTCCTCCATCTTGTTTTGCTATATTATGTGCAGACGTTCTCTCACATCAGAGCGTTGCTGTTCTGTGTGGCCTGCCGGTGAAATCAGGTGGCAATGTCAAGTGGGAGAAGAGACCAGAAGCGGGGATCGGTAGCAGGCCCACCTTCCTGAAGTGGCTGACTACCAGGGTGGAACAGACGTGGACTAGTGCACAGTGTTGACAAAATGCTGTGTGTTCTTCCCACCCCCTGCTCAATGTATCTTTCTGTCCTATGCATAGCTGTTTCAGTTCTGAATTGGTCCTTAGTAACGAGAACTGTTTGTGCTACACACACATCGGGCAGTGCAGTAAGAGGGAATGGCAGTATTGTTACAATATCACTACGGAATAAGTTGAGTGCTATCCACTGAGGAAACTACGTGTCTAAGCACACAGGGCAGTCACAGTGTTACACAGAGCAGTCCTTAAGACTCGTATGGAATGACTAGTAGCGTCGCAATAGTGCCATTTGCTACGGAATAACATTGAAAACATTTAAAAACTCCTCCTAAGTCAAGCATCTAGTGTACATAAGAGGTTGCTTCAGTTTGCTAGAACTTGTTCTTGGTTTCACCTTTGTTTAAAGGACAAATTAAAACTTAAGTAAAAAGAGCGTATAAAAAGATCACTAGCTGTCTGTTTTGGCTTAGTCGAAGTGCATTCAGAACTATGGCTAATTATTTGTATTTTTCATCTTTTGATGGGATTTACAATACTGTCTGTTTACCACAAAGTAATTTTGTGTAATAAGCACAGATTGCTGTGTTAAAAATATTCTGCATTCCTTCTAATCTGGTTTTGTATAATAAAATATTTTGTTACAAAGTCTCACGCGCATACCTTTGGAATCATTATTGGTGTGAAATCTGGATCAGAATTCACAGGTTGCACGCTTTATATAAATGTGATAATGGAGAGCTATTTTCTCTTTACATATCAGGCAGTATTTCAGAAATGCTGACTTCTCTCAGCTTCTCCTCCCCCACCCTAACCCCAAACAGAGGCATGCACCACACATAACACGCGTGTACACTTTCACACTTGCTCACGCACACACAGAGAACACCATTGTGATGCTATGCTAGATGCAGTTGTATGAACTCACTGACTCCAATTCATCGCTTTCTTGCATGTAAGAGTGAAGCCATGACGTTAGCTTTGCAGATACGTACAGACAGATGCGATTCTGGTTTGTGGCTTTGCTTCCTTGAGGTCAGCCTGGATGCTGCTCAGGTCATGCTATTTGCCTGTGAAAGAATTCTACAAAATGGGGTTTTCCCACCAAGGATGTAGTGTGAACGAATCTTGGTACTCAAATAATTGAATAGAAAGCTCAGGTTTAAGTTGTCCTTTAAGATGTCAGTTTAACTGTACTAGTGCCTTTCAAATTGATATTTTTCCTGGAATGCAGACGATACTATATTTCCCATATAATATATTATCAGCTCTCCTATATCTCAGTCAATTTACATAGTTTAAAATAGAACATCTTATTAAAAACATCTAGATATACACAGGTTAGGAAACGCTTACAACATACAAATACACAAACTAGAAATAAATCTTTAGCATACTGGTATATACAACAGTGTGATACAATACATAATTTCAGTCATGCTCTATCTACACATCATATTGCTTAAAAGAAGAGTAGATTTGGAGGGCAGTGGTATGATGAAGGGCATAGGGCATCTCTACACTTAAATTTGTGCAAATGAAAACAGGATCTGAAGTACCACTGAATTGTATTAGGAATGCATGGCTGGAAACTGAAAGGACCCATATTACTGAGGTATTTACAGATACTGGCTAAAGAGCACTATGTGGGCAAATGCAGAAAGGCTTCTTTTTCCCTTTACTTCTTGACAGCCAGCATGGCATCAACCTCTTCCTCTACCTGGAGAGTGTGCCACTGGGCGATGGGTCGCCGGGGGTTGGCCAGCATGTCTGACCAGTGTCGCAGCTCCGCGCCGGTGCTGTTGTAGCCCACAAAGACTTTGCCGATGGCATCATTCTTGCCAATCTTGTCATAGTCCAAAACAGTTACCACCACTTGCACTTTCTGAAAGAGGACACAAAAAATGCACACGCATCAGCCAGTCCTACAGAGAGAGCCCTTGGGATACACAAGAGGTTCCGTGGGAAGCCAAGGAATGAGAACGGAGAATCCATTCCTAACCACCAAGATGAGGCTCAAAGTACTTGACTACTCTGGAAGCTAAAGCTCAGTTTTTTGTTTGTTTTTTTTATTTTATTTATTTATTTTTTTTAGTATTAGTTACAGTTTGTTAACTTTGTATCTCTGCTGTATCCCACTCCCTCTTTCCCTCCAATCCCACCCTCCCTCATCTCCTCTCCTCCCTGCCCCTTTCCAAGTCCACTGATAAGGGAGAACCTCCTCCCCTTCCATCTGACACTGCTTTATCAGGTGTCTTCAGGACTGGCTGCAAAGTCCTTTTCTGTGGCCTAGCAAGGCTGCTTCTCCCAGGGGGGTTGGGTTCGGGGGGAAGTCAAAGAGCTCGCCATCGAGTCCCTGTTCCCCTTATTAGGGTACCCACTTGGATACTGAGCTACCAAAAGCTACATCTGAGCAGGGGCTCTAGGTTGCATCCATACATGGTCCTTGTTTGGAGAAACAGTCTCATAAAAGACCCCTGTGCCCGGATATATTCGGTCCTTGTGGAACTCCTGTCCTCTCCAGGTTGTATTAACTCCCCCCCCCCTTTTTTTTTTTTTGGTTCCCTGCATTCTGCCAGAGGTTTGGTATAAGTCTTAATATCTGTTTTGATACACTTTCAGCCCAGTTTTTATTGCTCTGTCTCTACATATTTGTGGCCGTCACTACCTTCATCATCGTCATCATCATCGTATTACTTTTTGTTGGGGTGGGGTTCGTGTCTCATGTTCTTCATACTGGCTTCAAGCTCACTATGTAGCTGAGGATGACCTTGAATTCCTGATCCTCTAGTTTCTATCTCACAAGTGTTGAGATTACAGGTGTGTGTCATCATGCCTGGTCATCACCTTAATGTATACATTAATTTATGTTATATAACTTTACAGGAGAAATAATTCAGTGATTTCTCTCCATAGATCCTATTAGTATTTCTGTTGTACAGATACAGACACTGGAGGCTCACAAAAGTTTTACAGCCTGTCTGAGATCACACAAGGAATGGTTGAGTTGGTTTCTAGACTCTTTGCTGTTACCTACCGCGCCAAACTACCTATGGGAAGTTGTGACATTGCTTTATGTGTTTCATCTATGCGTGTTCTGGCATTAGGACTTGGGTCATTCTCTTTTGCCGATGGCTGCTGTTCCTGTTAAAACTTTCTGAGTAATCATGAATTATGATCTCATTTCAAGAGGTGACAGCCAGCACTTTATGTAAAACTAAAAGGATTTGACCAAATCATATAACTGTGACCATAAAGTATAGCAATTCAGTAAAAATCCTTTAAAAAGGCAATAACTAAATAAAATATGCTTTTTCCTTGAGTATGATTTTTTTTAATGAGTACTAATTAGTAACTACTGTGTATCTGGCATTGATATTAAATGGGCATTACCTTAAGACACGAATTGTTTTTCTGGGATTCCATCAGATTGTGAGGGTTTATTTAATAGCTCCCTCTCTTGGACTGACTGAATTAATAAAAACAAATTCATATTATTATAGTATAAAAGATCCACCCTCTAAAGAATGTCTCAATCTTACTTCCTAAGTAATGAATTTGATTACTCGGAATATGTGATGGCCCTGATTTAGACACTGGGCATAGAAATAAAATATTAAATAAAGTAGCTCTATCAATTTGTAGCCAGCATCAAAGAGAAGAAAAATATAATGAAAGCAAAGCTTAGGTGGATTTTGATTCTGAGAACTGAGCTGCTCTGTCAGCGTGTTGAGAGATATCATTGAGGTACATCATTGGAACAGCAAAAAACAATTACTTCTTTTTAAAGAAGTAATTTCCTTATTACATTTATTTATTCCGTGTGTGTGTATGTGTCTGTGCACATGTGTGCAGGCATGTGTGGCATGGCATGTGCATTGCATATGTGGAGATCAGAGGACGACTTGCAAAAGTCGATTCTCTCCTACCACATGGGTCCTGAGCATCAATCTCAGATCATGATGATTGGCAGCAAGTGTCTTTACCCACTTAGCCATCTCACAGGCCCAACAATCATTTCTGAAGGTGGAATTTACAATGCAAAAATGTAGCACCATTTTCTGTGTGCAGCCTTGCTAGGCTGGGGATATGGCTTAGTGGTAGTTGGTTCATCCCCTGTACCACAAATAAATAAAATAAGTAAATGACCTATTTACTAGGTAGTGTGTGGGAGCAAGGGCAAGATGGTATTTGTGACTTTGATTCTCAGATCTTGTCCCAAGCAAATGTGCCATGATGGAGGCATAATGATTGCACATTATGTGCAAACATAATGGACTTTTCAGAGTTAGGACAAACTTGATCATGTTACTGAGGAGGTGATAGATTGGGATGCCCAATGGATTTGTTTTGCAGCTGCCTCCCTCTTTTCTTTCGGCACTTTTTGATGAAGGTGGTGAAGACATTTTTTGAATGCTTTTTGAAATTAGCATAATTTGCTTCCTTCACAAAAGTTTCAGGGGGATTGAGATAGATTGAAGACAGGTACATACTCTTACAGTCTCACCCTAAGAGAACACTAAACCCCTCTGTTAGCAGGCAAAACACTATACTCTTCAGGGCAAAGGTTCTCAACCTGTGGGTTAACACTCCTTTGGGAGTCGAATGACCCTTTCACGGGGGTCACATATCAGATATCCTGCATATTAGGTATTTACCTTATGATTCATAAAAATTGCAGTTATGAAGTAGCAACCAAAATAATTTTATGGTTGGGGGTCACCACAACATGAGGGGCTGTATTAGGAAGGTTAAGGTTAAGAACCACTGCTTTAGGCAAATACTGGGAAAACAGCATTCTGGGGGGGAGAGAGAGAGAGAGAGAGAGAAGGCAGCATGCAGCCACTGGGTGTTTTCTATTTCCAAATCCAATCTGCTTCATGTCAGGTTCAGGTCCTCTTACCTCTAAAATGCTACCCCAAATCACACATTCACACATTTTATTTTCTTTTTAATATGCCTCCCTTTCAGTATATTTCTACTTTCTGAATTTCATAGGTAAAATGTATTTTTATTGGTATGGGATTATAGTCCAAAGAAATAAGTTTTTAAGAAGATTTTTTTTTTAACCTCAGCTTTGTATTGTTTTGTGGAATTAAAGAACAAAATGCCAGGGGGTGTTAGTTTTCGCAGGAATAAGGTCTTAGAACTCAAAAAAGTTTACTGAGCAGGTATTGCAAAATAAATTATGGTAGAAAACGGATGTTTTAAAGATTTGCCTGAAGGTCTGAAGTCCTCACAGGTTTAGACTACTGATCAAGCAGTGACTGGGGACAGGGAAACGGTACCATTTACTGATCTAACAGATGTTGAAAATAAGTAAGTACATACAATTTCCTACATGTGAAAGTGGGTGTGAGCTAGCTTATGTAAACACCACGGGCCAATGCCAGCAGGTGGGATCCTGAGTATTTTTTCTCTGAAGAAGCATAGTGCTTTTTGTAGCCTGGGAGTACACAGGCACGTTCACTCTCTCTTGGCTTTTGGGTTCCATAGACAAATTTATTGACGTAGCAAAGTGGTTCTGTTGCTTTTCTATTTTCTGCCTTATTTCTGCTCAGCAGAAGGCAGCTAGCTGTTGCAGCTAATGAATCAGCATCTCACAGGCTGTGTATCTTACTATGTCCTGGTTGGTGGAGCTCAGGCATGGGCCAGTTCTAATGAAGGCACGGGCACCAATGCCTCACAGGGTCTATGCTTGTCCTTCATGTGATCTGAAGGCATGAGACTGAGCGGAAGGACAAACTCTACCTGGATTTGCTCGAAGGGAACTTCAAAGCTGAAGGACTCATTGTAGTAGGGGTTAAGCGTGTTCTTCTTAATTGTTGTCTTTTTCTTCTTCAGCCTCTTGCCATTCTGCATCAGGTGAATCTTCACATAAGGATCTGAAAAGCAAGTACAGGAACATTAGGACATGTGTTTTATTTTAGCTAGAATGTTTTATTACATTTTGCTTTTTTTTTTTAAACAGTGTTCTGCCTGCATGCCAGAAGAGGGCACCAGATCTAACTGTAGATGGTTATAAGCCACCATTTGGTTGCTTGGAATTGAACTCAAGACCTTTGGAAGAACAGCCAATGTTCTTAACCTCTGGGCCATCTCTCCAGCCCCTCAGTTTGCTTGATGGGGCACAAGCCTCCGTGTGCACACTTTGGGAGGTCAAAGGACAACTCATGGGAATCTGTTCTCTTCGTCTACCATGTGGGTCTGAGGGATCAAACTCAGGTTTGGCAGCAGGTACTTTCACTTTCTGAAGCTTCTTGCTTTTCAGAGCCATGTGTTTAGATCTTAAATTATCTCAGGAAAGGACTGAGCCCCAACAGGTAAATGGTTAATTAGCTTCTAGTTAATATGTTGTAAAGCATCAAGCGCCTTTTACTGAGAGGTTTTAAGTGAGCTCTGCAGCAGGGCTATTGTCATGCTTGCTGAATTTCATAGTTCCATTTGGAAGGGAAGTGGTGAGCTGGGAAACCAGCTCTTTGGGGGGAAATGTCTTGACACGTAGCATTTGCAGATTTCTGTGGTGTAAGAAAATGGGCTCACCATGGCCCATTTTAAGCCACAAACAGACTAACAACTGGCTTGTAAAGTCTCTGGGAATTTAGCAATTGGCTTTTGTGAGCTGTTAGAGGGCTTGGCTGTAGCTTTCTTGAGAAGAAAGCTTGACAGAGAGAGGACAGAGGGGCCACTTTGTTCATTTATTTATTCACTGACAAAGAGAGCACTGGTTGAGGGTCTAAGATGTGTCGGGCCCTCTTATTACTGATAGGAATAGCAATGAACACAACAGATCTTCTCTGTTTTCATGACTAGATCTCAGAAGTGTGGGGGTATAGCTACTAAGCTTTTTTTTTTATTTAATTTTTTTTTAGTTACATTTTGTTAACGCTGTGTCCCAGCTGTATCCCGCTCCCTCATTCGCTACTAAGGTTTTAGAGAAAGAAGATTCATGTGAAATTAGAAGTTGAGGAACACAGTGCAAGGGAGGAGCTGAGCCAAGATCTGATGGAAAACAGTAGCGATGGTAGAGTACGTGATAACACAGGAACAGGAGTGATCAAAATTGCTCAAAGACCTCTCTAGGGAGAGGCTTGAATGGGAGGGCTGAGGAAGAGAAGCCCATGCTTGTTTGTACTGGAACTCTCTGTCTCAAGTGTGTGTGTGTGTGTGTGAGAGAGAGAGAGAGAGAGCCTTCCTAGGTTCACAATAGCTTCCTTCATACCCACAGAGGTGATGAGAAAAGGGGTGGGATGATTCTGAGCATTTTTCCTCAAGCCTCATCAGGCAAAGGTAAAGTAAGAAGCCAGTCACTAGAAAGGCAAGGCAGGAGTGACTTACAGCTTTCATTACTAATAGATGAATGACACACCTTTCACCTCCTAAGAAAACATGACGGAAGGGAGAATCTCTCTGCTGTTTTTCTTATGCATATATAATGCAAGTTCATTATAGAAGAATTCCAGAAGGCAGTGATAAAAAGAAAAAGATTAG
This sequence comes from Meriones unguiculatus, assembly GCF_030254825.1. Lineage (NCBI taxonomy): Eukaryota > Metazoa > Chordata > Mammalia > Rodentia > Muridae > Meriones > Meriones unguiculatus. Next base: position 116,790,916 of record NC_083350.1, read on the forward strand.
GATCATCTAAAATAACTACTGCTAAGCCTTTCAAATTTTCTCTCTCCTTTCAGAACTCGAGTTGGGAGAAATATTACAGGCAATCTAAAGCCCACATAGTTTTAGAAAGCTGCAGGTGAAAAGGTTGTTTTTATCTGCCCCTCGCTGTACCTCAGTAGGTGGACAGGAACTGTCTCTGTTAATTCACCATTTTATGGAAACAGTCTGGCACATGATGCAAATTCTGGGGGGTACTTGTGCATGCTGTGGATTTGTTATGGCACCCAGCTGCATTCTACTCCACCCCCCCAGTCACTTCTTTGTCGTTGCTGAATGAACAAGGGGAAGGTAGTCAGGACCTCACAATGTAGATTTCTTTCTCTTGACCCTGTCTTCATCCCAGTGCCCCAAAGCCTACGAATTTGGATGTATGTAGATTGTGGACTTTGGCTTCTTTGTTTTCTCCTGGCTTCTCTACTTCCATCCTCTCCTTGCCTGCCTTGACTCCCACGCCTTCTCCACTTTCTTACTGCACTCAAGTCTTGAATTCCGATCCCGCTGCAGATAGCTCTAATCCCTCCTTTATCTCTTCAGTGACTTCTCTAGGATTAAGCCTTCTTTGATTCTCAGACTCCTTGCTGAGGCCTCTAAATCGGAAAGCTGTGTAGTGAGTCATACCTATGCTTTCAGGACACATTTTTTTTTTTTAAGCAAAAATCACCTCGCCCACAAAATAGGCCCCTGTCTGATTACATTTGTTCTGTTTCAGGAGCTATTCTGCAAAGCAAATCCTTGTCAGCTCTCAGTGTCCTGGTGTCTTAAAAGTCCAGATGATGATGTCATAAGATACAATTTTATGGAAATGATACAGTACGCTGTAATGCATGTTGGGGGTTGGCCTGGTGTTATGTATTCAAATGGTGATTTCAGTGCCTTGAGATCTGGTTACCGCCCTGCCTTAGGCATTGTTAGTAATGTTAAACTATCTCCTGTACCCATGTGATAAGAAGAAATGTTCACCAATTATCTCCAATTGGCTGATTGAAAGGTCTACACTTTGGCAGTGCAGAAGGTGGTAGGCATGGGGACAGGAAGACCTTGGGAAAGAGACAGGTACAGGAGGAGGAAGAAAGAGGAAGCCACCATCATCGGTTAGTGTAGGAGAAGCACATGCCTGATTGGCATGGATGGAGAAAATTGGCCCAAATGAAGGACATCAGCAAGTATTTGGGAATTATGGGTGGGAGGTTGCCCAGATAGGAAGAATTAAAGGGGATGGGATGGGATGGGGACTTAGACGTGATAAGGATAGTTTAGAGGGTTAGTATCTGCACCGCTCCACATGGAATAAGGCTAGTCTAAAATCTATCAGGTGTCTGTGTCTGTGATTGTGATAGCAGATTAGATAATACCACTGTAATAATTATAATGTTATTAGCCGTCCCTTTAATTTAACAGCAACAAATGGGTCTTAATAATGTGGGTTTTCCTGAGTTCTGCAGCTAGACACTAGGAACATTCCTTGGAGGTCTGGAAACATGTAAATACTGTGGGGAATTATGCAAGCACTGAAATTGAGCTACCCCACCCCCAGGCACTCTGTGTCCCTGTGGCTTGTGGATTCCTCCAGTTCCTAGCAGCAAGTACCCGTGGACATCTTTCTCATCTGAAATCTGGCAACCTTTCTTCAACAGCATCTAATAATGCCTGCTGCCACCCAAATAGGCACAGGACAGAGAGATATGGCATGCCTTTCATTTGTTTAATTTGCATTTTAAAATACTAGCCTATTGTGGTTAAAACTTGGGATAAAAAAAAAAAGACCTTTTTGTCTGATCTCTAATTTCTAACGATCTCTGGCTGCTACTTAAACAAAAAAAGAGACTGGGGACCAGCATCAGGAAAACCTGATGACCTGAATTCTCTTTCCAGAACCCACAGGAAGAGAAAAGGAGAGAAGTTGTCCTCTGATCTTCACATGTGCTTCATGGTGAGTACAGCTGTGCCTGTACTCACACGTACATAACACACACACACACACACACACACACACACACACACACACACACACAGAGAGAAGAACGAGAAACTATAAAGGACTCTGCTCAGTGAAACAGTCATGAGATCTCCATGGCCTGGTGGCCTGGGTCATTGTCAGGTCTCTCATTTGCTTTTGTTTTTCTTGTTGGAAATCATGTTGGCTGGACTTTATCTCCTCTCTGTCAAAAGAGCTACTGTGACGTAGAGGTTTTTCAGCGTACTCCAGTGAGACCAGTCTCAAACCTACATGTTGACAAACCTTTCTAATATACCAGATTAACGTTTGTGTCCCTGTTCACGATTATGGTAGGCAGAATAATAACTCTTACAAAGACACAACATTCCAATCTTGAGAACCTGCGAATATGTTGTATGGCAAAATGGACTTGGCAAATATGATTAAAGCAAAGACTTTCAAATGAGGTCAGTGTGGTGTTTCCAGAAAGGCCCATTCTTTTCGTATACTCCTTCATGTTTTCCTTTGGTTAGTCATTCTTAACCCATTGTTACCACTTAGGCCTAGAAACTCCATCTGTGATCATTGATTTCAAACCATCCTTTATGTGGTTGCTAAAGCTACGTGTGAGAACATCACCATCTTTAGTGGTGCCCCACCAGTTTGGTCCACCCTAGCATTGGCTTTACCTCTCATCTCTGCTGCTCAGGGTTCCTTACATGGAGCTTTAAATGCCATGGCTTTGGGCCTCCTGTTCTATTCTGTGATGCCCTTTCTTTGCTCATGCTAACTTTGGCTTAAAAGTCACCTCTTCCCTGAAGATTTTCCCGAGTGTTCATTTCTAGAGAATGAACCATCAGTACCTTCTCAATCAGCAGATATCCTCTTTGCCTGAAGCCTTTTCCTTGCATTCCCCTTCCCCTTTCCAGTACTGGAAGATTTCTGTGCCACTTGAATAACATAAAAACAGTCTTCTTTTGGGAAAATGTGGTTTTGAATAAAGAACTGTATCTTAAGTGATGAACTTTGGGAAGGCTAACTACTGCTAAGATTGGAATTTCTCTATTACTATTCTATACTCTCCCTTAAAACCCCAGAACATTGCTACCCCTTTCTACCCTGAGGCAATTCAAATGTCAGTTTTTGCTAACTTTAATAGAAACATAATGGTCAAACAGCTTGTTGTAAGCAATGAGATATAAAGGAGCCACTAACGGCCTTTTGTATTTATACTGAGGACTAGAAAGTGGCAGTTCAAAGCCGAATAAAGCACCATGCCTGCCGTTTTAATTCTAACAATTTTGCATAATGATACTGTCTTCTTTCTTAACTACCACAGTGACCGTGGGCCCTGGTGACCATGGCCTTCTATTTCAAAGACTTCTCTCAGTAAGAATTAGCCTCGTTGCAGCTGCTTTGTTTAATGCCATCTGAGCTTGTACCCAGCTTCTGAGTATCTTCAGATATTATTCCTTTTATCCTTTTTTCTTTAGGTAATGTTCACTGAATTCAACTTACATTACTGAATGAAGAATGTGACAGTAATATTAGATAGGGCTCTAGTGATTGAACAAGTATTTCTAAATAGTTCAAATAAGAAGGTCCCTTATAGGCTTTATAAGATAGAAAGGTCTAGAAAAAATTGGGGCTTTGTGGCAGGATAGCGAATATTCCCTGAAAATTTTTCCTTACTTACTTTTGAGTAATAGAACCCTGAAGTTTAAAGTGAGAACAACTTACCCTGCTACACCCATTTGCTCTAAATCGTCTCTGAGCCACTGTGGCTGGTTGACCACCTCCTGATTCTTGGAGGTGATGTAAGGAACTTCCATAGCATATCTCCCAACCTGTGGTTCTCAATTTGGGGGAACTTCTGGCAAAGTCTGAATACATTTATCATGTCACCATAGGGAAAAGGAGAGGTGCTATGAAGACTTAGGGGATCAGGGCAGGGATTATGCTAAAACATCCTACAACATACGGGATAGCCCACAATAAGCATGTCTGTATTCCAGCCAGATCACACAGACCTAGAAGATCTTTGGATGTGATCTCTTGACAGAACAGCCATGTTTTGAATCAAAATTTCTCTACAATGAAGTTTAAAATATCAATAGACATGAGATTGGTAAACACCACCATAGAATCCACTCTTGCCCTCTACATCTTTTTGCTTTAAGACACAGGCGGGATGAGTGTGTAGGGTAGCTGCCTTGACCATGCTTCATCAAGGCCAAGATAGCAGTATAATGGCACAGTAGGATGACAAGGTAGGAAGACCCTTCATCCTTCTCCCAAACTACCTACCTGTCATGGCCACACTCCTATGTGTAGATGGTAAGGAAGATAGACATTGGAAAAGCTTGTTTTTTTGTCTTGTACTTGGGTTACCCTTATCAGTGATGTCAGCAGGCTCCAACTTTGCTCATATCTTTGCTGTCTTTTCTGTGGTGTCAGTTTTAAAATAACACATGGCAGCCTTGCTGGGGCCTTTCTAGTTTTCTAGTTCTGAATAAAAATAACAGCACCACTGCATCTCATATGATCACAAAATACTTTTTTTTCAAGGAAAAAGAGTCTATACACAGCGTTATGAAGAAAGCCCAAGTTTACTCTGATTGGATAGCATAGGCAAAATGCTTGTTCTAGAAGCCCTAAATGGGATAAGCCAGGTGAGCTCAGGTCTAAGCTCTAGGTTCCTCTTGAAATGAATAAGGAGGAAGGGCCAAGTTGACTTTTGGAGGTGGATGTAGGATTTTCTCCATTCAAAGTTCACCATTAAGAGGAGGAGAAAGATGGGAGAGAGCCAGCAGATGCTTATGGAGTTTTCAGTGATGGCCTCTGCCTCAACTTGGAAATGTAGACATGGTTATTTGTCAAGAGACATTTCTCATATTCAAGCAGGTTCCCAGGAATGAACCATCAAGTACTTGTCTAACGTGGCCAAGAAATAGGAGAGACTGTGGAGTTTGACATAGTAAACTTAGAATTCAGCATTTCTTTGCCAAGTGCAGGTTTTTCTTTTCTTCTGCACTTTTTGAGTAAACATCGTTATATCAGTAAGCCAATTGTTTAACAGTACACATATAATTAAAGAGTAATCAGGTTCAGAGAACTAACAGTTTTCATTCCTATCATTGGCAGTTTCAGCATATTTATGTGAGGGGATCTTTATAAATAATTTCTAAGCATTTGGGGAAGACTATAAGACTTCATGAGTCTCTATAGTTTAAGATGTCTGTGTAGATTAAAATGTCCCCTACAATGCTATAGCAAGATTGTAACATTAAAAATATATTCTGAGAAAATTTTCCATGTGAGCATACAATTTAAAAACGAGTTTACATTACCTAACTGCAATACTTACTAGGAGAAAACAACATTATCCCAGCGACTACCACAGAGAAAACCAACCCCATTCTAACGAGACAGATCAGAGAAGAGCAAAGGCTGATTTAATTCGTTAATGGTGGCGGCACACTTTGAAGAGGCAAAAATCATAAAGGCAAAATGCTATTATGAATTAAATGGAAGGCATTTTTTTTTTCAAATGGTGGTGGTGGAAACCACCAAATTCCAAGTATCACTGAGGCCCATCTAATGATTTCTATGTGACTGCAAGTTTCTTGAGTAACTATGTGAGAATGCATAGACACAAACTAGAGGAGAGGGAAGAGGGCAGAGAGACGGGGATGGGGTGAGAGGGGAAGTGGGGGTAGGGGAAGGGGCTAGCAGGGAAAGATTTCACAAGTGAGGCATGTTATGTGAAATAAGAGAGCTGTGTGCATGTAGGGCTCCGTTCCTAGGAGAGAAAGAAGTGCATTATGTTGGAATGATCTGTTTTTTTTTCTTTTCAGTTTTTATAGATTAGTTCTTCTATAACTCCAGCTTATTTCTCTTGTACTTAGGAAAATCTCTCATGAGTAGATAAAGTTGTAATTATGTTTGATGCTTTCTGGATGGCTTCAAAGAGTTCGGTGGAATGGCCAAGGATAAACTGTTTGTATGAGCTGACTAACTGAAATTCAAAACAGAAATGGTCAAATGATTCAGTAAGGAAAACAAAATACCAAACAACACATTTGGCTGGAAACTTCCCCCTTGGGGAGACTTTGGCTTGGCCTTTTGTAGCAGAGGGAAAGGCCCTTAGTGGGACACTGCCTTTGAAAAAAGCCTGAACATTTCCACTTGATAAAAATCCATGGGTGATACGGCCACTTGGGGACACGTCTGGGATTTTTAAGTATATGCAACTTGACAAATGGATGCAAGTTGGTATCTTCATAAAGACAACTTCCACGCAATGCAAACAAGAAGAAAGGGAGACAGCTGAGCTGCCTCACTCGCCTTATGCCTAATGATAGGTTTTCATTCAAGTGTCATCTGATTCTTACAATGCATCAGCTAGTTCCAGGCCTCACTAAATTTCCATTCCTTGCATGTACTTGCTTCAAAATATCCGCTCATTTTCTAAACCTCTGCCATCTATGCATTAGGAAGTTTTGGACTGAAATGCCTTTTTGGGATGGTTGAGGGAAAGATCTGGAAAGGCTCTGAGTGTTCTAGAACTCAGTGCACCTCTGGGCAGTTGGTGTAGGAGGTGAGGTAAGAGCTGCTGAGCTTGGTTTGTGGATGGGGTCTTAGAGCTCATTCTTTAGCTTCGGAAAGGAAACATTTATGTTGCAGGGAGTTGCTTTCTCTACACTCCCTCTCTGTGTCCTTGAGGACCTTTCTGAGCCCATGGACCCAGAAGAGGATGAACAATGCAGTGTTTTGTTTCTTCATTAGAAAAAGGGACATTAAAACACATTCATAGTACTACTGGCAACTCATAGATCCCAACTCTGGTCTGAGGCTTTGGAGAATGAATAATGCATGCCTTGTATAGAAAAGAATTGTCACTCTGGCTGGCCTATTATTAAGTTTTATTTTTTTTATTTGAATGCTGTCCTTTGAGAGAGAGAGAGAGAGAGAGAGAGAGAGAGAGAGAGATTTCATTTGGTTCATCAATGGCTAAATATGGTTCTCTTTTATAAAGCAGTATGACTCTGGAATCAGCTTGGATTCTTTTCATTGAGAAGATAGCTTCTTTCTACCTTCATGCTCCAATTTCTTCATAATATGAGAAGGAAAAAATAAACCATGGCTTCAGTATAGTACTGGATATCATATAAAGGGAAATGACATGGAGCAATATCATTCTGTGTTAATTTTACTGCTTCCTATGAAGTGAATTTGTAAAAAAAGTCAATCACCACCCAGTATTTCAGATCTTAGTAAAAACTACACTTATGATTTTTTTCGCACACTTATCTCTCGAGGATTTACATTACATAAGAAGGCTAGTGCCTTCTGGAGAAATGTGGAGAGGGTGGGTCATTAAAGTTCTTATTTAGAAAAATTGAGCCATATGTGGTGGCACACGCTTTTAAGTCCCAAAACTCAGGCGACATAGGCAGGCTTGTCTCTGAGTTCAAGGCCAGCCTGGGCTACAGAGTGAATTCCAAAAGAACTAGGGCAACATAGAGATATCCTGTCTCCTGTTCCCTCCAAGAAAGACAGAAAAAAACAATTGGTTCCCATGAAATGGGTTAAATCCTGGTGAGATTCCAGAATCACATGGTAAGTGGCTATAGGGATAGGCTGGAGGACTGGATGCTAGGGCTGGCTTCATTCTATATTTTCCATTCTCTTGACTCACAGGCATTCTCTCACGCTGACAACATGTTACCTTGATGACTTTGGGGCTAAGGTAGCTTAAGTGTAATCGAGTTTTCTTGATCTTTCCACCTTTTTGTGGCACAGAATTCATTCATGCAGTCACCCACTCACTCACTGCCTGTGATGTTCTGGTTATTACCGTTCAGCGAGTGACTGTTCAGTATTGTGCTCCCAGGCTTGAAGTGGAGCCCACCACACAGTGGAGAACAAGAAAGCCTTTGCTGGGTGACATATACACCAATAAACAACCAATGGCCGGGGACTGCGTGTTAGGATGTATAGAAAATTATGGAGTTAAGTTTGTCCTGTAAAGCACTTCCAGTGTGGTTGGTAAGAGAAGAGACGAGTCCTTGGAAAGCCAAGTTCAAGTCAGTATATTTCTATTGTGGAAGAGAGAACGCTGTGAGAGGAATTCCAAGCTGGCAGATTCCTTTCACTCCATGGGAATAATTTGAATCTGGAAGTGTATACTTAGTGAGTCTAAGCGAGTAGGATGGATAATGAGAGCTAAACTTTTGCTGATTCCCAAACCCATCAGTTTTCATATTTTCTGCTTCCACATACAGATGTGCAGCATCATCAAACACAAGCACAGTGACGTTTGAACTGTGCTTAGGATTATGTGGAGAGCAAAGGCTGTTACTGGGTGGACAGTCTTTCTTTGAACTTGTTTTCTCCCTCAATCTTTTCTACCCTTCTGGCTCATAATGGAAATCCAGGATTACCTTGAAGTGATTTTCGCAAATGGGAAGTTCATGTACTTTAAGGTGGTTTCGGTGAAATGGAATTCTACATAGTAGCTAGAATTTGTGAAACACAGGATTAAACTACTTAGGGAAGGGTTGAAAGTTCCAAATTAAAACCACAGTACGTGGTTTTATGTATTTCTTATTTTTTATAATTTCTATTTTATATCTTAACATATAAGCATCTTAATGACCAAGGAATCCAGTTTTAGATTAGACTTTTCATATGCTACTGAGTTTCCAGTGGAACCAGTGACATGGATGGAGTTTGCTTGGGGCCCTGTCCTGTCCCAATTCTCTTCTTAAAGGGAGCTCCAGAATACACTGTAGCAAGTTTTACATATACACGTGGGAAACCTCTGCCAGCCTGCCCAAGCTCCATTTCCTCTGCTTCCTAACCGTCTCTCTGACCCTAGGACACCTTCCTAGGGTCTTCTGTCTCCTCCTCTGCACCACCCAAAACATCTTTAGTCACGATCAGTTCTAACACCCTTTCTTCATGGGACTGTTGTGACTGCTCACTGCAAACCAGCATCACCTTTTAAAATCCCCACAAAAAACAGTTCTAGAGTGAAGGCTATCGGCACTGCTGGGACTTCTGTGCCACCACCCTGTCAGAGCTGTCTCTGCAAACCTCAGAGGGATAGCTTCCACACTGGACACAGATACGTGGCTAATGGGAGCTGGTGAAAACAAATGTTTCATCTAATAGCTCCTTCTCTGAGACGCTCATCAGGGATACTTTAGTAGCTATGGCTGCATACTGACTAGAACTTGGATAAAAACTACCAGCTGGCTAATTGTAGGGAGTTAATGTCTCTGACTAGACTTTCTAGAGGATTTTTGTCACAAACAGAAGCATTATTTGTGCTACGGCACGACCCTGACTTTTGAGAAGTTTGCTTGAGCGAAGCAGGTCCACAGCTTATTACATTCCATTAAAACAATGACGCAGCATCTCTGGACAAGACAGCATTAATGGTTTCCACTCAATCACTGGCAGCTAGGCACCATGAGTTCTTTGGAAGAAGAAATAAAGCTTTCATATTAAATAAAAGATGGTCCCTATTTGTAAACCAAATTATCTAATGAAAGGCTGAGGAATGTTTGGTTGTTTTGCTGTTGTTGTTTTCAATAACTGTGGTGTAGCTGGGATTAGAACATTCTCTACACAGCCTTCACAGTGAAGCGCTTGCTAGGGTTGCTAAGTGCTCAGCACCCTCCTCCCTAGCAGTGAGGACCAGACAAGGAAGGAGGACTCTCAAACAAGCTCTCAGTTTTTCTTGGGGAAAAAAAAAAATCTATGCAAGAGAGCGCTGAGCAGATTAATTGAGTAGAATTGTTTAGCAGAGGCAGAGGTCTGACTTTGAACCTTGTCCAGAATGATTCTGGGTGATTAGGATTCCAAATCTGCTTTCAAAGGGGCTAATTTTTACCCTGCCGAGCTAGATGTAAACATACTTCAAACAGCTCACAACTTGTTACTTAATCTGAAGGCCACTGTAGAGTGGTAGTTAAAAACCTTTATTGAATTAATGAATAAGAGGGTAGACACAATGTTCTACCATTTATGGGCTCTGATTACATGGAAAAGCACTTGGTGTTTTTAATGCCTCTTTTAAGAAATAATATAAATGAGTCAAAGGCCATATGCAGTCTGCATTATTAAGTCATTTTAGGTAACACTGTTCCTATTCAACACAGAAAGAAGCAGAGAAGTCAGCATTGCATGGAATCAATAACCTATTTTGGTAACTCATGGCTTATGTTGTAACTTCTTGTTTCTTTAAACACAATAAAGGCTTATCTTTTTGGATTGGAATTTTTACAAGTGCACAGTAAAGTGGTACCAGAAAATTCTCCAAAGAACAAAAGGGCAATATTAGTTGAAGCATCAATCTCTATAAAGATGAGGACAGTGATAAATAGAAAACACTTAGAAACTTGAAAGACCAGGTCTGTGCACAGTTACATAAACATGTTTTGTTAAAAAAAAAGGGAGGGGGACCAGGGGAACGGAAGAGCGTAGACTTGGTGACAGACTTTTGATTACTGAGTATTCCTTCTTTGCTTTTGAATTATTCATGGCCAGTTTCTGAAAATCAGTCCTTACCAATCATCTGTCAATCATGCTCTAACTTCTCCAGAAAAAAATCCTCTCCAAACAGAAGCTGAACAGTAAAAAGAAGCCGAAAGCAGAAGAAATGCTAAGGCTCTAAGTTAATGGCCATGCATGTCGGCTTGCGGGAAGATGACAGACATCTCATTGCTGATGTCTGGTGTTTCCACTACCTACTTTACTTCTGCAGGCTTAAAACAGTTTCCCAGAAACCTCCACTGATCCTAATTATGAACAAATCTACACCCTGTAGCTGTCTCCAGCTACGGCATTTGTTTGTAGAAGCCATTTCAGAGAGAAAGCATGATTCATTTGTGAGGCTGTCTCCGTGGTTATTTATTTTCTGGCGACACAGACATTCTTCTAAAGAGGTCACCACGGTACTGGTAGTCACTTCCACGGTAACCAGCTTTCAAGGCAACTGGCTGAGGAGTGTGTATCTGGAATGGGACTTTATGTAAGAGATGAGATAGTGACCTGAGACGCAGCACACTAGCGCCACCTGCATTTCCTTATTACGAGGAAGAACGTTACAGGCCATGCTTTGCCCAATCCTATAGGATCTAAAACCACAAATGTCTCCTTTACTGCTCGGGTTAAGCTTAAGGGATCTCAGTACTTGGAGCTTCTAACATAAACATTGAGCCCTATGTGCTGGTAGAAGTCTAGGGGTCGGTGCTTCTTGTTTCTTACTGTACTGCCTGTATAGGTGGTTGACAAACCTAAGAAAAAGAAAGAGTGTTCTTGTGGCTTTGTGCAAGAATGATAATGAACACCAGAAGTCATGAAACAAACTTTTCTAACAAACATGATTTTTAGAAATGAAGGAACTCACCTTGTCATGTTTAGGGACAAGGTAGTCTAACTTCTTGAAAGCATTCCATAGTTCAAATGCTTAAGCAGAGAGAGAGTCTAACCAACACACTTCAACTTTAGGATTGTGTGTCTTGTGCCTTGAATGACTACTTCTGAGTACAGAGCTATCTTATAACTATCTTATATGTGCAGATCATAAGGCGAGGTTTTCAGGGACAAGACAAGGCTGCCCACTCTCTCCATATCTCTTCAACATAGTTCTGGAAGTCCTTGCTAGAGCAATAAGACAGTTGAAGGAGATCAAGGGGATACAAATTGGAAAGGAAGAAGTCAAATTATCACTATTTGCAGATGATATGATAGTATACATGAGTGACCCCAAAAACTCTACCAGGGAACTCCTACAGCTGATAAACACCTTCAGCAAAGTGGCTGGATACAAAATTAACTCAAAAAAATCAGTAGCCCTCCTGTATACAAAAGACAAAAGGGCTGAGAAAGAAATTAGGGAAACAACACCCTTCACAATAGCCACAAATGACACCTCAGAGTAACAAAGGTACCTTGGAGTAACCCTAACCAAGGAAGTCAAAGACTTGTATGAAAAAAATTTCAAGTCTCTGAAGAAAGAATTAGAAGGAGATATCAGAAGATGGAAAGATTGCCCATGCTCATGGCTTGGCAGGATTAACATAGTAAAAATGGCCATCTCACCAAAAGCAATCTACAGATTCAATGCAATTCCCATCAAATTACCAACACAATTCTTTACAGACCTGGAAAAAAAATTCTCAAGTTCATATGGAATAACAAGAAACCCAGAATTGCTAAAACAATCCTCTACAATAAAAGATCTTCTGGAGGTATCTCCATCCCTGATCTTAAGTTGTACTATAGAGCAACAGTTTTAAAAACTGCATGGTACTGGCATAGAAACAGAATGGTGGATCAATGGAACCGAACAGAGGACCCAGAAATAAACCCACACACTTATGGACACCTGATCTTTGACAAAGATGCCAAAACCATACAGTGGAAAAAAAGATAGCATCTTCAACAAATGGTGCTGGTCCAACTGGATGTCTACATGTAGAAAAATAAAAATAGATCCATACTTATCATGCACAAAACTGAAGTCCAAGTGGATCAAAGACCTCAACATAAAACCAGACATATTAAATCGGCTAGAAAAAAAAGTGGGGAATACCCTAGAACTCATTGGTACAGGAGAAAACTTCCTGAACAGAACACCAACAGCACAGGCTCTAAGAGCAACAATCAATAAATGGGATCTCACGAAACTGAAAAGCTTCTGCAAAGCAAAGGACACCGTCATCAAAACAAAATGAATGCCTACAGATTGGGAAAGAATCATCACCAACCTTTTATCTGACAGAGGACTCATATCCAGTATATATAAAGAACTAAAGAAGCTGAAAAGCAGCAAACCAAGTAATCCACTTAAAAAATGGGGAACAGAGCTAAACAGAGAATTCTCTGTAGAGGAATATCGAATGGCAGAGAAGCACTTAAAGAAATGCTCAACCTCATTAGCCATTAGGGAAATGCAAATTAAAACTACCCTGAGATTTCACCTTACACCCATGAGAATGGCCAAGATCAAAAACTCAAGTGACAACACATGCTGGAGAGGTTGTGATAAAGGGGAACCCTTCTCCACTGCTGGTGGGAATGTAAACTTGTACAACCACTCTGGAAATCAATCTGGTGTTTTCTCAGACAACTAGGAATAGCGCTTCCCCAAGATCCAGCCATACCAGTCCTAGGCATATATCCAAAAGAGGCTCAAGTACATAAAAGGACATTTGCTCAACCATGTTTGTAGCAGCTTTATTTGTTCCAGAAGCTGGAAACAACCCAGATGACCCTCACCTGAAGAATGGATGCAGAAATTGTGGTACATTTATACAATGGAATATTACTCAGCAATGAAAAATAAGGAAATCATGAAATTTGCAGGTAAATGGTGGGACCTGGAAAGGATCATCCTGAGTGAGTTGTCCCAGAAGCAAAAAGACACACATGGTATATACTCACTCATATAAACATACAACATAGAATAAACCCACTAAAATCTGTACATCTAAACATACTAAGCAAAAGAGAGGACCCTAACTAAAATGTTCAATCCCCATCCTGAAAGGCAAAGAGGATGGACAGCAGAAGAAAAAGAAAACAGGAAACAACCTAGGAACCTACCACAGAGGGCCTCTGAAAGCCTCTGCCCTACAGACTATCAAAGCAGATGCTGAGCCTGATGGTCAACTGTTGGGCAGAGTGAATGAAATTTTATGTAAGAAGTGGGAAATAGTAAGAGCTGGAGAGGACAGGGTCTCCACAAGGAGAGCAACAGAACAAGAAAATTTGAACACAGGGAACTTCCCAGAGACTCATACTCCAACCAAGAACTATTCATGGAGATAACCTAGAACCCCTGCACAGATGTAGCCCATGGAAGTTCAGTGTCCAAGAGGGTTCCATAGTAATGGGAAGAGGGACTGCCTCTGACATAATCTGATTGGCCTGCTCTTTGATCACCTCCCCCTGAGGGGGGAGCGGCCTTACCAGGCCACAGTAGAGGACAATGCAGCCACTTTTGATGAGAACTGATAGACTAAGATCAGAAAGGAGAGGAGAACCTCTCCTATCAGTGGACTTGGGGAGTGGCATGCATGCAGAAAGGGAAGGGAGGGTGGGATTGGGAGGGGAATGAGGGAGGGGCTTATGGGGGGATACAAAATTAATAAAGTGTAATTAATAAAAAAAAATAAGGCGAGGTTTTATTCACATTAGAAGAACCAGTTGCTGCCTTCAACTGAAGATTATAAAGCAAAAGAGGAAGAGAAGATCTTTCCACACCGTCCTCTGTCCTCTATGACTTAGGGAAAAAAAATGACAACAGTAAGAAGCAACCTCTTTTCTCTTCAGTACCTCAAGCTCTGAGAAAGAGAAGGAGGGCACCCTAATAATTCCGCCAAGAGAACGTGTAATCTTCTCTCAGCTGCTCACCTCACTAAACACTGGTCCAGAAAAGGAGAAGGTTCCCAGCTGATCCAGGGCATTTTCTAACCCTGCCTTTCTGCCTGTCCCTTGTAGATTTCCTGAGGAACTGACGAAAGCTTCCTGTCTCACTGTTGCTCCCAAATCTGGAGGCTGCTAACTGAGTGAATCTCTTTATTGTCTTGTTTTGGTCTCAAGGCTCATGGATCAACTCCTAGGCAGAAGTGAGCTGCTTCTTTCAGATACCATGTCAGTAACGTTTCCACACTGTATGTGAACTCATCTGTCTTGTTTAGTTACATAGTTTATTCCCAGTGTCTTATAAAGGAGAGTCAGCAAAAAGTTGTTAAGGATCTGAAAAGCTAAAGAAAATCCAGCTCCAGGAAACAACCCCAGACTGTCTCCCTGCCAGTTGGGCCAAGTCTTGAGTGAGGAGAAAGCCTATAGGTAGATAATACACATATATGTGATAGACCATTTGCCCAGCAATCCTGGTGCCCTGGGCATCATTCCCAGTGCAAGAAACAAAACTAGATAATACACATATTATCTAGATAGAGTGTTTGCCTAGCTCTCCTGGTGCCCTGGGCATCATTCCCAGTGCAAGAAACAAAACAACAGGTCAAACAATGCCCAAAGAAGGGGGAAGGACTCAGTTTCTAATTCAAATAAGCACCTCCCTCGCCCCAGTGTTTCAGCAGTGCTTACCCTTTCTGTCTACCTCAGGTGGTAGTAAAGTGGGTGATAGCTCACATTCCTTCTTAAGACCCAGCTTAGGCAGAACATATTAGGGTCAATGGAAGCAAGGAGAAGCCAGAGACAGTCAAGGGAGAGCTATTCAGTATGAACAAGAACTACGATAGCATTAAACAGTGCTCATTATCCAGACATGCTAAGACAACTCTCCCAAATAAAAGTGAACAAAAGCAGCTCTTCCTTAAAAAAAAAAAAAAAAAAAAAAAGGACATGGCATACAAAAGAGTAACAGAAACCCCAAGTTTTAAAGAAAGCGTAACCTAGAGAAGAAAACAAACTTCCTCTGAAGTGCTCTGTACTGTGAATGATCAACTTAATGAGAACATAAACTCAGAGAGCCACTTCCCCAAAGATGAGTTAGGATAATAGAAAGGTTGCAGTTCTGAAGAGCACAAGGAAAACATGGCTATAATGGAATGAATTTTACAAGTTGATATAGCAGGGAACACAGCAAATGTGGCTGCAAATAAAATGGCTGATGCACAAGAGGAGCCGACGAACACAAGGCTGCCACCAGAAGCAGCAGATGACAGATGGGGGTTCGAAGTACCCTCACAGAGGGAACCTGCTGTGTGCGAAGAGGACCTAATAACCAGAACGGGGAGAACAGTCACAGGTGTCTTGTGAGAAGATTTCATTAAAGAATCATTTCATCTATTGACTAAAAGAGCAGAGTGTGTTTAGGAAGTATTGATAACCTGTATTCAACACTAAAATCATGTCCCTGGTCAAGAACATCCCCCTGATATTTCAGAAAAGAAAAAAAAAAAAAGTCACACAGGAAGAAGCAAAATGTAGACTGGCATGAAGAGTTTGCACAACATCCAGCATGAAAGCCGCCTGTACCAACCATAGCAGATCGCCCATCGCAGAGCTTCAGCTGAAAGTACTGGTTTGGATCTCCTGGATTTCTGAACACAGTGATTAGGATCATGTCATGGCTGACCTCAAGCTATCTATCCT
This sequence comes from Meriones unguiculatus, assembly GCF_030254825.1. Taxonomy (NCBI): domain Eukaryota; kingdom Metazoa; phylum Chordata; class Mammalia; order Rodentia; family Muridae; genus Meriones; species Meriones unguiculatus. Next base: position 116,807,033 of record NC_083350.1, read on the forward strand.
GGCATTCTCTCAAGGTGTATAGCCTCTACAAATGCAAACCTTCTGTGTGTTCTTAGAGAAGAAGACTGTTCTCAGTTTAGAGATCCAGCTATTCCGAGTTCTGCCTGAGAGACTTAGGAAACACATCAGCACATAAAAGAGTCTAAGACATAAAAGAAACTTGGTTTTAAAAACATTCTTTAAGCCACTGTTTCTCAACCTGTGGGTTGAGACCTCTCCCCTGCCCCAGGGTTGGGGGAGTCGAACAACCTTTTCACAGGGGTCTCCTAAGACCATCAGAAAGCACAGATATTTACATTATAATTTATTACAGTAGGAAAATTACTCTTATGAAGTAGGAATGAAAATAATTTAATGTTTGGGGGTGGTCACCACAGCATGAGGAACTGTACCAAAGGGTTGCAGCATTAGGAAGGTGGAAGCCCACTGCTTCAAGCCATTCTTTGAAGTAAATTTTCCTCCCCACAATACCCACCTAGTAATGAGTTAAAAAAGATTTGTTTTTATTTGTGTGTCTATGTGTGTGTCTGTACTCACATGCATGTGTTGGGGGAGTGGTACTGGAGAAGGCCAGATAAAGGCATTGGATGCCCTGGAGCTGGAGTTACAGGTGGCTGTGAGCTGCCCCGTGCAAACGTAGGGAACAGAACTCTGGTCCTCTGAAAGGCAGCAAGCACTCCTAACCACTGAGGCATCTCCAGGAACTTCCGCCCCTTTCATGTCTTGTTGAAAAGTGACACATTCCATTTGGAGAACCTCTGATCTGCCATAATACCGTGGCAGGGAGGGGTTTTAAAACTCAGATCAGTAATGATACAAAGGCAGCTCGTAGTTCTTTGTTCTTTTGCCACATCAAGAACAGCACTGATGCTCTGTTCTCTCATGCACTTTAGTGCATAAGAATGAAATGTGCCATTTGGGTTTAGGGAGGGAAAGTCCTCAGGGTTCAGTCAGTGGCTGTGGTGGGTCACTGAGGAAGGTAGTAGAATAGGACCTCTCCAAAGCAATCTTTTTTTTTTCTATCATTCATTCTTGAATTTATTTGTTTATTTATTTTTACATCCCAGTAGCAGTTTCCCCGCCCTCCCCACCTCTCCTCCCAGTCCCTTCCTCCCACTTTGCTTCTCCCCATCCACTCCTCCTCCACTTCTCTTCAGGAAGGGGCAGGCCTCCCATGGATCTCAACCAACCCCAGCATATCAAGTTGCAGTAAGACTAGGCACCTCCTCTTCTGCTGAGGCTACATGAGGCAACCCAGTAGGAGGAAAAGTCTCCTGAAGACAGGCACCAGAAGAGACAGCCCCTGCTTCCACTATTAGGAGTCCCACAAGAAGACCAAGCTACACAACTGTAACATATGTGCAGAGGGCCAGGGTCATTCCCATGCAGGCTCCCTGGTTGTCAGTTCAGTCTTTGGGAGCCCCAGTGAGATCAGGTTAATTGGTTCTGTGGGCCTTGTTCTTGTGGTATCCTTGACCCCTGCAGGCCCCTACAACCCTTCTTTCCCATTGCCTGCAGGATTCTACAGCCACTTTCAATCTTAGGGAATATTCCATTTCCCCATGAGCCACTCCACCCCTTTTTAAATTAAGAGAAGGCATCTCTGAAGGCTGCTTTGTCACTGTGGAATCTGGATGTGGCAAGATTCCAGTTTAGGAGAAAGGAGAGAAATTCTAGAAGGTGTGCTAAAACGGAACACTTTCTCCTCCCCTTGGGGAACCAGGAACAATGTGACTAAGAAGGAAAACAGTAAATACAGCTCAGTGGAAGAAAAACAAAGCCCTGCTCCTTTGCGATGCCTCTCCCTGACCCCTTCAGTGTTTCCTGCAATTTGCATAAGTGTAGTTTATGTCTGTGTGAGATGCTTTCTAATTAGATTCCATGCCGCTGCTTCCGAATGGAGGAAGACGGGCCTGTCTACTCACATCATGTCTCTTTTATGCTACTTTGAACCAGAAAAAAAGAATTTTAATTCAAGACTGGCTTGTTTCTGTTCCCCTCCCTTCCTGTTAGGCAGAAATGTGTGAGGAATGTGGAATGAAAAAGCAGTGGGGAACTTTCCACAGCATTATATTTATCTGTCCTGGGAGACAGCCAGAAGCTGATGGAGGTGACAGTGGGTGGCAGAGCAACTGACTTAGTGAAGGTCAAAGGTTTTAAGAGACAAAGAAGCAAGGCATCCAGGAGCCAGGATGTAGCGTAGCAAGCAGAAATCACCTGCATTGGCTGCCCCTTTCAGGTTTTTTTTTCTTTTTTGGGGGGGGAAGGAAGGGGAAGGGGATGGGAGAAGATCACCAATTAAAATAGGTGAACGACTTAGAAAGTGTGATAAAATCACAGTGGTAAGGATGTGTGTGACAAGAGCCACTTGTGTATTTCTGCCTGAGATATTACCTGATTGTGTTCAGGAAAGCTGATAACGCACAGACCCTGAACCCCTGCATCCTGCTGGTGTTTAACTACCATAGATATTGCCTGCCACTTTGTACAAGCAGAATATTCTTTACTGCACGTTCTAGGACATCAATAAGTTGGAAACAACCCAGATACCATCCTTAGGACAATTCGAGTCTTTACCTGTGCTAAACAGCAAGAGACTCACTGAGTTATACTACATCTCTAGAGCATGATTTGGAGAGTTAAACTGCAGATTTAGTATATGATGCCAATTTTAGAGTTTGAAAAAAATAATAAGATACACAGGGTGTGGTGAAAGCACGTAAAACCAAAACTAAGTGTGTATACAATAAAACGTGCTCGGGAGTGACAAAGTGTGAAAATAAGGCTTGAGAGCCACAGATGCCAGGTTCACTGTAATAGCCCACTCCTGATGATAGAAGAGAAAACACAGGCAGGAAGGCGTGGACGGAACATTTCGGTGTGTTCGTTGTGTCTTCGTTGGCTGAGCTGGGCAGATGGGTACTGATTATATTCTGATTGTCGTATGCACAAACTACTTCATTTGAAACATCCGAGCTGCTCTGAGTCGGCATCAGTTGTGAGTTGTGAGTCCCTGCACTCGGACAGCACAGCATCTTCCACGCTTGGCAGAGTGACAGCTGACACAGCAGAAGTCTGCGTGTGTATGTAATTGAGTCTCATTATCTGGAACTTCTGCATCAGGCATTCAACTCCTGTAGCAAATATGATCACACTTGTCCTACTTCTGGCAGTGTGGGCTTGCCATATCCCTGGTGGTCTCACAGGCAAAGAGAGCGTGTGTGCAAAAAAGCAAAGTAGGTTAATGGGACTTATCGTCAAACCTTCTTTGGAATTGTTTTTTCTTTGCTAATCCAGGCTTCCTTCTTACTGTACCTTACGTCCTCAGGTTTCTAGTTTCTCAACATAAGCTCTGTGAGGGGTCGTGTGTAGAAATAAATCCTTAGTCAAGGAACAATTAAGAGTGTAATGCTCTTGAGTTCGATTCCTTGCACTGAGAACCCAAAATTGTTAGTGCACACTGTAGGGAGAAAGGGGGAACTTGCTATTGGTTTTATATATTCAAGATAAGTAAAACTTAGCCAGTGGCAAATGTTTGTGCTAGCTGTTGGCTTTTGAGACACCTGTAAGGGGCATTGAGTATCTCATGATATTGATACTTTGGTTTACAGTTATCTGCTCCAGCTTCATGTTATAATCTCTTGAGGAATTGGGAAAACCGCTGGACTTTTGTCTTTATCTCCACAGATTCTGAATTAGTTAGACGTGGTTCCAGGTTCTCATATTTTATAATTGTCATTTCCTGTTGATACTAGCTTGTCTTCACCACCTAGAAACACTGGTCCATAAATGTTGTCTACAAGGCTCTGCTCAAGTTTCAGGGCCCTTGGTAACACAGTTGGGACAGTTAATGCAGGCTGTTATGATCCTGTTTATGACATCATGGTAAACCTTGGGCAGAGATCTGTCTCCACTACTTTTTACTCTACTTAGGCCAACCAACGTCTTCTTACCCAAACCTTCTTCTGGCTCCTTGCTCATTCCTCTGTACAAGGCAAACATTTTGTAAACAGGCAGGGCCTTGCTATGGAGTGAGGGGTAGTGAAGGCATCTTCCAGGCCACAAGGTGACTGGAGTCTGCAGATTTCCAGAAGGGTGAAAAGACTCAGATCTCAAGGAGCTCCCTCTTTCTCCATCTACCAAACTCTGAGGGAGATACTGACAGTGACTTGAGAACATAAAAAAACAAAACAAAACAAAACAACAACAAAAAAAACCCAGGAATCAGAGTGCTAAGCAGTGAGTTTCTCTTGCAGTCTAGCAGACAGCTTGCACAGCACCACATCAGTGGCCCCTTGACCTTGGTGTACATTTACTCCATCTGCAGTTTCTTCAGAGGGAACGGGTGACAATAACACCTGAGCCTTCTCAAGGGCGTATTTCCAGAGTTGCCTAGGAACTTGTCTGGAATGGAGAACCTCAAAACCTGTCCAGCCTGCAAACATAGCATTGAATTCATTTTAACAAGCACCCTAGGGGAAGAGGCCCGGGAACACCCCACTTTAGAGGGTGGATTCATGTTCTCCAGGTCCCATGGAGGGCGGATGGGAAGATGTGGGCAAGCTGTCAAGGCTGTCATGTTAAGAATCTTGAGTAGAAGGTCATGAGGACTAAGTGGTGCCCCTGGAAGAGCCTGGCTTCTCTAGGAAGGAACCGTAGAGCATCACACATAAGTTGAATTTCATCATAAAGGCAGCATGGAGCTAACTAAAACCAATATCAGATTTTAAAACGGGAAATTCATAGTGACATTTTTGTACATGAGGCGGATGTTGCTGACAGTGACATGGACGATGGGAGGGAAAGCAAGGGAGGAGTGAAGGGGGCTGGGCATTGGGAGGCATGCCCTCATCGGAATGGGGAGGGCTCCAAGGGAGAAGGGGTAGGCGGAGGAAGGAGCAACAGGGCACATTACTATATGCCCACTCACATCTCCTTTAAATCCCTTTTACAAATCCACTACATATCATTAGTGGAAGAAAAGCAACTAACCAGCAAACAAAAGCCCAAACTCAAAAACTCCTATGCTTTGATTAAAGTTTAAGAACACATGATTAAGCTACAGGTTAAATTATAAATTATAGAAGCCAGGGAAGCTCAACGAAAAGGTTCCTTAGTGCACTGTTTTTATGTAACTGCAAATGTCCAAAAGACTTTTTTTCCTGACTTTTTTTTCAGTAGGTAGCCCCAGCCATCCTGGAATTTCCTATGTAAACCAGGCTGGATTACCATTAGAGAGATCTAACCACCCCTGCCTTCTGAGTACTGACATTAAAAGTTTGTGATATCTATCTATCTATCTATCTAGTCATATATATATCATAAGCATATGTATATATGTATTTATCTCACACACATATGTTGTATATCATAGGGGGCTCAAGCACAGAAATAGCACACATTTACACATTAAGTATCTTGTATTTTTTCCTGGTTATGACTGCACAGAATTTCAAGTATTTTTCCCCCAATGCCCCCAAAATAAGCTATCTTAAAAAAATATATGTATATATATTTCTTTGAAGCTCTCATCATTTCAAAAGCACATTCTTTGTACCTGTTCTCTTGATCAATAACACATGTAATAGATTTTGAGTCCCAGACTACTTTTCCTTAAAAACAGAAAGGAATGTCCCAGTCTGTGGTTTGAAACATAGACATGGGTAGTTCTATTTTACCCATTCTTTTAGTAAGAACATAACAAATCCAGTAATTTCCACTCTGTTCTTAGGTCTTAATCAATAGCAAAGTATGCACGAGGAGGCACAGTACAGTAATAGCTGAGTGTTGGTGAAGATGAAGTGTGTGTTTCTGAGAAGCATTGGACATCAGACAAAAGCAGCTAAGGACTACACTTTCTGCCTTTCCTCCCAGCCCTGCTGCCATCTCTGTATCCCCTAGGTCAGTTGTTCTCAACCTGTGCATCATGACCTCTTTGGGTCACACAGCAATCCCCTAAGATCATCAGAGAACTCAGATATTTACATTATAATTCATAATAGTAACAAAATTACAGTTACGAAGCACAATTCATAAAAATAACAACATTACAGTTATGAAGTAGCAATGAAAATAATTTTATGGTTGGAGGTCACCACAGCATGAGGAACTGTATCAAAGGGTCCCACATCAGGAAGGTTGAGAGCCATGGCTCTAGGTGCTTCATAGAACTCCCTCTCCTTCCCCCAGGATGTCACTCCTGCAGACCTGGAAGCTGCGTGTCACACAGCTCCATGCTTAGTCCCCTAACTGGTCTCTCTGCCTCGGTCCTTTCTGATGTCCTCCTGACAGTCCTAAGCCTGCCTTCACACTCTGTTCCTCAGTACTTGGCTTTCTCATCTGCATTTCCCTTAGATTTGAAAACAAATCTAAGTTTCCTGATGGCAGTCAGGAAACTAAAACATGATACTCAGTGTGCATGGGACTAAGCCATGCCACAGTTCAGCTGCTCAACAGAGAAGCTCAGATTTCAATTCTGTTCTTAGCTAGAGGTCACCTTGGTTGTTGTTTATTTGTTTCTTTCTTTCTTTTGATAGTCCTCAATGATCTTGTGAATTACACATTGTAAACTGTTTTCCTTGTTCTGAGAATTGACTGATCATAAAATGTTTCATGTTATGTTAATGTCTGACCATAAAACTCATAACATGTACCTTTCTGATGATGATAAAAATAATTGCCAGATTCTATTTTTTTTTTTAATCACTTGCTCATTTGCCATAGAAAGGCCTTTCTTTTTCCGGTCTGGGCTGCTTCATTTTCCTGCCAAAGGATAATATAAATCTGGCCTGGCTGTGAAAATAAAATTTTGCCTTGCAACATCTTGGTGTTAGCTCATAGTTTTGGACATCCTAACACATCAACATCTTAGTGTCATCATTAGAGCACAGATTCATGAAGGAAGTAAAATAGTATGACAATGTTTATATGCACTATAGGTAATCCATATATATACATATACACATATACACAATTTCTGAAAGGACAAAAATGAGACAGTGTAACAGTAATTATCTCTGATGAGAGGGCTGACTGGATGGGCAGAAACTTGGAAAAACTTTCTATCTGTTACTTCTTTTTCAAGAACATATATTACTGTTAGAAAGTAAAAATGAATTTGAAATAGACAAATGAGTAATTCTATGTAAATACAGAAACAGAGAGGAAAACCTATAGAGGGGGTAATTATCCTACTCTTTTGGATATAGGTACCCTAAATAAGAACCTGAAAAAAAAAATATGGCTCACAGACATTCATGAGGCCAGATGCTTGCCTGTGTGGCCCACCACTGTGTCTTCCATGGGGAAATGTGTTCCTGAGCTTTGTACTTAAATGTGTGGATCCTGAAGCTTATGCCTTCAGGATGGCAGGAACAATCTCCTCTCAGAAGTCTGTTGTGATTCTTGAAGTCCTCAGATCTCTCTACCTTCTTTTTGTTCTCACTAAGCAAGAATCCATGGCTTTCTACTTGTTGCCCTGCCCCGTGTTTCCATTTGTCTCTTGCATTCTTTTTATGGAAGGCTAAAATTCCACCTGCCCTTACGACAGTGTCCCTTCTGCTGCCCTGAAGATCTGCTGATAGGCACACAGGTTTTACTTCTCTGTGGAGATCACAGGTGTGGGACTTTTGCAGCACCAGGAGGAGAAGGGAAGAGGAGGAGGAGGAGGAGGAGGAGGAGGAGGAGGAGGAGGAGGAGGAGGAGGAGGAGGAGGAGGAGGAGGAGGAGGAGCAGCAGCAGGAGCAGCAGCAGCAGCAGCAATTGCTAGGACCAGAGATTCCTGAGCAGCAGCTGCAAAACTCCTGGGAGATCCAGGCTTTAAGACAGAGTCCCAGCTTCAAATAGTGAGACAAATAGGGATCCACATGCATTCTCACCCAACACACACGTGTGTGCGCACTCACACACACAGGCCTCATCTGCTGTCACTTCCTCATATACACTCATACTCCCCTTTCTCCAAATTGCTTTTCTTCCTGGTATGTTCAGGCATTCCCCTACCACAACAATTTGTACCAACCGTGACTCAAAATGCAATTAACCACATTCATTTTCTCCTTCCTTTGCATTTTGACTTAATGGTGTTTGACTCTAAGTAGCTTCTCCCATAGAGAAGTAAAATAGATTCCAGCAGGACATTTGGAGGAGGGGAAGATGCCATAGATGTCTCAGAGACTTACGGGGATTATTGTGTTCTTGCCCACTAAACTTCCAGTGGGGTGTGCTACGAGTCACTGTAAAGATCCCAGCCTACATTATAAGGAAAAATATATTCCTGTCTTTTTAACATGCATGGAAAATAATTATTTGATTTACATAAAAGGGGGGTAGTGTGGTCCAATATTTAACTTTTGTATTTTCAAGTAGCAGATGATATTGATTCTGCGTTTCCTAGTTTTGTATGTACGTTCAGGGCTGTCTGCAATTACCTGCGTTTCTGCCCTTATAGTCTAACTGGGACATATCCTGTAGTACTCATACTATCACTTAGACTGCGTCTTGATTTACAACTTAGCTCTTGGGTATGAGAAAAGAATTAAAAAGCTGCAAAGAATGAACTACAGCAATGTAATTTATTTAGAAGCAGGAAAGTATATCAGTCTCGTTTACAGAGAGCATGAGGCTAGGTACTTGAAATTCTCTCCCTAGCAAATGTTAGGAGGTGATAGAAGCAGCTGCTTGACTGGCATGTTGTGATCTGGCTATTTAATGTACGTCACCTTGGTTTCAAATGTAGTGAAACATGACACATCCCCAGACAGTTACAGGCACAGGGTTGTTTGCAGCTCTTATACATTTGGAGGGGAAATATCCCATTAGGCATGAAAGCAGTTGAACAGACGGGGCTGGGTGGTTTACTCACTAAGTGAATGAGAGTTGTGTCTACCAGAATATTTTCACTTGCTACTCTGATGAAATGAGAATTTGATAGTTGATTCCAGGAAGTCAACCGTGCTGGGAGAACCTCCATAAATCATGCACAAACTAGTGTCCTTCAAGCTCAACAGCATCAGCCAAGATTGCGGTGGCTTCTTAAACAATGGAATAAAGTGTTGAGTTGCCTTTTATGAAGTGGTCACATTTTTTGCTGCCTCTCCTTTTATGCTGCCATTCCTATGGTCACACCCACAGCCTATCTGGAGTACCAGAGATCTGTCTCTTTCAGTCTTAGGTAATATTTCCATGTTTGCATCCATAAGCCCTTTTTCTCCCATTACATCTTTTTTATAATAATAAAGGAGGCTAACTGTAGGGACAGGGGCTGCTTGATTTAAGTAGGTTTCAAAGACATGCCCAAATAATGAGGTTTGGACATTGGTCTATCAAACTGGCAAAGACTTTGAAAGGTTGCTCAGTGCTCATTGTTGCTGAAAGGGCAGAGCTGCAGACTTAGATGGAGAGTGGCAAAAGGGAGTCAAGACATTTCACAGCCTGAACACACACTTACTAGGCTGGTGTGATGGCTGCACATCTGATGTTCCAGCGCCTGAAAGTATCATGAGTTTCAGCCCAGCTTGAGCTAAATAATGAGTTCCAGGCTAGGCTGGATTATACAGTGAAGCCCTGTCACCAAGCAAACCATACCAAACCAAACCCTCTAATCCCCCATCCCTCCCCCAGCACTCATAATTCTTTAATCAGAGAATTACTTTCTAAGGAAGGTAACTGCAGAACTGAGCAAAATGTAAAAATGAGTTGTGTTTTTTTTTTTTTTTTTTTTTTTTTTTTTTGAGACAGAGTTTCTCAGTGTAGCTCTGGCTGTTCTGAAACTTACTCTATAGCCTAGGCTAGCCTCAAGCTCAAAGATCACCTGCTCGTGCTGGGATTAAAGACATGCACTAGCCAGCCCGGCTGAGACATAGTCTTAAATGTTGATGCCGTCAGTGTGGGAGTCATAGCTCTACCTATTTATGTATTGTCTTAGTGCTCGTCCCTGTGATAAAACACCATGAGCAAACAACTTGGGGAGAGGGTTTATTTCATCTTATAGTTTTAGATAGCAGTTCAACACTGAGTGAAGGCTGGACAGACCTCAAGGAACTGATGCAGCGGCCACGGAGGAATACTGCTTCCTGCCTTCCTGCCAGACTCATATTTCCTTGTTCAGCTCAGCCCACCTGCCTAGGTTCATAGTGGGTGGGGCCTTCCTATACCAATCAACAACCAAGAAAATGCCACAAAGACAGCCAGCCCCTTGGGCCAACCTGGAGGCATTTCCTCAATTAAGTCCCTCTTTGCACATGGTGTCAAGATGAGAAATAAGGCTGTGCTGAAGACTGAACCTAGCCCCTCTACAGTTGAGCAAAATTTCTACCATTGAGTTATTTCCCAGTCCTGGAATTCCAAATCCTATAAGAGTAACCCATTAAATGAATATAAATTATGTTGAAAATAATAACTTTTCTGACCGGAACTCAATGGCAGGCTCTTTGACCTCCCCACCCCCCAAGGGAGGAGCAGTCCTGGTAGGTCACAGAGGAGGACTTTTCAGCCAGTCCTGAAGATACTTGATAAAACAGGGTTAGATGAAAGGGGAGGAGGTCCTCCCCAATCAGTGGACTTGGAAAGGGGCAGGGAGGAGCTGAGGGAGGGAGGGTGAGATTGGGAGGGAATAAGGGAGCGGGATACAGTTAATAAAATGTAACTGATAATAAAAAAATTAAATTAAAAAAGGAAAAAAAGAGAAAATAATAACTTATTTTTACATTCAATGCAAATGTTGCCAAAAAAAGTGTGGGGGCTCTCAATAAATAAATTTAGAGATAGAGATCCATTGCTAATTCTTCATCTGGAATGCATTGTTTGAATAATTTTTATCAAGTGAGTATTTCTTTGAACTAATTTATGACCTTGAGAGAAAAACTTCATTGAATTGTAAAACAGTCAATACATGGACAGGCAACAGAGTCATTTCTTTAGCGTTGGTTCACACAGCTCCAGAATTAAGACAAACAGTGTAATTTGTACGCTGTCAGGAGATAGCATGATCTATCGCTCCCTTTCAGGGATATGGGACTTATTCTCTGAGATTTCATCGTTATGTGGCTAATTAGCAGCACCGAGAATGAGGATGCTTGGAGGATTTCAACTTTGATGAGGATGAGAACTCCATTTTCTTAGAATTCCTTCTGCAGAAACCGCGCACAATTTTTTTCAGTGCTCATGACATTACGGGTAATAAAAGGGTAATGTTAATCTCTACCACAACTCCACATGAGATAATAGGAGATGTGGAAGTGTCAGAGTAAGGAAACAACAAAAAGTTTTAAGAGAGCTATCCTCTTTTTAGCTTTCTTTTCTTTTCCTTATCCATGCAAATGTTCATGTTTTCATCTCGGTAGGATTCTTTCCTCCCCACATTCCACAAGCCCAGAGAAACTCGCTGGAACTCATACAAAACTGTCTCCTGCTACCATATTAGGAAGGAAAATGTGTAGCAGAAACCCAGGGCTGAGCCGAGATAATCAACAGGGAATGTCTATGCCTTCAAGCCAAATGAGTGCACAAAAATGATCAAGGCAGTAAAATAAATAATAAAACTGAATAAGGATGTTCTGGAAATTTCTATACCTCTTTGTCATTCAGGCATATGAATGTAGGTATGTGTAATTCTACTGTGGATTAAAATCACTCTGCGTTAAAAGTAGATCAAAAGGAAATTGCCACTCTTTGCATTATTAAGAACATAAACACTTTTATATGGTCCCATGATACTAAACTGATTTTGCAATAAATAAATAAATAAAGCTCATGCATTTTATTTATTTATTTATTTATTTATTTATTTATTTATTTATTTATTTATTTGTGTGGCAGTGCTAGGCATTGAATCCTGGGGCTCATACCTTTTAGGCAAGCACTCCACCACTGGGCTATAGTCCACTCTTCTTGGCTTTTGAAAAGCTTGTGGAACTGTTTGGCAGGTACCAGGAAACTTTCTGGTTACATTGTTTTTGAATCAAGCGAAATTAAGATTCATTACATTTTCCTTTCTCAAGCATGGCAGTTGATCTATCACATACTTGGCGAGAAATAAGTTTTTAATTAATACATGGGCCCAATCAATAGATGTTTGAACATGGCAAATCTGGACTCGGAGCAAGGCACAAAATCGGGGTTACATAGTGAAGGCTGAGCAATTATCTAGTGGATGAAATAAACTACTGCCTGCCTTATCAAGACTGTAATGATTACACGTGAGAGTGTGAAGCTGTAATGATGAGAAATTTGACCTTGTAGCCACGTTCTGTAAGTTTTAAAGGAGGCAGAGGTAAGAAATGAGATCAGAGAACAGAGGTTTCATAAATCAAGACAACAGATGACAGGAGCACGGGTGAGTGCATAATTGTAGATTGAAGATGAAGCAAAGAATTTAAAGCCATTACAAAGTAATTTGTGTGCCTTAACTCTCTAGGAAATTACAATTATCAGAGAGTTAATAGATTCATGTTCCAACTGCTTCTGGCCTTGTAACAGAGACCAAAAAAAAAAAAAAAAAAAAAAAGAAAAAGAAAAAGAAAGTGTTTTTGTGTGTCTACTAAATTTGGATGTGTGGGCTTGAATTCAACAGGTGATCCAAAATCAATCAGTTTTTGTATGTTTAAGTATTATAATTTATAAGCTAAGTTTTCTGGCCATTATCTTTTTGGCCCCTTTGTGGAATTTATGAAGACAGTTGGATATCCCCTAATCTGTCAGAGGGCATGGCTGAGTCCCCTCATTAAGTCTCATGGAGGTTGTGGACTGGCTCTGGAGTCCTTGCCCTTCCAGTCAGCCTCTCAAGCTGACCCTCCTCTTGCCGACCCTCCTGAAGCCACGGCTATTGATGTTCGGGAGGGCTTCTCCTTCCTTTGCAGGAAGACTTACTAACAGCTTCACACCTCACTCAGGTGCTCGTTCAGCTTTCACTTTATGCAGTTTCAGGGTTTTCCACAGTTGCAAGGCTCTCCGAGGACGGGGCATCCCAGACACGTTATGCACCTCGGCTTTAGAGTGCCAGACTGCAGCCCAGAACTGGCAGTTGATGGCAAGTGCCTCCTGTCCGCAGGGCTGGGGAAGGGCGCTCAATCCTTGGCTGCTACTGCCCCCTCCTGTTGAAAAAGGCTCACCTTGAGCTGTCTTTCTATACATTGCTTTGAATTCAAGTGTCCCCGGCCAGGTTTAAAGGATTTCACTTGAGAAGAATATTCTCCATGTATTAGAGGTTCCCTACCCAATCTCTTCTGGAAGCAACAAGTGTTAGACGGCTTCGTGAACTGGATTGCAGCGGTGATATAAACACTACTGTTGGTAGGAGGAGGGGGCCTATAAGAGGAGGTCACAATAAAGTCGTTAGGTGGTCAGAGAAGGAAAAGAAAGGCAGGCCATGTGTCCACTCATTTACTCGGCGTATGCTAAACAAAAAGCAAGCACTTCCACTCTGAGTGTAAGAACTATGAAAAATCAGATCTTCTTCTGACTTTAGGGTGAGCCATTGAGGGGTAAGGCTTGGACAAACCTCGAAATAAAAACATTCTGTGCTGTTGATAGAGAGAAGCTACCTAACTTCACAATCTGAAGGCAACGCTCTGCAAAGAAGACACAATCTCTCGAGGCTGATCGTTCTGCTCCTGAGAGAATGTGTGTGGAGCCGTCTTAGCCATTTGTTAGATGAGGGTCAGCAGTGTAACACCCAAGCTCTCATGCTTTCCAGGCCCCACTGGACTCGGTCTGGAAGTGGGACAGAGGGGCAGTGGTACAGCCCCTTGGTGCTGAAGGCCCACAGAGGTGTTCCACCTTTTCCATATCTGACTCCTCTCGTCTCTGTTTGGGGACAGAGGTTTTTCTTATGAACCTGTTTTCCTTTCAAGATAGCTTATGATGCTCAAATGAACTTTGCTTCGCTCTGTGTTAACAGGGGTAGCACACAGAAGATAATGAGCCACTCATCCCAAGCACCTCACGGGGAATTCCGGAGATAAATCTAGGGAACACAGTGAGTCATGCCAGAATTACAGAAGAATACAAATCACCTGACTGCTCTGCAGGGCCTGTGGAAATCCCCACGGCACGCCATCTCAGTTAACAGTCGCCCTTTCCCTACAAAGAAGGCATTATCCTCCGAGCAGCTAAGGTACCCGAGGCCCAGGGCCAGCAATTCATCCCTTTAGGTCACTGGTTCTCAACCTTCCTAATGCTGCCACCCTTTAACACAGTTCCTCGTGTTGCGACGATCCCTAACCATAAATCATACTCGCTGCTAGCTCATAACTGTAATTTTGCTACTGTTATAAATCATGCTATAAATGTTTGTGTTTTCTGAGGGTCTTAGGTGACCCTTGTGAAAAGATTGTTTGACTCCCTAAAGGACTGTGACCCACAGGTTGAGAGCCACTTCTTTAGGTCTTTCTGACTAGAAGACATGGCAGAGTCACAGAAATAACAATGTTCTACCTGTGCAGGCCACTTTCAAGCCCCTTCAAAGGTTAGCATATGTTTGTCTTTACCAAGTCTCTGAGAGGAAGGCAGTATTTGTGGTAAGCATTGTCCAGAAGAAAACTAAAGTGTTGGTTTTGGTTTTTTTTTTTTTTTAGACAGGGTTTCTCTCTGTAGCCTTACTGTCCTGGACTTGCTTTGTAGACGAGCCTGGCCTTGAACTCACAGAGATTTGGCTGCCTCTGCCTCTGGAGTCTACCACGTCCTGTGAGAACTGAAATTTTAAGTAGAACTCCGACTCTGAAGCCAACACAAACGTCTGAGAAAGGTGTGCTTTGACCGGTGAGTTCTTTCCAGCATCTGTTTCTTCCATCGTGGGGACAGGGCATGAAGAAGCAGTGTGAGAGCAACCGCAACACCAGAATAGGTTCTCACATTCTCCCCAGGTCCCGGGCACACCTTTCCCATTCCATCTCATTTTTGCCGCTGCCGAACTGACCATGATAGTGCCTTTGGATGCTTCAGTGAATGCGTAGAATAAGGTGGAAACCGGGGCATGTGTGATAATATTGGAAGGAAGGAATACATGCAAATGCTTACTGTTCTTTAGACTAGTGGTTCTCAACCTGTGGTGTCAGTCCTTTTGGGGGTCCAACAACCGTTTCATGAGGGTCACATATCAGATATCCTGCATATCTGACATTTACATTATTACCACTCACAAAGTTACAGTTATGCAGGAATGAGAAAAACAATTTTATGACTGGGGTCACCACCACACGAAGAACTGTATTAAAGGGCTGGGCATGAGGAAGGTTGAGAACCACTGCTCTGGACAGATGTTTCCCTGCCAGAACTAGGTGGTGGGGACTGTTCTCGGCTTCATGGTTGAGTTCTGTGTTACCTGCAGCTCGGTGCATTCTTAACTCAAATCTGTGTGTTTTATCCTCAGTTCTTGGGAAGGCTAGGGCTTTGAGCAGTTAGGAATCTGGCAAACTGCTTCATGCTGAAGATGTAAGACATGATAGAACACGACTTCAACGAATCTGTCTTGTGCTCCTCACAGATGGCTATGTGTATTCAGACCTTATATTAGTTAAATTAAATGGCATTTAAACTGTGAGTCTGATTTAAAAAGAAGTTGCCCACTGAAGAATGCATGCATCCAGATAACTTGACAGTTCAGGAACTAAAAATTCTTATGGGCAGAAGATACTTCGGAGATTCTGTAAAATTCTCATGATTTTGGAAAAAAAGAGTTACCCGCCTTCCTCACACAAGAAGAGCCTGTGGAGTGTTCGC
The DNA here is from genome assembly GCF_030254825.1 of Meriones unguiculatus. Lineage (NCBI taxonomy): Eukaryota > Metazoa > Chordata > Mammalia > Rodentia > Muridae > Meriones > Meriones unguiculatus. The sequence goes on from NC_083350.1 coordinate 116,822,750, forward strand.
AGATTTCATTTGACCAGGAGAAGAAGAGAACATTCATACCAAACTCCTTCATTTTCTAGAATGCCACTGACAAAGCGTGCCTTTAAAAATGATAGCGCACAGCTTCCAGGAACGGAGCCATTCTAGTTCGGGTGGTAGCAGACAAACCTCAGCTCTCAATTGAAGGCCTGCTGGCATAATTGCTCGGTAGGAGAACGCTCTCGATTCCATCTGAACACAGTTGAGCTGCGCAACTGGCAAGCAGTTCTGGAGCGTCATTCACACGGGGCTTGCCCAGACGCATTAACCTCACAGTTGTCATTCTGGGACGGAAGACACATTCAGAGTCAAGTCCAGCGGAGCGGGCTTGCTGACACCCTTTCTCTTGATGACTGATATAAAAATTAGCTACCACGCATAATAATCTCTTATCCTGGGGAACTGGAAAATTCTTTCTACGTAATTTCCATGAAGACGATGCTTGTCTGCTCCGGTTGTGTGATGTGATATCGCCTTGCACCTTGTGTGGTCAGAAGTGAGTGAGACAGGTCACTCAGGCTTCCTGGACGTGAGCGCCGTGTTTAGTGGCATGCACCTGAGTCTCCAGACGCACCTGTGCTTCAACTGAGGCTGAAGCCTCTAGCTAAGTTGGTCCTTTGTGTCCTTGTTTGCAGATCTGACCATCTACTAAGGCTTGGAAATAACCACAATGAATGGAAACTTTTTTTTTTTCTTTTCTTAGACAAGTTTCTTTGGGTAGCTTTGACGGTCCTGGACTCGCTTTGTAGACCAGGTTGGCTTCGAACTCACAGAGATCCTCCTTCCTCTGCCTCCCTGAGCGCTGGAATTAAGTTGCGGGCCACTGCCCCTGGCTGAACTTCTTGCTCCTAATACTATAGATTCCCAAACAGCATGGAAGACGAGGACTGGCTTGTCCATTGGCTGTTTAAAGGGTAACTGTTGCAAGGGCGAACAAGGAGTTTGGATGCTTGGGATGAAACTGACTCTCGATCAAAAGGAGCCACTCAAAAGTGTGTAGGTGTTTTATTTTAAAAGAGAGCAGAATGAATTTTACCGAGTTCAACCATGAGAATTTAGTTTTCCTGTTCATGGGAGTTGGATAGTTAACGGAGGCCTCCAAGCAGACATGACAGCAATTACCCTGTGCTGGTATTCAATGAGTTACTTTTCTTGGATGCGCATGGCTTTTTTACTCTGTGACGTCTGTATTCGGGCGCCAAGTGCCTTTGCCCTGCTGCTCTGATGCCTACCCTTACAAGTGGGGCTTAGGTTCTGACTCACAGGAGGGAAACGGATCTAAGGCCTGTTTAGAAAACAGGCTTCAACGCAGTATTTTTAGTGAAAACACACGGCTTAAACAGTGTTTACACAGGCATCCGGAAATGTTCTCAGGTGGCTCTGTTCTTGTAGCGTAGTAGCTGCTGAGAGAGTTATTGGCCCGCTTCAGCCTTCGCGCGAACCGCAGGCCGGGCTCCCTAACCACAGACGGGTGGCCCGTGGGTTCACCGTGTTGGGGGGTGGCATCTGAGAAATCTCCTTTCTGGTGTCTCTCGGGTGCTGCTGTTGGCGCTCGTAGCACTACGTTTTCAGAATCTCTGCTCTGGGAGGTTAGTGTAGCTACCAACCTTCTCCCTTCCCTTCCCTTTCTTCCCTCCCTCAGCCTCCCCGCCCCCTCCCCCATACTAAAACCCATTAAGCTATCTTAGGGTTGATTTATGTACCTTTCCCCATTTGCATGTTGAAGTTCTAACCTCTACTACCCCGGAATGAGACAGTTTTTGGAGCTCGAGTCTCTAAAGACTCGATAAAAATGAAGGCCTTAAGGCTTCATTCAATCTATTTAAGGCTTTAAGAGCAACTTCCGCCAGGAGAGGGAGTCCTGCCAGCAGATGGCCTTCAAGTTGGACAAGCACTCTTCCCTCTTGGTCTCTAATCTGCTGAGAGTGTTCTTTACATTGCTGACTAGCCGGCCACCAGAGCTGAGCAATCCAACTCCTTAAGGTAAATTTCCCCATCTCCACTCTTTCTAAGGGCACTCTATTGGTTCTGTTTCTTTGGAGAATCCTAACTCATAAATATTTATGTCCAGTTTCTGGCTGAAGCATTAAGTTTTCTATGAGCATTTTTTTTCCTCCAGAAAATAAAAGTATTGGGAAAAGTAACCCAACAAAATTTTCTTTCCTCATATACTCTTTATGTAATGCCATATTTGAATCATTCATTCAAATATGCTTGATATTTGTGGCGTGCGGGGGGGCTGCCCTTTCCTCAAGAAGAACAGCCGAGAGGCTCTTTGTCACTTGAGCCTAAATAGGCTTTTCTAAATTTTCTAAATTTTTCTAAATAGGGCTGTTTGTCACAATGTGTGTAGCTCAAGTGTGTAGCTGTTAGTCTACACTGGGGTTTGACCAGATGCATTCATTCAGACCCTTAACCCTCTGGCACTCAGGTGGCATTTCGCAGGTGTGTTTTGGCTGCCATGTTCTTTACAGTCTGGATGGCAATGGCATTTTACTATCTTCATTTTGATTCTCCCTAAGCCCCGCCTCACACACCAGGATTTAAAGAGCTTTCACAGAGATCTCTCCGGCAAGCCAGCTCCCAGGGAGTCATGGGCTTTACTGAACTTGCTTCCTTTTCATCTTTGTTGCCGGGTTTTCCTTGCCTCTGGCGTTGTTGTGATTGAACTCAGGGGGCTGTTTCGATTTGCAGCTCAGAGGAAACACCTGTGGGAGTCCCTTTCCTTGCCTATCTTAGAGGGGTGCTTTTCTGGTGCACTGTAGAACTGAAATCAGACCCCTCACAACCAGTCAATTCTCAATATCTACTGTGAAAAAGGTTTTTTAAAAAATCATCTTTGAAATGTAGATTTTTTTCCCCCTCTTGCAGTTCAGAGCTTGAACTTGAGTAGAGATTGGAAGATTGGGCATGCTTACATGGCAGCACCTGCTGGCTGAGTGGGATACAGCAGCTGTTGAAAGTAAGATGCTCTATTTGCATTTTTCTACATGTGGACATCCAGTTCGACCAGCACCATTTCTTGAAGATGCTATCTTTTTTTCCCTTGTGTGGTTTTGGCATCTTTGTCAAAAATCAGGTGTCCATAAGTGTGTGGGTTTATTTCTGGGTCTTCTATTCGATTCCATTGATTCACCAGTTGGTTTCTATGCCAGTACCATGCAGTTTTTATTACTGTTGCTTCATAGTACATCTTGAGATCACAGATGGAGATACCTCCAGAAGATATTTTATTGTAGAGAATTGTTTTAGCTATTCTGGATTTCTTGCTATTCCATATGAAATTGAGAAATTTTCTTTCAAGGTCTGTAAAGCATTGTGTTGGTAATTTGACGGGAATTATATTGAAACTGAACTAAAGTTCAAGTGGATCAAAGATCTCAACATAAAGCCAACACACTAAACCTGTTAGAAGAAAAAGTGGGGAAAAGCCTTGACCTCATTGGTACAGGAGACAATTTCCTGAACAGAACACCAACACAGGCTCTAAGATCAACAATCAATAAATGGGACCTCATGAAACTGAAAAGCTTCTTTAAAGCAAAAGACACTGTCATCAGAATAAAATGATAGCCTGCAGACTGGGAAAGGATCTTCACCAACCCTATATCTGACAGAGGGCTAGTAACCAGAATATATAAATAACTCAAGAAGTTAAACAGCAACAAATCAAGTAGTCCAATTAAAAATGGGGTACAGAGCAAAACAGAGAATTCTCTGTAGAGGACTATAGAATGGCAGAGAAACACTTAAAGAAATGCTCAATGTCCTTAGACATCAGCGAAATGCAAATCAGAATGACTGTGAGATTTCTCACCTTATACCTGTCAGAATGGCTAAGATCAAAAATTCAAGTGACAACATGTGGGAGAGGATGTGGAGAAAAGGGACTCTTCCTCCATTGCTGGTAGGAATGTAAACTTGTACAGCCACTTTGGAAATCAATCTGGTGTTTTCTCAGACAATTAAGAATAGTGCTACCTCAAGATCCAGCTATACAACTCCTAGCATATATCCAAAATATGCTTAAGTATACAACAAGAACATTTGTTCAGCCATGTTTGTAGCAGCTTTATTCGTTATGGCCAGAATCTGAAACAACCCAGCTATCCTTCAATTGAGGAATGGCTACAGAAATTTTGGTACATATACACAATGGAATACTACTCAGCAATTAAAAACAAGGAAATCAAGAAATTTGCTGGCAAATGGTGGGAACTAGAAAAGATCATCTTGAGTGAGGTATCCCAGAAGCAGAAAGACACACATGGTATATGCTTACTTATAAGTAGATATTAGACATATAACATAGGATAAACATACTAAATCTCTGTACTCCTAAAGAAGCTAAGCAAGAAGGAGGACCTGGGGTAAGATGCTCAGTCCTTATTCAGAAAGAAGAATGGGATGGACATCGGAAGAGGGAGAAAACAACAAGACAGGAGCCTACCACAGAGGGATTCTGAAAGACTCTACCCACCAGGGTATCAAAGCACAGGCTGAGTCTCATAGCCAATCTTTGGGCAGAGTGCAGGGATTCTTATGAAAGAAGGGGGAGAAAGACCTGGAGTGGACAGGAGCACCACAAGGAGACCAAAAGAACCAAAAAATCTGGGCCCAGGGGTCTTTTCTGAGACTGATACTCCAACCAAGGACTATGCGTGTAGATAACCTAGAACCCCTGCACAGATGTAGCCCATGGCACCTCAATATCCAAGTGGGTTTCCCAGTAAGGGGAACAGGGACTGTCTCTGACATGAACTCAGTGACAGGCTCTTTGATCCCCTCCCTCTGAGGTGGGAGCAGCCTTACCAGGCTACAGAGGAAGACAATACAGCCAGTCCTGATGAGACTTGACAGTTTAGGGTCAGATGGAAGTGGAGGAGGACCTCCCCTATCAGTGGGCTTAGGGAGGGGCATGGGAGGAGAAGAGGGAGGAAGTGGGATTGGGAGGAGGTATGGGAGTGGGCTACAGCTGGGATACAAAGTGAATAAATTGTAATAAATAAAAAATAAAATAAAAAGTAAGATGCTCTGTCCTGTAAGCGTTGGTTGTGTGTCTTTTGATGGAGCGGTATCGCAGAAACTGTGGTCTGTGCTTATGAAAAGGGCTGAGGTCCAGAATGACTCAGCTCTGGTGTCAGAGGGAGGGCTTGAGGTACTAAAAGTAGCAGGATGCTTATGGCAGGTCCCATCAGTGCTGCCAGGGAAAGGATGCCTTTTTTGTTTGTTTTTGATTTTCAGTTTTTCAAGACAGAGTTTCTCTGTGTAGCTTTGAAGAATGCCTTCTTAATCATCCTTCTTCCTAAGGAGTCATGGTTATAGACATTTATTTTTAGTATCTTTCTTTCATGTGGTGATCACCAATTGACAAGTTAGTTGGTTATTGCCTACTGACCAACAAAGGGATTCTGAGAAGGCATTTATCCCAGAGTGGAAGAGTCAAACTAAGACTTTATCATTGCTGCTCTGAAAGGACACACATCACTAACTCCAGGAATGCTGGGAGCAAGATAGGAACAGTATGCCCCATTCTTATTTGGTATGTGTAAAAATGGGCTTACCTGATTGTCTCTCTCCCTATATATGTATGTATATATACATATATATATACACACACATATATACATATCTATATTTCATCTATCTATATATGTGTATATACATATGTATTCAATTTGGTAACCAGCATTCTATTGCCTTAAAAAGTAGTTTATTGCCTGGCTCTTTGACTCCCTCCCCCACCCTGAGGGAGGAGCAGCCTTGCTCGGCCACAGAGGAGGACATTGCAGCCAGTCCTGAACATACCTGATAAGCTAGGGTCAGATGGAAGGGGAGGAGGTCCTTCCCTATCAGTGGACTTGAAAAGGGGCAGGGAGGAGATGAGGGAGGAAGGGTGGGATTGGAAGGGAATGAGGGAGTGGGGCTATGGCTGGGATACAAAGTTAATGAACTGTAACTAATAAAAAAAATTTAATTAAAAAAGTAATTTATTAATGGACACATTGATAGAGTCTGTACTTAGTAGGTCACATGACTTAGTACCGAGAGGATATGTGCCCAGCCACAGGGGAATCATATTTTGTATCCATGGGGAATAGGTTCCATGACTGTTCCCACCTGCAAACATCTATAGATATTCAGATTCTCTGTATAATATACTATGATGTTTTCATACACTCTATGCAATCTTCTTGGATAACTTAAGTCATTTCTAGACTACTTTTAGCACCAAACCCAGTATAAACTATATACATAAACATCTTAGGGAATAATCATAAGGGAAAAGCTTTCATAGTTCTTAGTACAGATACAAATTTCTTTGCTTACAGGGGTTCTGTCTGGGGATGCAGGGTGTGCACTTAGAGAGGGCTGACTGTATGGTCTCAAAGTCTTGCTAGGATGGATTATTTGATACTAAAAGTTACTGTGTTACTGTTTAAAAGGATGAATGAAAAGAAGGTGTTACAGTTTTGTTTTGATTCTTTCAGCTTATATAAGTACATGGCAAACAAATGTACTATAGACACCCCAGGAAACATGGCAACAGTATAGACGACAGCTGGCTTGGAGGTGAACAGTTATGCTTGTATCTCAATGATGTCCTTGGTTGTCAGGTGGTGTCATAAGCTGTGTGGTTTCAGGTACTATGCTCTGTCTCTTGGCAAGGTTACCTGGTGCTCAGGCTGTTTGACCAGAGGTGATTAGAATGGCCACGTATTCTGCAGTTCTGAATTCAGGGCTTCAGGGATTCTACTTTTTTTTTTTTTTTAAGTCATACCCTTTTTCTTCCGAAAACCTGAAAGCCCTATCCAACATGATTCTCCTCTCACTCTCTATGGCAGTTTGAATAAAAAATGGCCCCCATAGGCCCACAGGGAGTGACACTATTAGGAGGTGTGGCCTTGTTGGGGTAGGTGTGGCCTTGTTGGCGGAAGTGTCATTGGGGGAGTGGACTTTGAGGTTTCTGAAGCTGAAAGCCAGGCCTAGTGGCTCATTGTCTCTTCCTGCTGCCTACACAGTCATGGTGTCTCTTCACAGCAATAGAAACCCTAACTAAGATGCTCTGCACTTGGAGATTTCACAATGTATGGCTTGCAGGGAGGCTAATGCCATAGAATTCCAGCAAAGGCTGGAAGTTTGAGGAGGGTGAATGTGGTTGGTGAAGCAGCCTCCCCTGGATTCCACACGTAGGTCACCTCTTCAGATCTATTCAGTAAATCTAGGTGGGGCAGATACTAATATCTTTGTTTGGCTGGAGAAGCTGGAGCACAGCACAGTGATTTACCTCAGGCCTTTGTACTTCTTTCTGTGATGTCATGCTAAATATCCGTAAACATAAAGGATAATTCTGAGATACGCCATAATTCTGAATGGAGAGAGAACTTTTCACCTGATGAATGTATCACCAATGTATCTTTGGAGGAAAACTGGGGCTGTAACAGTAGGTAGACAGAACTAGGTATAGTCCAAGCATCTGGGATAAAGAGGAGGATCAGGTGGAGTGGAGTGGACAAGGACATAAAGACAGCTAAAGATCTACAGAGGCTTCTCTTAACGTCCACACAAATCTGTGCCTGGTACCAATCAGCTCATGACTTTTACTTCTCAAGAGAATCAGGAAACAGAAACATCCTTTGATTCTCCATGGCTGGCTCTGTATCAGCAACATCCACACCAGCCAGAAACTTGTTATGTATGCAAAGACCTGGGTGGGTGGCACTCAGGCCTCAGGGTTGAGGTCAGAAAGTCTAAGCTTCTGCAAAGCCACCAGCTGATCCTGGAAGTCCACAAGTTTGAGAGTCATTTGTTTGCTCTGTAATACGGCAACATGAGAATTTAAATTGCTTCTCTCATTTGTATGTACAAAAGTAACTTTAAAAACAAACCCAGCCAAGTGCAATTAACAATTGTACTTCATAGGATGTCATGTAGTCTACTTTTTTTTCCCCTGGTTTGTTACAGAATAGGAGATAAATGTAATTATGTAGACAATTCCTACTTAAAACAAAGGCAATAAAGTTTTTATTTTTCACTTTTGACAAACTATCTGAACAGTTGAACTAAAATTTAGTATAACATCTAAATAACAGAAACATCACATCTGAATTTTTACATTCTCTTTTATCACATTGTTTTCTTTGAGATTGTCTGCTGAAGATAATGATTGAGAACTTAAAAAGGCAAATGAAAAGTTCCAATTACCACAATTTGTTATAATGTCATACGATTATCTGTGTTTTAGAATAAAGCATATCAAAACCTTGAAAACTTGAAAAGAACAAGGAAAAAATAATATTCTTTCTCATCCTTGCCCTACTCCATTCCCCCAAGACAAGAGATGGCATTGAAATAATAGGATTCTAAGACCCCAAGGCTTCAAAGGATGCAAGCAGGGTAACACTGGCCCATCTACTAATGCCAACATTGGCTAATTAAGCAGGGAGGCAGAGATGATGTTTGCAGATTACACACTGGCCTTTGATCTACAGTACTGGCTGTTTGAATGGTCCGATTGAGCCGGACCATGTGAAGGAAAGGTTGAGAGAAGAATCAGTTATGTGGGCAATGAAGAAAGTGTTAAAAGAATTGATGTTGAATAGAAAAATTGCTTTTTGGCTCCCGCAATAAGCTTTCTACTCTCTCCCGCTCGAACTATACTATTTGTGAAGCATACCCACTCCATATATTAAGGATTTACTTTTTAAAAAAGCAATATAAATGATACCTGAAGACATCTACGAATAAATTTTGTTTGTAAATGATAAAACTTAAATGTGCTAATTTGAATGAGCTAGTATTAATCATGCTTTAAAAATCTATTATTGACCTTTGAAGCAGAAATGGATAGTCCATCAAGTGTTTCATTCAGTAGCTGTTTGCTATTTCCTTCTTAAGGTATTTTGCACCACAGGAGGCACTAAACACTCATGATTCACATGTGGAAGTCTCGTCTCTGTTATCAAGGAAAATTAATGGCTAGCTGGCTGACAGTGAAAAGCTAAGATAAGAGCTAAGCACAACAACCCAAAACTATTTTAAGATAGTACTTAGTTAAGAGCCAAATCAATCACAAACACAAAGATAGCAGCTGCTATGAACTCAGCATAAGATAGCTCATAGTAGTCTATCTATATTAATTATGGAATTCTTTTTTCATGCCATTACAAAAATTGTTTTAGTATTTTTTTTTTTTTTTACTTAGAATATAAAACAATGGGTGCCATTACAGCGTTTTAAATACAAGTACCTGTTAACATATTTCAAGATCCAGGTGTCTTAGCTCTTCTCACATTTTTCCCCACCCTAAGCTTGCCCAGCTCACAGGCGTTTGTTTGTTGCTGCAGCTCCTCATTATCCTTATAACCCTGATACGTGCCCTTTTTTCTTTGTCTCTCTCTGTCTCCCTCATTCCCATCACCCCGCTCTCCCCCTCTGTTCCTCTTTCTTGTCTCTTCTGTCTCTCCTGTCTCCTCCCCGAGTCTGTTCTGTTCCTCTCATGGTCAGGTCTGCCAGCCATGTTCAGTTCACTACTTTCCCTGCTCTGGACTCTGTCAGACGCCTCAGGCTGTTCTCTCTCACATCTACAATAAAAACCTTCCTCTTAGCTACACCATTGAGTGGTTGTGTCATGAGTTTATACCCTTAACAGGAAAATAACCCAATCTAACTCATAAGATATACAAAGTTCAATTTGTTTGAGAAACAAGAACAAAAACCAAACATCAGCTATTTAATTTCTACCTGGGAATATAGAGGTCAGAGTTGTTAGTGGGATACCATGATATAAACTTTATTTTAATTTTGAGATTGGAAACAGTTTGGATTAGATCATCATAAAGTCCTAGAACAGAGGTGAAGACTGCTCTGTGTGCCCTGTGTGTGAGATCAATTGAAAAACCACAGCTCTTACCTTAAAGGAAATAATACATAGTTTATCCTGGAACTGTCTTGAGTGGCTGTGGGCCAGTAATGGATTTTGGTTACTCCCCAACAACATGTCCCAATGTAGAAGCAGTTTCATGAAGTTTTATCGTTTTACAGAACCAAGAAAATCATAAGTCAAGGCAAAATTTAAAATGCAGCAGAGCTACATACTTAGCTTTGGGTTAGTGGAAGCTAGATGTCTGCCTAGTTAACAGATTAGTCACAAGATGTTAATTCAGACAGAGGTAGGCAAGGAATGGCTGTTCCAGGGGTCTAGAAATAGCCCCAAATAAGGCAGTTATAGCCTTGGGAACTTCAGTATTCTAATCTCTCTGCAGTCAACTTTCTTCCTCCCTCCCTGCCTCCCTTCCTTCCTTCCTTCCTTCCTTCCTTCCTTCCTTCCTTCCTTCCTTCCTCCCTCCCTCCCTCCCTCCCTCCTTCCCTCCCTCCCTCCCTCCTTCCCTTCCTTCCTCCTTCCTTCCTTTCCTTCTTCTTCCTTATTTCTTCCCCCTCCTCCTCTTTCTCCTCACAGAAGATATTTATTGGAGGGGGTGGGGAATGTAAAATGGCTGCCTCTGAGCAGGAATACTGACAGCCCAGTACTGCAGTTCTAATCAGTCAACCTCTGCAGATACAGCTTCTTTCTAGGGTTCTCATTGTGTGTGTCCCTGTCCTTTTCTTCCATCATTATTCTCCACCTTTTTTTTTTTTTAAAGACCGTTTCTCACTGAGCCTGGTGCTCCCTGTTTCTGGACTCTCTGACTAGTGTGCTCACAGGGCCTATCTGTCTCTGTTCCTCCAGAGCTGGGATAACAGAGATGTGCTGCCACACACAGCTTTTATATGAGGGCTGCAGATCTGGATTCCAGTCCTCATGCTTGCATAGCAAATATGTTAGCAATGGAACGACACTGAGCCACCGCACCATCTGCTGATGTTGGGATATTTGAAATTAGAATAAGAATAAAAACCATCCTTTTAAAATAATAGACCATAGTCTGATTAATTCTCATCAGGCATCTCATTTATTGATATAAGCCGAAACAAGTTTCCATTACCATAAACCCAATAGACCAGTCTCTATCCCAATAGTTCTTGCAGCTATAGACGGGCTAATTCTAGACTGTGTCAGCCTTTAAGATGAGACATGAGAATAAGGGTGGGTTATGTACCATCAACTTCTGATTGGTATTGATTTTTGTGAGTGTAAGTGGCTTCCTATCTTGATACCGAATCATCCTGCAGCCTCTGCGCTTTCTGCTGTCATGGCAATCTATGCTTATCCGTGTTCATCAGCTGTCTGCCCAGGTTTAAGCCTGACATGCATTTGAGTTTCTGCCTGTAATTTTTACTAGTTGCCTTTTCTGTGTCAATTTTTTTCCTTCCTAGTAAAAACAGTATTTCCATCTTAACAACTGCTTTGGTGACATCTAGAATCATGTTTCTATCTGCTGGTCCATTGCAAGTCAAGTTAATATCCATCTTCATAGTCTTACTGCTGCCAGGTGCTTATCATCAAGCTATCTGGGCTATAGGAACAGTTTATATTTTAGTCTGACTTTAAATAATCCACTTGACCAGATACCAAAGCATTAGAACAGATTGCAGCCCCAGGCAGTATCCTGTGTGAACTCTTCAGTGTTTCCTCCGCCATAGCCCCTAGGTTACTGAGACACAAGTTGGACACTGAGGAGGCAGCTCTTTCTGGTCTTTGCTCTCTCAGAATTGAACTGCACAGAAAAGTTAGGAACTGGTAGAACAGCCCAGTGGAGTGCCCACCATTCATTTCTCACTCAAGTGACCAAGGAAATCAGGGCAAAGGGGAACGGGGAAGAGAAGAGAAGGAGAGTAAAGTATCTTAAAAAATGTTTTCAGGATTGTCGAGATATGGTCAGAATAGACATACATACTGGCTTTTATTTTTAAATTAACTGGTCCAGATTAATCTCAATTAAACTGAATTATTAACCATTTTATATTTAATATAAACAAAATATATAGACATAGTTCTATATATCATCTTATATGATCCTAATTTAGCTTATCAATTTTGATTTTTTTTCTATACCCCCATTCTTTGTCCCTTATATTCCATGTGACTTCTATGTCATGTGCATAGTGAAATGGGGAATGGAGAAGTACTGCCCATTTTCCTGTTCCCATTTGCTATGAACTGCTGAATATTTCACTCCTATCAGTAATGCACCTTACTGGCTATGTTCTTATGTGATCTTGGTTCAGTAGATGGTCTTGGTGCAAATTATGAAAGTTATCTGCTGCATCACTTGTGGTACATAACATTTTCACGGTGGAACAAAGTTGTTGGGCTTTTGTTGGCTGGGTTAGGAAATGTAAACTGGTTTTTAGAAAATGACTTGGGATGATTACTTTGTCTTCAAATTGTTGTCAAATTGCCACGGAGTCTTACCTACTTGAGTACGTCCAGCATGTTTTTCAGAAGACTGAAATGTTGTAGTCATTGAGACGCTCTGACAAAAGGGTATCTAACTGCTTTTCTTTGCTGGAGTGTGAGTCTATTACTCCCGTCCTTTCTTTAAAGAGTGATAATTTTTGTAGGAATGTACCCTACTCATGTGGTGTGGCTGCTGTACTTTTTAGTAAGAATTTAAAAGAGATGTGGAGAGTTTCCAACAGTGGATTGATATTTGCTGTGAAGCTGGCAAAATTGCTGGAGCGCTGGCTTCATTTTTTAGTTGTGACATCTAGCATTCTTCCCAGTCTCACAGAGCTCGCATGAGGGCCTGCGCTCTTCAGTAGTTTATAATTTCTTGGTTTCTGATCACAACAAATCAGCCATCCTGAATTAAAATAAATCCATTTATTTCTTTCTATAGCTTCCCTAAGTGGTATAATCATGTGTAATTCTTACTGTCTACTCACAACTGTTGGAGGATCAACTAAAGATTCTGCTTCAATGAATACAAAAGATAATGTCTATTTTTTCCTTTGCTCTTGGCAAAAATCTCTTCCACATTCAGTGAATAATGAAAATGGGCCATGCTAGCTCTTGGCTATCTTCCTAATACATGCATTGGAGTTAATGACCTATGGGCTGTGTCATTCTTTATTAAATTAAGTTTTTTCATCCTAGGAAGCTTTTATAAAAAGTTTAAGAAGTATTATTCTGCCACCTTAAATATATACGTTTTGGAACTGGGAAGGAAGTTCTGAGAACGGCTTTCAATTGTTGGGTTTGAAAAAAATTATTGCCCTTATGTTATTTTTGTTGTCTTTTTTTAATTGACTATTTCTCAAGTGGTGGCTCTTTAGAATGTGAATTTGGGAGTGCTCATGTATAGACCATGTTTGAGGCTTAGAGGACAACCTCCCGTGCCCTTCCTTAGGCACCTTCTGCTTTATGCTTGAGACCAGAGCACAAGCACAAAGGGATGAGTTAGCCTTAGGACAACCAGATCAGGCTTCCATTCCTGATTCTGCCACTTGGAGCTGAAGAGGCTGCCTGCCTGCCCGGAGGACACAGTAGCTCCCCTTGGAAGAGGGCTTCTTTTCCAGCTGCTAGATTGTACTCTCTCCCACGTACCTCGAGCAAACAGAGAGCCACCTTCCTCTTCTATCTCATCATCACTGGGATTACAGGCATGCCAACATGCTCATTTTTTTTATGTGTGTTGTAGGGGTCTGAACTCAAGTGCTTGTATTTGAGAGGCAAGTGTGTTACCAATTCAGCCACCTCCTCATTGCATCAACAGCTACTAATATGCAAATACTTGACAGCTCCTATCACAGAACTACCAAATCAGAATGATGGAGGTGGGCCTGGGCACCACAGTTTTCATAAACATTCCAGTAGCTGCTTATGCTTTGTACTGATTGAAAATAACTTCGTTAACTACTGGGCCCAGAGACTGTGACTGATTATAAAAGTAGTGATTTTCCTTTGCTCCTGGCAACCTAATTTGCATTGAGTAACTGGAGTGAGACACATTAAAGACTTTGCATTCACCTTAAAGAATGGGGAAATTGAACAAAACACCCTTAGATAGTTCCATTTAAAAGTTAATGCTAGTGCTATGGTTAAGTTGGGAGTTGAATTCTTCAAGTGTTAGATGAGGTGGTGATAGTCTATGGTAAGATAGCAAAAGAAACCCAAATTAAATATGAAGAAAGAATAGTATAAAACAAGGGTGCACGAGTTAGACAAATTATAAAAACCAACAGTTTACATGTTTATGACAGACTAATGGTCATCATGAAATGGCAAAGAGTCTACATTAAATACTTCATTTAAAATGATCACATAGCAACTTATATATATCTATCATCTATAAATCAACTTTCTATAAAAACAATGAACACACGTTCACTTAACTATTTATAGATCAAACTATTCTAATTCCCAGAATTTAATTTATGTGAAAGATGAGTAGTCTCTGCTTATACATATTTTGATGTTGCAGAAAGTTTATGGTTTTCTATTGAGTATTTTAATCTCTTGTCTACGCTAACATTTCTTAAGGCTCTCTTAATATGAGCAATAAATGAATCATTATAGAGAATTGTGTATTTTCAATCAACTGCTTACAAAAAGAACAGAAACAATATATGCAAATTACTTTGATTGACTAAAGGTTAAGGAAATCATGAAATTTGCAGGCAAATGGTGGGAATTAGAAGAGATTATCCTGAGTGAGGTATCCCAGAAGCATAAAGACACACATGGTATATACTCACTTATAAGTGGATAGCATACATATAATATAGGATAAACTTACTAAAATCTGTACACCTAAAGAAGCTAAACAACAAGGAAGATACTAGGGAAGATGTTCAATCCTCTTTCAGAAGGACAAACAAGATAGACATCAGAAGAGGGAGAAAACAGGGAACAAGACAGGAGTCTACCACAGAGGGACTCTGAAAGACTCTACCCAGCAGGGTATCAAAACAGATGCTGAGACGCAACCAAACTTTGGGCAGAGTGCAAGGAATCTTATGAAAAAAGGGGGAGATAGAAAGACCTGGAGGGGACAGGAGCTCCACAAGGAGACCAACAGAACCAAAAAATCTGGGCCCAGGGGTCTTTTCTGAGACTGATATTCCAACCAAAGACCATGAGTGGAGATAAGCTAGAACTCCTGCACAGTTGTACCCCATGGCAGCCCAGTGTCCAAGTGGGACATCCTAATAAGGGGAACAGGGACTGTCTCTGACATGAACTCAGTGGCTGGCTTTTTAATTACCTTACCTGAAGGGTTAGGGGGTGCAGCCTTGCCAGGCCACAGAGGAAGACAGTGTAGCCAGTCCTGATCAGACCTGCTAGGCTAGGGTCAGATGGAAGGGGAGGAGGACCTCCCCTATCAGTGGACTGGGGGAGGGGCATGGGAGGAAAGAGGGAGGGAGGGAGGATGGGATAGGGAGGGAATGAAGGAGGGGGTTACAGTTGGGATACAAAGTGAACAAATTCTAATTAAAAATAAATAAAGACAGAGTCTTACAAACATTTTCACAGCTGATATGCAAGATGTCTCATATTTAAAAAGCTAACTATATTTTTTTATTCTTTACAATAAATTCATTTGATAAGCTAGAATTCTAAGCCTCTCTTAGTTAAAAAAATATAATCATTGATTGGAACATGAAAGAGGCCTTTAAACATCAGTATAATTTTCTTTCAATTGATGTCTAGACAAATGAAGCGACCTGTTAAGAGTATGGCGTAATTATGTTAGAATTGAGACTAGAATTGTGTTGTTCCCTCTCCATTAAACTTGCCAATGGAAGAAAACAAGGGACAGTTTTAGCTTGTGGTTTGTCATTAACCTTCCAGTCTCTTTTGGGGACACAACTGTCTCACAGACAGTGAGTCACTGTCTCCTCAAGCAAAAATGTATAATATGTGCAAACCTATTCCTCATGAAGGATACCTGGTAAAGTACAGCATGCAAACATTATAAGGTAGCTAAGAAAGGGCAATGAGGACATTGAGATAAATCAGGATAAAGAGGTTATAATATTAGTCAGGATCGTGGTTTCTCTGATCTCAGACTCATTTTTTTTTTTTAATTCCCTATAGGCAAGACATCTTCTATAAGATATGCCCAGGTGGCACACACCTTTAATCCCAGCACTTGGGAGGCAGAGGCAGGTGAATCTCTGTGAGTTCAAGGTCAGACTGCTACACAGAGAGACCTTGTTTCAAAAAACTAAAAAATAAATAAATACATAAATAAATAAATTCCGAGAATGACTTTATTAAATGCCTTGATAAGCTAGTATGTCTTTTGCATATGAAGGTTAATTCTGGAAAAGAAAGTGAGAAT
This sequence comes from Meriones unguiculatus, assembly GCF_030254825.1. NCBI lineage: Eukaryota > Metazoa > Chordata > Mammalia > Rodentia > Muridae > Meriones > Meriones unguiculatus. The sequence continues at coordinate 116,838,997 of NC_083350.1, forward strand.
GATGAGCAGAGGGATGTACTGACAGCAGCTCCCACCGGCCCCAGATACACTGGGCTCTAGGCACCCAGGGTGCCTGGAAACTGCTAACCTAGGGGCACCGAGTATCTCTGCAAAGCATTGCTGTATCACAGAAATGATAGTCACCATAGGTGCTTAAAGAGCCAAACAGTGGGAGATGTCGGGAATTCGTTCTTTTAAAAAATTAAACAGGCATGGAATGTAGTCCAGGCAGTGGGAGCAAATGAACGAAAGGGGAGGTGAAAAGCACCTCAAGCCATATTTGGAGAGAACCAAGGCCATTTCCAAAGAAATGTTAGGTTTGTGATGTTTGTTGGGAGTTCATTGTTTATATACCTGTTTTCTTTTTTTTTCTTTTTTTTTTTTTTGGTGGTGGTGGGGGTCACATATTGAAATGACTCTTCTCTGGAGGGAGACATGAAGACTTTTTGGGGGAATGATGTAATTTTTACCTAACAGCAGGATCATGATTCTTCCAACCTTTAGAGGATAATTCAAGGTCAAGATTAACCAACATTGATTTAAAATAGCAGGGCAGCTGTGTCAGAGCCCCTGGCAATGGCAGTGACATCCCCCCCTTACTGCCAAGCTGCTCTGAGTAGGTCTGAGAATTTCAGAAAAGTTAGGTTTCTCCTTGAAGACTCGATTTTTTTTTTTTATCTGCTTTCCCCTAAGATGTCAATGGTACTGTCAATTCTTGGATTTATTTTGCTTAACCCATTCATGTAAAACACATTTTCCTGAGTTAACAAAGCAAGGATACTGAATTTATAGATACAGCTGAGTGCTCTTCCCCTGGTTGACAAACTTCAGTTTAACACATCAACTTATTCTAAAATTCACAGTGGCTTTCAAGTGCGCACATACACACACACAGAGCTAGTTTAGTTTTATCTTTGCTCTGACACTATGAATGGGAAATAGTAGCACCTTGCCACTAGCAATTTTGGTATCATGTCTGTAATTTTAATTTGGGATGGTGAGCTCAAATTTATGTTTTTGAAGCTAATTACACTTGGGAAAAATAATGAATATACATAAACCTTGATTGAGCAGCCACAAATAGAAAACAAGCTACATAAACAACCCTGAGAATTCTCAATACCCATTATATAGTCCTTATCTTTGTAGAATTTGGGTCACAACGTTTTTGATAGTGGATTGTTTCCCAATGAGACCCCAATAGTCCCTCACACCATTTGCTCAGAGTAGCTGCATATTATATGTTGCTTGGTGGGAATGACTATTACGGAAAAGAGTAAACAATCAAAGAGCAATTCAAGGATTTGGGTATTAAGCACCTCTGTAAACAGATTAGTTTTATACTATTTATGTAAATTTGGAGAAGCCAATTAAACCTTTCAGACAATAAGTTGTGACCATCTGCAAACAATATAGAATCAACTTTCATTATGTTTATTGATGTTATTCCATTCAATTTATTTATTTTATGTGCATTGGTGCCTGCATGCTGTCTGTGTGAGGATGTCAGCTCTTGAAGTTACAGACAGCTCTGAGCTACCATGTGAGTGCTGGGAATGAAATCTGGGTCCTCTGGAAGAGCAGTCAGTGCTCTTAACCACTGAGCCATCTCTCTTCCATTCAAAACTGTAAATGATGGCACTATAAATCAAAATCATTGCACTCTAAGTGTACTGGGGTGAATGACCATTTACAATTCTTTATACCTAGAGTCCAGGTACAGGACACTCTGGTTTTTCTAATCTTCTAAAAGTAAATGGTTTAACTTTCTTTCTTTCTTTCTTTCTTTCTTTCTTTCTTTCTTTCTTTCTTTCTTTCTTTCTTTCTTTCTTTCTCTCCCTCTCCTTCCTTCCTTCCTTCCTTCCTTCCTTCCTTCCTTCCTTCTTTCTTTTTGTTTTTTTTTGAGATAAGGTTTCCCTGTATAGCCTTGGCTATACTGAACTTTGTCGACCAGGCTGGCCATGAACTCACAGAGATTCACCTGCCTCTGCCTCTTGAGTGCTGGGATTACAGGGGTGCACTACCATACCTAGCTCAATTTAACTATCTTGACCTTTAAAAACATTTGTGTGTATGTGCATGTGTGCACCCATTTTTAGCATGCACACATGTGTGCAAGTACCTGAGGAGACCAGGAGAGGTGTTGAGCCAGCCCCTGGAGGTAGAGTTACAGGTAGTTGTGAGCAGACCCTCACAGGTGCTGGGAGCTGAACTGGGACCTTACTCACTGAGCCATCTCTCCAGCCCCTAGTCTCATTTTTTTTTATATCCAAGAATTACAGATATTGAAGCAGCTGTCTAAATATTTTTACCATTCAAATGTGACCACATGAAAATTTGTTTACATTTAGTATACAAAAATGTTATATACAGTTTTGCACAAAAGCTTTGCTATTGGTAATTGCACCAAGTATCTGTCTAAGAAGTGTTTAGAGCAAACCAAAGTCCCCGCATATCTGCTGTGTGTTTTCAGAGCTGGGGGCTCTCCAGCTTCCCTCCAGTTGCTATCTTTCTTGTATAGGTCAGAACAGTGTGAAATCAATCAATCAAATAAACAAGAAACCCCACAATGATGAGTATGGAGAATTCACTGTAACTATGGAAGTTCAAAACCTATGCTCACAAGAACTCTTCCAGAGTAAAACAGTCACTTCACAGTCCATTCTTGGCACTAAATTTTCTTGAGGATGGAAAACCTTTTGTCCTGAATAATTAGGACAAATAATGACCCATAAGACTCCCCAAATACTAGGAATACTCAATGAAGGTTTCCCACAATTTAGTGTTTATTGTGTCCTAGACAAGGGTATTTTGTTAGCACATCAACAGAATAAAAACAAAGAGAGCCACAGCTTGTGTGCTTCCTGTGACTAAGGTCTGAAGTGCCATGTAAAGTTCCCTTCTGCACTTGTGTTGGCCTGTGTCTGTGAGCGATGCTAGCATTCAGCTCTTCATGAGATGAAAGAACTTGGAAAGCACTTGCAACAACAAACAAACCTAATTACATTCTGATGTGCTGTACCTAATGTTTTACATTCTGCAAAGGACAACACTGAAATCCACATGCGTTAACCAAGGAAGCAAAATCGATTGCTGTTAGCGGGAAACACATTATTAAAAAAAATCCTAATGTCTTGAATAGTCACCTGTACTGTGTGTTTATTTTATCATTGTACAATACTGGACAGGGTAAAGGCATTTCCAGCTCATGAGGAAGCAGAAATCTGTGTGTTCACTACAGAGTATCGTAAGAACCTCTGTTGTCATCTCCAGAATAGATGTTTCTCACTCTGTGTTCAGGTATGGGCAAACCCAGTTTAGAGCAGACAAGGTAAGAGAAACCAAGTTATTCTTGGTCTCATATTTACATATATTATTATTTGGGAGAAAAATTTCTATTTTTTGAGCAGCCAAGAAATACCTACATTATGTGTGTTTATGTATGCGAGTTTTCTTTTTCCTTCCTTCCTTCCTTCCTTCCTTCCTTCCTTCCTTCCTTCCTTCCTTCCTTCCTTCCTTCCTTCCTTCCTCTCTCTCTCTTTCTTTCATGTAGGCTCTTTGGCAAGTCAAAACAGAGGCTGGTCTGTGGTTTTGCAGTTCATCAAATGGTAAGGATCTCTATTCCAAGTTTAGAGTGCTTTCATTTGTTTTGTTTTCGAGCTGTAAAACTACCTTTCTCCTAAGTGCTCTCACTGGACTGGGGACTGAGGCAAGCAAGGGGACAGGACCCTTTTAACAGCATGAAGAGTTCCAAGAGAGGTAGTGCATATCGACTGGAATTTCTTTTAAAGTTTTACTGAGCTTTTAAAATTGTTCTTTTTATAACTGACAGATGAAATTATATGTATTCATCAGACAACATGTTTTGAAGTATATACATTGGGAAATGACTAACTAGCTAATTAGTAAATGTGTTACAACACATAGTTTTATTGTGGCGAGAACATAGCATCCACAAAATACGTTTCTGCCCATTATCATCAACACAGCCAGTGCATGAGAAGGTAGTTCTCTTGAATGGAGTCCTCCCACTTTTCTGTGGCTAGATGGCCTCTGATCAACATTCCTCTCATCTCAAGAAGCACCTCAACCTCTGGCAACCATAATGCTATTTTCCGCTTCTAAGTGATCAACTGTAGCTGGAAGGTGGAGGTACATGCTTTAGTCCCAGCATTTGGGAGGCAGAGGCAGGTGGATTTCTCAGAGTCTGAGGCTAGCCTGATCTACAGAATGAGTTCTAGGACAGCCTGGGCTACCCAGAGGAACCTTGCCTTCAAACAAAAGAGATCAACTATCTTTAATATTTGACAAATGGATGAGATGTAATATTCATCTACTGATATCTAATTATTTCACTATATTTCTCTAAGTTGCCAGAAATGCCAGGACTGCCTCATTTGTAATGACTGAGTAGCATTCTCTTGTCTATATATGCTATATTTTCTTTATCAGTTCAACCATTACTATATTCTTAGGTTCTTCCCATAGCCTTGTAATTGTGACTAATACCACAATACAGTCAACGTGCTGATTTCTCGTCCTTACATAGTCAGTTATAGGATTGCTAGATCACAATTCTGCTTTTAATTTGTTAATGACCAGCATACCGTCTCCACAATTGTTACACCAACTTACACTCTCACCAACAGACATTATGGGTTGCTTCTTTTCTGTTTCTTTGCCAACAGTTGTTAGATGCTAAAAAAGTGTGTGCGTTTGTGTGTGTTGCCTTGTGAATGCAGGTATGCACATGACAGCATGCGTGTGAAGGGCGGAGGGAACCCTGTGGTGTTGGTCTTCACCCTGGATTTCATTCACGGCAGAATATCTTCTCATAGGGCATTGCACACACCAGGCTAGCTATCCTGTGAGATGCCAGAGACTCTTGTTTGCCTCATCTCTAATCATAAAAGCTCCGACATTACGAATGCGTGCAAAAGTGCCTGACTCTACACACGCTATAAAGATTCATACTCAGGTCTTCACATGTGTATGGCAACCCCAGCTCCATTTTTAATACATTATTTTATAATAGCTATTGTAACAGAACCATGTTGGTACTGTGATTTTGATTTGATTTGATTTGATTTGATTTCTGTGTTGGGTGTTGTTCCTGTTAGTTATACATCTTTTGAAAAAAAAATTTTTTTGGCCTAGTTTTGAATCAGATTTCTTTCTTGTTACTGAGTCATTTGAGCCATTTATGTATTTCGGAGATAAATATATTTCTTATACAGATGGACGACTTGGAGATATTTTTTCTTATATGTCATAGGCTGTATCTTCACTCTGCTGATGGCTTCATAGTGAGACACATAGTGAGACTCAAAAGAAAACCAATTCAAGTTTTTGATAGAATTCAGCAACGGAACCCTGAATTCTTTGGGCTTTTCTTTGTTTGACTTAAACATTTTTATTAGTTTATTAAAAGTTTTATACAAAATGTTTTGATCATATTCACCCCCAAGTCTTCTTCAATTCACAACCCTTTCCATACTTACTCAGTTTTGTCTCATTAAAAACAAGACTAATGTGTACTTCCCAGATATGTTTGTACTTGTGGCCTCTTATCGGAGAATATTGACTCACCAGGCTCTCCAGGAAATCTCACTTTGTCTGTCTGTCTCCCTGTCCACCTTTCTCTTCCCTTCGCCCTCTCCATCTGAGAACAGGGGATAGCTCCATGGCCTGGGGTCGGATTGTGTGCCCCACTTCTCTCTGACTTAGCTTTTGTATGGCTTGCTCAGGTTTTGGCCTGATGGAAGAACCTAGTCCTACCATGCTTTTAAAATGACATGATATTAAATGGGTACCTAGTGACTGGGGCTTTTAATTACTAAATTTCTTTACTTATTTATTACTGGTTTGGTAAGGTTTTTCCATTTCTTCATAATTAAATTTTTGTAAGTTGTATGTGTCTAGAAGTTTTTCTCTTAGGCTATCTCACTTCTTGCCACGTATTGTCTCTGATGTTTTTTACTTTTTTTTTTTTTCACTCACAGAAATTTTTTTTTTTAATTTTTCATCAATTACACTTTATTCATTCTGCATCCCCCCATAAGCCCCTCCCTCCTCCCCTCCCAGTCCCACCCTCCCTCCTCCCTCTGCTTGCATGCCACTCCCCAAGTCCACTAATAGGGGAGGTTCTCCTCTCCTTTCTGATCTTAGTCTGTCAGTTCACATCAAAAGTGGCTGCATTGTCCTCTACTATGGCCTGGTAAGGTGATCAAAGAGCAGGCCAATCAGATTATGTCAGAGGCAGTCCCTCTTCACATTACTATGTAACCCAATTGGACTCTGAACTGCCCTGGGCTACATCTGTGCAGGGGTTCTGGGTTATCTCCATGAATAGTCCTTGGTTAGAGTATGAGTCTCTGGGAAGTTCCCTGTGTTCAAATTTTCTTGTTCTGTTGCTCTCCTTGTGGAGACCCTGTCCTCTCCAGCTCTTACTATTTTTTACTTTTTTAAATAACTATGTATCTCTGGCTGACCTAGAACTTATCATCTCAGCATATAGCCCAGGCTGGCCATGAGTTCATGGAAACCCATCTGCCTCTGATTCCTGAATTGTTGCTATTAAAGGTGTGTGTCAGCATACCCAGTGTAATGTCTCTATTAAAACAACAACAAAAAACAACCTGTTTTCTCGGGTAGAGAGTTACTGGGTATATCAAGTACACACCAGGGCAGCCCCATTCCCAGAAGTAGCTGGTCAACACAAAAGAAACTCCATGGTATTTCTGTGGCCTTTTTGTTTCTTTTTACTTTGTTGTGGCACTTTTTTCTCTCATAGGTCTTTTTACCTGTTTGTTTTGATTTTCACCTTTGTATATTTTTCTTTTTTTGTTTCTTGAATTTTTTTTCTTTTGAGAGAAAGGGAGTTATTGTGTTTTACTCAGGTGGGCCTGGTACTGGAGACTAATGCAAAATTTTGTGCTTGACTTTACTTCCTTTTTCCAAGTAGAGAATAGGCTTCTTGTGAGTGGTGCCTAGGGTTATGGGTACCATAATACCAGAAATGTAAAACTGTCCCTCTGACCCCCTCAATGCATCTTATTTTATGCTGGGACCAAGTTCTAGGCCAGTCATCTAATTTCCTCAGCAAAATTATAGTTCTTGCCTCAAAGGGCGAATGAGGTCATTTAGTGTAGAGCCATATATGAGTAACCATGGCCTAGGAATAAGAGATTTTGTTCACTCCAAGTTGTATGTTCCAACATGGCAGTAGTTTCATAGAGTTTTTAAAATAATATTAGAACAAAGAAAGTCACACATAAATAAAACAATTTTAAAAATATTTTGGCAGAAATATGAGGTGGGTTTGTAGCCAAATGGAGAATATCTTCACCTTTGGTTAGTGACAAATAGGTTTTTATTAAGTTAGTACATTTAAAAAGTTTTTATCTGTTAGTCATGGGATGTTAGGCCAAACAAAGAGGTAGCTGAGGAATGGCTAATTTGTAGGCAAAAGATAGCCCAGGAAAAACTGTAATGAGGCTCTGACCCTGTAACATTCTAACCTCTCACAGAATCTCATTGAGATTCTGATTCGTGTCCATCAGCCTCTACAGTCACAGCATCTTTCTAAGAATTCTCTCACATTGGTTATTGTACTAATTAATCTCATTTCCTCCTCACTTTCCTATGCTTTCCTCCTCTATTTAAACTTCTTTATATCCTTTCCTGCTCAAATACTCCCTCCTTTTTAAAAATTTTATCACCATCTGCCATATATGTTCTTATAACAAGAGGGAAATCATCATTGCCTAAAGTCTGTAACTCCTGGTAAATTCAGTTAGGGTATAGGGAATGTGAGTCAAACACTCAAGTGTTTTTGGACTTTGTAAATAAATCCCTGAGTTCAGTAATGGCTTAAATATTATCCAGAATCCTGTAGAAAGTTATATCTGAATCAGAAGGGAAAATTAATATCCCAAGAGGTTTAAACGTAATAAGGAGACGGGTCCTCTCTTTCATACCAGAAGTAAATTTTAGAATATTGGAGATGAAGGCATCATATTTTAGAAAACTGCCTTTCACTGAAAGGCTGCCTGAACAATCTACCATTTAGTTACATCCCTAAAGTAAGTCTCTCACAACTGAGACTCACTATGTCATTTTCATATACAGTATTTCTTTAACTAGAGAAGGGTACCTTGACAACTGATTAAAAAACACGTTGACTAAAATGGTCTTAATAAGCATACCTCACGACCTTCCTCCCCCGCGGTCTCATCAGCAGGCAATAAACTTCGCTCATCATCCTTCATTCTCACATAAAACCTATCTGTCAAAGAAGTAATTACCTAGCCAGATGCACGCCCCTCTGAGGCAAGCCCAGAAATCATTATAATACTCTGTAATTACTGTTTATTATTTTATCTGTTCATGTCAGTTGAAGTACAAAAAAAGTGCCCCTCAGCTGGACAATCCCATCATAACAAGATGTAGCCAGGATTCATGTAAAAGCTTTTCATTGTCTGTACTTTCTTTGCCATGGCAACTTAAAATCAGCTTGCTTCTAAGCAATTTGTAGCTCAGCCGTGGTCCCTAACCCCCATGTAAGAGACCTGGTATTTTATGCAGCAGTATCTAAGCCTTTAGCCCGACAACAGGTATAGGTATGGCTTTGACACAGACTTGCATATAGGCTCCACAGCTTTCTCTGCAGGGAGAGGCAGTGCCTTCAGGGCTTGTTCCAAGTGGATGTAATTCTATCAGAAGTTTAGAGTCAAATCCTTCAACAATCCTTGCCATTCCATGGGCCAGGATGGAAGTAGGCACATAGGGATCCTGCAATCTCAATGGGGCACTGTTAACTGGACATTGGCGCTGTACTTATTACCATGGTGGCTCTTTCATTTTCTTTAAGGAGACCTGATAATGCTCACGTAACTCAATAGGAAGTTGAGGGAGTCACAGGGTTATGTAGATAGGTTTCTTTTTCTTTTCAAACGAAGGATAAATTCCAGTGGTCGACCCAAAGAAGCACATATATAACCTTTAAAACATTGAGGCAGTTGAATTTTAAAGTATTAAAGAATTGAATGAGCCAGAGACTTAAGAATTACACAATGATAGCTTGTTTATCAGTCACAGATGCTCCCAAGAATAAGAACCACTAAATGATAGTAAGAGCAAAGACTCTCTTGGGTTTCATTCTTTTTTAAAATTTATTTAATTTTATTTTATGTGCACTAGTGTGAAGATGTCAGATCCCTTGAAATTGGGGTTACAGACAGTTGTGAGCTGTCATGTGGGTGCTGGGAATTGAACCTGGGTCTTTGGAAGAGCAGACTCTCTTGGGTTTCTAAGCCACTGTTATTTCAACTGAAAATTGCTGAGAATAGTAGTATCTCCTAGCGTTTCAGAGAGAATTAAATTAAGTGAGGACTGTCAAGAACTTAACACCATGGGCCAACACACAGTCCTCCGAGTAAGGCAACAGTTACCTCTATGCTAATGGACTGCTATATATCTTAAGAGCTTGAAGCCAAAGGTTCATTGAAAGAAGGAGGTATGAGCATTATATGAAGTGGGGCTGAGGGGGAGGACTTCCTTTAAGTACAGTGGGAAGGGAAGCTGCTGCAAGATAGAAATTTACTGACTGAATAGGTATAAATGTGCTCAAGGAAGACATTCGTACCATGTCTTTGACAAAGAATCTCTCTTGATTCAAAGCCATACTTTCAAGAATATTTACTTCTCTCCTGCTCTTGTTACTGTTTTAAAAGATCCACATGACAAGTATTGCTATTTCTGCTCTTGTTTTTTTTTTTTTTTTGGTGTGTAAGCATGACTTTCCCCCCACCCCATATAAAGGGAATGTTAAAACAAAGGAAAGATGACTGGCTCTTTGGTCTCCCCACCCCCGAAGGGAGGAGCAGTCCTGTTAGGCCACAGAGGAGGGCTTTGCAGCCAGTCCTGAAGATACCTGATAAAACAGGATCAGATGAATGGGGAGGAGGTCCCCCCTATCAGTGGACTTGGAAAGGGGCACGGTGGAGATGAGGGAGGGAGGTAGGGACTGGGAGGGAATGAGGGATCGGGACACGACTGGGATACAGAGTTAATAAAATGTAACTGATAAAAAAAATAAAAAAAAACAAAACAAAGGAAAGCTGAGATTCGAGTTATTTGGTTAATCTTCCTAACAAACAGGATTTAAGTAAAATAGTTCTAAAACAAAAATTACAAAGGCATCAAATTATTTTCTAAAATGGGTTTTAGATTCACATCAGAAAACAGCGCCCAGATTCATGGGTTAGGTCAATGAGTAATTCATTGATTTCTCTCTAAGGTAACTTTTGGTAAGTTAAGTTCTCAGCTATATTTTACAGCTTTTCAAAATGGCAAGTGACACTGGCCTCCAGCTTGGTATGAGGATGGGATATGATGGTATAGGGAAACCAGTGCAGTCACCACCATTCCACTTAGTCATGGGCATATTTGCTGCTGTATTCTCCTTGAGCCTATTTTAGTATCCTCTTAGTAAACATAGTTTGAATTCTATTAGCGTTTTAGTAAAAATAAACATATATTTGGTTACTACATTAAGAGGCAAAAAAAAAAAGAGGCAAACTATATAACAGAGAGATTTATTTGAAATCATGCTTTCCAGGGGTTTCCTACTGAGCTTGGAAATAAAACTTAAACTAATCCAAAAGCTTGGGCTAACAAGGACTTCCCAGAAAACACTAGGACGTCTTGTGTGGATTTACTGTGCAATGTAGAGTGTGCTTTGAGATGCTAGGATGCTTGACAAGGACTACAGGCATTTTCAGAGTTCTCAGAAGACTTCTTGGACTAACACGTGGCTAGCATCTTACAGGAACCTTCAAGAATTCCTCTTTCTGCATTCTTTGAAACATTACCCCTATTTTCACATTTTTGACTGTGGCGTAAAAAGATGATTGTTTCATTCTGTGGCAGTCTTGCTAACCTAATTAAGCAATCGAGTGATTTGTTATTTCAAGCGTATTCCATTGTCTTTCTTGCATTTTGATTAACATACTAAAAAATTCTCTGCTGATAGGCTTATTGGGCCTGAGGACCATTTACAGAACCATAATCTCATAAGTGAAAATGAGGATGTAAATTGTCAGAAACATGACAGGAACACTAGAATGAAATGCATTTCTCTCCTCAGGAGAAAATTGCCATGGAAGAATTCAGTGCGTAATAGATCCCCAGCTCCCTCTCCTATGTTGAAAAGAAGCACTTTGACCCAGGCCCAGCTTTCAAACATGCATTTATGGCTCCTGTAACATTCCTAGGTTCTGAGTGCCTGTAACCAATGTAAGGACTTCCTCAATGTGGCTGTGAATTCTCTTTTTAAAAGATTTTCTTTTTAATGGTGTGTGTATGTGTGTGTGTGTGTGTGTCTGTCTGTCTGTCTGACTCCATGGCTATGTGGGATATGAAGTGAGAATAGGTGATAAATTGGAAATTATTTTCATGTCCATTTTTAGTTATGATAGTTCATGCTTCCCCAAATATGGAGCTCAGTTGGGTACAGTGAATGGACTTTCCAGCACGTTCCTTGGCTTGGTTAATCACTGCTGATCCAGTTTTTAATCTTTATACTTTTGTTCTTGGCACGGGTTAGTGACTTAACAACACAATTGTGTCGGCAAAAGCACTTACTGAACTTCAGGTCTTGTTTTTATAGCCAAGGAAGAAACCAAATTGTGTCTTTTGCCTTAAGAAAGTGGTTCTTAGATCAGAACAGTATGAAATTCACTGACAGATCAGGATTCTTCTTTTTCTTCTTCTTCTTCTTTTTTTGAGACAGAGTTTCTCTGTGTAGCCTTGGCTGTCCTGGACTCCCTTTGTAGAGCAGGCTGGTCTTGAACTCACAGTGATCAGCCTGCCTCTGCCTTTCTGCTGGGATTATAGGTGTGCACCAACCTGCCCTGGTTCAGACTTAGTTTTAATGGAGACTAGGAGACCACTAACCTAACTTTTTGGCTGATTTCTTTAAGCCAATTACTCCCCCACCCCCCACTTTCTTTCTGTAAATTGGATCACTAGGCAGTGCTTACCAGTCTATCTGTACATAAAGGGTCAGAGAGACTGTCATAGTGAATGATCTTTAAGGTTTCCATTAGGTAAGGTGATTTGAGTTTGACAGTTTGAGAAAACAGGGTTTTGTGTACGACACGTGCTGTAAGGAAGGACTGCCAAGCTACGGTGAGGATTCAGTGCTGGGGATCAGGAAATAGTCCTCCCTGTGCTGTATTAAAATATAACATGTATTATGTTTTAAGAAGTAGAGAAATCTAAGATTCCTTGAGATGAATGCCCTAACTACTACACTCCAAATGTGCAGGAAATGATAAAGAAGATAAACTTACCATGGTGATAAGATGGAAGACAGATTCAGTGGGGATTTAAATATTTAAGTCAAGAGTCATGTTTGGTGTTTAGCTGCCTGGTAGACATCTCCATTTGTTCTAATTGGTGACACAGTTTCAGTGTGTGTCTAGCTGAGCATGCTGTCCATCCCCTGAACTGTGAACCTCTGAACAGTGCTTCGTCACTCTCCTGGTGACTCAGGCCTCGGTCAATGCAAACAGAGAATGCTATTTCCCCTAAATACACTTAGAATCTGATCTTTTCTCTTGGAAAGAGACAGAAACTCAGCAGCGTGTTTGCTAAAATTAAGGCCTTTTTCTATTTATACGTGTGAGTTTCTCATACATGTAGTAGGGAAAATAAATGGTGGGCTTGGATTTGAGTTCTTGAGTAGCACAGTGTGAAGGCTCACACCTGGAATCCCAGCACTTGGAAACTGAGGCTTGGAGACTAAGTTTCAAGGCAGACTGGGTTAGAATCCAACAAAGACTAGGTTACACTCTGAAATACTGTCTCAAAAAGTCAAGTTACCCCTCCCTCACAAAAGCCCTCCCAAAACCTAAAAAGAAACAATGAAAGAAGTAAAAAGAGTATATCCCAATGGAAAGATTAAGCAGAGTCCAGCACAGTAGATCTTAATAGATAATGAATGAATGAACGAACGAACAACAAGGAGGAATTTCAGTTAACTTTCTGGTTTGCCTTAAAACAAGATTTCTGAAAATCTAATGACTAGAGAGATGACATTTTTATTATTTAGAATGTGATTTGCTATCAAACAGTGGAACATAAAATCTTCTGACAGTTTACAGGGGCAAGCGTGCATTCAAGTGAAGCTCATTTGTGAAGTTTGTCTCTTGAGCTGTCTTGATGATAATGTGGTCCTACAATCCAGAGAAGGTTTCAGTCAAGCAATGAGTTAGAAATGAAATTCTTGCAAAAAGTTAGGACATTGTACACATAAGTGCACCATGTGGGGCCAGCGAAAGGATGACAAATGGTGAGGAATGCATTATCTCTCCTGTTTCCAGAGGAGGGAAGTGAGGATCAGAGAGGAAAAGTACGGTGGGACTTTCTTGGACCGCCAGCTCCTGAGTAACGACATGGAGATTTTCATTAATCATGAAAGCTTGGCCTTAGCTTAGGCTTGTTCCCAACTAGCTCTTCTAACTTAAATTAACCTCTTCACACGAACCTAAGCTCTACCACGTGGCTCATTACCTCTTCACAGTCTTAGCACCTGTTTTCTTTCTCTGCATCTGGCTGGCGTGTCTTCCCACCTCAGATTTCTTCCCATGAGCTCCTATCTCTGCCAGAAGTCCTGACTATCCTCTCCTACCTCAGTTATTGTCCATTTTTGTTAAGCCATTCAGAAGGCGAGGGAAGTGTATGTTTACAAAATATGATACAACTGCTGACCATTTAGAATAAGAAAATAGGCTTGGGTGATGGTGCTGGCGGCTGTGCATGCGTTTAATCCCAGAACTTAGGAGGAAGAGGCAGGCAGATCTCTGTGAGGTCAAGGCCAGCCTTGTCTACAGATTGAGTTCCAGGACAGAAACAAACAAACAAACAAACAAAAACAAACAACAACAACAACAACAAAACTGCACAGAGAGAAACCATGTCTCGAAAAATCAAACCAAACCAACACCAAAACCATTATCTGGTAGTACAGAATCAACAACAGAATATACAAAGACAACCTTCATTCACACAGTGCACGTAATGGTCACCCCAACAGAAAAGCATCTGTTCTGAGGCCAACATGGTAAGTGAATGGCACAGTTGGATTCTAACCCAAGTAAAACTGATCTTACATCTAGGATGTTGTCATTGGACCCTTCTCTCTGGGCCATTCCAATAGTCCCCACTTTAACCCCATCTTCCTCTTGAGCCTTCGGTTCAGTTCCCTTGATGGGGCTCTGGAATGTGGCTGGTCTCCCTAACTTTGTTTCTCAGTGGTGCCTCTGTGTCCCAAGTCTGTTTCATAGAAGAATGCCTTTGCTCATGCTGTCTTCTTAGCCTGTTCACTTGCTCTCTCTCTATAGGCCCTCAGCCGAGACCTTCCTATCTCCAGAAAGTGTCCATGACCTCTCTGCCCCCAGCTGGAGTGAGCTTCTCTCCCTCTGAACTCCTCTAAATCCTGTTGGTCAGTGAATGACTGCCTAGGGACCATATCTATCTACTGCCAATTTTTGTAGGCCACAAGCTAAGAAGATTTATATGTTTTTAAAAGTTGAAAACAATCGCAAGAAGGTTAATATTTCATGAGATGAAATTCCTATCTCAAAATAGTTTTATGGGAACACAGCCATGCCTGTTTGTGCCATGCTGTCTGAGGCTGTTTTTGCCCTCTAATGGCAAAGCTGAATGCTTGTAAGAAGACTTGCGGGCTGCTAAGTCTAAAATATTTACTACCTGGTATCCTGAAAAAATAAGTTTGCCACTTCTAATCTAAATCACAGACAGTATTTCTGTGTGGTGTTCCCTGCTTTTGAGGCAGGGACTGAATTTTACTTAGCTTTGTCTCTCTTGATCATGGCCCACAGTGGTACTCAGAAAGTAGGTAATTCACATATACATGTTAAATTTATGATTCCAGACTGGTGTCTTTCAAATGCCTGTGAGCAGCCTTCAGCTACCTAATGGATTCTGGTCCTTTCATGGCAGTGAAAACTCTGAAACTAATTTGGCTCACTGCTATTTTTAAAAGTTCAGTTTCTTCTTAAAACAGGACATTGTGTCTAAGATTTATGGAGCAATTACTACTTGTTAGCATGTATACCATTTTTACATTAAAATTAGGCATCACATTGATATATTACAGTGCTCTGTTCTAGGTTAATGAGTAATTGATTTTTAAAGAGAAAAATTGAGGCAATATATTATACTTTTGTGTCTTTAGTAAGACAAAAAGAAGAATGTGTAACATCGTTGGCTTTGCCTCCCTCCATTTCTTTCTCTCTCCCTCCCTCTCTCTTTCTCTCCCTGTCTCTTTAACAGGGTCTCCCTCTTTTCCCAACTCCAGCTAACTAGAACTGGATATCCTCTACTCATCACTTCATGAGTGTTGAAATTCCATGCATATGCTGCCATGCCCACCATTGTCTATCCTATTGATGCAACTTCACGTGCCCAATGCAAGGGCTGATCTAGATTACACCAGGTACACTGGTAGAAGTCAGAAATAATGAGAGGAGAACAAAGAGAGAGAGGGGGGGAATGAATATGTATGTATGTTTGGGCTGTATGTGGGTTGTCATATACAGATCTGACTTTCTCTTCTTCTGGGATCACAGCAAAGCTTGGACTACAAAGGTAATCTAGGCACAGAAAGATCATTTTTTTGGGGAGGATCCTCTTGTATGTATAATCAAGACTGTTGGTTTATGTTACTTTATATATATCATTTGCTGTTTTGAAATTATTAGTAGTCAATCTTCTACATTTCCTGGTCATTCTTTACATATATGGTAATTTAGACTATAGCTACCGTTATGAGCTTGGCTTAGAGACCCACTGCAGTATCACTTTCAAGGGAAACATAATAGGTAATAAAAAATCAGATATTAATTGAATAGAATCATAGCCATCATAGCTATAGCTAGAGTGTACTAATCAATTGGTCAATTGCTGTAGTCTGGATAATTTGACTTCAGGATAGGTTTTTTTTTTTTTTTTTTTTGTAGTGCGATGGATTCAACCCAGGGATAATGCCTTAATGTATTTTATTCAGTTCATTCTGATTTTCTATGAGTCTACTTACTGAACATTATATGTTCAGTATTGGGGATACAATGAACTGATTCATTTTCGTTTTCCAGTGTGGCCTACACATGCTAGGCATTGCTAGATGATGGCCACTCAAGAGTGAATTAAGCAGCGTCTCTGGAAAGAACAGTCCACAGAACAGAAGCTGCTGATCTCCAGCATGTGAAAAATGAAGGGAAGTGACTCCAGATGGGTCATAGGGACACACAGAGAGGATCAGTGATGGTGCCTGTCACTGTATTGATTAAATAACTCGGTTTCTTGAGTGACAAAAGGCATTTGCAGGACACAGTCAAGAAACACAGCAGTCAGAGGAAAACAATGTGGGTAGGACAGGAGGTGAAGGATGACAGAGGTAGGGTGGGGGTAGCCAGGATATTTCCTGAAGTCTCTAATACTTCCTACACTGCTTTTTTATCAAACTGAAAAACAAGGAGGAGGAAAACAAGATGTATGAAGTTCTTTACCTCACATTGGAGGCATGATTTCTGATGATTAAGAACCAATTAAAACTGCCCAGAATCTCAGTGGCTGCCTGTGATTGCCTCCCCACTGGGAAGTCACTGCTCACTGTTCCACGCCTGCTCTTTTTGTATGATATAAATTTGTAAACATTAACCTCCTCCCCCAACCCCTTTTTGTGTTGTCACTGAAAAGAACACAAATTCCTTCTGGACACTATTTCCAGAAGAAATAAGACACGGGGGAAGAGATGAGTGAAGGCAGTTGCTCTGTGCGCATCAGGGTGCTGGCTGTTTATGCACAGATTTGCTGGGATGCGCTCCTAGCGGCATTTGCAGGCACAGTTGGATACCATTACTTTGTCAAAATAATCTATAGAAAGTATTAATCGTGAGTCAATGGATTATCTTTGTACAGCCTATGTTCTCCAACTGGGATTATGGCCAATGGATATGATATGATGCAGGCAGTGGGATGTGGTGGGGTCAGCTGGCTGGCTTGGATAACAGTGGGAGGCAGCAAGGAGCTAGAACCTGCCATCTCCGCACTCTGGGATGTCGCTTGAGCCACTGACTTCCAAACCATGGTCTTCTCTTTTGACTGAAGGGATAATGATACTTAACTCATGGGATAATACTTACAGTTAAACAAAATGATTCACTGTTTTCCTCATAGCATTAGTCTTCCACCTTGTTCTTTTAAGAATAATAAAAAAAAAAAAACCCTACTCTTGGTGTCTTTAATTGATGCTTTCTTCCATGGTATTAACTTTAGGATGGTTGGTATCTCTTAGAACTTCTCAGCTAGAAATGGAAATATCTTAGGAGATGGATGGATTTCACAGTTAGTAAGCCCCTAATCCTGACAGCTGGGAAAGGTAGACCTTGACTCAGTCCTTCCAACAAGCTTGCCTCAAGTCTTTTGTAGAAACTAAAATGGAAATAATTTTAGTATGGACCTGCGCTGCTTATACCCATTGGTTCCAGGTTCAGATCTGTATCATTCCGAGAGAGAATTTATATGTTCAGTTCTTGTCAGACAGTTGTGTTTGCTTTAAGCCTCTTCTTTTGCAGCTTACACATCTCCAGTTCCATAAATAGTTCCTTGGCTAATGTTGTGTCTGCCCTCTGCATGACCCTGATTTCCCGCTGTGCTTGCTTTTGAAAGTTAATGTCCCGCTAGTTAAATGTGTTACTAGGAATGAACACAATGTCCCTGCCCCTCAGTACAGGGTGCAGGAGCATGGCTGGAGACTCATCTTGGAAATGAATAATCCTAGTTGATAACAAGACCCCACTGTTGCTGATTTCAGGGTAAATCATTTTGAAATTTAAATGGGAAGACAAGGCGAGAATGCCAAGGACCATGTACACAGAGCAAACAGAAATAAAAAGAAATGGCTTTGTTCTCACTCACTCACCCAGGATGAAAAGCAATCCATTTAGATACCTTGCTTGTAAGCAAATACTAAGTTTTAGCATCTTTGACGATTAGCTCTGCATGAACTTCAACCGGCAGTTATGAAGGAGATTTTTAAAAGACACTTCTCTTTATAATTTAACTTGAGGATAGCATTCTCTCTTAACTTTAACTTACATAATAAATTTTAGTTTCTTGGCATTGAATGCTATTGTGTGAATACTAATAACATCTTTACCAAAGGAAAAAAATGCAGCTCTGATTATAATACATTTGCAGGGAGTCATTCATTTGAGGATCTGGCTGAAATGCATCTTGTAATTTTGTGTTTGTTGGCCCTAGCATTACACGTTAACACTAGAGTCTGCAACACAGAGAGTTTCCATGTTTGTAGTTTCACAGAGAATGTTTCCTTAGCGCTTGATCTAACCTTGGGTCTGGCTGGCAAGTTGTTTGAGGGAGGCACAGTGTGCTCACTGAGCAATTATCTAAATAACACACCAAGGAGAGAAATGGGGAATGTCTTACCTTGCCTTGGGACTCCGTAATACACAACCCTTCCCCCACAGTTCATATCTAGATTCTTAGTAAATACTTTAATGGAACAGGTTTTTCTATTAGCAAGGTGAACAAATCATTTTAGGTGCAGGCTACAGGGCTGAGGCACAATCCAAGCAGAGATTTTCTCCATGCTTTGAATTGCTAGGATGGGCACAGCCTGAGGACAAATGTGTTACAGAAAATGAAATTTCAGATAGAAGAAAACAAGCTAAAGAGGGTCAAACGGTCTTGAAAGGATGTGTTGAAATGTGTGCGAGTCTTTATTCTCTCTCTGTGTTATTTGTAGATATTGGAGGTTTTGTACAGAACAGTGAAACTTAAAATCTTGACCACTCAGTTATGCAACAGCAATGAGCAATGAGCATTCAATTCGGTGTTTATTAGCTGGGGCAGAATTATTAGGCAAGGCAACAGGGAGCTGCCCAGGGACCAGGCCCTGCCACTTCTAGTTAAATTAATGTTGCTACTGCAGAGTCCAGCTCATGGTCCTGCAGAGGGGAGTGTAGGCCTGGCAGTCAGGTACTGACTTAATGAGGGCAATGCAGAGTCCGTCCTTCCACTTCAGAGAACTACCAGTGAACTGAAGTCTCTGTATCCACGGATTCAACCAACTCTTAAGTGAAATGCTTAAAAATTGCTTTTGTACTCAGCGTGGACAGAGATTTTTTCCCCCTTCTTCTTCTTGTCGGCATTCCTTCTGCAACACAACACAGCAACTATCTGCATAGCGTTTACATTGCATCAGGATTGACAGGTAACTGGAAGAGAATGTGAAGTGGACGACAGGACTGGTGCAGGATATCTGCAAGGACTGGACCATCATATGTAGAGCTTGAACATTCTCAGCTTTTGGGGATGCACTAAGTTAAACGGCTTGGGTCCAGAACTATTCCCCAACATAATACTGAGAAACAACCGTACTGAGAACTATGGTGTCTTACATCTTATAAAATATGCTTGGAATTATGGCTAACTATGATCAGGAGAGGAGAGAGTTTGCTGGGCTAGTTTAGAAGTCATACATTAAAATCCTGTACATACTTCCTGCCCACATACCCAAGACACACGGCTTAATTTTGCATATTGCTGAATGATACAATGTGTGGTATCTTGCTACCACTTCCTACCTCATTGGCTTTAAGGGTTGTGTAGAAAGGAGGGAAGTAGCTGGAGCGAAGAAAGGAAGAACAGAGCAGGTACTGTAACACCTGTGTACACTCATGCAAGATTGCCTAGCAGGCACAATGTAAAAAGCAATGCTGTGAGCTAATTTTTACTTCTCCTCCAGCAAATTCATTGAAGGGTAATTAAATGACAAGCTGTCCAACAATATAAGCTTGTCTGCCACCGCTTTGTCTTCCCTGTAGCTTTGGACACACACTGTCAGGTACATCAAGTTTGTCCCTTTCATTTACAGTGCGCCGTTTCCCTGCATGTATGGAATTTGTTCATCTCCTTAGTAAAGTTGTCTCCTCGTTTGACTATTGCGAACAATGCTGCCGCAAACACCTAAGAGCCTTGCATATACTGGGCTAATTATACCAGCTAAACACACAATCTCCTAGAATCAAGCTTCGATACAGAAAAATTTAAAAAGAAACTAAGAATATTCTCTTGCTTAGGAATAACTGGCAGTTATGTGACAGTTTCTACTTGGAACCTCCTCCTAATGTTATCTCGTTTGTGAATGCAGCCACGAAGCTGTGTTTAATCTCCCAATTTTATGGATGAGGAGACTAAGGGACTGAAAGGTCATGGGTTTTAGACTCAGAGTTTGTGTCCTTACTGCTGTACCCTGTTGGCTGCTCTCAGTAGAGGGCCTGTTCATGGCTGACTTACATCTCCACTGGAAGCCAAGGAAGCAAGGACAAACACTGGCATTTTCAGATACCTACTTATTATTAGGCTCTGGCCTGTAATAACTGTTAAATCACGCCTTAGGCATGCCTCTTGGCAAGGTCAGGTCACACAGAAAGCATTCTACAAAGTTAAATTCCTGTTGGGAGGCCTTTAAGGTGTTTATATTTTAATGATGTTATTAAAATGAAAGTTCAGACTTGCATAATTCATAAGTGTTCAATGCCTCTTTTAAAATCTCTGTCACTGAACTTTTTTTTTTTAAATTTCAGTGAGATTCTCAAAGCATGAATAGGTATTTCAAGGAAGGGTAAAGCCGATGTTTAAGTATACTGAATGGGAGCATCTCTGTCATTGAAGCCTTCAGGCTAGTTCATTTCCAGTCTTTCCCCTGTATTGTAGATTGTGCTGTAAAAACCAAGTTGTTTTCAATGTAAACAACCTGTAGGAAGAACAGCTTCCTACAGGTTAATGTTTGGTAAAGACTGGGAACTGGGACATTTGCTGAAAATGTTGCCTTTGACTTCGTAAGGGTGTATTTTTACTTCTAGTCTCCGTCACTAGGGTGTTCACATTGCTATCGGCACTACTGCTGGATTGAGTGTGCTTTAATGGAGCTAAATTCCTGCAAATATAGTTGATGAAAGTCTGGAAATTTTCAAGTTGATCATCTGATTTTCTCTCATTTTCTCTTTCTTTTTTGGTAGGGGACAACTCTTTGCAATCAACACCGGTTGTCTTTTAAGCAACCCAGTTTTTCTTTTTTTTAAGGTTTTGAACTTAGGGTAATTGCATCTTACTTTAAAATCCCTTCTTATTTATGCATGATGAGGCTGTATAAATGTATCATTTTATTTTTCGGCAACAGGAGCCAGTTGAAGAGGCAGCAGCAGCAGCAAGCAAATTTAGGGATATTAGAAAAACGAAGACTTTCCCGTTGCCTTTCTTCTTCTTACTGCTACTTAGGGGCTCTTTGTATCACAGTGATATTGAGAAAAGCTTTCTTTCATTCTTTTTATTCTGGGAAAGCACAATTTTACTTTAATAAGAAACGAGTCACATTCTCATCTTCAAGTAGATCCTTGAGCCAAAGAAAGAAGAGGCGCAGCTCTGCCCACCCTGCCCATCTTTAGAGGATCTGACTTGCCTTTTATGCCATTCTCTGCCTTCATCACCCTTGTCACTTCTGGTACAGGGTGGGTGCCAGCTCTTACGCAACCATCGTCTAGCTGCATTGGGTGGCACTGTAGAAAACATTTACGTTTTCCAGTGTCGAGATCCACCTATGTTACCAAGTTGCAGTCTTGCTTCTCAGACTTTTTCATCCTGGAATGATGAAAGCTTTCTTTCCCCCTGTTGACTTGGCTTGATGTTCAGGAGGAGCTGAAGCTTTCTTTCTTTCTTTCTTTCTTTCTTTCTTTCTTTCTTTCTTTCTTTCTTTCTTTTCATTTCTTCCTATCCAAGAGCTCATTATTTTGTTTATGTATTGTTTGGAAACTTTTGCTTAAGATAGTTTCCAAATAGAGTTTAGTTGGTAAGAAAAACTACTAAACGTATGATAAAATATTCAGAAAAAGTACTAAACAAACAATAGATGCCATGGCTGCTTAACACATAGGGCCTGGAAGATCTCTGTTATACACTACAGTGGGCAGAGTAAAATAATAATGAATGTGATATGATCTCATTTGTGTGCAATGCATATATTCATGCACACATACATACATACATACATACATACATACGTACATACATACATACATATGTGTGTGTTTAAATGATGAAGGCAGGATTTAGAACTACACACAATCTTAAGTTGTCTTTGAGGCATCTTCCTTTAAAGGGCAAGAAGATATTTAAGGGACTTACTGGTGTATTAAAGTTCTTACTTGCATCCTAAAAGAAGTGATGAGGCTATGGTTTATTTTATTTCTTGTGTTCCTATGATTTAAAAGCTGTTATTCTAGAAACATCTTGAAACACTACCATTTGTGAACACATTTCTGTCCTTAATTAATCAGAAAATGGAAGTCTATGAGCGAATCACAGTCTATCAAGTAGATGAATATGTAATTTCACAGTCACATATGTATGTGCAATATTACTGCAAGCCTACTATCACTAAAAGTACATTAGGCTGCTTGTTAATGGGGGGATGTGTTAATTAATTACATAGCCATATTGTTGCCTGACATCAGTCATTTGAAATCTATGGATTTCTTAAGGCAATCAATCTTGTTGCTTTGGTCTCAGATAAAGGCAGTTTCAACATCCCAAAAGATTTTTTAGAAAGGGCTTATTTCATGTTTTTAAGTTAAAAAGTCAGTTTTCCTCAATAACACCGAAGATCTCTTCTCTCTGGGGGAAAACAATAGGAAGCCCCCCAAAATAATGCACAGCCAAAGTAAGGCCCTAGGACATCACAAAGGCAGTGCTGCTCTGCTCTTCTGCCTCCCTCTTTTGAGGAAGACAACCCACAAGGTAGCAGGCATGTCATACCGAATCGCGGCCTTCTCCTCTCACACTGGACAAAAGATGTGACCAGTGGCTCACATCTTTATCTCGTCCCTGGAAAATGTCCTTTTGACCATCATTGAGATGTAACTACAGTAATGTGTGTATGTCTGTACAACTCTGAGCCCTTGAGGACAGTATGCCACTTCATTTTTTAAGCCAATTTGGCTGGTGGAGAAAGAGAATAAAATGAGAATTAAGTAAAATCTCTGAAGATGATTGCTAATATAGTCAATCGATCTCAAGAATTACATTTTCTAGTTTTATTTGTTTCTCAAGGTGCTAGTATGATAGCAATGCTGTATGATGCCAAGTGAATTTTATTAAGGGAAAGGAAAATTAAATCAGAGCACTCAGAAGAGAAAGAAAAAATCAGCAGAGTGGTAGGACTTTTTAACATTTGTCTCTGGCTAGGCGAGGTGTTTTTTTTTGTGATATATATGTGAGAATGGGAGAAAAGGTTGAAACAATCTGTGTTTTTATAGTAGGTTTTAGTAAAGCATATGGCACAGCTATGAAGAAGGAAAGAGTAGTGTATCTATAAATGAAATGAGGAGTAAGGGTTAGAGAATATGTCCTCTTGAAAGTGGACATAGGATTTGGGAGAAGTTGACATGCGAACTTATGATTTATACAAGCTTGTGTGTTTGGACTCCCAGGTCCCATGTAACTCCATGTGGGCACGTGTCCTGCCTCGAATCCTAGTATTTGAGAGGCAGAGATAGGGGATGCTTTGGGTAAGCCAAGTAAATTAGCAAAACTGATCAAGTTCCATGTTCAAGTGGGAGGCCCTTGCTGAGTATATAGGATGAGAACTACTGAGGGAGATATCTAATCTTAACTCTGGCCTCTATACATACATGCACCTGCATACACTCATGTGTTCACACACATGTATATGCATACCACACATACAATTGCACGCAAAAAGGAGAAATGACTATATAATAACTACTTTTTGTTGTTCCTTTGGACATGGTCTCACTCTAGAGCCAGTGGTGCTCTGGAACTCCTGATTATTGTGCCTCACTCCTGAGTGCCAAGGTTCCGGGTGTCAGCTACGAGCTTGGCTACACTGTTCATAAAATGGTGGCTCATTCCTTTAAAGATTTTTTTTTTACGTGTCTGCATCTGTATACTTGTACGCAACATGTCTTGTTGCCCTTGAAGACCAGAAAGGGAGGCGGAATCAGTTCTCTGGAGCTAGGAGTGGTTGTGAGCTGCCTGACGTGATGCTGAGCTTCAGTCCTCAGGGAGAGCCTTGAGGACTCTTACCTGCCGAGTGATAGAAGGATCCATCCTCATGTTTCTATGAGATCTAGACTTTGCAAACTTAAGTGATGTGACAGGCTTCTCAAACAGGCATCCATGTTACAAGAGGAAGAGGAAACACCGACATTTGCTAAATGTTAAAAGAAGAAGTATTTGGGAATGCTTCTGTTATTCCAGTGAGTTATTTGAAATTCCAAACCTCACCATTTCTTTTCCATGTACTGAATAAGAGAAGGGGACAGAATGGTTAGGTGTTGGGAGAAGATGCAGTCAGAGGACCATCTGGGATATACAGCCAGGCACATACATGCAGAGGTGTGGCCAAGGGGGTTCTGATGGGGTAACACAAAAGGTGTAGCAAAGTCCTCTTTTAAGCCTGTATCACAGAAAATTCTTACCTATCGATGTCTGCCTTATATTTCTGTCTTTCCAGACCCTCAACTAGTGTTTGCCACCCAACTCTAAGGTAGCAAAGAAAAACTGACAGAGTTTCTGAGTGGAAAGGTACCTTTGAGATCACCCCAAATGGCCCTTCTTTTCATCTATTTTCTTTTAAACATCAAGGTCACCTCTTAATTCTAGTATTGTCGAATGAGCAGGTGGGTACCACTCTAGCTCTGCCTTTCATGATTTTAAGACTTTAATCATGTCTGTGTTCTGGTTTCTTTTTCCAGACTACAAAGTCTCAAACTTCTTAGCCTGTCTTCATAGACAGTCCCTTGATCCCTCTATCAAGGCTGCCCTTCTGTGTTGGCTAGTCATTTGACACTGCTGTCTATTTTGAGGCCGGTGACCATAGCTACATATACTCCACACATGGATAAAGGCAGGGTATTTCCCTCTCATTGTTACAGAATCTTCAGGATAGCACCAACCCTACATTGAGTCTATAATCCCGTAATCTAATTTGGATTATATTTTTTTTTCTTTCAGTGAATTGTTTCTAAGATTTCCCATAATGAAATATATGGTAACTCTCTGTTCCTGTGACAAAATAGTTGAAGTATGCAATTTATAAGGTTTATTTTGGCTCCTGATTTGGAAGCTCCGTGCCATGGTTGGTTGTTTCCATTGCTTTGAGTTTGAGATGAGGCAGAGTATAACAGCAGAAAACACAGGGGGTGTCAGGCGTTGGGAGTTGGTGGTCAGGGAGCAAAGCTGCCCATCATATAGCAACTGGAAAGCAAGGAGAGGAAGGATTCCAATGCCCTACCTATCCTACCACTAGGACATATGATTTAAAGGTTCTAAATTGCCCCTCCTTGGTAGCATGGCAGGCCAACGAGGGAGCCATCCATTCATGGACCTCTTGAGGGACAGATAATATACAAACAGTAGCAAAGTTCATCTGTGTTTTGGGCTTGCCTCATATAGGGATTTTTCATTTACTCACCAAGTTTCATTAGTCAGTGCTTGGGAACGCACTATTTCAAAGTGGGTTGGGTGGTTCATGATGACTAGTGAAAGCATCAGGAGCTTTTGAAAGCATCGTTTCTACGTCTCCATGTGAGGACTCCTCTTTTAGTATTCCCCAGCTCATCTTTACTTTCATGTTAAGTAGTTTATTGAAAATTCAATTCTTGTCAATTACTTTTGGTTCAATTAAAATATTTTAATATTTAAATATGTAACTTTGCACCACCAAAGCTTGCAGCAATTTACGGGAGATTGGAAGCATCTGTATTCATATTATACTATCTCCTTTCCAGATATGTCACAAGCTCCCTCCTAGAATCAGCCATTGATAAAACTGAATAGCAGGTAAACATCTTCATTAGACTTTTTTCCTTCCTAAAAGGTCCTCACATTCCTTATAGTTGAACTCTTTTCCATCATGTTCAACATTCTCTCTTCTGCTGTGTCCCTGATAGGGCTAGAGTGTCACTGTTTTAAAGCATACCCTCTTTATTTTGCACAAAGAATCAAATATTAAAATAGTGTGCCGACTTATCTCCAAGAAACATGGCAATCTATTACTATCTGATTTCTGGTCTTACAGACTCATTAATTCCATTTTGCTGTGTAAGTAACCAAGTGACATCAAGCAACCAACCAGTTACATTAGCAACTAGGTCATTTATATGCGTTACTCCTTTGGTGGAATTTCTGTTTGGGATTAAAGGATATTTGAAATGAAGTTGAAGTTTTAGATGTCTTTCATTCTAAAATGTAGTTAGTTACCTGCTCTTCAGGTTGACTCTGGTGGGACAGAAAAGTCGTGTTTTATTAATGGAGTGTGAAGATGGACTATGTTGATGTCCTAGCTGTGCCAAATACAAATTCTTTGGCTTTGGGCTAGTTGTTTACCAAACTGTGGTTTGGTTCCATCAGTAAAACGGCATTAACAACAGTCTGCTTCTGTGGTTTGAAATAGGATTAGATCAATTAGCACACATCGAGCATCTACCTAGAAAATTTCCCTCCGTGTGCTCTACAGGTGACTGTTCTCACATGACTGAGGACAAGCACGGTGTCTGGCGGGGAGTGGGAACTCAGATGATGTGTGGTGAGTTACTGCGACATGCTGAAGGCACCGAGCTTGCAGGGAGTGCTGTCTTTACTGTTCTGAGCAAGCATATCTCAGCCTGCCACTTGATTTCAGCTGGTCCCCGTGTCTGGGTCTCCTAGCTCCTTCAAACCATTCAGTCTTTTAAGCATTGATTGCAGTTTTCCATTTTGTCATACTATCAACTGTGACTACTTCTCAACTTGCATTAGGTTTGACTATTACTCTTTTATAATTCTTTTTAAGACCTCAGTTTCTAGAACCACGCCACTTCAAGACTTGCCATTTCCTTTTTAGAACAGTCTGTTCACTTCCCAGAGCTTCCTATTATTTTTATCAACATTATAATTGTGCATTTTGAAATGTTGCAGAATTAATTTTATATTGTAACATTCAAGCCTAAAATTATGATGAAGCTTCTGACATCACTGCCAACTTACTATGCATATTCCTGTCCCATTAGCTCAATAAGAAGCTAGTGCATTTGCATATTATTGCTTGACCCTGATATCATGGCCAATTAATTTGCATATCCCTATCTAATTGGCTCAAATAAGTTTCTGCCTGTTTATTTATTGGCCTAGCTCCCAGACTGGTGGCTCTTAGTTCAAGTCAATTGAATTTGGAGCGGTTTTCTTCGTTGTGCTTTCATTACCAATAGATGGACAGATAGGAAGGTAGTCAAGGGCATGAGGAAATGTCTGCAGAGCCTGTAAAGAAAACATCTGCCTTGGTCTCCTCTTTCAGCAAAAGAGATTGAGGAGGAAAAAGACACATGTTTAACATGTGGTTAAGGACACTTTTCGGGAAGAGGATACTAGATTCCTAAAAGAAATACAACCTTTTATTTGAGAAAATTCTCGTATAGAAATCAAAGGGTGTATTTTCTTTTCCTTTATTATTCTATCTTAGGACTTGTCTTACATGGACCGTAGTTAAAATCATGGTGTACCACCTAAGCTTTCAACGTGTGTGTTTTGGAGTTTAAGATGAATAAGCAACATGGGAGTGGGTTTGTTTAAAACTTCAGGTTCTCCCCCTAGAACTGAGTTTGAGGTGGTTCTTAAAATGCTAAATTTTAGTATGTCTCCTGATGATTCTGATCAAGTTAGTCAAATGTCACTTGTTAATAAATTCTTCCTGAAGGAATACTTTCTTTCTGCTGATTACGATCTTGACTCTAATGGTTACCTGGGATTAGGGGAGCTGTTCCTTCTTAATGCTATTGAGTGTTTAAATGTGGCCATATTTCCTAAATTATACTTGTCAGGTTGTAGAAAAGTGGACCAAGAAAAGACAAGTTAATAAACAATTAAAATATAGCATCTGATAACAAAGAATTTGTGTGTATGTGTGAATGTACATGTGTGTGTATGTGTATCTGTGTGCATGTGTGTAGCTCTCACTGAGGCACACACTAATCTTTTACTAGCATCAGTACCAGTTTTTTCACACCATCACCTTCTTGTCATAGTTGCTGCTTCTTGAAATCCCCTGTGCTCTTTATTTGAAATCAACATATCTTGGCTAGGCACTTTTTCCTTACATGCTTGTATGCTTGCTAATCAAGTTACTTAATGTTTTTTTGGAGGCAGCATCTCATTATGGGAGTCAAACACACCAAGATCTTCCTACCCCAGAGGCATGAGTTCTGAGATCACTGTCCTAGCCACCACTGGCTTCTTGTCATGATGTGAGTGATAAGCTTGGATTGGGGATGTCCAGGAAGAAGACAGCAGAAGAGGACATGGCTGTGGCGAATTATGATGGAGGACACTTAAACCAGCGGTTCTCAACCTACCTAATCTGGAGACCCTTTAATACAGTTCCTCATGCTGTGGTGACCCCATCCATAAAATTATTTGGTTGCTAATTCAGAACTGTAATTTTGCTGCTTTTATGAGTTGTAATATAAATATCTCACATGCAGGATATCTGATATGTGACTCCTGTGAAAAGGTCATTTGACCCCCAAAGGTCATGACCTACAGGTTGAGAATCACTGCTCTAAGCAAACCTTACTCATCTGCTGTTACTTCTCAGCCCTCTCAGTATCTACCTCTTCCCCCTCTTGGCATCCTCACTTGCTCCTTAATGTCCATCAGCCTCCTGGGAGCAGATGCTGATGGTACCAGCCCTTTCCCTAGGTTTGCCAAACCTTCTTTCCCCTATGCTTGGTATGCTTTGCCTAAAAAAATTAGGTAAATTTAAGCCTCAACAAAGGAGAGGGATTGCATACTTTTTGTCACTTTTTTTTTTAACATGGACACAGTTTTCTAGCAGTGAAATGATGGAAAAATGTCCATAAGGATGGTGGGCTCACTACAGGAAACTAGGAAAGGAACAGCTTTGTGGTGCAACATTCTCTTTAATGTGGAGCCTGGGAAGGAGGACAGTCTGCCAGAAGCCTCAGGTGAGATGAGAGAATCTACTTGTGATTCTGAGAAGACAAGAAAATGGAGAGCTCGTTGAGTGAGCATATTCCCTGGGATTTATACTTACCAGAATCCTACAGCTTCTAAGGAATGTTCTAATTTCCAACAACTCTCCCAGGCTCCATTTTCAGCCTTACGTATTCTGAGGACTTTTGTGTTTCAGTTCCAGATAGTGGAGGCACCTAGGAGCCATGTTCTCCATCTTGAAGATGGCTATGTAGGAAAAGCTAAATGGTACATTAGAAATATTCCACAGTAGGGGTTAAGAATTCTCAACTCCTCCAATGCCTTGTCTTTCTAAGAGCCTTTAGTTTTCTTTTTTGTAATATCCATGAGCACAAAATAGAAAAAGGAGATTCATTCTTTTTTTTTGAATGTATGTATGCATGTATGTATGTATGTATGTATTTTTGAGACAGGGTTTCTCTGTATATTTTGGCTGTCCTGGAACTTGATTTGTAGAGCATGCTGGCCTTGAACTCAGAGATTTCTGCCTGCTTCTGACTCACAAGTGTTGAGACTAAAGGTGTGTAGCACCATGCCTGGCTGTATGGATTTAGTTTTATTATTTTCAGTTATGTAAGCATGCGTGTGCCTGTGCTTATGAGCGAAATGCCCATGGAGGCCAGAGAGTCACATCCTGTACAGCTGGACTCCCAGGGAATTGTGGGCTGGGGGCTGGGGATTGTGCACAAGCCTTCTGCAAGAGCAGCATGTACTTTTAACTACTGGGCTGGGGGGGGTCTCATTCTTAACGCACGGATGTGTAAAAGACGGCGGTAAGATTGCAGTCTTAGATGAGATACTACTATAAAGAAGACTTAGTTTTCTCTAAGCACCAGGCAAAAAAATTCCTTTCCAAGCTTATTGCCCTTGTTCCTGAAGAACAGTCTTGTTTGTAGGATGGATGAGATAACCATATTGTGCCAACTCGGATGGGGCAAATCTCATTAATGTCCCACGTTTAGAAGAAGAGCTGCAGGCAATTAACTCCCACTAAGAGAGTCTTCTCCTGGGATGAACCCTCTGACAGGTTATCAAATCCCAAGCAGTCAGCTCTAAACATATACATGTAACACTAAATGGACTTAGCAGGTTGTATTTACTATATATGTATGTGCATTATACATATAATGTTACATACATAGGTATAATAGATTAAGAAGACAAGGTTGGGAACTTGAGTGGGGGACATGGGAGGAGTTGGGGGTAGGGTAGAATTATATAAACACTCATGTAGAAAATTCTCAAAAATAAAGTAAAAAATGAATCTGCTGCAGATTTCTGAGTAGTCCAATTATACTTCTCATTATGAGAACGAAGGACTGGAACTGAGCATTTCCAATGTGAGTGTGATATAGGCAAAAATTGTTATGTTGTCCATTTTGAATGAACACAGTGAGAAAGAAACTACCTGATCTTGCCAGAGACCAGTAAGAAAAATATTTTTAAATGTCCATTTCCTATTTTCTTTCATGTTTTATTGATTGTCTGAATTCACTATGAGCCTGTATAAAACCCGACTCCTGATTATCCAGAACTGATCTGGCTCCTCTATCAAATAGCTGAGATCCAACCCCCACCAAAACCAATGCCAAATCAAGCAGTTGGTTAAATGATCCATTGATTTCACATTTCACAGCTTTGATAAAGTTACTAATTGAAATCTCCACAGTGATCTTTGGTAAAGCACTTAACTTTGGCTCTCACTTATTTCTCATTATAAGCCTTTAATGGAGTCTTCTTAGCACTTCCACTTTGTCACCAAAGCAACAGAGGCTTAGAAGAAGAAATAACCTGTCCAGTGTCAACATGTGGCTCTGTGCTAGAGTGCTTACTGAGTTTGAGCTCTAGGACCTCAAAACAAAGCCCGATTGTTAGCAGTGGCAGAGTGTGCTTTCAGCTCTGGCAGAAGAGCCAGCTTTGGTTCCAGTTAACAAGCCATTTCTGGCAAATGTAGTTTGGCATTTGAATCACTTGGAATGAGATCTTATATAACTGTGGTCTGTTTGTACATAGGTCAACTTACTCTGAGACAACACATTCAAGTACTTAAAGTTGCTTTAATGGTAAGTAGGTTAAGCAACTTTGAAATGCAAGACTGGCTTTTCAGGCCACAGCTCCTCTGTAAATAATTCATTATTCATTCAGCAGCTATGCTCAGTGAGAGCATTGTGGGAGACATAAATACAGAACAGTCTAGTGAGAAAGAAGTGTGGTGTTAGAGGACTGTAAACAAACTGCTAGTGGCAATTTCAAAAGACAAAGATTTGTTCTGCTGAGATGGATCAGAAAAGGCATTCCTACCACATGAAACCACCTCGTGCCCCACATGAAGCCATGGCTTATTTCCCATTTGCTGCCCTATTGTTGCCTGGAATGTTAGCTACTCATGTGATCTTTCCTGATCTCCTCATTAAAATAACAACCACGACCATAACAAAACCCCAGAACTTCCCTAACTTGGCTTATCCAACTTCCTTGCCTCCTTTCTACCTACTGTTTATGACATCTCAGGGCACTGCATGCTTTATTAATTTATTGGCTCTTTGTCTGTCTCCCTACATTAAAATGAAAACTGCGGGAGAGCAGGGTCTTTGGACTGTTTTATCCACCATTGCTAACCCAGTGCTCAGCTTGATGCCTGACTCAAAGTATAGTCATGGTACACATTTGTTGAGCAGTTGGAAGGAATAAGAAGTGTTCAGCTGGGCTTGAAGAGAGAGGAGGGTTTAGCTAGACACTGTTGGAAGAAAGAGAATTCCAGAGGAAGGAAATTGTCTGAGAATGGAAGCAGCATGTTCCATGGCTTGTTATGAGATGACTGTGCTGGTCCATTGGCTAAAATGGGCTGCAGAATGGCATAGCTTGAAAGTGTCTACATTAGGTGATTAGGATAATTATGATTTAATTCTACAGGCAGCAGGAAGCCCTTAAAATTAGGGTCTGCTAATGATTATAATCATTCCAGGTAATTCAAATATGGGGGTGGATCTAGGTTCAGTGCGTTCTGAAGCTGCTATGGTTTTTCTGCTTTTCTTTAGAGAGAGAGAATAAAAAGACTACAGTCTGATGGATACTCAACTAGATCTGGCCTCTGGCTGTGTAACAATGCTGAGTTAGTGTGACAGGTGCCAGGAGTCCTCCTTGGTGCTTTTCTTTGCTTGGGTTGCTAGCAGTGAGCTCCTGTTCATGCCTTTGACTGTAACCACTCAGAAACGTATTCCGCTAGACCAGTTTTCCTCATACAGCTCCTGAAGGGGAGAATGGCTGGCTGGCAAAGAGATCAGAGAAGAAAAGGACCACAGTCTTGAAGGAGGATCAGCTGAAGTAGCTGTCTGTGTTGGTGGGAAGTCCTTTGTACATCCCCAAATGAAGCCAGAAAAAGGATGTTTTAATAGTGTTTCGGTAAAGCTGTGGTGAAGCTCTACAGAGGATAACACAGTATTAATTAAGAGGGAGTCAAGGGCAGCCCTGAACAGTGGACGTGATTCTCATGGATGTTTGGAGTGGCTGGAGAAGACATGAGTGCTACAGATCCACTCCTAATGCGGCATGGCTACTTAGCCAGGGCAAAGAGAGAGGTCAAAGGCATCTTAAGTCTCCTTAGGATGCTAATTCGTGATCTGGGAGTAAACTGTACTTGTAAAATTTTTAATACTTTTCTGTGCATATGTTTTACAAAGAAGTGCATAAAATATTCTACATATTTTTAGGAGAAACTATGCTTATTACATTACAGCTTCAAATTTACACAATTAGAAATGAAAGCAAGACATTAAGTAGAGTCTTAGTGACATGAAAGAATATGGCTTCTTCAAGGTCCCTTATTTATTCAAAGAAATAAATGCAGATAGCAGGATTTGGCTGTTAAATCACTGGGTCAATAAATGGAATTCAGCTTCAACAGTTTTCAGATGTTTTGTTTCATGGTATAAACTCACCGTGCTGCATTAGTGTGATGTTTAGAACTATTTTTTTTTATCAGAAAAAAAAACATCACAGAATAAAGAGTCATGTCTGTTGAAATTCCACAGCTAGAAACAATGACAACTGTCATCTATTTGTGATGACCTTGTGGCATGTCAGGAAAATCCCTTACACCTTAATGATTTAGTGGAACATTAAAATTATAATTGATTTAACCACACAGAGGAGGAAAAATTTACGATCAGCCCTGGAAGCAGTGAGTCCTTGAGCTGACTTTGCTTTGTGAAAGAGTTTCTGTTACTATGTTATGTCCTGCTTGGGTTACAGGGAACTTTCAAGCCCAAAGCCTAGTCTGAAGCTGTCAAATTAAAAGAATTAAACAAACTGTTCCTGGGTTTCTTTGCAGACACTTGTATAGATTTGAAATGCTGTCTTTTATAAAAAGTGTTAGAAAAATTATGTCAGGTTAGCAAATACCTAACTTAATAAGTCTCAGGTAAAATAGAAATTTTAATACTGAGGGTGAATTAACAAATCCTCAAAACTATAATTTGTCACAGGCATTGCCTTTCAAACAAGAAGCCAACATTTTAGCTTTCAGTGACATAGAAATGACAGCTGATACTTTGGCTATGGTGAAGGAAAATAGATTTCATCTTCTTTGCCAATTCCAATAAACTAAGAGTGGCTTCCTGGGGCACTGCGCTGGCTGAATTGAGGCTGCTTTCAGCTCTGTAGGAGAGAGAGCTGCGATCAATTAAGGAGTGGGGAGCCACAGCATGTGTGCTATGCATTCTGCATCCGCAGCGAGACAGCGTTTCCAGCAATCAGTAGTCACCGTGGACTCACCAGATAAGCCACCCACGTCCATCTTCTTCAGGTTCTTCGCTTCCAGAATGACAACAGTCAGCTTGCCGGCAGTAGGGACATAGCGGAGAGAGAAGCAGATGTCGCCAAGTTTCTCTTGCTATGAAAACCAATAAAGAGGTGTTAGTGAGTTTTCAAGTGAAATTGAAATGTTTGTTCTCAGACATTGTAATTTCCTCAAGAGGATGGTTATGACAATTTGAGTCTGAAGACTTCAAAGTCCACGGGCATTTTTATAGTGGTCATTTCACATGAAACTAGTTTTCTCTTTCTTAAGATTATTTCAGTGTAAAAAAAAAAAGACCAATTACACTTTAACAGCCAATAGACTATGTCTGTAATTCAGTGGCTCTGGAAATGAGACCAAGATGACTGTCTTTGAGAACACACTGAATAATACTGCAAAACTCTTAGAAAAATATCCTTGTTTTAATAAAAAAAAACCAAACCTTTGTATGGTTTACTCAATCTTTTCATATTAGAATCAACCCATCTCAGGTTTTGTCTTTTCCTCTTTCAAATAAGGTTCTATCTAAAAGCTTACGCTTAGGGTTTTGGAAAGAAAGACCTATCTTTGTTCAGTTAAATTCTATTTATTGTTGAAAAATTCTGCAATTCTCATGAGATAAAAGCCCTCAAGTATGAGTTTTTGTGCATTTAGTTTTATTCACTTCCAGTGAAATCTTTCTTTGTCTTTACCCATAAATTTGTAAAAATCTTAGCAGCAGGCTGGAACATTGTAACACATTTTACCACAATGCAAATACTCATGTCATTTCAGTGCTCCTGTCTTTTATGTCCAAAGGACATTTAACAATTCTGAATAACTTAGCCAGAGTAGAAAATGATGATGACACATAAAATGCTCCTTTTGCAGAAAGGTCTTATATTTATTCTCTTAAGTGGAACGTTGGGAATTTTAGGATTACTTATTAACAACCCTGCTGTTCAGCGAGATAATTTGTATCTGTATGTGTGTGTGTATGTACATGTACATGTGTGTGGTACAAACACACACGAAGGCTGAGGAGAGAGAGGGTATAAAAAGAATTAAAGATATTGTTGTACCATCTCCTGAGACGTGAGAGGCCCTGCCTGCCATTGGACCTAAGGAATTAGCTATATGGTCTATCAGAGTTCATTCCTTAGTGTTTTCCTTCCTCAAATCTAAATTTTGATTCTAAGGAAGGAAATAGCTATGCCAGATTTCTTAGATAGACCTGTAACATAGGGAGGGTGTACAGAAACTGATACTGTGTCTTTTCATGCTAGCCTCTTCTTGGGATGGTATTTGGCCTTACCTGTAGGTAGACATAAATGTTAAATGAGCCAGTCTCCAGTGTGGAAATACCTTCCATGATATACTATAATAGTGTAAGGAAATGTAATTTCTTCTTTTGTGGGGGTTCTCCTTATATCCAACTTTCAGAGAAAGAGTATGTTTTATTTGTAGGTGATAGAAAGGGAGGGAAAGAGCTCCGGCTTGTCTTTCCATGCTTAGGTATTGTTCTACTGAAAATGACATCACATGTGTCTATGGACCACTTCTCCCATTTGTAGAATCCCTGTAGTATCTTATCGCACACCTCAAGGTTGATGAGAACACTGTTTTCCTATTTGATGATTTAATTCTCCCACTCTCTGTGCCTTCCCTATTGGCAAGGTCCCTGGATGGGGATCCCTTTACCTTACCTTTTCAACAAATGTGAACATTTTTCAAATACTAATTCTTTGAACTCTAGAAGACATAGCTCCTTGTGGTGAGCAGAGTTACTTTCACCAGAGTCACTCTATATGCTTAGTCACCCTGATGGTTAACCAGCACATGAGGGAGATTAGAAGAACGTACTATTTTTCATAGTCCCTGAAAATGCAGAGTTGGAATTCATATTGTAAAAATTAATACTAAAATATAGACAGAGTCCTCTAAATTTGGTGAGGGAAGAGAAATGTATGCTGACAAAATCCTGGCTTGATAAGGTCATTTGGAGGAGGGATCTGTGTAGGAATATCTTTGTTATTCATGATCATCTCCTTGGTAAACTCACTGTACTGCAGGGCAGACTACTGTCACTCCTCCACAGGTGTTCCAGAGACGGCTATGCTGTCGTGGCTCATTATTGGATTCCCCAAATAACTAAGGGTGCTAAGATAAGTTCTATATTTTTGTTCCACCCCAAATATACACTTTTCTTTTCAATACTTATTCTTCTTTCATCCTATAACTTGCAAGTGGCCGCTAACTTTAAAAACTTCATTTATCTCATTAAAAGTGTTTTGACAGGAGGACTCATATAGCAGAGACTGGCCTCAAACCGACTGTAGCTGAGGATAAGGATGTCTGATCCTTCTGCTCATCCGTCTGTCAAGTACTGAGGATTACAGGAAAGCACCACCACACAAAGGTTCCCAGTTGTTTTAATGAAAAAAAAAAGTCTTGTCATTTTTCTTGAAGGATCATTTCATTCTTCAGCACACAGAGAATTAAAAAGATTCTATGCAATACGTAACTTTAAAAGAGAGATCGAATTAGTTCAAAGGCTCTTCCCCACTTTTTCTTCTAACCAATTTAGTGTGTCTGGTTTTATGTTGAGGTCCTTGATCCACTTAGACTTTAGTTTTGTACAGGGTGATAAGTATGGATCTATTTGCATTTTTCTACATGTAGACATCCAGTTAGACTAGCACCATTTCATGAAGATGGTATATTTTTTCCATTGTGTGGTTTTGGCATCTTTGTCAAAAATCAGGTGTCCATAAATGTTTGGGTTTATTTCTGGGTCTTCTATTTGATTCCATTGATCCACCAGTCTGTTTCTGTGCCAGTGCCATGCAGTTTTTATTACTGTTATTCTATAGTACAGCTTGAAATCAGGGATTGAGGTACCTTTTATTGTAGAGGATTGTTTTAGCAACTCTGGGTTTCTTGTTATTCCATATGAAGGTGAGAATTTTTCTTTCAAAGTCTATAAAGAATTGTATTGGTAATTTGATGGGAATTGCATTGAATCTGAATTAAAGTCCAAGTGGATCAAAGACCTCAACATAAAGCCAGACACACTAAACCTGTTAGAAAGAAAAAGTGGGGAAGAGCCTTGAACTCATTGGCACAGGAAACAACTTCCTGAACAGAACACCAACAGCACAGGCTCTAAGAGCAACAATAAATGGGACCTCATGAAACTGAAAAGCTTCTGTAAAGCAAAGAACACTGTCATCAGAACAAAAACGACAGCCTACTAACTAGGAAAGGATCTTCACCAACTCTATATCTGACAGAGGGCTAGTATCCAGAATGTATAAAGAACTCAAGAAGTTAAACAGCAACAAATCAAGTAATTCAATTAAAAAATGGGGTACAGAGCTAAACAGAGAATTCTCTGTAGAGGAATATAGAATGGCAGAGAAACACTTAAAGAAATGCTCAATGTCCTTAGACATCAGGGAAATGCAAATCAAAATGACCTGAGATGTCTCACCTTATACCCATCAGAATGGCTAAGATCAAAAACTCAAGTGACAACACATGCTGAAGAGGATGTAGGGAATCCTCCTGCATTGCTGGTGGGAATATAAACATGTACAACCACTTTGGAAATCAATATGAAGAGTGCTACTTCAAGATCCAGCTATATGACTCCTAGGCATATATCTCAAATATGCTCAAGTATACAACAAGGACATTTGCTCAGCCATGTTCATGGAAGCTTTATAGCATTATAGCCAGAATCTGAAACAACCCAGATGTCCCTCAATTGAGGAATGGCTACAGAAATTTTGGTACATTTACACAATGGAATACTACTCAGCAATTAAAAATAAGGAAATCATGAAATGTGCAGGCAAATGGTGGGAACTAGAAAAGATAATCTTGAGTGAGGTATCCCAGAAACAGAAAGATACACATGCTATATACTCACTTATAAGTGTCTATTAGACAAATAATATAGTAGAATCATACTAAAATCTGTACACCTAAAGAAGCCAAGCAAGAAGAAGGACCTTGGGTAAGATGCTCAGTCCTCATTCAGAAAGGCAAAGAGGATAGACATTGGAAGAGGGTGAAAAACAAGGAACAAGACAGGAGCCTACTACAGAGGGCCTCTGAAAGACTCTACCTACCCATCAGGGTATCAAGGCAGATGCTGAGATTCATAGCCAAACTTTGGGCAGAGTGCAGGGAATCTTATGAAAGAAGGGCGAGATAGAAAGACCTGGAGGGGACTGGAGCTACACATGGAGAGCAACAGAGCAAAAAATCTGGGCCCAGGGGTCTTTTCTGAGACTGATAATCCAACCAAGGACCAAAATAACCTAGAACCCTTGCATAGATGTAGCCCATGGCAGCTCAGTTTCCAAATGGGCTCACTAGAAAAGGGAACATTGTCTCTGACATGAACTCAGTGGTTGGCTCTTTGATTACCTCCCCCTGAGAAGGGGTGCAGCCTTACCAAGCCATAGAGGAAGACAATGCAGCCAGTCCTGACGAGACCTGATAGGCTAGGGTCAGATGGAAGGGGAGGAGGACTTCTCCTATCAGTGTACTGAAGAAGGGGCATGAGAGAAGAAGAGGGAGGGAAGGATTGGGAGGAGATGAGGGAGGATGCTACAGTTAGGATACAAAGTGAATAAATTTTTAAAATATAAAATGTAGTGGATGATATCTTTGATGTGTTCTTGGATTTATTTTTTTGCAAGTATTTTGTTGAGTATTTTTGCATCGATGTTCATGTGGGAGATTGGCCTGAAATTCTCTTTCTTTGTTGGGTCTTTGTGAGGTTTAGGTGACTGTGGCTTCATAGAATGAGTTTGGTAGTATTCCTTTCGTTTCTATTTTGTGGAATAGTTTGAAGAGTATTGGTGTTAACTCTTCTTTGAAGGTCTGGTAGAATTCTGCACTGAAACCATCTGGCCCTGGGCTTTTTTTGGATGGG
Source organism: Meriones unguiculatus (assembly GCF_030254825.1). NCBI lineage: Eukaryota > Metazoa > Chordata > Mammalia > Rodentia > Muridae > Meriones > Meriones unguiculatus. Next base: position 116,877,885 of record NC_083350.1, read on the forward strand.
AGACTTTTGATGACAGCTTTTATTTCCTACTCATATAGATATATAATATAGGATAAACCTACTAAAATCTGTACACCTAAAGAAACTAATCAAGAAAGAAGACTCTTGCTAAAATGCTTAATTCCTATCCAGAAAGGCAAAGAGGATGGACATCAGAAGTAAGAGAAAGGAGGGAACAAGTCAGGAGCCTGACACAGAGGACCTCTGAAAGGCTCTGCCCTGCAGACTATCAATGCAGATGCTGAGACTTATGGGCAATCTTTGGGCAGAGTGCAGGGAATCTTAGGAAAGAAGTGGGAAACAGTAAGATCTGCAGAGGACAGGAACTCCACAAGGAGAGCAACAGAACCAGAAAATTTGAACACAGGGGTCTTCCTTGAGACTGATACTTCAACCAAGGACTATTCATGAAGATAACCTAAGGCCCCTGCATAGATGTAGCCCATGGCAGTTCAGTGTCCTAGTGGGTTCCATAGTAATGGGAACAGGGACTGTCTCTGACATGAACTGATTGGCCTGCTCTTTAATTACCTCCCCCTGAGGGGGAAGCAACATTACCAGGTCACAGAAGAAGACAATGCAGCCACTCCTGATGAGACCTAATTGACTAGGATCAGAAGGAAGGAAAAGAAGACCTCCCCTACCAGTGGACTTGGGGAGGGGCATGCATGCAGAGGTGGAGGAAGGGAGGAATTGGGACAGGAGGAGGGAGGGAACCACAGGGGGGATACAAAGTGAATAAAGTGCAATTAATAAAGAATAAATAAAAAAAGAAAAAAGTAAATAAAAAAGAGAGATTGAAATTTTGGATAAAAAAGACACATGTGAGATTAACTGCAATTTTAAGCCTATGTGATGGATGAAGAATGGGTGCCTAAAAGAACAGTCTTGGCTATTTTAAGATACAGAGGACAAAAAGGGCTTATGTTTAACACCCTACAGATCTGCATTTAATTAATTTAGAGGTTTTAATATGGAAAATTTTCATTTGCTCATAAAATTATCATAAACAGTATGCCAAATTAAATATTATTTTTACATGAATGAACTGAAATGACTTTCCAAAGTTTTAATTACTTCTGAATCAACAGCTACTTTAAAGCTAGTCAGGCCCTCCTCCCCCTACTTGTGTAATTTCTGATGTCAAGACGGAGAAAAACTTTTCTGGGAGAAGGTAAGAAACATCACCAAGTTCTTATCACCTTTGTCTTGTTAATACATTTTCTCAGTGTGCATCCTGGATGAGCAAACGGCTTTCTTGGTGCTTTAAGACATCTCTAAAACTGGAAGTTTGTGAACCAGAGCAACTTTCTCTTTCTACATGATGGTTTGGCTCTAGGTTTAGAGAGTAAAATAAAAACTGTGATCAAAACATGTTTTTCACATGTTGTGGTAGACACAGGAACCTGGAGTTTGTGTATCAGAAACAAATCCACCTTATGGGGAGGCCATGGACGGACATGTATGACAGGATAGTGGGCCACAGTGTCAGTCCTTCAAGGATTCTCTTCAGCCACATTGAAAACATGGTAACAACCTATGCTTGCATGGTAAGCCAGTATGGTAGTCCTGATCTTAGATTTAGGGACTCAGACCATGACAAATTGTTGAAAACCAATATGCCCTTCCCTTAATGAAGTCTGTTCCTTCACTTCTGTGGCCAGGAAAAACACTTCTCTGTTGTAGGGGAATTTTAATCCAGCAACATGGCTGCTCTGGCAAGGGATCACATCCAAAGACTTTCTAGGTCTATGTGATCCTGGCTGGAATGCAGACACACTCTGGATTACATAATGATCTGTATGGAATATAAACATGCCCTTAACACACATCTGTAATCCCAAATAAGGACGGTAAGATTAGTTTATAGAAGGAGGCAGCTGTGTTTGAAAGTTACTTCTGAGGGGCAGACAAAGTGATGAATCTAAGAAAGATTTGAAAGAATGAGTCAGAGATAGGCTACACCTAACTCTCATGAGAACAGGACAGAAAGAGGCTACTTAAAAGCAATGCTGGCAGAGAAAGAAGTATTATTTTTTGTTTGCTTTTTTATTGAGAGTTTTTTTTTACAGAGAGAAGTTCCATAGGGAGAGAGCAACCTAGATACAGGTGAAGACAAAATGAGCCAGAGAATGAGAAGGAGTCAGAAGATTAAAACATATTGGCAGAATTAGTCTGAGGCCAGGCAGAGGAATTTAGTCAGAAGCTAAGAGAATCCAGATTGAATTAGTCATCTTGGAGAGGAGTTTAGGCCAGAGCAGTGAAAGTTCATAAAGAGCTAGAAAGGCTTGGGAGTGGTTTTCATCTCATCCCCTCATCTGAGAAAATAAAAACAAAGCCTACAGTGTTGTTCTAATGTATGAAGGTTTTACTCTAGCTCTTTATCCATACATATCCATACAAGTATCCAAGGTTACTTGGAAGGACTTGAGAGCTCTATTTGGATAGTTTTAGATCAAACTTTTATTCGAAAGTTTTACATCAATTTGTAAGAAGGTTAACCAGAGATTTATATATAAACATTTGATTGTAAACACTAGCCATCCCAGTGTTCTAGTGTTTTCCCCAAACTCAAGTATTAAAGGCTTGGTCTCACACTGGTGGATCTAAATGAAGAATCTAATCTAATCAATAGATTTAGTCATTGTTGGTATTAGAGAGAAATAGAGGAAACTAGGAAGTGGGACATGGTTGGAGGAAGTGTGTCACTAAGAGTATCAGTCTTCTCTCTGAACCTGTCCTGCCTCTTCTTCCTGACTTTCATGATAAAGGAAACCTTGCTTACTTCGTGCTCCCCCCACCACACTATCCTTCACACAGTCCTTATGCAATGGACTGAAAACAATGAACTGTGGCCCAAAGAAGATCTTTCCTGCCTTGAACTTGGTTTTCCCTGGTATTTTGTCACATCAATGAAAAGAGCAAGTCCCCATCTTAGATTTTTATACAACATTAACAATTATAATTTTCCCAAGAGATGGTGAAGCAGATGCTATTATGTCCATTTTATAAGATAAGTGAGAGGCAGGGGTTACAGAAAGTTGGGTAGGTGATTTCAATGAGAAACTGAGGCAAGATCATTTAACACTACATGTGGAGTTACAATAACTAAAAACCCAACTGATGATTTATTCTACTTTCTACTCTCATTTCAAATTAATTGTCTATGGATGATATATGCTCACTTATAAGTGGATATTAGCCACATAATATAGCATAAACATATTAAAATTTACAAACCAAAAGAAACTAAACAACAAGGACCCTAGGAAGATGCTTAATTCTCATTCATAAGTGAAAACAGGATAGACTCCAGAAGTGGTAGAAGAAAGGGAACAGGATGGGAGCCTACCACAGATGTCCTCTAAAAGATTCCACTCAGCAGGGGATAGAAGCAGATGCAGAGACTCACAGCCAGACTTTGGGCATAGTGCAGGGAGTCTTATGGAAGAAGGGGGAGCTAGAAGGACCTGGAGCCCCACAAGGAGACCAACAAAACCAAAAAAGCTGGGCCCAGGGGGAACTGCAGAGACTGATGCATCAACCAAAGACCATGCATAGAGAGGATCTGGACATCCTGCTCAGATGAAGCCCATAGACAGCTCAGTCTCCATGTGAGTTCCCTAGTAAGGGGAGAAGAGACAGTCTCTGACATGAACTCCATTGCCTGCTTCTTGATCACTTCTCCCTGGTGGGGTGACCTAGCCAGCCCACAGATGAAGAAGATCTAGGCAGTCCTGATGGGACCTTATAGACTAGGGTCAGACAATAGAGGAAGAGGACTTCCCTGTCAGTGGACTAGTGGGGAGGGATAGGGAAGGAAGATGGAGAGAAGGTGCTACAACTGGGATACAAAGTAAATAATAATAATAATAATAATAATAAACATTGTGTGTCTAAATTGATGTTTAACATATGCCGTCCCTTTAACTGTTCCTTCCTAGACCTTTTCCTAGAGGTTAACTTCCATCTCTCTGTTATCCTCCACCTTTAACCCATAACTCTTGAATTGCCCTTTTCTGTAAACATGTGTCTGATTGAGTTGTTTTTACTATTTTGATGGACACTATAGCCTGCCTTAACTACCTCTGTCAATGCCTACCTCCAACATGCCCTGAAGCACGGCATCGCACCATCAGTACCACCGTCACATCACCTGCACTTCTTGCCCATGCTTCATTCCAATGGTCATTCAGCCCCCACTGTGTTTAAAATGAAGCCCCAAACACTTGTGTCAGACTTTTGAAAAAGCTCAATGAAACAATTCCTTAGTTTCAGTCTCTGAAAATTGCAAAGCAGCTTGTCTACTGATGGCTAAGCTAGGTTTTGGAAGGTTCAATCCCATCTCTTTTATAACCTGCAGTATGGTGTCCTGTAGTTTAGTTATTCCTATTTATATACTGAGTTCATCTACTACCTGTTGACGCTAGAAGAGCAGGGATTGGAATTTCTACTACTGTTCTGTGCCTTGCTCCAGGAACACAATGGAGATCTTCTAAGTAGCTATGGACTGCATGTATTGAAACCAGCAGTTCATTCGTCTACTGCCTTATAAACAGCAGTATGCTCGTGTTCCATCACCTGTGCCACAGTTTAATCAACAGGTCCACTACCAGGTTCACTGGGAGCCTCTCCTTCATGCCTGGCATCAGGGCACTGCCATGCTAACCCTGCCATAAAGCTAGAAACAAAATCCTTCTAGAGGTGTAGTTCTTCCATCGGTATTTTCAAGACCCTGTGGAGAAGTAGCTGACAGATGAATGCCTTTGCTGGTATGATTATCTCATGAAGGGGCCTCATTACTATTAGGAATTTCAACTTTATGTATAATTTATTTTAGTGAATTGCCTTGATCACTAGGTGGAAACTGCCAGTTAGCGTTAGAAAGTTCCAACTGTGAGATTCAGAGAAATTAACCTGCCCTTTTAAACTATGGCACTGACAATCAGAAGGGCCTTTTGTTCTGAGCAGCTTGATAAATCCATGATTTTTTTTTTCTTTAAGCAGCCACTAAAAAGAACAGACACAAATTAATGATTCTATGGACAACTACAGAAATCCCTTCCTTTTTGAGAAGCATTGTAGATATTAAAACAAAGGTCATCTCCAATGGACAAGAAGGTTTGATTGCAAACAAAAAATTTACATGGTTCCTACAGGACGGGTCATAACTTTTTCTATGTAAGAAAAAGTTTTGCTTTGGTGGTCTTTGCAAATGGGCTAAGTGCAGACACTTATTGGGAAATTTACCTTTGAATAAGTTTTTAGAAGGTACCAAAAATTACTCAGTCCCTGTCATTTTAAAAGGACATAGTCTATTTATGTTAATTACAAGAAAAATTCTCTGTGTTAAATTGGCAATAGATACTCTGATGAGCAGAAACTCTTTGCCCCAAGATTAGGAGTCTAGTTAGAGGTGAGAAACAAATGGAGGTCCGATTGTTCAAGATATAAATTCAGACTATTTGCATATTGTTCATTTGCAGAAGTAGTAAAATGTTCACTTTTTTTTTGAGACAATCTTTCTTCATGTAGCACTGGCTGTGCTGGAACACTCTATGTAGATCAGGCTGGCCTTGAACTCACACAGAAATTCACTTGCCTCTGCCTCCCAAGTGCTGGGATAAAAAGGTCATTGGGGTGAGATAATGCACAGTATTAGGCAATAGGTAATATGTTCTTTGGGTGATAGGATTTTTCAAGTTCCTGATGATCCCACAACTATGCTCATACCCCTGAAGATTCTGCCAAATCGGTATTTACAACTAATGGACCAGATGGTCACAGTGTGAATGCTATTATGAAATGTACCCAGGCTAAAAAGACCAAATCTGCCCTTGTGAGCAAATGTACATTATACTGCTTAGGTGACTGAGACAGCTTATGCCCTTCAATATTTTTTTTTTTTTTGTGTGTGTGTGTGTGTGAAGATACTCTATAAAACATTATTTTATATGATTTCATTGATTCAATTTTGTCAAAAATAATCACTGAATTCTACCTTACGATTCTTAGCTGCAGTGTAGTCTCTGTGGATGTCCAAATGAATAACAATATGACATATTGACTCCAGCACAGATGTGGCAGAAATAACGTGGGAAGGGAGCCTTGAAGCATTCCAGAATCTAGTGACAGAGCTAAGGAGAAATAGACACTTTAATTGCAGATAACCCCCTGCCTCCAAGCATAATCGTCCCAGTTTCTCAAAGTCACCTCAGATGTACAGCATTTTTCCAAACAAAGGTGCTTGCTATTCACGTGTAACTTTAAGACAGGTTTTTTTTCTTGTAACTGGAGCCAGTGTGTTTGTGGGAGATGGGATGGATGTGTGTGAGCGTCCAGAAAGAGGATTCACCTGCTCAGACATGAAGGCTCAGAAGGAAGAGATGGATCAAATGCAGACAAGTGTTCTGGGATACATGAACAAAACCCTTGAACCATCTACTGGCTTAAAATACAGTACTGTTCTTATAATGTGAAATGCAGTTTCAAGTGATTTAATGAGAAATTGACCGGTGCTTTGTGATATAAGAGATTTTCCAAAATTCCCACATATCTGCATGTCTTGATTAAGAGATAGAGGCAGTTCTATTAGAAAGAATTAACAGTTGAAAAGTGGATGTTTGGTGTGATTAAAATAAGGATTGCAAAAACAGAAAGTCAATGTGTCTATTTAAAGTAAGACCCAGTTCAGTTCATCAAAGGGCAGTGGGAGCAGCAATGGCCAGCTGTGGACACTGGCTTAGCATGCATTTATATAATGGAAATCATGTATCAGTCCCTGGAACCTTTTTGTCAATAAATTATACAAAATCAATTAACAAAATAGTAGAATTTGCTTGGTTGGGACATGTACATTGGGAAAATATAAAGCATTAAGGTCTGAGGAGCATCATTCAAAATGGTGGGGGACAGAGGAAAGACAATCTACCCAAACATACCTCATTCCAAAATGATATAATGATATCTAATACTTTGCATGCTAATTTGAAAAATCAAACATTAAAACAGTACCAGGTAGATCAGGGGTGGCTTTACTGAGAAGGCACTGAAGGGATTGCTTGGCCATCTAGACCTCACTTTCCTGGTCTCCATGACAGGGTCCTGATGGCACAGTTGTAGAGTTACCTTGCTGGGAAAACATATTTCCATGGTTTCACTGTTTGTTCTTACCTGCTAGTACTGATTGCCTGGTGATCCTTTGTACTCTATGGTAAGTCAACGAATACATATTTTTAAGCCACGAAGTTTGTAGAAACTTGTCAGTCAGTAACAGAAGCTAAAATGTACCAAGATCATCCTTCCTCTTAAACCTTCCTCATAAAGGTTCTCAGCCTTCCTAATGCTGTGACTCTTCAATACAGTTCCTCATGTTGTAGTGACCCCAACCATAAAATTATTTTGTTGCTACTTCATACCTGTAATTTTTTATTGCTATGAATTTTAATGTATATATATGATATGCAGGATACCTGATATGTGACCCCTGTGGAGGTCACAATTCACAGGTTAAGAACCACAGTTAAAGACTATCATTTCTCTAACATCTGTAACTGTCTCCGTTATGGAGGTCACAGATAACCCAATGGTGAATATGAATAAAAGAATAGGCTCTTCACATTTATTTCTATATCATAATTTCATTTCATTGTTATTTACTTAATTGAAATGTTTTAAATAACAGTACGTAGGCACATCATAATCTGTATAAAATTTGTCTATTATTGCAGATATATTGGGCATATGTGTACATATCTTACTATCAGAAGGAAAAAAACCACTTTGGAATGTTTTATTCGGCATTAAAATGTGCCATAGGAGATTCCTCAGTCACTGAGAGATGGGGCAGATTCTGAAAGTAGACAACTCAGGTTCCATTTGCAGGTCTGCCACTGCCTAAGCCATGGGCAAATTACTTACCCCTTTGTGCCACTATTATGTCTTAAATGTATTAGTTAGTGTGTACAAAGGAGTTAGAGGCCCATAAGTAGGTGAGCTTAGTGTTATTAAAACATCTCATTTCACCTACACTTCTCCAGCCAGTGCATGCGTTTCTCCTCCTTTCAAGCCAAATATATTAAAGGAATCAAAAAGAGGCTGCTTCTACTTATCCATGTTCTATTGGTTTTTTCCTGCATCCTTTTATTAAGATGCCTGTTGGTGAGTTTTCTAATGCCACCCACAGACTGAACCATAAGCACTGCCCACGCCTTGTTACCCATGAACCCTTGCCTGGATTTGTTTCCTTCTCCTGCAGTCTGAAATGCAATGCTTGCTTAGTTTTTCCGTCTCCTCAGCCGTTCATTCTTCATTGTCCTTCTCACAGCTGTGTTTAAGACCCACTTTTCTTCATGATCATTTAGGAAGAATATTATTAATAGGCATTTCTAAGATTTTGAGATTTACGATACAGAGATGGTTTCCACATTTATATCTGAAGCCTCCATCTTCTATCAGGCCCCAGACTCATCTATCTAACTATCTACTTGCCCCTGAACTTCTCATATACCTCTTCGACCCAAATGCAACAATCTGTATTTATGATCGGATAGTCTCAATTCACCAGAGATCACCAAGCTTGAGTTACTCTGTTTCAACAAATAACATCAGCATCTAACTAGCTGCCCCAGTCAGAATTGGGCATCATTATTGACCATTTACTTCTTCTGATGTCTGATTTTGATTTGTTAAATTGCCATCCTCATCCCTTTCACTGTTTATTTCAACATCTCTGAACCATTGCCTTTAAACGTATTTCTGAAATACAGTTGAGAAAAGTCACTTTTGAAATTTACTTAAAATCCTTAAATAAGACTCCCATCTCCTGTGGAATGAAGACTCAAGTTCTGACCATGTTACAATAGTCCCTAACTTCTACTTCCTGCTTCTGCCTCAGCCTTGTCCTACACTACTCACCTCACCTCCATTCTACATGAGGAGAGCCTTGCTCATCATCCTCAATATGCCTGCCGCCTGCATTCTCTCAGCCTTCACGTGAACTGATACTTTGGTTTGACACATTGCGCTCTCTTGCCATTCTTTTTGAGTTAGGTTTTGCTCATCTCTCAGATGTCATTTCAAAGTTCTCTTATTTACCTAGCCCATTCACATGAAATTTACCTAGCACCCATTCTTGGGTGCTTTTGAAATATAGTTAGTTGGTAATCACATGCCAATTTGTGTAATCATTAGATTAGACCTTGCTCATATTGGATTTAGACATCTACAGAGTATGCTTTTTGTCCATATGCATAGAAACTTTGTAGGGGAAGATTCAGACATGCTTATTGAGTGCTCAGCTCTGGAAGAGATGGCTAGGTGTTCATCAAAGGCCACTCTCTTCTTCTTGGACACTCTGTAAAGGCCACATATACAGCATATGACTTCCTTGAACTCAGATGTCACCTAGCTGCTGGAATGGGAACCGAGTGACATGCGTTGCTTATGGGACCAGTCCCCTAGACTTGCTACCTGTGATCTCTCCTGTGTGTGGACAATGGCCTCTGGGTGGCCTTGGAAGCTGTATGCAGAAGAAGCATAAGCTAGGATTCCCGTTGAGCTAATAAGGCAGAGCCAATCTCCCAACTTAGAATGTTTATATCTTAGTGAATAACATCATCATCATCATCATCATCAACAACAACAAAAACGTATCTTTTTCTGAAAAATTACATTTAAATGTCTTTTTGTGAATTTGTGACTGTTACTATCCTGGATTAAAAGAAATTCATTTTTCTAGACAGGGTCTTATGTAACCTGAATTGTTCTCAAACTCACTATATGGCTAATATTCTGACACAACACAAATAACTGAATGAATTTTAACATTGTTTTCAGGAGTGTGATTAGTGATCCATTTATTGTCTATGGGCTGTAGAAAATGAGAAAAGCATGACCTTATATCTGAAATTAATCCATTTGCCTAAATGCTTATTGTATTCTCAGCATATTAGTCTTGTGCAAAGTGTTTGGAACAAATTCTGATTAAAACTTGTCCTTGATTTTAAGAAGCCCATCTTTGATGGAATGATCAAGCATATAGCTAAAGATTCAGCAGAGTTATGAGTTCCCACAGAGAATGATGTGTTAGGTAGGGTCTCTATAGAGAAAACAAAGGCATTTGCTATGTGTAATCAAGGAGACAAATGGTGAGTGAGGAGTAGAAGGTAGCAAACCATAGAACTTTAAAAGATTTCTTGAACCACTGGGTATTAAGCTTTAGTAAAGGTAGAATAAGCCAGTCTGGTATGATAGTGCATAGGAAGGTAGCTGTAGATAATGATAATGCATACTTTTTTATTTTAAAGGCTCGAGGAAAAGATTTTGGATGCTCTCTCTAGAAAGGAATGATAAATGTTTTATGAGGTAGACATGTTTAACTTTATTTAAATATGTAAATATTTATTTAAATGTGTAAATATGTATTGAAATATCACATTTTACCATATATAGCATTTTTAATAATTTCAGGCATGGTAAGCATGTATTTAATCATTCATACACACAATGAAATATGAGTTAGCTTTAAAAGAAAGAAGTCTCAACCAGATGCCTTGGTGTCTGCCTGGTAATCCCAGTACTCAGCAGGGCAGAGGCAGGCAGATCTCTGTGAGTTTGAGGCCAGCCTGGTCTACAAAGGGAGTCCAGGACAGCCACTGATACACAGAGAAACCCTGTCTAGAAAAACAAAAACAAAAACAAAACAAAACAACAAAACAAAACAAGCCGAGGGAAATTGCCCTGCTTGGATAGGGATAAGCTTGAAGGACATAATATTAAGTGAAGTGTGTCAGTCCTGGTCAGAAAATCCTGCACCATCTCATTAAAAGAGTCAGAGTCAAACACAGAGATTTATGGTGACCAGGACTGGGGATTGAGAGACGAGAGAGGTTGGCCAAAGGTCAAATCAGAAGTCTTTTACATGTGTCCTTTTGGAGATCTGTTCTCCAGCATGGTCACTCAATTAACAGCAATATTTTATCCTTAAAACTCAGCGAGTGTAGATCCAAACAATCCTCTCCACAAACAGTGATAAAAATGTGAGTCATTGGGTTTGTTCATCAGCTTATTTAGTCACATCACAGTGTTTACATGTCTCAAAGTGTCCTGTGGTGTGCCATGTACCATTTATATTCATTAATTATACCCTAATACAGTCAAGGACAAGTTGAGTTTTAAAAAGTTAAAAGAGAAAAGATTCATGTAGTGGTATGCTGGGAGGCCTAAAATCTGATTATCCACCCCCTTGGCTAAAAGTTTAGATCTCCAAGTCTTTAAAATAATAGAAAACACCGCTTTGGTCCCTAGCGGGTAGCACTGGCATGTGGCATGGTGTTGCATGTTAGTTGACAGTTCTCTGAGTTATAGGAGGCTTCTCTGAGTGAGCAGAAGTGGGCAAAACTGGGGAAGGTAGCAGGAGCGACCTCCAGCTTAGAGTGTGTTTTCTGCTAGTTACAGGCTGGGTAGATTCACGTCACTGAGGTGGAGAGGTGAGACGTGACCTGTGTGAGGAACCCCAAGGCAAACCTTAGCAAGTTGCTCTGCCCTTTCACATTCTGTCTCAGTCAGTCAGATACCCTAGATTTTCTGACTCAGACACAACTTTGAATATTCTGTTTTCTTTTCCAAGCCTGGCTTTAATGCTAAGATATGTAAAAACAACAACAACAACAACCCCCCCCCAAAACCCCAAACAAACACACAAAAAACTTCTCTCGAATAGGGATCTAGATCATGGGACCTAATGCTATGGTTAATTAGAATATAATATGTATCCAGGTAGCTTTGAGATGTGAGAACACACCTTTTTAAATACCAACACAGATTGCCAACATAGCAGTTAAAGAAATATTTTAAGTAAACATGTCAGAAAGTGGACCACTCTAGAAAAACAGTACCGATAACTCTTGAAAAGGCTATTTCTTGTCCCAGAGACCCTGAGAGGGTCAGGTCAGCTCTAGAGCAAGACCTGCATTTGAATGACTGATGTGTAGGCTGACTGGCAGAGTAACACAGAAGTTCTACTAATCACGCTAAACAGTAGCACAGCTTTGTTCGCAGAAGTTCTGCTATCTCACAGCTGCCTTCCAGGCTCATCCTCATGAGCTCAGAGACTACTCCTGGGGAAGAAAACCTTCATGGAGAAACCACAGATGCTAAGGGGCCAGTCTCCCGAAAGGACACGCTCTTCTTCTCAGTTCTGTCATGCTGGTGCCCAAGAAGAAATGGCGGTAGGAATGGCAATGCTCCATAGTTCTGAGATGCCGCTGCCTCCACTAACCTTGTCACGGAGTGATGGTGAATAAGGAGAGTGTGTGGTCAACCCAGCCAATGGGCACGCACTGAAAAAGTGCTTTCCCCACCATTGAAATAGACAGTCCTTGCTTTGTCTGTCTTGACATTGGGTGGGCTCACCTGTGTGCCAAGGAAATCATGAAGCCTCAGAACAGGAAAATAAAAGTGAGAAAAAAAGAGTTTGGCATAAGCAAATCAAGTCAGGCTAAAGGTGGCACAGAGAGAAAAAACCATTTTTGAGGCAGGATAGGGAGATGAAGGGAGGTGGGAAGAAGTAATTTTCTCCCCATGGTGGGGTCCATCCATGGTACATGGAATCCTTGTAATTATAAAGAAGATAGAAAAATGATGAAGGAGGCAAGGCAGTAGGACCAACTAGAAAAAGGAATAAAAGAAAAGTTTGAGAATCACTTAAGGGAAAAGTGCGGGGTGTTCTGTTTAATCTTCCATTGAAAAGCAGCCAGAAGGAAGCAGAGATAAGAGAAACCAACAACTTGGGAATCAGGAGGGAAGCCGTGGGAAGACTTTAAAGAGTTTTCTGGGAGGAATCACCGGAAGGCTGAGGGCTGCTGCCCACTTAGGGACTGCGTGGTGAGACTCTAATTATTAGTTCACCTGGGGAGAGTACAGAGATGTCTACAGCCATTTGCATCCATAGATGTGGATCTTGATATAGACCTCAGAGGAGAAGTGTTCTGTAGGCTGCGTGGGAGGAAAGGCATGTGGGACTTTAGTGATTTGGTATGCTGCAGCCAAAAGACTGCTTGTTCTACAGAACTGGAAAGGGAGGTGGGACATAGGACAATGGCATTGATGACAAACAGTGATGGCATGTTGAAACTTAGCAGCAGCAGAGGGACTTAGAACCAAGAGCAGCAAAAGCTAAGTATGAAACAGAACACTGCTGAGATGCACATGGATACTGTATCCTTAAAAAAAGAAAAAAAAAACTTTTAAAAAGATTTATTTTATATACAGTATCCTGCTTGCATATACACCTGCAGGCCAGAAGAGGGCACCAGATCTCATTATAGATGGCTATGAGCCACCATGTAGTTGCTGGGAATTGAACTCAGGACCTTTGGAAGAACAGCCAGTGCTCTTAACCTCTAAGCCATCTCCCCAGCCCTCATATACTGTATCCTTGTTCAGAGCAGAAACAGGCCCTGGCTATTGTTGAGACAGCCAGGCATGTCCTCTGCTTGGGAGGCCACAGATCACATGAGCAGAAAGGACCTGAAGAAGATCTTAGATGCGGCAAGGTAGCACAAGGTGCTGAACAAGACAGGAAGGTATATAGTAGCCCTAAAAAAAGAAGTGTTTTGGGATGGAAAGTAATATGGAGGAAAATAGGGACAGTGTTAGATGTTATTTATGTTTCTTTCAAAATCATCTTTGAAGGTACAGCAGGTATTTAGATACATTGAGAGCAAAAGCTAAAATAAAATTGCTTAAAGATGACGGTATATTTAGAGGAAATAACCCCACCTGGGAATGGAGCAGCTTCTGAAGTCTACAAAGGGAGAAGAGAGAACTGGAGAAGGAGCCAAGGCAAGGCATTCAGAAACACAAAAGGAGCACAGGGAAGGCAAAGGGGAAGAAGAGCCATAAATAGCAGGCTTTCTACAGTGAAACGTATGTTCTGGAAAAAGAAATAAAGGCGGCTTTGAGAGAAGAGGGAGGGTGGGATCAGAGGGTGAAAAGAAATAGCTTTAAAACACTTAAAAGCACAGGTGCGGAGAGCGTTCTGCTTGGAGAGGCAGTGTGCAATGGAAAAGATAGTGCCAAGGACTGCCAACAAAATAAAACTTCACAACAAAGCATTTCTAATGGCATGAGGCAGGAGGCTAGGCCCTTTTAAGGGAGTGGCTTGTGTCTTCCTTTTCTTTTTTTTAAAGGTTTGCTTTTTTTTATGGCTATGGATGTTTTGTCTGCCTGTCAGTGTACCATGTATATGCAGTGCCCTAGTAGACCCGAAGAGGGCAGCATAATCCATGGAATCAGAGTTAAGGATACTTGTGAGCCACCACATGGGCGCTGGGAATCAAGCCTGTGTCCTCAGCGAGCATAAAAAGTGCTCTTAACTACTCAGCCATGTCAACAGTCCAGCTTGTGACTTCTTGATGCTTATGAATCAAAGAAGACTGCTAGCTACAAGGAGGAACAGACAACGGGGGGAAATGTGAGTGAAAATGGGGCCAGTCAAACTAGCCAACCCTGTGAAGGCTCTCCTGATCTTCAACCCCAAGAAAGATTCTGAGGCAAGAGGTAGGTGAGCTTTTGGAGAGACATAATTGATTGAAGCACAAAGGGCAACTTATGAAGAAAATGATAGGTAAGGATAAAGGCCACAGACATAAACAGAAAAGCCCTAGAGATACTATCAGTTGTGATACAAAGTAAATAAAGTGCAATGAATAATAATAATAATAATAATAATAATAATAATAATAGAAAAAGAATCTAAAAGAAAGTGCAATCATACCTGCACATTTGCACGCATGGGCACACACACCCCACAAACAGTGCTACCTCAAAGCAAATCCAAATGGAACTACAGGAAATCAGTCAAGGAGAACTACACATTCCTGTTGCTCCCTGTGAGGGCTGTCCCTCTGCTGGCTGCCTTTTCCTCCTTTGTTTTTCCTCTGGAGTCCTTATTTTTTCACTTGTTGTCCCTTTAGTATATTTTTTCCTTGCTCATGCTCAGTAAAGTGTGTCCCTGTTCTCTTCCCGTTTTGGTGGCACCTTTCCAAATCCCTAGGGTATTGTATTGATTGATCACTACGCTGCTGCCCTCCCTCTGCCTCAACCAACTTCGCCTTACGTGGTATCAGTCACAAGTTACAGGTCAGCAGCTTAGAGGTAAAAGAGATTGTGTCTTAGGACAGGAAAGGAAGAAAAAGAGAAGTTCTTAGTCTGGGGGCTAGAGTAAGGAAAGCCTGGAGTTAGTTGGTCAATACCATTAGGAATATTGGGGAAAATGAAATTATGTGCAGTCATATAAAATAGAGCTGTCTAGATGCACAGCTGATAATCGAAAGGTTTTCTGTACAGTTATAATGTGGAGTTTCTTGTTAAAGGGAAAAAAATCTCAAAATGGGAGTAGGGCTTGGGGGAATCAAGCCTTTGAGGAAAATGAAAAGACCAAGAATATTGAGTAATAATCATGGAGGTGATGACTAGAAAATGTAAAAGCAGAAAAGAGGCAAAGAGAACACCATCTCAAACTAGGGCAACGGAGTAGATTTAGACAATGGGATGCAAGTAGCATTGGGAATTTGCCTGTCTTGATGGTTATAGACAGCGTGGCACTAAGTTTACAAACTGATATCATTGCCTTTTATAACAACCAGTCATAATAAAATGAAACTGAAACATAAAAAGCTTGGAAATGCTAAGCCTGTTCTATCGGTGGAAGGCATTCATAGCCTTTGTAGTTTTTTTTCTCCTCTGTGGTATGTGTGTGGAGCATACATATGCCTGCATGCTTGTGTATGTGTTCACACGTATGCGAGCTTCTGTATGCAGGCCTAGGGTTGATGGTGAATGTCTTCCTCAGTTGCTTGCCACCTCATTTTTAAAGTCAGGATCTTTCCCTGAATCTGTAACTTGGCTTTTACACATGGAGATTAGGTGTTGAACTCAGGTCCACATCTTTGCACTCCAAGCGCTTTCCTGACGGAAGCCTCTCCCTGGATTGCTAGGTTAATGTCAGAAGGATAATCATTTTCAAGGAAGAGGATCCCCCCACACCCAGCCTTTGTTTTATCCTTGTTTTTAGATATCCGGTGGTGGGGCTACTCGATGGTGCATGAGAATCATCTTAGATCTAGATTTAGTTGGATTTCGTGGAGACACAACTTGATAATCCAGTTGGTGAGGTACTGTGTTTGGGTTTTTGAACAGTTGTGCTATGGCCTGAAGGTTGGAGTCCTCACAAAATTCCTGTGTTGAGATCCCAACTTCAAGGTTAGGAAGTGAGGTCTTGGTTTGTGATTAGGACATAAGAATCAAGTCCTCAGGAATGGTTTTGTTCCCAATAACAAAGAAGCCTGAAGGGTCTCCTTCATCCCTCCCTACATGTGACAACTGGCAAAGATCCAGGGCCTCACTTTAGACACAGAGTTTCAAATTTGCCAGTGCTCACTTTCCAGGCTGCAGAACTTGAGAACAATTTCTATTGTTTGTGTCACCTACCTTAAACCACTTTAATAACCATCTTTTAATTCAATATGTTCTTCCTTAAATTTCTTATATTTCTTTTTAGTTGAAAGATTATTTTGGATTAAGACAAGGTATAAAATCCAACTGTGATTACTCCCATTTTTAGTCACATCTAAGGAAATCACTGACATCTAGATAGAATTCTGTGGGAATTATATGAACTCTTTGCTGAACACAGAAAGGAATAAATCAAAGCCCATTCTTATGCCACAGCCTTGCCTGATCTACCTGAGAGTTTTGGAGCGTCATTGTGAAAATAATAGTCAGACAATGGACAACTGAAATTCAGTCATTCCAATGCACAGTTGATTCAATTGAGGTTTCAGGTATAGGCTATGTGGGAGAGCAGTTGGAAGCATATACCTAGGGGATTTGAATACATGCTTTCATCTGAGTGATAAAACCAAGAAAGCAACAGGAAGGGACTTTAGCTACATCCAGGTGAAAGGTGAGCCAAGCACCTTGACCAACCATGGTTCTTAGTGGTCTTGTCTGCCTGGAATTTCTTTTTCAGTTTTTGGCTTTCATCTCTGAAGCAGAGATCCCCTGTTCTCATTCATCTGGCGTAAAGGTTATGCATCTCATTAGCATGCCTCTCCGGTGGCCTTAAATGTACAGCTTGCTGCAGCAGCATTACAAAGAGAGTCATGATCATCTCTAAATACATTCGAAATTCAAGAGTTCTCAAACTGTTCATTTTGCAGAAGTGCTTTTCGTTTCCATTTTGTTTGCCCAGGGGAAAGATCACTGGTGTTTTGTTGCTGTTGTTGTTAAGAAAACTGGAACATCATTAGGGAATTTAGTGGTTCCTTGCATGAATGTGTGATGTCAGGGAATCACATAAGCAAAAACAGAGTTGATAACCAAAGAAGGAGGATATAAATTGGAATGCAAGCCATTCTCCTCAGAGGTGTGCTGTTTGCTTCATTTTGCATGTGCTCAGACTGACAACTGGGGGGACCCAGCTGAGATGGTAGGGAGCTTTTAGTTATGTAAAGTACAGCACAGATTTTTTATGAGAAATGACTACCAGAAGACATTTTTAAAAACAGCATATGTTATGTAATTGCAACTTATTTTAAGCTATGACAGCTTTCCTCTTTATTTGTAATGGCATTCTGTTGTCAACTTTTAGTATCACATTTTAATGAAGGAAAGTTAGTAAGTTTCTAGACCATACAAATGAGAAAATGGACCCATAAATTTCTGGTCAGTTTCATCAGAAGGACAACATTATCTTCTCATGATTTTATTCTTCTGGATGACTCATTCTCTGATTTTATTATGCAATACCCCACTGAATGGAGACCAATGCTATCTTTTATACTTGTAAAAATCCCATAATTCTCTAGGCATGTGTGTACCAACACTGTCCCTTGGGGTTGTTTGCAGATATTTATTGAAATGTAGGTTATTAAAAACATTAAGTGCTGCAAAAAGATAAAATTAAGACCTTGAAGTAATTCTTATTTTCATTGCTTTAACATGTAAATTAGATTTTTGACAACTAAAGACCTGAAAAGAATATATAGTTTTGAATTACTGAATAAATTTAAAATGGTCTCAAAATATTTCAACTAATAGAAAGAATGTAAGAAATTCAAGGTAGAGTATCAAGAATTAAAGCTGAAAGACTATGCATGCAGTTGTGTTGTCTGAGAAAAGGCTCCAGGCAGTTGGGATCCTTGAATATTTGATAACATGTGGTTAACAGAGATGGATCACAGATACGGAGAAATACTTTTGTGAGATGCTAAGGGCTAAAAGAGTGTTGTCGGTTTAAATTTATAGGAGAAATTACAAAAAAAAAGTAAGGATAATGTATGATAGTGAATTTCTGTACAAAGGATTTCTATACAGATCCAGTGTAAACTAAAGGTAGAGAAAGGAGCCAAAGAAAGGTTTTGCTTATAGATGATGGTGGCAAGGCTTCCTGAAAAAAATTCTGTTTCCATCATAAGTTATTGACACCCCCTCAAGCAAATAAGCATGCAATTACACAGGGATTGCTGAATGGTCCAGTGGGGAAAGCACCTGTTACATAAGTTTGACGAGACCTGAGTTTGAAGTTGGAAGGACAGAACTGAATTCCCAGTGTTGTTCCCATTCTCCTCTCCAGACATCACACATGGACTATGCATTTTAAGAGTTAACACAATGAAATGGTGCATACGTGAGCTGGGGTAGCTGCTCCAGAGCTCCCTGAGGAAACAGTTCCCTTGGCTGATAAGTTAGATAAATCAAGAAAGGAAAACAGACCGGAGACCGAGTCCATACTCTTTATAAAAAAGCGTGGGTTCACATAAACTGCAGTCAGCAAGTTTCCATGCTGTTGGTGGCAGTCAGCCTGCTGATAAGTGTTGGCTTATCACCTACTAGCTGTGTGATCTGAGAATATTTTTAGCCTTGTTATCCTTATCAGCAAAATAAGAATGCTAACATTCATACCAAGTAACTTATGATGTGTGCACAACAGAACCTGGCACACAGCAAGTGCTCAGCAAATGTTGGCCATTGGTAGTAACAAGCTATCCTCCGGGGAACAATTTCTTTATTGCCATTATAGCTATCATGATCTCTGTGACTTGTCAGATCAAGGATATGTCCTAGGAAATAACTGTCTAAAATAATGCTATTAAAACTCAGCACAGTTTTGCACAGCACCAAAGTCCATGCTTTTTTTCCCCTTTGTAATAAATATTTCAGAATGTTTAATTTTCCCGTTATACTGGATCATATCTAGTACTATCCAGCACTTACTCCATGGCATAAAAAAATACTGTTAGCCCAAAGTACCTGAAATGAAAAAAAAATCACATGTCAGGACTCCCTGGTGCAGCCTTTTGCCATCAGAGTCTTTATCTTGAATATTATACATCAGCTGTTAAGCAATTTGTAATTGCCTTCATGCCTTCCTGAGTGAACAGGATGCAGCAGGTAAAATTCCTAAATGACCATTTCAAGGTCTTCCATGGACATCTGTAGATGTTCAGGTGGAAATGTTTCTCAGAGGAGTTGAGCATGTACAAACACAAGCTCCTGATTTTCCTTTACCCTCCTGAGGTTGCTTCAGTTAAATTGGTTGACCAAAAAGAGATGTATTACATTGATTCTGATTCACTGCCTTGAATCAGAAGGGATGGAGGAATCTCTTGCTCTCTCCTCATAGGGATTTAATGAGGTCAAATAAGATAAAATAGGTAAAAGGAGTTTTCTGCAACAGAAATGCTAAATGAGATAGAGGTATTCAAGTCATGAATCAGAAACTTAGAAATGGTCTGCCTCTTACATGTTGAGTGACCTTGAAGAGATTTTCTGTTTTCTCCCTCAGTTTACTACTGAATAAAATGGAGATGGCAGGTGCTGATTTCAGCTGGTTTCATAAGGAGTGAATGAGAGATGATATAGAAAGCGCTTAGGGCAATTCCTATAATGTGGTAAATATACGTGTGCACTAGTTTTTCATTAATATTTCAAGAACAATAACATCTCTATCCATATGAAGTTAAAGTTAAAACTAATGCTTATCTTTTTCCATTCTCTACTCAATCCCTGGTACATCTCCTAGCACAAAGAGGATCTATTTTCATTGATTTAATTGATGAACAGATAATGGCACCATGTGTGTACAGACTCATCAACCTGAGTCACTCTTCTTGCAGGGTCTTCTTGGACTTAAGGAAGAACACGAGTAGCAAGGAGTGGGCTTGAGCTGAACCTCTGTGGAGATGTGCACCTCGCCTTGCATGGACCAGCTCGAAGGGTTTCCTTTCTCCTGCAGGGATGATCAGGGCTTTCTCACGAGGTGGGTCCTCCAGAGTTGAAGCCCTCTAAATCCTACCTTTTGATAAATTGCGGTTTTCACTGGAGCCCCGCTGGCGATCTCAGCAGCCCTGAGTCTGGATCAACAGAAACCTGGCTGCAGTAGTTTTAACACATGTGGCTGCTCAATGGGACATGTGGAAATGAAAAGTCACAAGATCCCTAGGGAAACTTCAAAATATACGAGCCTAAAATGCCAGGAGGATAGCCAGGCTTCCTTTTCAAAGAGTGAATTCAGCCTTTGGCCTTATTTGTGAGCAATGTTATGAAAGTCATTCAACTGGCAAGGTGACAGCAGAATAAAAAAAAATTGAAACGCCATCGAGTGAATGTAGGTGTAAGTACTATTTAGAAGGATATCAAGTACTTAATATAAGGCATTGAATTAAAGTGTATGGACTATTTATGTGATCTTAAATAGAAATGAATTGTTTTAATAAATGACCAAGACAGAACTTATGTGTTCTTTAATATGTGTATATCTGTCTATAATTTCGTTTATTGCTTTAAATGAACATTTGCCTATCAACCAAATAAAGATTAAATTACTTATAATTACTTCTCCATTTCCAACCCTTCTATCTAGCCACTAAGAAGATTTTATAACTTAGCTCATTTTTAAAATGGTTACTTTTATCTCCATGGCTATATAGTTTTATAGACCCTGCAACAGCCTCCTCATGGAGGCACAGCCTTGAACACAGTCCCACTACTAAAGGATTAGTCTCTAAACACATAAATGGTGTAGCGCTGGTTCCTTCCTCTCTATGAAGATAACATGCCGCCTCTCATCCTGAGCACCCTTGTTTATTTCTCCGGCATGCCCTTGCCTTTCAGTCTTCTCTCACGTGATCTAATCAGATCTGTACATACACTTATTTTTCAGCCTCTAAATGTTCCCTGTGCTTCCCCTGCTTGTTCCTTTTTGAAGTCCTAATCTCAACATATTGAAGCCCTACCATCTTTTATAACATATTTCAATTTACATTTTGATCATTTCTGCCCCTTAGCTTCCCACTTGCACACAGCATCAACCCTTCTTTGTTGGCTGCAGACTCACAGGGTACGGATGAGGCGCCTGATTCATCTCCGCACCATTCCCAGCAAGGCATGAACTTCAGATGGAGGCTTGCTGAGTTGAAGCATTGAATTATTGAAACCTTCCACGGAGAAACCACGTCCGTGGCTTTTATGTTTCGCTTTATATAGTCAAATGTGGAAGGCGCTGGGCCAATGGCGGCATAGTGGAATGGTGGCTGGGAAGAGAGAGGGCTTTGGAGGTTTTGAGCTTCCAGGACCATGGGGCTTTGAGGTCTGGCTGATTGAGAGTTGACATAGAGACTGGGACTTAGAGGTTAGGAATGGTCCTTTGAGGGAATCCCTTCTCTGTGAAATGGGGACAGCATCGCTTCAGTATTAGCAGGAAGGCTGAAGGTTTTAAATAGCATGTGTAACTTGGAATACAGTACTCTTAATTTTATGAAAATAAATAAACCTTTATACACTTTGGTGGTACATTCAGGGTATTTCTAAAGGTAGAAAAAGTATTTTCCACAGATTTGTGAAGGAAATGGACAGGAAGAGTTGTTGCCTAAAAGAAAACAATCAGGTTTACACTATAAAGAGGCTAACCCTCCTAAACTATTGTCTACTCCTTACCTGTAATAACCCCCTCAGGGGCATCCTAGTTTCCTTTTTGTCATATTTTCATGTCCTGCTAAAATAGGCAAAATTTAGAATTTACAAAGAAAATGCCAAAATATTCAGCTGTTTTGTTCTTCTGTTCCTAGAGTCACCATAACATTTTCTTTCTGAGATCAATATACTTTTTCCAAGGTTGGGGATAGAACCCATAGTACTGAATTCAGCATCTTTTTCCCTTATGATGGAGTTTGAGGCCAGGCAAACAGTCTACCACTGAGCTATATCCAAAACTTTTTCTTTCTTTCTTTCTTTTCTTTTTTTTTGTGATCTGGTCTTGTTAAGTAACCCAAGCTAGCCTTAAACTTTTGATTTTTCTACTTCAGTCATTTGAATATAGGGATTATAAGTATGAGATAGCATGTATCTTTCAGCTATTAACAGACAACAAATATATCTATGTCATGGGAGTGTGTGTATGTAATCTGATATATCCAAAATTAATATTACAGTTAGATCTTTAAAATGCCATGTTCACTTCTCAGCTTAAGAACTATCTCTAGGCTGGAGAGATGGCTCAGTGGGTGAAGGTTCTTGCCTCCAAACCTGATGACTTAGGTCTTATCCCTAGAATCCATGTGACTGAAGGAGACAATCATCATCTGCTAGTTGTCTTCTGACCGCCGCCATACAAATGTTCATGAGTGCACCTCTCTCTCTCTCTCTTACACACACACAATGTAATTTCAAACATTAAAATCCAGCAAAAACTAGCAAAATCAATAAAACTATTACCAAACAGTTCCTCCTTGCAAACAGTAAAAAGGAAAAAAAAAATCTGTGTATTGAAAAGACACTAAAAATAGAGTATCAAGATGATGGTCTCTCATTGTCAAATACCGAATCAGAATATCAAATATCTTTTTTTTTCTCTCAGAACAAAACTAGGATTTTTTTTTAAAAGGGCAAATAATCTACAACAAAGGCCTCTTAAGTTTGCTGTCATAGTCCATCATGCTTCTCCGCTTGCGCTCATGAGCACTGCAGTTGACTTCTCTGCTCTGATGGCCACGTCTCATTCTGCCTCGCCATTTGGCTTCTTCCAGCTCCTGCCTGATCATATTTCAAAATGTCATTCACGTTTATGTAAGCCAGTGCACAAAACAAAATTAATTTGACTCACAATGGCATGTTAATATTATTACTTTTGACACCATGGAAAACTTATTAACTATAGCTTGTCACAAACCTCTCAGAGAACATAACCCAGCTCCAACACTGAGAAAAAGGAATTTGATGGAAAGGATGTGTTGGATCTCTAGATACTATATGAAGCAAACCAGCTGAGTTTTAATTATGCTAAAATGAGCCATCTTGTATGTAAGGCAGGACAATCCAGTCCATGTCATAGGTCTGCTCTTTAGAAAGTATTTTTTGGCACCCGCTTTCAGCTTTAGTGTTTCTTCTATCCACGAAGATGTCTTTGTATTTGAAGAGGTGGGAGGCAGTGTAAGCAACACAGTTTATTACTAAATGTGCATAATAGAAGAGCCTCTGGGTGTAGAAGGAGGGAAGAGAGAGAGGGAGGGCTAGGATCCATGGCATGCTTATTAGTGTTGGGTGCTTTGCTGTAGTGGATCTCATTCGGTCTTGATGATAATCTGTGCTGAGGTTTTACATTCTCCGTCTTATTTAGGATGAAATGAATGCACAGGGAACTCCCTCATCAGACACCTTCAAGTTTGCAGAGAGCATGTTTGGGCAGTTTGAACCAGTCTGTCTGACTCAGAAGATACCTCTCTCTCGCTTTCCAGTGAGCTCTTTCTGTAGCCACTTATATAAAAGAAAGCGAATGGGAAATGCGGACCTTAGGTGAACTGGGATACTCCTCCTCTATTTTCTGTAAATGGTAGGTTTCATAGGAATGACCTCTGTGTGTACATGTGTGGGCGGACATATGGATACGGAAGTCAAAGGTCAACCTTGGGTATAGATGCTCAGCAGTGTTGGTCCTTGTTTGTTGAGGGTCCTGCCCTGGGACATGTTGCTCCCTGATTAGCTTAGCTGGTTAGCCAGCCAGTAAGGTCATTTTTTTCCCCAGGGATGAAATCCCAACTATATTCCCTCATGCCTGGCTTTTTTTTACTTGGGAGCTAGGAATTGAACTCAGGTCTTCACGCTTGTACAGCATATACTTTATCAATTGGCCCTTCTGCCTAGCTCTAGAAATCATTTTTATAAAATTTCCTAGATTACCTAAACCTGGCATTTATAAAGAAACTTGATTTTGACATCTAAAAGGCATGGGAAACTTAAAAGGAAGTGCTATGTATTTTTTATATGAAATTTAACGTGAAACGGTATTTTCTTTGTTCAGCAGCCAACGGTCTCTTGTTCCGTATTCACCCAGAAGGAGATAATGTGCTTCCTTTTAGCCTGGAGACAACCCTTTCCAGCCCAGGAAGGTACACTTGTCACACTGGGAAGCTGTAATTTAGAAAGTGACACAGTAAGAGCTGGGAAGTCACGTTCCCTGAGCTTCTGGTGGACCAGCTACGGAAGCAAATCTCCTTAGCTGTCAGAGCAGGTCAAGAGTCTTGGAGAAATGAATGGATAGTTTGGAAGCTCTCCAACTGGCCTGCTCTCTCCAGGGTGGGGAAATAATCCAGAAGCTGCTGTAATGCGGCAAATGTGCCAGTCATCACAGTTTCCTGTGGCCGCTGGAAAAAGGAAGGCATCATTTGGTCCCTTCTTACAGCTCGGCTCACATGAAATACAGAAGTCCTTAGAATAATTCGGGTTTCAAGAAAGTTTATTTTGGCTACTGTGAGTATATGATATTTATCCAAGTTGTTGAAATCCTTAAACAGTATATTTTCCACTACACTAACAAATTATACCTCCTTATTTTGATTCATCTCATTGCAGAGTATGGAAAAGCCACTACAAAAGTTTTCTTTGCCAGTTATTATTTAAAATGGAGACTCAGTCAATGTGTGTGTGCTTGCTGACAGGGCTCTTGGAAAGTGAGTAGGAAAAGGAGCAGGGACAAGGTGGGTGAAGCCCTGGCTCTTTCTGAGGACTCGCAGTGAGGACCCCTAAAACAAATCCTTTCTGAAACTAGAATATTCTGGATTGACATTTGAGAAAGTAGTGATTTGTTATGCATCTCCGTGTGTGCATGCATTTCCTTAGAGGCATGTGAAAAAGGGGACCCTGAAGAAGATAATCTCAGCATCCAAAGATATTTATTCACATTGCATAGATTCCTAAATTATTATATACAACAAATGCATCTAACACTCCACTTAGTGCAATTATATCTATATTTATACATGTAATTTCGTATTTTCTTTTTCTACTTAACATACTAATGGATTTTTCCATATAATTATATCTAATGGCCACCTAATATGCCTAATATAACTTACAGACTCTGTAACCATTCTGTTCTTGTTGTACACAAAGCCCCCTTTATTGTGGGTAATTATAAAGCGGTACAAGCACATGAGGACCTATGGCAATGTAGCTGTGACAGCAGAGGCTCAGTTCTGCTTGGAATTTTGTTTACCAGAACTCATTATAATGTAAAACTTTACATTCTGGAGTGATTTTGTGTATGGTGTGTGTGTGTGCTAATACTCCTTATTAAAATAAAGGTTTTGTTTGTTTTTAAACCTGCCATATTTTTGATAAGCTGATACCTGGTAGGAAAGTCAACAGAATGTGGCCTTTGGCTTTATTATAGTCATCTTACTGTCCACTAAGGGTTGCAGACTGTGGGTACCCGCCCACTACAAATTTTCCACTACAAGATAGCCAGAGGCCCAGCTATGAAAACCCACTCTGCAGCACTCACTCCCTACATCTGTCATTGCAGTGCACAGCTTCAGGAATCCCGATCCTCATTTTCTCACTGTCAAAAAGTGGATTACTTTAAGAGAAACCAAAACCCCAACTCATTGTTTGTCAAAGTAATTGGAGAGAGTATGTGATAGGTCTTGTGAAAATGCAGGGGAAGATTAGGAGCTGGAGAGGGAGAGAGAGTGCACATGAGCCTTGATTTAGATTGATGAGACAGCTCCTTTCCTCCCATGGCTTTGCTTTTTAAACTTTTTTTTTTTTTTGATGAATCATCTCATGGGAGATCACCATGTCTGTTCCCTTACCTTGAAGCAGGTCTGTAGATCTGTGCCCCAATTCTTATTTTAAAAAACCTTCCAAAGAGGCAGGAACTCTCTTAGATATGTGCTTTTAAAGATCTCACATTTCCAGAAAGGTCTTTTCAGGTTTGATTGGTGCTTCCCACACTTGCATGTCCTTCTCTCTCCTTGGACTAAGGGGTCTTCAGAAAGTCATTCCTTATTGACTTGAGTGGATATCTGACCCCCTAATTAATTCAGTCACCACTGAGATCTCTCATTCCTAGAGATTCTGGTTTATCTATTTTAAGAGTCTGAATCAAACTAGAAACCACAAGGATGCAAAGAATTGGAATCAGACATCCAGGTCGGCGTGACTTCTAGCACACATGAGAGGATGCAAAAGTGAGGCAACGTTACCAAACTCACTGATGGACATTAAAGATGATTCCAAAGAGAGACTTTTAGCGCCGCCATATCATCCTACATATTGCTCATGAACACAGTTTCAGGAAGCTTGAAATATGAGACACAAAAGAGTACAAACAATGCAGGCTTTAATCTGAGTTTGATTTTATTTATTTACTGTTTTTGAAATCTGAGTTTTAAATAGGAAGGCTGAGGCTGAGGCATAGAAGATGATGTCAGCAGTAGCTTCTATTTGGGTCCGACGAGTCCTCAGTTTCTACAGGCCCAGAATATATTTAAATAACTTCTATCTTAAGATGAGATTCTTGGGAGATTTTTTAGCTTACTGTGTACAAAATCTTTGTTTAGGGACATGAGAGTTTGCACTTTGGAAGAACCATTTCTGTTCTCAGTTCTCTGGAAGTGAGGCAGGCTGAAGCATTTCTTAAAGAACAAGGCACAGATGCGCGTGCCGAACGGAGAGGAGGTGGGTCACCCCGACAGGGCATGGAGAGAAACAATTGCAAGCTCTCTGTGGTCTGCTCGCAGCCCCCACTTTCCTTCTTTCGCCTTGGCACTCTAACTAATGGCTGCGCAAGTGGCTCTGGGCTCTAGTTAGAGGACATCACAGTTATTTCAGGCATTATCTGCCAGTGGAAATCACACATGATGAACCAGTTTCTGCTCCCAGTTACTTAAGTTCTAGCCCGGGGCACTGAATTCGTTATGAGCTGAACAAGAGGGATCTAAGAGATGCTTGGATTCTTGTGACTAAGGACTGGCTTTTTCCATGAGTTTATTCCATGGTGACTCGTACAGCAACACATCCTGATAAATACTAACTTCAGATTCAAACTAGAAGCCCCAAAGAACAGTTCTCACCTAAATAAGCCTTGTGAAAATTCAGCTGTTTCCCATCCTTATTTCTTCCTTGGTTGATTGTCCTGTAGTTTCCTCTACCACATTAAATGATAGAGAGATATGATTCAAACAGCATGCGTGTCACTTGAGTAGGTATCTTCTGAGCCTAATTACTTCTTTAGGAAAGCTCCCTCAACTGGCAAAGGAGAAAGGGTACCACATTTCGTGTTTCTATGGAGCGTACATGCATGTGTGTAGAGGCTAGAGGGCGATATTGGGGCCCTTTCAGTTACTCTTCACCTTAGTTTTTGAGAACGGACGCTGACTGATCAAGTCAGATGGACGGGCTGGCCAGTGAGGACCAGGGATCTGCCTATTTCTGATCTTCCCAGAGCTGCAGTTACAGATGTGTGCCGCTGTGTGTGGTTTTTATATGGGTGCTCGGGACTGGAACTCAAGTCTGCATGTGCAGTGTAGGTATTTTACTGACTGAGTCATGTTCCCAGCCCCCCTACACGAGCCTCATTTCCTCCAAAAGTTAATTACCAATGTGTTTATATTTTTCCTTTTATACTATTTCTGGTCAACCAAGATTGGGGATTTAATGAAGTTTCTGACACGAAAGATTTTTTTTTTGGATAAAATAAATTGCAGTGACTGTAGGTTCTGGAAAAAGGTAAATACCTATGTTTCTAACCACTCTGTAGTTTATATGAGTTCAGGCAAGCCATTAGCTTCTGTGAGTAGTCTCAGTTTTCTCATTTATAAATTATCTATAGCACTGTGAGGTTTCATCAAGCTAATGGACTTAAATTATTTCAGATTTAAGTTAAAGTTATTAATAGCATTCCTGGCCAAAAGGGCTTGATAAACAAATACAATGACAAAATTAAAGTAGTGAAGAGGAAACACATCCAAGAGAAGAAGCTGAGCATGGGGAAATGTGGTGGTGACAAGAACCCAGGTCTCTAGAGGTCACCTGAGAGAGAGCGTGCTGATGGAGGTAACTGATTCTAACAACAGCTAATACAAGGCCTTGAAAGTTATAACTAATGGTGACTAATTCTTCCTCTAGTGAAGGCCTCGTCATTAAGATGCTTCATTCCTGCTAAAATTCAGACCTGGCAAGAAGTGTTTAGAAATTTAGCTAAGTTCTATATGAGACTGATCAAGATAATTTCTGTAAAGACCACATGAGAACCTCTAGTGTTACGGTATGTTCTTCAAAATATTGACTAGTTTTTGTTTGAAGAGAGGATGAATTGAGGGCTGGTGGCACACATTTAATCATCACATGACTTCGGAAGATATATAGTGCAGGCTTTTTCTATCCACCTCCCCTCCCCCACCTCAGTCCTCTCATAAAAGGTAAGTTTAGAAACAGAAATCTAAGAGAGTGGTCAATACCATGTTTCAAATTGCAGTCCTTTCTCTACTGTGTTTCAAATTGCAGCCCTTTCAACTGGAGCTACTCATTTCTGACAGCTTTATTGATCTGTAGAAATTATTATTTTTATAATGACAAAAATGGAACAAGTTGGCAAAGCTCAGTATCTTAACTCTACTGGATAATGTTAATAAGTAGCTTTCATTACACTGTGAAGCAAAAACTCAGAACTCCAAGCATACCAAATACGTAGTTTGTAGCATCTTTCAGATACAACAAGGCTGATTCACAGGCAACCTCACAGAGACTGTGCCAACATACACAAAGGCATGTTCAAAACAGAAAAAATCCCAGCACTGAGAACGGAAACGGGACACAAAATCCTACCCATAACTAAGAAGCTATTTGCAATTGGTATGTGCCTGGAAAAGGAAGTAAGTTTTCTTCAACTGAGTGACACTAGGTATGTCAGCCACACTCCTGGGCAGACTCCAGGCTCAGGATTAAATGGCCAACACAAAATGGCCTTTCTTTCTTTCTTTCTTTCTTTCTTTCTTTCTTTCTTTCTTTCTTTCTTTCTTTCTTTCTTTCTTTCTTCCTTCCTTCCTTCCTTCCTTCCTTCCTTCCTTCCTTCCTTCCTTCCTTCCTTCCTTTCTTTCTTTCTTTCTTTCTTTCTTTCTTTCTTTCTTTCTCTTTCTCTCTTTCTCTTTCTTTCCTTTCTATCTTTCCCTCTGCCCCAATAATAACCCTAGCGGTCTGTCAATAGGAAAATCACTAACTTCCTAAGATTTGCGCCCAATACTATATAGTTTATGGTGATAAAATTTAGAAGAGGTTTCCTGGAGCCTGTCCCAGCAGTTAATTGGAGGGAAGCATGGAGGACATTTTGGGGGTAACAGATGCTGTGTACCTTAAACTAGAGTAGTGGCTATACTGTATTTCCAGCTTTTAAAGCTCCATGAACTTAATACTGAGTACTTTACTGTATGTAACTTTAAGATGAATTGATGTACTTCTTGAAAATGGTATGTAATGTATTGATCATACCTACCCACCACCAAATTCTTTCCCAGGAGCCCCACCCCCCACTTTGTTCCTTCCCAACTCCATATCCTCATTTCTCTTTTCACCTACTCTGCTCAGTGCTACCAGTATGCACATAAGTGTAGGCTACCCACTGGGGAATGATCAACTGATTGGGGCCATATCCATGAAGAAAACTGACTCTCTCCAGCCATCAAATCACCAACAGAGCCGAGCTAGCATCTGGTCCTCATGAGCCTCCCCCATCCATGCTAGAATGTTAACTGTGTTGATCTTATGCAGGCAGCCATCCATCACTGTGGGTTCATGAGCGCAAGGGCCCCGTTATGCCCAGAAGACAGTATTTCGCTGCAGTCCTCTCTGATCTCTATTTCTTACTAACTTTCTGCCCGAGCCCTCACCAACTTCACAGTGTTCCAAAGACTTGCAGGGAAGGGGTGATATATGCATCTTGTTCAGGTGCGTCATTGACAACGTCATGTTGTCAATCACTTCCTCTCTGTTCTTTGGCTAGTTCTGAGTGTCCGTGTCAACTTCTGGTCCCTGCAACAAGAAGCTTCTCTGATGAGGGCTGAGAGCTGCACTAAGGTATAAGGATGAGTATTTAGAAGGCATTTTGACATTATGTCCCTTTAGCAAAATAACAGTAGCAGATTTTCCTCTAGCTATAAATTCTTGATGTTATTTAAAAAGTCCAGAAAGAAGCAACTGGGAATTCCAATAAGCCAATACATGAAGATAGGCAGCAAAATGGGTTAGTTCTGATATTTAGTACAATCCTTTTACATTAGGGAATTTAATTCTGCAGGTCCTACCTAAGGGAAGGTGGGATTGTGGAAATTGAGTGTGTCTGAGCCCCGAGTTCTTATCAGCTGGACACATGGTGCAAGCCTGAGTTTGTAATCTCTAAAAGGATAATCCTGGTCCTGACCCAATGCTAAGCATTTTAGAAGCCGAGGACGTGGTCTTAGAAGCAAGTACCCTCATATTAAGAGAGATGAGAATATTTGAAGAAATATCTCTAAACTTTTAAAACATTTCTAGAGGGACATCTACCACCCTAGCTCTCAAATGAACCTCTAGAAGAATTGTCTCCTGCTTCATGTTCAGAGTGCTAGTATCTGAGGATTTTAATAGCCATCTTAATATATAATTCATATATAATAAAATTTACATAATTTAATAATACGAAATTTAATTCACACAGTTCCATATATCTATAGGGTTATATGGCTACCATTACCAATTTTAGAATATTTTCATCACTCCAGCAAGAAACCCATACTCATCAGCTGCCATGCTCTATCTCCATACCCAACCCTTCCTCTCCCTTGGCCGTCAGTGTGCTTTTTCCTATGGTGGCCCATGAGGGTCATGCCTCTCAGTACTATATGTATCTTTATGGCCAAATAATATTCCATTGTGTGGTAGATCCTCTTTTTACCAACTCAACGGCTGATGAACATGTAGGTTGTTTCTGCTTTGGGATATTGTGAAAATGCTGTTATGAATATGACATGCTAGTATGACATGACATGCTAGCATGTACTCACAGTTACTCATTTCTCTTAGGTATATATCTTGGGGTGTGATAGGCCACACTGTCACTACACTTATGATTTTGAGGAAATCTGAGATTGTTTTCTAAAGAGTTACATCATTTCTGTTGGTAACAGACAAAGTCCAAAGTTCTCCATATCCTCCTCAGCACTTGATACTACCTGGGTTAAGATGAAAAACAAAAAACCTTTTAGTTTAGTGAGGCCTGAAATTTCGGCTACCCTGTGTTTGTGCCATCTTCCATTTGCACCTGCTGAGCCATCTCCAGTGTGGGCCTTTGTGGGATAGTCATAACCACCCCTACCTCCAAGACTCCTGCTCATGACAGCTAGCCACATTCTCCTCTCATGAGGACAATAACAGTATCTCCCGAGCTGGTCTCACTGTCTTCACAAAGGAAACACATGAGTCTAGTAGGCACAGCCATGCCTTTTCAGCGTGCAAGAAAATGAGAGCTCTGGTGGGTATATGCAGCACCCCAGAGAGCTAATATTTATTGTTTACCTGTGACCATATATTGTTGGAAGAGCTTTACGTAACTATCTTTTTTTTTTAGAATGTAATCTTTCCCATGGAGATTAATATTAACCTAAATAATAAGAGCAAATACTTCCCAGGAGGAAGTGGGGTCATGGCTGGATTCCCATAGTTGGGTCTAGAGTTTTAATCTTCTCTGTGGTTCTGTCTCACCATTGATTCATAACTGCCCAGGTGACATGGGACTATTTAATTCATCATATTCCCAGAAATTAGCACAATCCTTGTCCTATAAAAGGGGCATAACAACCTTACACTGAACAAACGAAAGTACAAAATTACTTAGCAGCACTTTAAAGCTCTTGTTCACAAGTGGGCATGGGTCTGTGTGCTCCCTCTCTCCTCTATTATGGAAGGCTTGACTGGCCAGCAGTCTTCCTTCTCCCTCTGTAGCCCAACTAGTACAAACCAACTGATGACACTTCCCCTGGCTGTGGAGTAAATTAAAGATTTCACGATACAAACAATTGGCCTACCCATGGGTAGGTAGGAGGAAGACAGACGGTAAAAACATTTAATTTGAAGACTCACAAACAGGATAATAACAAAAATTGTGCCAAAACATATGACGAGCTCATGTGAAAAGATTACATTTTGAAAGATTCAAATATGTGCAAGATAGAACAAAACATTCTCCTGCCTTGCTTCCCACTCAAAAAAAAAAAAAAAAAAAAAAAACCACAACAAAAAAACCCACCCCAACCCAACCCAAAACAAAACAAAAAAAACCCAGTATCAGACACAGATGAGAGTGCACTAGCTTCAGGCATTTTCTCCTGTTCTTTCATTTTTGGTTGGTTTTTGCTTCAGCTCCCATGACTCAGTTTCTGCTTTGCCAACCCGTGCTTCCCACAACTTTGTTCTACCTTACTTCAAATTCAACTAAAAATCTCTAACTTCTTTTATTCTTTGGATAAAAAGAAAAACCCTAACACCTACGCTCATTTCTATTTTTAAAAAAATTGATTTCCTCGGCACAATATGTATCAAAATTTATGAGAAATTCATGAAATTCAGTGAGAGTCTGCCCAACAATAAGCAATTTGAGAGGCCACAGAACACTGCTAATGTTAAGAACATTTTGGTCAAAAGCAGAATATGTGCCTCAAAAGAACATCTACCTGGTCATTTTCCACAGTAGCTAAAATTCTTTCACCTCATTCCCTTGTCAACTCATTATCACTGTTGGCCTCTTCAAGGCTTAGGGCCAACTTGATGGAACAGAATGACAAAGAGAATCCCTGGCAGAACTGGACGGGAAGAATAATGTTCTGTACATTGAGAAAGATCTTCAATGGGCAGATGGGCGCTGTAGCCTCTGAGTGCATAGGGCTTTGCTCTAAGCATGGTCACTGGGATAGCTGGACATTCACTAGTGATAGTCCCTTTAACTCTAGTATGGTTGTTGGTACATGCTTGCAAAGGAAAATTCTTACTACATTTTAATTTGTTCAGTCAACTTGCTGATAGCTATATGCTTAAAGCTGATTGTATGCTTCGCAGAAAAAAACATCACAGAAAATAACCATGTACTTTCTGAGGTCAGTGTGCAGAGTGGCAAGGCAGCAGAGCCGAGGGAGAGTGGGTCTCAATCACTGCTAGGCTGTTTATTTTCTGTGCAGTGCAGGATGGATTCTGTTATTCAGTATATGAAATGAAGATACAAAGAGCCAGAGACTATATAAGAAGAGAGAGAAGCAGCAGAATGTTCATTACAGCGTGCGCATATGTGTGTGTATGTGTGAGGGGTGAGTGTGAGTGGCTTCATGTTTGCTGTATAATTCTTTAAGAACTTACTCTCTTTAGTCTAAATTTATCAATTAATATCTAAGGGACAGACTGTCCCTAAGTCACTTACTGCAAACTTACTCCTCCAGATATCAATTCAAGTTTCACTCTTAGTTGGACCTGCTCTTGCTGGTCCAACAATTTAGGAATTGTTCTTGGTTTTTCTGTTTATTCAAAGTCTACCCAGTTAAAGGCTTTATTAGATTTATTGTGTTTTTGTGTGGGCATACATGTACATAAGTTTTACAGGGCCTATGTTTCACAGTGCCTTTGTGGAGATCAGAGAATAACCTTCAGAAGTTGCCTCTCAAGGGCGCTGGTTCCACATCTTTAAATTCAGCATTTGAGAGGCAGAGATAGAGGCAGACAGATCTCTGTGAGTTCGAGGCCAATCTGACCTACACAGGCAGTTCCAAGATAGTATGGGCTACATAGTGAGACTCTGTCTCAAAAACAAACAAAAAAGCAAACCAAAAACCAAAACAGAAAACTTGGCTCTCTCATTTCACCAAATATGTTCTGGAAATTGGACTCAGATCATCAGGCAAGGCAGCAAATGCCATTACCAATAAGCCAGGTCTCTCAGCCCTATTCAGTTTAAAGTACTAGCTCAAGCTCTTTTGGGGAGCTTCCGTAGCTCCCATTTCTTATCTGAACGTAGCATTTGTTTACAAATTGTACTGGTTCTTTGTGCAGTTTCTTTAGTTATTATCTTACATTAGGAAAATTTACCACTATGACTTAGCATTTTCCATACACACTAGCCATCTGTTTAATATATTTCTTTTTGTTTCTTTTCATCCTCATTTAGTATATATTCAATATATGTTTTGGATGAATGAAAGAAATCATTTATTTAACATTTTCATGGAAGGTAAAACCTTTCTGTTTTCCTTGTATTTATTCACATTCATGCACTAAAAAAAATGATACATATTTTTGTAATGAGTATCATTCAATTTTAAGGTTTTGCATTTTGAAGGAAATCATGCCAATTATTTATAAAATAATACCTTTATAAAATTGTGAAAGTGCTTCAGTTAATAAGATTTTTGCTGCCTTGTGTATATTTACAATATATTATAATATCTGCGAGGGCTATCCTGTCAATATACGCAGACATTCATACACCCCACATCACCTCACACATTCCTTAATCAACTCCAAGCTGTTAAAGCAAACTGACCTATCATCACAGGTTTCAAAAAGTGAGCCAAAGTGAATATTTTACATTAAAATGTAATATATAGCTACATTTTAAGGCTAAGAAGATCAAAGAAGGCAATTTAAAAAGGTTATAGTGGAACAGCATGTGGATTTCAGAACTATATGTTAATTTTAATTCTAGCATTGCCATGTAGACTTGGACAAGTTACTGAAACATTCTGTGGTCACTGGTTTTCCTACAAAATGTTGTGAGAATTAGTGTGTGTGTGTGTGTGTGTGTGTATGTGTGTGTGTGTGTGTGTGTGGGCATGGAGGTGCTGGTGCTTGCACATTAAAAGGCTAGAGCAGGACACCAGGTGGCTTTGAACACAAAGGGGCCAGGCCTTTGTGGGAATAGATCTGTGAAGGAGAAGGAGACAGTGTGGGATAGGGCAATGGATGCTAGTGAGATGGCAATTTGACAATATCTAGTGCCTTCCTTGAGGTTAATTCTTGATCTAAATGAGTCCATTTTACATTACTTTTATGGAGAATACTCAAAATTATTAAAATTTTGTTTAAGAGCTCAATTATGTGAGAGTATGCGAGATGTGCAGTCTAAAATCCCCATACTATATTATACTATATATATGTAGTATATTTTATATGTATAGTATATATATATAATTCTTCTGTACTGTTAAGTGGTCTTTATTGTATCATATAATTGTTTAACAACAACAACAATAACAATATACATGTCAGAGATATTTCAAGTTGTTTACTTTTCCTATATTTTTCTTCACCACATTATAAAGTTGACAGTATTTTGTATACATTAAAATAGAATTAGTGAATGAAATTCTGGTCAAAGACACATCATGAACTATCACCTGAGTCTACCCTTCTGTAGGATAAAGTGAAATCAATATATTCTGAGTCTCATAGAATGAACATATAGATACTAATATTTCTAAAGTGTATCATGGTCTAATATGCTATAAAATACTTCTGCATTGCTAAGTGGTATCTATTGTACCATATCTTTGTTTAACAACACATTTTCTAGGCATGGTATATTTGGATTTGGGTCATGTTATTTGAATACCCCTTAGAACATATTCTCATATTCCTCTGATTTTCATTTTCATGTTCCAAGCAGAGACTATTAATCATTGTTAAAGCTAACCTATAAGGCTCTACATGAATCATAGAAACAGGATGAAAATGAGGTTATGGGAAGGAAAGAGACAGTGAATAAGACATTACAAAAAAATTTGTGGGAAAAAACCAGTTATTTTTGCACTCATCAACTAAAAGTAACAATGATTTTCCTATATGTCTATTCTGCCCCACCCCAGCTTTTTTTCAGTGCCAACCGTAAAAACAGCTCCTGCCTGGAGACACGTTATCTGCATCTTCCTGAGAGGATGTGGATGTGAGTGAATGTTTTCAGTGCGTTTCCTAAAGGTGAGGGTCTGTGAGTGACAGGCAAGGCTACTACTGGCATAGCACTTAAAACAATTTCCAGTCAAAGCATTTGTTTGTTGGTGTGTGTCAGGGCTTGTGGCTGACAGCTTGACTTGCCATCTAATTCCTAAATGTGCTTAGAAACAACGTCAGTTGTTTCATGATCTTTAGCCAGAAAGATGCTGTAAGAAATAACTTTAACTCATTTCAAAAACTTACAAAGGAAATGACCACTGGAGCCCCCAGACCTGCCATTTGATTGAATATGTATTCTCAAAATGCTTTTCTGTGAAGTAAATGTTTTTCTAATTAGGCTTAAAAATGTGAAATTTTCTTGCAAAATTGATTTTCCATTAAGGACCTAAAGTAGTTTTTCTCCCCTTCTGCCTGGATACTAATTAAATTATGTCCCAACTTGTTTTAATTCAGCAATCAATTTTTTTTTCCATTTGCACTGGATTACAGAGCATCATTTAAAAAGCACTCTGACAAATTCACACAAAAAGAGGTGATAGACTTTACTTGGTAGCAGAGAGAAAACAGCTGCCAGGCCCATGAATTTATGGCCCACGAGAGCAAATGTGCAAATGAAGAAGAAATGCCCACGTGTTTCCTACGGCCATCCGTTTCTTAATACCCTTTAAGAGGTGAGAAGAAAAAGAAGCAGCTCAATGTAACAGACGAAAATGCACTGATGCCCCTGGAACTGGATGCAGGAATGAGACAAAGTCTGAGCTAAATTTATAAAAACAGAAATGCAGTCATAGTTGTTGATTGTTGTATTTGGAGTAATGCGAGAAAAGTATTAAAGGAGCAGATTATTTTGAAAGTATGATTGTTAGTTTCAGATAGGGCCCTGGGTGACAAGAGAAACTATATTTTGAATGATCAAACAGAAAGGGAAAATATGAAAAAAATTCAACATAGACAGCCTGATGACATTCATAGTAGAAGCCTTTCACAAATGGAATAGAGCTGTATGTGTTGATTATATGGATAGATTTTGAGGCTCCATACTGAGCAAAATTGGATAAAGCTAATGGTTTTACATGGAGTCACCTCTTGAGAGAGAAGCTGTATTGTCTCCAGGGTCAAATTCCACCTTCATCAATTGAAACATGGGGAGGTAGAAAAGTGAGAGTAGTTAATCATATCACACAAAACAAAGAAAACATGGCAGTGGAGCAAGACCAGTCAGCAGCTTGAATTGTGTTAGTCTGAAGAACACTGAAGTAGATAGAAACCGCTGCAGAAGTGGAATCTAACAGAGCCGGGAGCCCTAACTTGCCTGCTCAAATCTCCTCCTATCTGAACCTGTGCTTTTCTGTGTTTTATCCCTAGGCTTTCACACTAGCCAGTTGCCCGTCCCTTTCTAAACTGCTTGCACATCAATTGGTCACTAAGATAGCACGCCACCTTGTTGCTCATGCAACTGCTTCATTGTCTTAGGACGTTAATGGTTGTCAGCTCTTCCTTCACTCTATCAACATTGCAGGGCTGGAACTGTGTGGGTCCAGTTTAACCTGCTTCTATCCAAGTCTCTGGTTGAATAGCCTCCTATGGCTAAGTTTTCTAGTTCCCGAGGTGTTTATGAACTCTTTATGACATTAAAATGATATTTAACGTTGATGGTTGAAGCAGAGGTTGAGAATACAATAGCTCACATGGGAAAACAGTTCTTTGAAGTCATGAGAACTAAAGTCCACCCAAGAGCACCAGGTTACTCACACAAAAGTTGTTTTCTGCACTTAATAAACAGTAGCAGAAAAAGGGACAGCACATAATACTGAGAGCGAGGAACTTTTGAGCTAGGAAATGTAATTGGATCTTGTTTCCTCTATTATGAGAAAATATCTACCTGCACCTAGTCATGCTGAAATGTGTTGAATGAGTTATGTTTTAGATATTTTCTATTTCACAATAGAGAAAATAGCCTCTCCACTGGACTAAAGTTACTCTTCCTGAGTGAAGACCAAAGAGAAATGTATTCCAAGTGTTTATGCTTTCAGCCAGCACAGTGCTGTGAGAAAAGAGAATTGAGTTGATACAGATGGAGAAAGAAAATGAGAGTAGGAAAATGAAGACAGGCCTTGAGAAAAAATAGGCAACCAGTTACCTCTCTAATGAAGAGACTATGTGAGGAGCTTTACATTTTATCTTGCTTATAAAGGATATATGGTATGGATAATGTTAGGCTACTTTTTCGGCTAAAACAATGATTTGATTTTGAAAGTGCTTAAGTGACTTATTCCAGGGACTAATAAATGGATTAGCTAGAATTGAAATGGTGAAATGTGATTGTAAGGTAGGGCCCTTCCCCAGCATCCAGGTTAGCTGTTAATATGAAGGACAGGTTGAAGCTGAAAAAGAGGCCGCTGGAGACTGTTATGTACACCTGTTATTTTCACTAAAAGCACAGCAGGATTTCCAGGAATCTGGTAATTATTTTCAAAATGAGTTGTTTTCCATGATTTGGGTGACAAATGTCTTCAAGAAGTTATGGGAGACGAGAACAGCAGAAGAAAGAAGGGGGCAGCCAAGGAGGGGCAGCCAGTGTCTTCCTAGAGCAAACTGATTAGTTTAGCGCTAAGTCTTAAACCCTGCAGTTACTTAAGGAATCTTTGAAAGAGGGATATAGACTACCAGGAAATTTTCCTTGATTCAGGCAAACACACTTCTCAGAAAGCTACTGGGTGTGATTGTAGAATCCTACACCATGAACCTAGTGAAAGGTAAGTAATGGGAGCCATGAACCCTTGCCTTATTAGGTATAATATATTAGGGTCATATTCAACCAATTAGCCAACCAGAAGCTAGTTAATTAATGAATACCAGTCAGTGAGTAAACATGTTACATTCAAATAAAATACAGGAACTCATGGAACATCTAACTACTCTTTTGTATAGAAACACTATTACTGAGCAATTAGCTTTCTCATCATATGCATACTTGAGTTGACAAGTATTATCTCAGGCACAGGGAAGAGTTATATATAAAATCACAAAGCTTAAGAAATTGGTTTTTTTTGGGGGGATTCTTCTTGTATTGGTGCATATTCAAAGAGAGGATTCTTATGATAATGAACTAGGCTGAGACCTGTGTGGTGCTAGAGTGACTACATGGTACCAATGTGAGAGATCCTGAGAAATTATTGCTGCTATACTAAAGAGGGACCTGAAAGGAGTTGTTTTACAACCGAGAGAAGCTAAGGGCTGTTTGTTCTAATATCAGCCTGCTGAAACACTCAAATAGAAAAACGCCTATGCTAGGCAGGCAAGGCACAATCAAACAGAATTGGTTACTCTGGCATGTAAATGCACTACAGATATTGACCTTTTTTAAAATGACAGAAAGATATTGGGCTATTAAAAGTAGGAGAAAAACACTGAATAGTACCATGAAGATGTGAGTCACTTAAAAAAAATGGACTTAATATTGGCTTTTCTGTGTTATAGGTTTTTTTTTTTCCATTATGCTTTGATATCTATGAGAAGCAAGCGACAATATGCAGACATAATCAAGGGAAAAGTACCCTTTTATTTCACTGTAATAGTTCTAAGCCCCATGCAGACAATGTAAAATGATTGCACAATCTCTTTAAAGAAGGAATTGTTTATATTCCCAGTGTGTGTCTCTCTCTATTTTCTTTTAAATTCCACCCAGAAGCCCTAAATATACTTTAGCAGGGTCATGCAATCCCTCTGACTCTGTTTAGGCAGCTGTCAGTTTCTAAAGGCCCGTGTCACTTTCCAGGAAGATTACCTCTCTGTGGGTTAGTGTTTGAACAGCAACAGGTGAATGAATACAGCTTGTCATGTTAGAAATGCCAGTGATTTTCCTACCTCTTCCTTCTCAGCGCTCTGGAGATCACGCCATTCCTCGGTTACATGGCCAAAATCCACAGTGTTCATAGGAACTTTAAACTCTCCAATGATGTCATGCTTGGAGAAACGATCAAAATCATACACAGCCATCACCAGAGTTTTGCCACCCAATTCCGAGTATGGCACCTGCATGACAGGAGATAAGGGTAAGATACCTGGTCACCAAATGCTTGAAACCTGCTATTTGTAGATAGCTTTTAATATGTACATTGGAGAACCACAACAGGATTTTTCCCTTTACATGGAGTCTTTTAGCCAATTTCTTGATTTGAACTATTGGGAGAAAATAGAAAACCACTGCAGTGATTTATCATTTTATTCTGATGTTCTAGAAGCGGTTGCTATTATCACTAATGGATCTTCCCATTACACTATAAATACCGCATGATCAACGAAAGAATAAGTCAATTGCATTTGGCTATATCTCTTGCAAAATAATATTGATATTGTTGTTATTAGTTATATTGTTGGGTTATAACTGGTTTCAAAAGTGTCGAGTCACTTGGATGCCACAGTTCAATAGACTTTTCCAGATCATCTAGGTCAGCAGTTCTCAACCTGTGGGTCACGATCTCGTGGTGGTGGTGGTCAAATGACCCTTTCATAGGGGTCACCTAAGACCCTTAGACAAGACGGATATTTGCATTATTATTCATAACAGTAGCAATATTACATTTCTGAAGTAGCAACAAAAATAATGTGGTTGGGGATCACCACAACATGAGGGTTGCAGAGTAAGGAAGGTTGAGAACCATTGGTCTAGACCAGAATTAAATGAAGGATTTTCAAAAGCTATGCTAGCAGTCTAAAAGGATCCAAATGAATTCACAAGATGCCTCATATACTTTCTAAAATAATTTAGTGATTGACATGAGCTGACTAGAAAATTGATGTTTTGAATATCACAGATTCATTATCATGTGGATCTTGAAGTTCATTCGTAAGTGTGATACTTGTTAGCATGAATAGTAGCAAAAGGCCAAGAACGAATGAATTCTCCAGCTGTTCAGATCCATTTGGGATAAGTGTTATGATCTGAAAAGTTTACAAGTGACATTCTTAATACCCAGGGAAAGCTGTGCAGTCCAAGTAAGGTGCACGTCAATAAGTGGGCACAAAGGTCTAATCAAGGGATTGTTTAGATTTGTACTAAGTATCTGATCACTTTTAATACATGTAATATCAGTGTATATGCTCTATGCTCCAACATTTTTCAATGAACTCTCATTAAGAAGGAATGGGATGAAAGACCATTTGACCATTTAAGTATAAGATACTTGAGCTTTCTAAGGAGAGCTTGGTCATTTATTATGGTCAGACTCAGGCTATTTTTCTAAGATCCTGTGAATGAAAATGAAGTATAATGTTTTTCTCTTTTAGGAAGACCCCAAGATAAGCTTAAAAGATCCGAATTTCAATAGAATCAACACATTAGAGTGGGACTATAAAAACCCTTATGATTTTAAATTACATTTCTTGACTGTTTGATCATGCTGAATAGTCCATGCAATGCCTGTGCTTTGGGTCAGGTAGACTTGGACCTTGGGCAAATGAACAAGCTCAGCCTCTTCAGCTATCAAATGGTAACAAAGGATGCAAATGGCTGCACTCAGTGGAGCCATTTTGAGAATAAGTGAGTATGTTTTAAACATCTAGTCCACTATAGGCATTTAAAATCATGTTTTATTAATACCCTCTTCAAATGGAAGTTCATTTTAGCAGAAAGAAGACTAATTCATTTTGGTGAATGTTGTTCATTTCAAGTACATTTAACTCAACTTGCAAGCCATTCTCTTATGCTTCTCAACTTATTCTGCATGGTGGTCAGGCATTTCAAGATACAGTTTACAATGTCCACTGCAGAAACCAACATATTTCTTAAATTCCTTGAAACAATTATACTTCGAATATATTTATAGCCTGATCCACTTTCATTAAATAAAATAATGTAGACATTACAAAAATTTATATATGAGTAAAATATGGTTCTTGGAATCAGACATTACTAAGTAAAATAATACCCTAAACATGCTTCAAAAGAAATGATTTACAATTACTAAAGGAGGATACTACAATATTATTTCAAATACTGTAAGGATTTGAATTCTATTTAGAAATAGCCAACCTGAAAAATTAATATATAACCAAATCAATAATATTGATTACTATCTACAAGATTTTAAATAACTGATATTTAACTTTTTTGATATAGGGCTTACAATGACTTATTTTTAAGCCAGAAAATTTCAGACTCTTAATATTGCTATTTTAATGGTCTAGGCAAGGAAAAACTAAAAAAAAATTATGTCCTTAAAATCCAAAGACTTTAAAGAATAGAAACACTGCTCTTTCACGAAACAGCAAACAAGATTTCAAGAGGTGACTCATGCCCCCTGTTTCATTTCCCACTGGAATGTTTGCCAACACGAGGCTCATGTTATTGCTAAGCCTGGCTGGTGGACGAGGTAATTTTGAATCAGCCTGCTGGCATATTCACAGAAATCTCATTTTCCAGAAATGTATTGTTCTAAGGAAAACATTTTAAAACAGTTCAATATCTCCGCTAGAAGCACTGTTTCTTTGAATGACTTCAAGCGAAGAGTTACAAGGTGCCGGGCGGCTTTCAGGGCATGTCGTCTTGATGGGTT
Organism: Meriones unguiculatus; assembly: GCF_030254825.1. NCBI lineage: Eukaryota > Metazoa > Chordata > Mammalia > Rodentia > Muridae > Meriones > Meriones unguiculatus. The sequence goes on from NC_083350.1 coordinate 116,920,745, forward strand.
GTCATGTGGTCAGAATGTCTCTTGGTTATTGTTTGTCAGCTGATGCGTCTCGACATGATGACGAGCATCAGAGAGCCTAGAGTAAAGGAATGATGCTAGAGAATATCATAGCCTTTTTAGTGCTAGCAAAAAGGAGATCAGCTTGTTCAAACCTCTCCATAGCAGCAAGGTAAGCAAGCATTGGAGAACAGTTTTCTCCATTCTGACTTCGATAGACCTTACAGACTTGGCCTGTCTTTCAGAGACTTTGAAACTCTGAAAAGTCATAGCTTGGGCTTTATTTTTGGAGGCAGTGCAGTGTGGTGTTCAAGTCCTCTGATATCCATGGAGTCGGCCTTGATTTTTTAAGTATTGATATTGTACTGGCATGGAAAGGTCTACCTTCTGTTCTGAAAAGACATAGCTCAAACCTACAATGCAGAATCTTCACCTGACTGAAAATTAAAAAGTAAAACATTCCAAATATAACTGGTGAGTGTTAGAGCTGCTGTTTATGCTTCTAACATGAGTCAGGATGAAACTGGTATTTAATCTAAAACCATAGAGGAAAAGCTGTAAATCAATCCCCCAATTTACCTTGAAAGTAAATTGTTCATTGAAGACTGGATTGAGGGTCTTTCGGTGGACTTTTGTCTCAAATTTCTTCTTTTTGTCAGGTAGCAGGAACACTTTGACATAGGGATCAGATGTCCCCCCCATGTCCAGGGCAGGCAGTTCAGCAGCCTGGATGATCCCGACCAGCAGCTGAAACAAGCAACAAACGAGCAACACAAAGGCTGATCATTTCGAGGAAGATTGATTTGTTCACAGTGTCACATACTGAGATGTCCCCCTGTTCCCTTTGCTTTTAATAAACTTTTATTCTCATGAATCTGAACACAGAGGGCACATGCAGTGAGCTCCTTAGACATTAGAAGCCAAATTATGACAGATGTGGGCACTAGGAAGCCTAGTTTTAAGTACAAAAGAGGCTTTTAAAAGGTTGCTGATTACAGTTAAATATGGAATTCATATTTGCAGAAGGTTTGCAATCAAGCAACTTCCCAGTCGCTAAAAGCTCTTGTGCATTGTTTTTCTTCCAGTTCATGCTTTATAAGTGGAAATAAATCGTTAAACAACCACTAGTCTGTGATTGCAAAGCGACTTTTTTTATTCTTTTCTTACATCTTAGAACAGTTAAATGGAAATTTCTTAGTCACTGATTAATATTTTGAAATAAAAAAAGAAAACTTCACAATTCTACCCCACTTGGCCTATTCTTGGGTGGTATCTGCCTTTACACTTAGTTTATGATAGAATATCTAAGAAAGTTTTCATTTAAATGTAGGATGAAAATTCAAGTTTCTTCAAAAGGAGAAGTAGAGATTTGAATATTCATGTTAAATAACTGTTTTTTTTCCTAACACAGCAATTTTATCTGCACTGTAATTTTCACCAATAAAGTTCTCACTTTCATTGGGAATATTAAAATAAGGTGGCATTATTAGGGTTTCTCTTTCTTTCTTTCTTTCTTTCTTTCTTTCTTTCTTTCTTTCTTTCTTTCTTTCTTCCTTCCTTCCTTCCTTCCCCTTCCTTCCTTCCTTCCCCTTCCTTCCTTCCTTCCTTCCTTCCCCTTCCTTCCTTCCTTCCTTCCTTCCTTCCTTCCTTCCTTCCTTCCTTCCTTTCTTTCTTTCTTTCTTTCCTTCCTTTCGATAGAATCTTACTCTCTAGCCCAGGCTGGCCACAAACTTGTGGCAAACCACCTGTCTCAATCTCCCTTGTACTCAGATTCTAGATATGACCCCACCAAACCAGCTTGTTAATATATTTGCAAAGGAAAAAAATGGGGAATCTTGTTATTGCAGATTCTGGATCCACAGATTTGTTAAGACATCGATGTAAATGCTATTCAATAAATCCAGTCACACCCCAGGTTTTCACAAGTCCTGAACATAAATAAGAGTCTGACTTTTTAGCCAATGAAGTGAACAAAGAATTCATTTCTTTAAAAAACAAACAAAAGACAAAAAACCACAACACCACCCATTTTCTGTAGAGAGACCCAAGAGCATTCTCGCTGCATTTTCGCTGGCTGACTCAATCTCCAACTAGGACCCTATGTGAAGGAGTGTGTTGTCTTCACTTTAAAGCTGCATTACCTAGTTTGTGGTGTTGTCTTTCGGGAGCAGCAATGGATACTGGAAGGCAGGAACGCGAACAGACACACATGGTCTCTGTTCGCTAATGGAGGCACTAGATTATGATCACATGAGTAATAAAGCTCCCTGTCTCTCGGTTTGCTATATTCCATCTGGCCTTTGATGCCAATATAAGGAATACTCTATTTCCTCCTTCTCACTTCTTACAAATGATTTTCTTTCTGCAGGGAAAACAGTGCAAATATAACTGAAACTCGGTGAAGAGGGGTAATAATAGAGACTCGGATATCTTGTCATGAGAGGTTGGAGTGACTTCTCCTACTATCCCTTTAACTTCTGTTTAAGAGAGAGACCTTCCATTTTCCCACCACAAACGCTTCTTCACCCAACCACTTTTTTTTTCAGACATCAAAGTAATGCTTTATTTTACTTCTATATCCGAGATGTCATTCCTACAAATCTTAAACATGTTTTTTTGATGTTGAAAGCTAGTTTGGTGCAACTATCAAATGAACTGTGAATAAATTTTTGCAGTGAATTGTTTTTATATGGAGAACAGTCATTGTGTATATATGAACTTTGAAGTTAAATGATATGGTATTTCTAGAAATAAGGTTTATGTAATATAGACCTTTAAAATTCTATCCTCACACAATTTTCAGTCAAGTTTGCTTATATTCTTTTTTTTTTTTCAGCAGTTCAACGGCACCTTTTGGTTTTGGTAAATAAATACTCATATTTGATTAAAGCCTTGTCTACAGACTAAACCTTCCCTGACTCATAGGAACAATGTGACTGACACTAGCTAAGAACATTTGGAATCAAAATCAGTGCATACTATTTATAAACTTTTATCAATAAAATCTTCTAGGCCATCATAACAAGATGTGTATTTTGGACTTAATGTTTGCTGAAAACAGAGTCATAAATATTCATATTATTTTTGAGTGAAAGTGGATCAATTCTATTCTTGAGAGAACTATTGGGCTGAAGAGATGGCACTTGCTCCATTTCCAGAGGACTGAACTTCAGTTCCCAGCCCCGACATGATAGCTCATAACCTTGTGCATCTCTAGTTCCAGGGAACCAACACCTTCTGACCCCCATGACCACACTGTACACACGGGTGCACGTACATATGAACAAAACACCCGTACACATAAAAATATTTAGAAGTTTCAAAATTAGACCTATGAGATGCTACTAGTTTTCTACTGGGAAATATATATGGAGAAAAATACAAGATGGATATATAAAAGCAGGTTAAAAACCTGGAACCTCCATGGTAATGTGATGTAAGCTAAACTTTCCCTTTCCTGAAATATATATTATAAATGATTGGCTATTTTGCTTCTGACTAAATCCTAATGCTCACATTTTGGTCAGAGTAGTAGAAATGACCTGAAATGTATTTCATTAATTACAAGATGTTAATGGCTTATCCATGATCCTATATAAATATATACGGATATACCACACCTACAACCAATGTGTAGGTATCTAGACTGTACTATGAAATAACTAGCCAGGGCTATAATGAAACTGATCAAATGAAAACATTTTTAAATCCCAAGAATTTTTAAAATCAAAGACAGTTCCCCAATAAAGTACAGAATTGCTACAGCGGCTTCCAATTCTGTCTTTGGACATTAGCCATCAGAGCTGAGTGTTGATGTTTGATTACTCATCACTCACTGCTCATCAAACAGGATCTCTGCAGCATATGCTGCATTCCCATCATCCTTCCTCCCCCAGGAAAGGAAGAAGGATGAGAGGGGGAGATCTGGACTCCCTAGCAGAACGAGGGCTACATCCTGAACTTACTCACTTTTTTTTTCAATTCAGAAAACAAAGGTCATAGCCATTAATACTACGGATCTTACCTAGAAGGAGTTTCAAAGGCATTTTCCACTCTCAGAGGTACCTGGTAATAGGTACTCAGTGAAAAGAGGCTGCTGTTGTCCCTGATCTTAAAATGCTTCGGCACTTTTTGAGAAACAGAAGCAGAGAGGCCTGTTTTGGGTCTTTAGTCTTGTAGTTTCTGGGCAGCCTTCTTGGGCTCTGAGAATCAAGCTGCCCATCTTTCTGTTTTTACGAAATTGCTATCTTATCACTGTGGGACTCTCACCTAGCATCATAGGGTTGCTTATAAGGTATATCTGCCTTTAAAAGCCACAAAGCATTGCCCAGCTTTTAATTCTTCTACTGCTTTTTAAACTTATTTTTCTAAAAGTGGGCTTGGACGGCAGCTGACATTGTTTGGAAGGCTGTTCCCGCTCACACTGAGGGACCTATAGCGACTCTACTGGCTGGGAGCTCTCAGCAGCAACTGATGACTTGGAGTTAATTTGTATTCTGCCTGCCTCCTGTCAGTGCCACAGTAGATGTAATCGGCGGAATACTGTGAATTCTAATTACCAGAAGTTAAATTAGCAACTAGGGGACTGCCTGTACTTAGAAATGATTTCATCAATAGCTTTGATAATTGCATTTTCCCCCTCACAGCAAACGAAATTTTTTAAGGAGTAACCTGCTTCAATTTCTACTTGGTAATTTCAGAAAATGTAATGGAATTAGGCATTTCCTCCTCAGACCTGGTTATTCTGGAAATCATAGTCCAGTGAATATTGGAGCTTTCCCAGTTTCTCCTCTTCCTTGGGTTCTTCCTTTTCTTCTCCATCAGTCAATCCGGTTTCAGCATCATCATCCTTAAGGGCCTATGATGAGAGGGAAAAAGAAATTCCAATGAATTTTCATCAGAGTCCAAATTAAACTAGCCATACAGTTAGACCTCCAAGCTGTTTGAAGCAAGCACTAAGATGCTGGACATCTATTTGTTTGACACATTCTCATTGGCTGCTAACGTACACATTTAATTTTTAATTCCACTTGTGCATGGACCTTTTCCCCCCAATCAGCAAGCAACATGGAAGCAATGGAAGAAGCCCCCTCAGAGTATAGCAAGCGAAAATGTAACATTGTTGCAAGGAAAATGTCAACTCAGTTTTATTCTTGGCTCTGATTACATTGCCTCTTTTTTTTTTTTTTTCTAGTATGATAAAACATGCTTGTCTCCAGGCTGGGTTTCACATTCTCGCAGCTGCAGAGGTGCTCTGCATCATGTAAAACATCATTTGTGCATGCAGTGGAGAGATTCGTATGGAATGCATGGCCTTCTGTTGCCTTATTGCTGTGCCAAAGATGGCTGAGTGACCCTCAGGAAATGTAAATCCTTTGTGTTTTCACATATATAATTGTAACATTTAAGGAAAAAGGAGAAAACATGCCGCCAGCAAATGCATGTTTAGAGAGTAGTTCAGCCCATTTCCAGCTGAACTTTACCATTTCATTTTCATAACAGCTCCTCAGAAAGCTAGGCTGAATTAAACTGATTTGAGTTTATTTAATATCAAAGCCAAAATAGTCACGTGTGTAATTTTGGTAAGCCTCATGTGGGTATAAAAAAATTAATTTTGCATTAAAGAACACGGGCCATGGTGCTAGACTTAGCAAACCTATTCTAAGCAATTAAGTATTCTAAAAGGTAGAATATAAATTAAAATATTTGAGAGATCACCATGTCATAAAATATATACATTTTTCTGTATTTTAAAAATCAAAGTCTATATTATTTTCTTAAACTGTAAATATTGTGCAAGATATTTCTACTGCAAAGGTTTATAATATTGGAAGATTTCTTTATGGGATGTATACATAGTCATCCCTCACAATTAACAGTTGTGAAAAGTCTCATTTTTCTGCTCACTAGTATGTTTGAAAAATTTAAAGTTATCTATATTAGCCGTTCATATATTTTGTTCTGGTTGCTGTCTGTACATTTCATTTGGGCATTTACTTTACATTGCTTGCTTTTATTTTTTCAATGGAGCAGATGTTATACCTATTTCCTTGTAGCTATCATATTTTTGTTGTGTGTATGCTGCTGTAGAATCTCAACAGAAATCGAAAGGAAGCATATGAACAGTGAACTGCCCTATTTCTCTAACCGAATTGAAGAGTCTTTACTATCGTCTAACTATGGTCAGCTCCCAAGCTGCTGTGAGAACTCTTACAGAACTTGAATAGGAGAGGTTTAGCCAGGCTGCAAAGAGGCCCTGGGCCATCACACCATGGCTCACCATCTTGCTATTCCTGTCTGCTGTACACAGACCTTTCCTCTGCTGTCGTCATGCTCAGGGCAGGCGCTCCCTGTCCTTATCACTTACACAGAGAGCGTTGGTGGGCTTGAAATGGCAACCTCCATTTCTGGCTCCTCCCAGCTAACCCCACAATGATCCCCCAAATCCATTTGCAGGGAGACTGTCATAGCACATTAGTTCTGCTCTCTGCTCGGAAGAACATCTCAACAGAGCTAAGCTGTTGTCACATGTGTCACCCTTTGTGCTTTTTGACACATCTCAAGAGTCTACAATGAGTCTGAAAAATTGAAAATTATCATTTTCAAATGTGGCCAGCCCTATGCCATTTAATTTAGAAAGATATTTAATTGATTTATACTTGGGCGCTTTGTTGAATATTAAAATAATTTCATAAGAATTAAAGCAGGAACTGCACAGCTATTGATGAATTGCCTTAAGATGACTGAGTCTGACTAGAACACTTTGGGCAGTGACCTCCATTTGTCCTGGAGAACCCTAGCCAGGTACAATCATACATATATAGAAATTGTGGTTTTGGTAGTTAACCTCTATGTAATAGTTTGATTATTTTTTAAAAGAATAGAAAAGTCCTTAATCCACCCACTCACTGAAAATACCTATATGTCACTCCATTGTCACACACTTTACAAAGAAAAAAATCATGAATTTAAATACTTTTCAGAAGTCCCCTTTCAGAGCTGACAATTTATATATCATTTTTCAGACCAATGCAATTTGAAATAGCTGAGATATTAAATCTTCTTCTCCCTAAGTGGTTTTTTTTTTTTTTTTTTTTTTTGCCAGAATAGAAGGTGCAGGACAATCTCTGAAATTATTTTGCATGAAATAGGGCTAAATTTTTGACAATTTTTCAGTGCTCCTGTTCGTCACCAAAGTGATTAAGTCTATTCCTGTCCCGGAGGCCTAGCCTCATCAAGATGTACACTGTACCAACACATTCAATTCAGACCTATTAAGTCAGTAGCTATTATAATATCCCGAGAGCAATATTTTCTCTCTCTATAGGAAAAAAAAAAAACTCAAATGAAAAAGCTTGCAAGCCCAGAAGCTCCAAAGTCAGGCAAACTGTAACTGGAAAGCTTTGTTGGGAACATCAGGCCTTTTATAAAGTTCCCAGGCTTAGAGGGGCACGCCTGTTGTGCGCTTTGGAGTTCAAACTTTACCTACTCCACAGCCACCAGCAGAAGTATTTGCTCATTGTAAATTACACTGTTCAGATGGGATTTGGTAAGGCACACAAAAAAGGTAGTGTGAGGGACTGCATTTTCTTTCCTGTCTATCAATGTAAACTTTCAAATCATGTTAGCCCATGTCAGCAATGTTTGGAATGAGACACGTCATCTTGGATGATCAGTTGAGTTCAGCCTTTTGATGTCAGAATGGTAAGCCCTCAGCTGTGGAGCCCAGCCACCGGCATTGATTGGGAAGGTCTAGTAGCAGAAGAAACCTACCGCAAGGGACAGTCCAGAACAGTCATGAGACACAACACAGATAAGGAGGACATAGAAGGAAGAAATAAAAATTAAAATATTCACACACATCAGTGAAAACCATGGAGAAATGACCTTTCCAGAGTTCTGATTCTGCAGGTTGCTATCATCTCCCATGTATGGTTAGTGGTCTCAATATTCAAGATATTAAAAACCATAAACATGGATCTTTTGTAACATATACTGTTTAGAGTTTACTTTTGAAGTCATTGCTGATTTTTAAAGGATTATTTCTTGGTTAAAAAAACCTTACTAGAGAGATACATAGCCATGAATGTTGAATTTTGAATTTCTGGGAGTTTGGAATGGATTGAAGTAATAAAAACTTATTGATTGCCCTAAAGCCTATAGAGCTTCAGGAGTCATAGCTAAAATTTTTCCTATCTGTCCTGACTTTAAATGAGAGAGCCATTGACTGCTTTTATTTCCCTTATCCATGTTTACTGCAATATGCTGCTTAAAATATTTTCAAAACAGTGTTTAAAAATAAATTTAATTGGTATAAGGTGGAGGATTATGAGATACCATGTGACAAACCATTCCTCTAAACTCTATTCTTCATCCTTAGCCTTCTTTATAAGCCATTAGCTACTTTTGTAAGGATTGGTATAAACATATACTACCGATTACATAATTATCATTTGGGCATGATAATTTCATTTATTACAATTATATTTTATTCTTTACAATTAAAATTTAAAAAATATGCCTAGCTAAAGCCCCAAGTATATATAATTATTGACTTAAAGTAATTAAAACCATTTTAAGTGGTTGAAATTCTCGATTCTTGGCTATACCACTAAATTATTATAAACTATCATTGACTTTCTCTTACTGTTTCCTTATTTGATTCATATTCCCCTGTCCCTACCCATCCAAAGGACAGGGACTAGATGGAAAAGCAACGTCAGGTTTATACATGAGATCTTGGTCATTTATCCATGGTGTAATGGGAATAATGGCACTATGCCATCCATTATAGTATTACATAATATAGAACAAATCCACATATGAAAATACGATGTTCTTATCCTAGAAAGAAATGCTACAGTTACCACGTAAGAATAATTAATGCTTTTAAGTGTTAATTTCAGGACACACACACACAAAAAAAATCACAATTAAAATTTATGATAATTATAAAAATGATAGTACTATATCTTCAAGTTATTGTTTTTAAAGATATTGCTAAAATAACATTCTGTTTCTATCCCATGTTCACCAAGGGACATTATTTCTATACTTATTAATAAAATGTTTTTAAAAAATCTATGATCCTGTCTAAAAAAAAAACCCTAAATGAATCAAAAAGAAAAAAAAAAACCATCAGTATTAAATCCTACTTGCTCTAAGCCAAAATTTGAGTATCCACTTAACAAATTAAATGAAGAGAAAACTCCTTCTTAGTTATCTGTAGTTGTACATAAGCTTCTGTGACTGATGAGAAACTGCCAGAGAAATTGAATCTTTTTACCTTGAGCTTAGGCCAAATTCTGTGAGCATGAGAACAGACTTCACATCCATTCTGCAGCTCAAAAACCAAGCTAAAGTACAGGGAATGAGAAGCGAGTCCCTGGAACATTTCTGTCAACAGACACGACAGCATCTTTGAGAAGGAGTTTAACACGCAAACTGGGAAAGAACATGAGTGAGTTTGTAGGGAAGTAGGAAGCTGTATGCATGTACTATGAGGCTTGTGTTACCCCCTGATCAAAATCCACTTAGATTCCTGTGCTAATGATTCAGCTAGTAGTAATTATTGCTATAAAACAGTTGGGAAAACTTTCTATATGTGTTCCTATTTGGAAATAAATAGAACATTTAAATTATCTGATAATAAACAATAATTACAAATATTTCTATAAGAAATCTTTACATCCCATTTCATATGAGTTAAATTTTCTTTGGAAACATATAATGTAAACATTATCTCCCAAATGAAGAAGGATTTTGTACTTTTTATTAAACTTTACATGAACTAAGTTGTCTTGTTAACTTAGTTAAAAATATACATCACCACCAAGGACACCAAACACCTCTATGCATGGGAATATTGCTTGGGTTATAGGTTATTGACAGCATTATATTATAATTATGATCACCAATTGAGGAAATATAATGTTGCCTTTCAACTCGGTCTTCTTTAGGACTGGATCCTACCTCTCTCCATCACAGAGAAATTATTTCTGGCATCTGATGGCTGAGCAGGCAGGGTGGGTAGCAATGTTGGCATTTAGAAAGTGTGATAAATAGTTTGATGAGAGACTCAGGACAGTGGGTGAGTCAGAAAGAGACCCCTGTCCAAGATGGAAAGCACTCAGGTACCTTGTATTATAGTTCTATTTTCTAAAAAATATTCTAAAGCAATTAAGACTGGCTAACGAGATGAAATAAAAATGTCCAGACATTATCTTATTATGCCAGGCCCATGAACATCTACACCTGATAATGTAGAAGTCCTACCTTGGTATGTGTTTATGTGAGAGAGAGAGGAGGGGAAGAGGGGAGAGAGGGAGAGAGAGAAGGAGGGAGAGAAGGAGGAAGGAAGAGGAGGAAGAGAGAGAAAGGAAGAGACTGAGGAAGGGGGAGAGAAAGAGAAAGGAAGAGACTGAGGGAGGGGGAGAGAAAGAGAAAGAGAGAGAGAGGAAAGGAGAGAGAGGGATAAGGAGAGAGAGGAGAGAGAAAGAGAGAGAGAGAGAGAGAGAGAGAGAGAGAGAGAACCACTGTACCTTGTCTACTGTACTTTGGGAGACTGAGAAATGCCAGAAAGGACTGTCAAGCATCTCTACAAAAACAACAGTTGCCACAAGTTGTTCATTTCTGTAAGCATCTGGTATAAAAGAACAAGACCCCCCACTGACTGGTGACTTCTCAATTGAAGAGTCTGTGCATAGGTACAAAGAGTGAGTGCATTACCTGATCTTTCATGGTCTTCCCTAAGTCTTTCACGTCTTTCATGTTAATGGCATTCTTTCCTCCCTTTTCCTTTCCCTTCTTCTTGTTTTTCTTCTTGAACAAACATTTCTTACAGACACAAAAGCAGCAGGTCACGACTAAAAGGACTGCAACTATGGCTATGGCAATTAAGGCCCACGGTGGCACTGAAAGAGAGAAAACAAATATGAGAACATGAGTATCAGCAGTGGAACCAGTTAACCCAATGTGGCAACGACATCTATCCCTGTGGTTGGATTTCCCCAGCACTTGTGCTCCAGTGGTGTGGTCCTGGATGGTTTTATTGGCTCTGTGGCCTGGGCCTTGATAGTCCTTCTACATCTATCACATGCCTCCTTTCCCTTATGCTCCAAGCTAATTTCCATTTTTCATCTCTTCATATATTCAGAGCTCTCCAGCCAGTTTGCTGAGTTTGAACACTGCTTTCATATCTTGTACAAATCCTTTCTCTGCCTCAGTTTCCTCATCTATTCAGTAGAGGTTAAAACTGATAGGTAGCTTAGTGAGACTTATGAGAGTTAAGAATTAAGATGTAGTGGCCAGCATGACAAAAGCTTAATTGCTGTCAACTGAAATTATTCATCAATCAAATACTAGATGCTATCTTAATATCTTCTGGCACGGCAGAACGTGCAGACATTAATCACACAAACAGGAAACCAAATGTAAAAATTATAACCATATTGAAGGCAAGAATTAAGCACCTTGAGAATATATCATGGAAAGATGTGGCTTGCTCAGGCAGAGGTTATGTGACTCTGGCCTGATTGCTTAGCAGTTATTTCTGGTTTCCTCTCTATCAACTGAAGAATATAGTGGCAGCCATTCCCTTTGGTTGATTAAAGTTACCAGATTAAAAAAGAAACTTAGAATGCCATTCATCACATAGCAGGAGCTCAATTAATGGTAGCTATCATATTCAAGGCATAGGATTCAGTGATGTCAAGAATCCTTAGAAGAAATGAGATTTATGAAGAGAGATATCAAAAGAGAGATGGACATCCTGAACAGAGCTCAGTGAGAATGCACAAGGGATGGAGAGGAGGAAGCGATAAGGTTTGGATATATCCCCAAAATACACATTGTCCAAATTATTGTCCAAAGTGCTAAGAGTTAAAAATACACCCTTATTTTAGCCTCTGTGTACAACTTGCTTATAAAAAGCTGAGTTTCGTGGGTACATTTGAGATTTAACTTTGATTGGAATGGAATTATTCATGATTCAAATCACAGTTCTTCAGATCTATCAGAAGTAATTAGATTTGTCTGTTGTAATAAGAAAAAGACATTGGGCACTGAAATAGTAAGAAAAAGCATAATTTTCTTTGAGCCGCATAAACATCATTAGTGCCAATGATTGTTGAACACAAGTCAGGAGTACTCTGATAAAGTAAAAACACTTAAAATCAACCTCTCTTCAAAACAGAGAATCCACTCTTGCATGCTCTCTCTGCATTTAGCGTTGTACTGAAGAACATCCACTCTGCATATTACTGAATATTAGATACTAACCTAAGGACATATAAAATTACAACTTTTGATACCATGCTTACAGCTACAGAAATACTTGTGGGAACAGTAGAGATAAGCACACACCCTAAGACATGACTTCCTAATGTTTTCTAACCTATTTGAACAAACCATGCTTTTTTTTTTTTTTAAAGTGGAAGTCGAGAATTCCTCTCAGCAATCAAAAAGGAGGAAATCATGAAATTTGCAGGCAAATGGTGGGATCTAGAAAAGATCATTCTGAGTGAAATATCCCAGAAGGAGAAAGACAAACATGGGATATACTCACTTATATAGACCTATAAGATATGATAAACATAATGAAATCTATACACCTAAAAAAGATAATCAATTGAGCGGACATGGGGTAAGATGATCAATCCTCGTTTAGAAAGACAGATGGGATGTGCATTGAACGTATGACAGGAGTCTACTGAGCGTATCTGAAAGACTCTAACTAGCAGTGTTTTCAAAGCAAAGACTCATGACCAAACCTTTGGCAGAGTACAGGGAATCATAAGAAAGAAGGGGAGTTAGTCTGATGGGGAAAGGATAGGAGCTCCACAAGGACCAAATATATCTGGGCACAGGGTCTTTTCTGAGACTGACATTCAACCAAGGACCATGTATGGATATAACCTAGAACCTCCACTCAGATGTAGCCTGTGGTAGCTCAGTAACCAATTGGTTTCCCAAAGTGAGGGGAACAGGGACTATTTCTAACAGGAACTCAATGACTGACTCTTTGGTCTCCCCACCCCCGAAGGGAGGAGCAGTCCTGTTAGGCCACAGAGGAGGGCTTTGCAGCCAGTCCTGAAGATACCTGATAAAACAGGATCAGATGAATGGGGAGGAGGTCCCCCCTATCAGTGGACTTGGAAAGGGGCATGGTGGAGATGAGGGAGGGAGGGAGGGACTGGGAGGGAATGAGGGATCGGGACACGGCTGGGATACAGAGTTAAAAAAATGTAACTGATAAAAAAAAATAAAAAAAAAGGAAAAAAATAAAGTGGAAGTCATTGCAAGCTTATGCAACCAATGACACTATTCATATGCCTTCACTTAGAAAATTCTACCTTTGATGACTGAATTAAAATCCTGCCATGTGTGAACAGGAGGCTCTACGTTCAGTGCAGGCAAGACAATGTTAATAATGACCCTTCATTCTAAATCTCATAAATTATTCTCCCAGTTGGACTTCTCTGATAGTCTCTCAGAGAGCTACATAAAGGCCTTGTAAATTACAAAAGACAAGACTGAGATGATTTGACAAGTTCACACAAAGAAAATTGTTGGTAAGAGCAGAGGAACATTATTTAATAAAAAAAAAAGTTAAAGAGAGAGGAGCATGGGGGTTACAAAAGAATTCTGAAAGAGTGCAACTAGAAGGTGATTTCAAATCACTGAAAAAGTTTTGCTTTATGACCTTTGTCTCCTCAGGCATTACTAACTGCTGTATTTGCTTTCATTTGATTTAATGTGAAGGTTAATTCTAACCTTAATTATAATAACTAGAATTTTTCTCAAATTTACTAGTACCTTTAGGTAGAATTAAAGAAATTTCTTACTCTATTTTTTTTTGTATATCTGTGAAAAGCCAATAATAATAATGCAAAAAATAGCCATTTTTAATAAATGGGATTTTTTTGAATATAGTATTTATATTAAAATTTTACTTTATTGAATAGAGAAGTGGAATGTTCTAAATTTAGTAAGTTTACTAAAGAAACTTCATCAGCGGCAGTCACTCAGTTCGGTTTTAGTGTGCGAATCTCACAGAACGTACTTTGGATTATTGAAAATATGCTTATTATGGTCTAACCACTGTGTCCAACTTTAGCCACATTCTTTCCTTTAACCTCCACTGCAGTTTTGTTCATTATCACTTCAGTTTTACAAAGAAAACCTCAACGGATTAGATATATTGAGAAATTTAAATGTCTCTAGGTTGTTCACCTACAAAATGTGTAAATGTAAAAAAAAAAAAAAACATACAGAGGAAAAAGTCACGTCTGCTTTTGAGGCCTTTTTAATAGGACATTTTTAATGAAAAAAAAAACATCCAATAAACCAACCGTGTAGAGTGTGGCCGGGAGCGATCTTGTCAGTGTAAACACACTTCCACCAGAACACTGCTGCTGGTACCATATTCGGCTGCTGCTTACCTTTACTACCTACTTACAAATGAAATTTCAAATCCGAAGTTTTGAAATTTAACTTTATTTATTTATTTATTTATTATAATTTATTCACTCTAAATCCCCATTGCAGCCCCCTCCCTTGTCTCCTCCCAGTCCCACTCACTCTCCCTCTTCTCCCCCTGTGTTCTTTCCCTAGTCCCCTGATAGGAGAGGTCCTCCTCCTTTTTTATCTGACCCTAGCTTATCAGGTCTCATCAAAGCTGGCTGCATCATCTTCCTCTGTGGCCTGGCAAGGCTGTACCCTGCCAGGGGGAGGTGATTAAAGAGAGGCCACTGAGTTCATGTCAGAGACAGCCCCTGTACCCCTTACTAGGGACCCACTTGGAAACTGAGCAGCCAATGGGCTTCCTTTGAACAGGGTGTCTAGATCCTCTCCATGCATCCTCCTTAGTTGGATTATTGGTCTATGCAGGCCCCCCTGGACTCAGATTCAAATCCAAATTTTAACATTTAACTTAAAGGCTTTTAGCAGAAAATAATAAACAATGATGAAAACTGAAAATATTATTCTTAACTTTCCAGTCAATGAATTATTTTTTCCTATATTTCTTGAACTAAAGATAAATAGATACATGAGCATCAAGCTAAAGAAAATGTTTTTTTTTTTTTTATTTTTTATTATAGTTTAAGTTAGACTAGTGGTAAAAAGGAAAAAAAAACAGCCACATGACAATGAATATCCCATTGCTTAGAAGTTGTAAACAGGTTACAGATATTGGGACATCTTTGCTCATTCCTACCCGTTTTATGTGTGTTATATTTTGGAAAGCTGGTCTTTCTTCTCTTTAGTTATCTAATATTTACTCTTCAGGCTTATGACAAGCATTAGCAGTGACAGTCTTTTGAACAGAATCAGTAGATACATTTGTTAAATCTCAGTGGGATTACTGATTATATGCTATAATGTATTGGGTGGTATACAGAAAATGAGAATAAAATAATACATTGGCATTCAAAATATTAATCAGTATTGTAGATCTGCATATACTTAGAAAACATTTTAACACATCCTTTTCCTATGCATGAAACACACTTTCTACTGATTCAAAAGTTAGGGGTTTGTTGTTGAGTATTTGTGATGTAAACATTACTATTGACAGAAACACAATTAAAATATTAGTTACCATCTTGAAATAAAATTGTTTCGACATGTCTTTAATTGAAAAATAAAATAGAATTGTTCTCTCACTAAGAAAGATTATTCTTCTATGGAGATGGCTATAAACTGAATAGTTAAAAATATACTTATTTAATCAAAGACATTAGTGGGTACTTACTGTATGCAGTATCTTTTTCTCAAGATTGGGATACAAATTAAGCAGGGCATGTCTAATGATGTACATTTGTCTTTTAATTTTTTAGTGTTTATAAGGCAGATGTCAATTGCTTTCTTAAAGGAAGCTAATTTCTCATTTTGCTAAGTTGCTCCAAGAAAATAACAATGTGCATTTTAAGATGGAACCTACATAGCTTAGCAGGCACCGGTGTATACATTTATGTTGCATGCACATATCTATTGAAACCATCTGGTAACTAGTCTTCCCAGAATTTAAAAATCCACAATGATATAGCAAAACATCCTTTGTTTTCTCCAAGGGGTGTTTGGCACAAAATAAATTTTAAAGAAATTATTTACTTAAGGGACTTTAAAGAATTTCTTTTTTTTTCAACACGGGTACTTCAAATAGCTTTTTCTTTAATATAGGTTGAGAACTATAAGTTAAAAGCCCATAATTGTAAAGCTATTTATTGCATAGAGTACATTTTTCAAAAAGAAAATCTTTAGCGTTCCCCAGTAACTCCACTGGGTGGGCATTTGGGCTCCCCAAATCTAAAGCCATCACAGTATATTATATTCAGAATTACAGAAGCAGTAATTCATACAGGGCACCCTGTGGCCCAGGGATGCTTCAGTAGGTAGGGCTGCAACTCTGCTTTCCACAAAATGATTTCTAGTGACTCGGAGATCTGTGCATAGCTTGTAGAAACCCACAGAGCCATATATACCTCTAGTAGGAGCAAGGGCTCTCTGCAGTGTTCTCCACATCTGGCTTTTTTGTGGGTTTCTAATCTTAGCTTCTCAACTCCAATTCCCTCCTTCCTCTCTCCTCTTTCCTTGGCTCATACTTCCTGCCCATCCTCTTGTAGATTTACTCTTTGGGATCTTCATGTGGGTCAGGGCTATAGCTCACTCTTTTTGGTATCTCAGGCTTGATTTTGTTTTGACAGGCTGCTCTTCATTTGTGCCAGTTACGTTACCATCCATTATCTTAAGAGATCACCTTAAACTTAGGTCCCTTCATCCCCCTACGATGGGCTGCTGTTATTTTCTTCCTGGGAAATATAAGCTCATTCATTTACGCTACTCTTAGACCAGCCAGGAACCTCAATATAATTTTGTTGCTATGGACACTGTAAAAACTTAGCAGTAGTTCAGGTATTTTTCTGTATTTGATGCATCTCTATTTGTTCAAAGAAAGCTTTACTCCTGCCCTCACATCTCTGTAATGAATTTTGTGAATAAATTCCAGACTTGTGCATTTATATGTCACTAGAGCTTTTTTGTCAACATCTAGTTTACCGCAAATTATCCATCATCTTTCTATATTGTTATGGTTCTCCAAGATGAAGAATACAATAGGAAAATGGTTATTTTGCTATTAACTAGCAGGAAAAAAAATTCTATTTCAAGCCTTTGCTTCTGAAACTGTTTATGAATAATTTTTAAAAATACAAGGATAATCATCTTATAAAGATTCGCACACATAAAAAAGCAAAGCAAGTTTTGTATTTTAAAGCTTTTTATAAATTGTAGAATGCAAGTGGGAGAAAGCACTGGATATATGTGAATTAAGATATCATTAGTCACCTCTGGAGACAGACATCAAATGCAAATTTGAAAAAATATACACAGCAGATGGAATGTAATTTCAGATTAAAACAAATAGACAAAGTCAGAATGAAGAATTTCTCATTATAAGGCAAATAGATATAAAGACAAATTTTGGCCCTTAGGTATTTAATACACTTTATTTTCCTCATTTTTTTAGAATAAGTGTTCTGGATGTCTTTTGTAATGATATGCTCAAAGAGTGTTATTTAGAGAATGTTCAAAGTGTTAAATATTCAAGAGAAAAACATAATTGTGTATGTGTGTGTGTGTATCTGTATGAGCCCATAAATTTAAATATGGTTGGTAATGTTTGGTATCCTGGTCAAAGTTTTAATTCCTGCATTCAGGAAAGCATTTGGTTGCAAATTAAAAGCTTACCCCACGCATCTGGGCAAGTTTCATCTAGACTGACCAATTCACCAAGCTCAAGGTCAGTCAACTTTCATTTGTTCAATTTGTCATTAGCCTTTTATCCAATTGGTCATTTAGCCTTTCATTTGTTTTTCCTTGATCAGCTGCTGAGCATTCAAGTTGTGAAGGGATTGTGGGTGCAGAGCACAGATAGCAGAGTAAAGCATGCTCCTTGCCTCTGGACGCTTAGGAATACCCACTGCGATAAAAATGCTAGAGAGAAATAGGGAGTAATACAGAGTCAAAGATCCAGTGGAGTCGATGGGCTGGACCTATAAAAGCTGGGAAAGAGTAAGATAAATAGTTCAGAAATTCAAAGAGGGCTGCACGGAGGAGGTGAGTCTTGAAGTATATTCTAAAGCCTTGCTTGCTACCATGAAAATACTATTCTTAGGACTTCATGTTCTTCTCTCTGTTGCCCTACCCCCTTATTTTGTTTGGTTTCTAAACTTTTAATTTAATTGGTTACTCAGAAGGATAAAGACATCAGAATCTAAATGAGTCTACTTTCCTTGTGGTACATTCATAAACCCTTCACCGAAGGGCACTTACAGTAATTTTCTTAGGGATCCATTTTGTATACTTCCCCACACACCTGTTTCCCTTTTCAGTTTCTGAAAGATCTGTTCATGCAAATATGTTACAGAAGTGATCTGAGGCACCAACCACGCCGTGGCTTTTCAGGGTCCGTTCGCGTTGGTTACTATCAGTGCAGGAGAGACTGATGAGCTCATCCATTTCGGAGGCCACTTAGCACATCAATGCTTGATGCGATGGAAGAATGCTAACAAAGTCTGAAACAATCCACCCAAGGAGTTCCATTCCATTTGGGTGGCTCGAACACACACAAAGCTACGAACCAGAACCAGACAGACCTTGCAAATGGCAGGCTGAATGGTGTTTCTTCCTACATTCTGTTGATGTGTACTGATTGCAGCCTTATTCTACATATCAAATGAGCACTTGTTTTTTTTTAAAACTTTAATGAAGCGGGGACTCTGCCTCTTTTTTTGTACACCAACTCTCAGGAACTGTTACTACACAGACCCTCAGTAAACGTTTGCTGCTTTGATATGCACAAAGCCACTAGCTGTTCTTTAATAAAACTTTACCAGGGGCTCCATTCCCTAATCTGATTCCAGTATTTACTGTGCTGTTGATCAGATTCATATACACAGTGGAATAACTTCAGGCGCTGACGTTTCTCACTGAATGCCACCATTAGTCTTGATAATCAGTTACTTGACTGGTGGCCATTTTATCTGCACACAGATTAATCAAATAATTCTATACAGGTCTATAATAATAGTCTGCTTCGAATGATAAGGCCCTATCTTCACAGTACTGGAAGGTTTAAATTTGATGTGGAAAACGATGTTTGGTCTTTGAGTGGATAAAAACTTTCAGAGGATTTAGATAAGGTGTGGGGCTTGCCCATCAGCCTGCTAGCAGCAGGCTTCTGGAAGTAGTGTCTCGGTAAACAGGAAGGATGCCAGGAGAGTTGGCAGAGGTGAAGGCCATTTCCCAGTTGATTAGTTCTGAAGCCTCTGGAAGTTCATAGCAGGTTTCAATCATTCTGCAGACAACACAATTTTGTAGCTATAGGGAATCCATTTATCTATGAAACTTTTGGCAGGTCTCTCTTAAGTTCTGATATTTAAGTTCAGACTTAAAACAAGTTATTATTTAGTTTTTTCCCCCCTTATGAATGCTAATGTCTTCTCAATTTCTATATCACAACAACAACAACAACAAAAAACTGAAATAAGGCTGAAAACTGAAAAAAGGCTCCTGGATTCGGAGCCTTTTCATGATGGTTTTATTTTGATGCTTTGAACTGGTTAGAGATTTCTTTAATCTGTTTCCCTTGGACATCTTTGCCCAAGGAAAACAATATATTCTAAGAATGGAACATGGCTCCTGTTGATAATTAGTGAGTAATGCAATATTTTATTATCAGTATTTGTTTCTTTTCTCAGCAATTTAATGTTATTAAGATTCAATTTAGTTTTGACAAGAGCATATCAGCTAAAGGGGAGGAAATGTTCCCTGCTCTTTTGTACTTTAAGGCTGTGGCTATAGACAACAAAGAAAATTCTACTTAGTTGTATCATATGCTTTTTGGAAGAATTCTCTCCTCGTACATCATGCATAATTTTAGAAATCCCCATAACTTGGAGAGTTGATTGTGCTGACAGGAACTTGTGTGGCCGCTGTGCCTGAGTGGAGAACTGGACGTCTGGGTCTTTCCAGTCGTGAAAAGGAAACATCAGGCTCATTAATTTCATTACTACACAAAGTGAAAGGCAGACAACCCTGAGAACAAAGCTCTTTGCTTGTCTAGCTATCCACAGGATGTTTCACTTTGATTATCCAATGGATCCCCACTGCTCTAGACCAAACATTAATTTTCTTCTCAAACTGTTGTTTTCTGTTTCTTTCAATATGTTTCACTCCACGGCAATTTCGCATGTCCATTTCCCTAGCTGAAGTGTCATTTTGTCTTTTTGTTTTATGGGCTATAAACTTTCATCTTTATTTTGTGCAACTCCCACAATCCTTGATTTATTTTTCTGGTCTTGTTTTTAAAAGAGCTTCCCTATCTAGTCAATCTTGTACATGGTGGCGTTTCCCTTGGGGCTTATGCTCTTCTGTTTAAAAATGTATTCTTTTGTTTGGAGTTTCTCCGTCTAAGCCTTTGACTGTCAGCATATGACCTCAAGGCCTTGTATGACTCATGCTTAAAATTATTAATAGTTCTTACAGATCTCCACTAAGGATATCGAATTCTCTTTGCTTTCTTTACCAACACTTGATAGATAAACATCTGGTGAATAACATGTATGAACCCTTTAACTTTGTTTTTCATCCACATTTACTCATCATTTTTGACTTTTTAGAAATAAAAATCATTTATTAATACAAGCTTAATTGTGCTCCTTGTCTTCATTGTGGGAGAAGCTATCTGGAGTGATGTGCTCCCTTAGTTTCTATGAATGCTTCAGCAATGCTATTGAATTATAAAGAGGCAGAGAAAGCCCTTCTGAACTATTGCAAAAACATGGCTCCTTTGAACATCTTTAAAAGCCAAATTGCGTCCTATTTCTTCTTACTATTTCAGTCAAAGCTTGATTGAACTTCAAAGCTATATTAATTTTCCAGATATTTCAGAAAAATTGTACAATTATTCTTTATATTTTGCAGCATTATTCCATGATCTCTGCATAACTAGTATAATAGGTTTTATATTTAGAGTTTTTTTTTTCTCCCTTTGAGACCCTTTCACATCATCTCAACTGGTTTGACCTTATATTTCAAGCTGAACACTAAGAGTGATAGAACTATCTCAAATGTTCAGACCAGAACAGTGTGGATCTGAATGTGGTTTCTGTAACGTGATTCTTATTAGAATTGGGATCAGACAGGATTTTGTGATCCAGCGTTGATTCTCTTACCAAATATTCCAAAATTCTTTTGTTGACCACAAAGATAACTAAGTAATTTATTATTTCTAAGAATAGTTTAGTTTTGAGAAACATTTTAGAGAGTATTCCTATTGGGTTTCTTTGAGCTACTAAAAAAGAAAATACTTAATGGAATATAAAAAACCAATTGGTAATGATTATAATAATCATAGTATATACAATATAGATCACACATACAAGAAATACAATAGAGATCATGGATATGCCCTAAGCTCTTCCTTTTTAATTGCCAATGCTTTGATTCTGTTATTTTAACTCTGTGAACCTCATGTTTACTACCAGTATATGGGAATTTACTACAGGAAATGGAAGGAAGTTTTAATCGCATATGTGCTTTGTGAGATGAGATTTTGTATATGAAAATACTTAGAATAGTGGACAACACAAAAGGGAGTTTTAACAATTTTCAAAAATAATTTCTTAGCTTGAAAATACAAAGAAGTTTGTCTGCTTTTTCCCTCTGACAAGTTACGTGAATGAAATATAGACAGTTTTTTATGTGTGATATAACTCCTAATGTTTTCAACATGTTCTAACTTAGGGATATAGCAGAGTGTCAGGCAACATTCTAAAACAAAGATTACTGGCAAAACCTGAAAGTCAAGGCATTTTGATAGTCCTTAAGCAATTCATGGAGAAATGATAGAAAAATCAAACTTGGAGGAGAATAAAGAACAGTCATTTGCAGCCACAAATAATGCAAGCTTCATTAAAACATTAAGGCTGAGACTCAGCCAAACTTTGGGCAGAGTGCAGCGAATCTTATGAAAGAAAGGGGAGCTAGAAAGACCTGGAGGGGACAAGAGCTCCACAAGGAAAGCAAAGAAAAAAAAATCTGTGCCTAGGGGTGTTTTCTGAGACTGATACTCCAACCAAGGACCATTCATGGAGATAACCTAGAACCCCTGCACAGATGTAGCCCATGGCAGTTCAGTGTCCAAGTGGGTTCCATAATAATGGGAGCAGGGACTGTCTCTGACATGAACTGATTAGCCTGCTCTTTGATCACCTCATCCTGAGTGGGGAGCAGCCTTACCAGGCCACAAAGGAAGAGAATGCAGCCAGTGCTGATGAGACCTGATAGACTAGGGTCAGATGGATGGGGAGGAGGACTTCCCCTATCAGTGGACTGGAAAGGGGCATGGATGAAAAAGAGTGAGAGCGGGTGGGATTGGGAGGGGATAAGGGAGGGGGCTACAGTTGGGATACAAAGTGAATAACTGGTAATTAATAAAAAAATAAATTAATTAAAATAAAAAACATTGTAGTAATGGAAAGAAACGTTTTACATCTCTTTATAGTTTCAGTAATTGAATCACCCAGGCAGTGCTATCTGAGACAATGTTTGAGCATAGCAGTCAAGATGTTAGTGGCAAGACTTTACCCTTTCTGTAGGCAGTTAAGCTTGAAAATATGCTTATACTGCCTCATGTGGACACTGTTGTTTATTTTTATTTGTATTAAATATTAGTTTATTCATTTTGTATGCCCTCTCCCTCCTGCTTTCCCAATCCTAGCCTCATTCCCCCTTCTCCACCCATGTCCCTCCCCAAGTCCACTGATAGGAGAGGTCCTCCTCTCCTTTCTTCTGATCCTAGTCTATCAGGTCTCATCAGGACTGGCTGCATTGTCTTCCTCTGTGGCCTGGTAAGGCTGCTCTCCCCTCAAGGGGAGGTGATGAAAGAGCAGGCCAATCAGTTCCTGTCAGAGACAGTCCCTGTTCCCATTACTATGGAACCCTTGGACACTGAACTGCCATGGGCTACATCTGTTCAGGGGTTCTAGGTTATCTCCATGAATGGTCCTTGGTTGGAGTATCAGTCTTAGGAAAGACCCCTGTGCCCAGATTTTTTGGTTCTGTTGCTCTCCTTGTGGTGCTCCTGTCCTCTCCAGGTCTTACTATCTCTTCCTTTCATAAGATTCCCTGCACTCTGCCCAAAGTTTGGCTATAAGTTTCAGTATCTGCTCTGATACCCTGCAAGGTAGAGCCTTTCAGAGGCCCTCTGTGGTAGGCTCCTGTCCTGTTCCCTGTTTTCTCCCTCTTCTGATGTCCATCCTCTTTGCCTTTCTGAATGGGGATTGAGCAGCTTAGCCAGAGTCCTCCTTCTTGATTAGATTCTTTAGGTGTACAGATAGGTGGGAACTTGAAAAGATCATCTGAAGTGAGGTATCTCAGAAGCAGAAAGACACACATGGTATATACTCACTCATAAGTAGATATTAGCTATATAATATAGTATAAACATACCATGTAGACACTGTTAACAAGATGTATTTAGTGCTTTGCTTTCCCTTCCGAACTGGTAAGACCATAGATAATGAGAAACCTACCCCCATGACACTCTTACTGTCTCATAAATATCTCCTGGCATTTCATTAGTAATCATTTTTTATTAAGAACCAACTTTATTTTCCATGCTTACATAGAATAATTCATGAAATATTTGTGCATATAATTTCATTTGGTCAATATTATATTTATGATGGTAAAGTTAAGCTATAGAAAGTAATATAGATCTTAAAAGAGTCTTGAAAAATAATCATGGCCCAATGTCTGGCCTAGTTCTTTGAACTCTCAAACTCTTGTAATTAATCCAATTTGTTTCAAGTCAATGATTTAAAATTACTTAGAATAGAACCTTTGGTCGCTTACTATTCTATTGTTCTAATATAAATGCCTATTTTTTTCTTTTTTCTTTCTTTTTTAATAAAAACCTTTACTTTCTACTCTCTTTCCTCATAATTTTCTTGAAAATAGAACTCTATAATATCCTTTGTTGGTTTTGACTAGAATTATATGAATTCATATTTTAATTTATATAATTCATATTTTAATATGAATTAATACAATAGTGAAGTAGAGGATTTTACTAAGGCATCAAAGCTATGAAAATTAATGGAAGTAAGAGCTGTGCTTTACATTGTGTTTCTGTATTTTACATCAATAAAACGACCAAAGTCAGAGCTTGGCTACTACGGTTCAGAGTTCTTATAGCTGTTAAGCTTTTATGCTTACAGTATCTTGAAATCCAGCTAGTGCCTAGAAGAAATGTAATTATCTCAATAGACTTGTGGCTTTTGAAAATTCTTTTAAAAACTTCAGTAGATGGATTGCTTAATAATGTTTAGGCCAATGCCTTCCCAGCAATGTAAAAGCCTGTATTTGAAGTCCACTTTAATGCCTTTCAGTGAATGACTAAAAATTGGCAAATTTAGTGTGCTGATATGCGCAAATTGTTTGACTTAGGGTCAAATTAGTATCTATGAAAAATATGTTTATTTTAAGTTAAATACTGTTGACTAGAAAGGGACCAAATACTGGAGTCGTAAAACTGCTGGAAAGAAGATCTTGAGAGGGAAACAAAACAACACAGAAATGAACAGAGTGGTGTGTGTGTGCATATGCGTGTGTGTGTGTGTGTGTGTGTGTGTGTGTGTGAAGTACTCACCCAGAGAAGTAGCACACCAGTCTACCTGCAGTACATGAGTGCACTAACTTTTTCAGTCATTGCTGTCTGAAGTCTTCTTAGTCATTTGTAACAAATGGAACATAATTTATGATTGCATTCTACAGACTTCAAAGAGACATTGACTATGTGTTTATGTTAATTGTGTTAGATTCCCCTAAATCTTCTTTTTTTCAATTTATTTTTTATTTTTATTTGTTTCTTTAATTTGTTTTTTAATAATTTATTCACTTTATATCCCGATTATAACCCTCTCCCTCATCTCCTCCTGGACCCACCCTCCTTCTCTCTTCCCTTATCTCCCTTCCCTAGTCTTCAGAAATGGGAAGCCCTTCTCCCCTACCATCTGACCCCAGCCTATCAAGTCACATTAAGGCTGCCTGCATCCTCTTCTGCTGTGGCCTGGCAAGCCAACCTGCCTCCCACCATGGGAGAGGTGATCAAAGAGTGGGCATCAGAGTCCATGTTAGAGACAGTCCCCTGCTTCCTTTACTAAGGAACCACATGGAGACTGAGCTGCCTGTTGGCTACATCTGAGCAGGAGATCTAGGTCCCCTTCATGCGTGGTCCTTGGTTGGTGCATAAGTCTCTGCCCAGATTTGTTGGCTCTCTTGGTCTTCTTATGGAGCTCCTGTCCCTTCCAAGTCTTTCTATCTCCCCCTTCTTCCATAAGGTTCTCTGCACCCTGCCCAAAGTTTGACTGTCAGTCTTAGCATCTGCTTTGATCTCATGCTGGGTGAAGTCTTTCAGAGGATATTTATGGTAAGCTTCTATCCTGATCCCTCTCTTCAACTGCTTCCCGTGTCTGTTATATTTGCCCTTCTGAATGAGAATTAAGCGTCCATCCTAGGGTCCTCCTTGTTATTTAGCTTCTTTAGTTCTGTGGATTATAGTATGATTATCCTGTATTATATGGCTAATGTTCACTTATAAGTGAGTATATACCATGTTTGTCTTTCTGGTTCTGGGCTACCTCAAGACCCAGCTATAGCACTCTTGGAATATACCCGAAAGATGCTCCACCATTCAAGGACATTTGCTCAACTATGTTCCTAGCAGCTTTATTCATAATAGCCAGAATCTGGAAATAATCTAGATGTCCCTCAACAGAAGAATGGTATAGAAATTGTGGTACATTTACACAACAGAATACTACTCAGCTATTACAAACAAGGAAATCATGAAATTTGCACACAAATAAATGGAACTAGAAAAGATCATCCAGAGTGAGGTAGCCCCTGGGTCTTTTGTTTGTAGATTCACTCTGGGCCCTTCCTGAACCAGAACATGCTGCCCTACACCTGGTTTGTTCCTTTCCATTATCAGGCCTCCACTTTGGGATGCTTAAACTCTGTTTTATATGTAAGAGAGATGAGAAATAAGAATATGGCTAGGAGCTGGGAAATCTACTGTGAACTATTTTGTTCTTTGGCACTTTTTCTGGTTGTCCTTTAGCAGCACAACTTGGAGGAGAGGAGAAGGTGAGGAGATTGGGAATGGTATACCATCTCCAGAATAGTTGAGCTATTTCAGCTCCAGCAGCCCCCAGGAAGTGGCAGAGAAATCAGCTGGCAGGCCCATGTCCCCACACTGTCAGAGATATCAGGTGCTGTATTTATAGTGTTATGTGGGTGAGGAGCACAGACATAGTCTCGGAGACTACAAACATGAAGACAAAAGTTAGCTTAAAGATGCATGCTCTTATGATCTTTCATAAAGGACCAGCAATCTGTGGAGTTGGTCATGCAGCATGGTTGCATAATATTTACTGCAAAAGTGATCTTGGCTGTATTCCTTCCTCACCCCAGCACCACCGAGTAACACTGAGCAGTTTACAACAGCAGAGGCTAACACCTACAGCTAGAAAAATACAAGAGAATCATGAGGCTGGGATTAGAGAAGCAGAGTTTTTGTTTCATTAGGAAGTCAAGCTAGCTACCGGTTATTTTGAGATGTTTCATAACTTCCCAGGCAACATTCCAGCTGCCTATGAAGTGAAATGGGCTCCTGTGAAAACAGTAAGGCATAATAAGATAGAGACTTGTTAATCCCGACCCGTCAGACTATGACCAATACACAGCAATGGAAAATAAATCCCTGAAAAGTTTGAGGAGTTGTGATTGAGTGTTTTGCTGCTTCGTTACGAAGCACAATCTAGTGCTAGTGGATTAAGATTAACTGTCCCTTTGGCATTGTGTTAGTGGAATATTATTTTGAATTAAAAGTGTTTGGGATTGAATTTTAATAAATATGAAACTTAATAAGGGAAACAATAAAATCAAAATAAATTATAGACTTTAATTCCACTTCATCTTGTTATGATATAGTATAGAAAGTGCTAGATATTTGGAATGAAAGAATTCTAACTTTAAAACTCTTGAAGTTTTTCTTCTTTGAGAATTTAACTTTATGAAAAGTAGAAATAATGATATCACAGTAATAATTTTTAAAAGTACATAAATTTTATGTGGATATCTAGCATTTATGGAATTCAATAAATACTAGATCTCTCTAACATTTTGAAGAGTAAAGATTAGATATCAAATTCTTCTCTAAAATATAATAGATTTTTTATTATCCTAGAAGTACTCTTTGGAAATATTTAAAATGTTTACATGTAAATATTCAATTATATCCAATCTTTTAGGCTTCTTTTAAAAAAATTATTCTATTTTTCTCTTTTACAAATCAAGAAAAAGAACATTGCCCTGGTATAACCTCCACAACCTGAAGGGAATGTGATGATTTGGAGTTAAACCAGAAAGAAATGAACATTTGAATCTTAGAGAAATCTTAGATTTATGAGAACTAAGTACCTATTTCCCATGACAGGAGACTGAAAAAAAATAAAGATAGCATAGCAGCAGAGATAGATGATATAAGAACAGGGTCAGGGCATTTCTTAACTTAAAAAACTAATGACTGCTGGACTGAGAGAGGAAATGAAGGGTGTTTGCAGGTAGCTCCAATCATTCTTGTGGAACTATCATGCACTCTGACACAGCATCCTACTGTTTTAAACTCATAAGCATACTACCTTTCCGCATTACACGTGCTTGAGAAATCTGTAGGAGAGTATGATACTTCCAAGCACTAACGACAGGTTGGTGCAGTGTCACTTAGCGATTGTGTGAAGTGGCTAAAACTCAAACACTGAAGATATTCCTGGGCCATTTTCAATAGTTTAGTATTTGGGGTCAAGAATTTCTCTAGGCTTAAGGGACTCTTTGAGTGATCCTCAAGTTTTTTTCTTCTGATCTCATGATGTGCAGATATTTCAATAAAACAAAGTTATTCTTTTCCTCTTTATGGCTTAAGGCTCAAGTCATCTAAGAGGAAAAAAAAGATTTTTTTTTTCTCTAAAAACAAGAGAATTTATCTCAGGAAAACAGTCTAACAATACTCATGTGGATGGAAAGATTCTTTTTTTCTGGTAGTAAATTTTTTTAATATAATTTTTTATTTATTACAACTTATTCACTTTGTATCCCAGCTGTAGTTCCAACCTTGTCCCCTCCAAACCCCGCCCTCCCTCCCTCATCTCCTCCCATGCTCCTTTCTGAGTCCACTGATAGGGGAAGACCTCCTCCCTTTTCATCTGACCCTAGCCTATCAGGTCTCAGCAGGACTATCTTTCATAGTCTTCCTCTGTGGCCTAGTCAGGCTGCTCCCCCTGCAGGGGGAGGTGATCAAAGAGCTAGCCACTGAGTTCATGTCAGAGACAGCTCCTACTCCCCTTACTAGGGAATGCACATGGAGAATGAGCTGCCACAGGCTACCTCTGTGCAGGGAGTCTAGGTTATCTCCATGCATGGTCCTTGGTTGAACTATCAGTCTCAGAAACGACCCCTAGGCCCAGATTTTCTGGTTCTGTTGCTCTTCTTGTGGAGCTCCAGGACCTTCCAGGTCTTTCTATCTCCCCCTTTCATAAGATTCCCTGCACTCTGTCCAAAGATTGGCTATGAGTCTCAGCATCTGCTTTAATACCCTGCTGGGGAAAGATTCTTATTTTCAATTTTTGAATAGACTGTGATCTTTGGCTGAGGATGGAGGGAAGTATATTAAGTTTAGAAACTTTAGGGCATCATGAGGCTAAGTGTGGGAACAGTAAAGTCTTCATGCTACATACTACATAAGGTACAAGATACAGTCCACGGGGACAGTACACTAGAACAGACCTAATTTTGTCTTGTAGTTCGTGGTAACTAACCCCAAGATACTTAAGCATGAGAACATGTCAATCTGAACATTAAGAAAGATTTATAAATACTTATTAGTAGCCATTTTAGCCCATTAAAAAATTGGCTGTCACTACTAAAATAGCACTATGCCATAATATTCACCACATAATATTATAGCTGCCTGCATTGTTAAGGACCACAGTTGTCCTCTATTTTGCCATTCCCGTGCTTTATATGCCTAATTTAATCTTTATGCCTAAAAGTATTATACTGTGTCAATGTCATAGGAAATTCCAATTAGTATCCAATACTGTGAATGTAAGGCTGGCCCTGTTTTAAGTGCAGATCTAGAAATTTCATTTTCTTGTAGAACCATGAATCTATACCATCTTCAGCTACCATTCTCCCTTTAATTGGAGGAATGTAAAAACAAAAAGGAAGCTACAAAGGAGAGGATGGGGAGAAAGTTTCAGTGCAGACTGATAACTCTTAGTTTTGTGTGTGAGAAGCTCAAATTTTTCCCAACACAATGAAATGCACTCTTTTCCCACTATCAAAATTGAAAGTCCCTTACCCTAACATTTTCTGTCCAAATTGCTCAGAATTCTTAATACGGCACTTCATTTTCTCTTCTATCCCTCATGTACATATATTTTGAGTTGCCTTCAAGGAACACACGATTTTACATTCATCTTCTTTACTATGAATTTTCCCATACAATTCCATAGGCTCTAATTTCATCAAACATTACTGTAATTCAACTCAAGTTAAAGGGATAAACGTGTGATAAGCACTTACAGCTAACTAGCTGAAGAACTATGAAGTTCTGGTGCCGTGAGGGCCATGATTATGTCTTTTCTCTTTTCCAAAGAGATAAACTTTATACAAAAACTAGTGCTACTCATTCTTTTCTAACTTCCATTGGTGTAGGCAGTGATTTTTTTCTTTTTGATTGGATATCAAAGGCACAAATAATAAAAGTAAAAATAGGAGAATGGAACTATATTTAAGAAGCTTCTGCTCATCAAAGAAAAATATTCACAAGCTACTTATCTGGCAAAAAGCTAATATTGAGAATGTATTAAATATCCAAAAGAGCTGGCCATCAAAACCCTCCAAATAGGTCAAAGAACTAAAAATAAAGATTTCGAAAGACATGCAAATGGCCATATATATGAAAACAAAGAGCCGAGTCTTACTGATAATCAGGGAGCCGTGAATCAAAATCACACATCTCACTCTGGTGAGAAAGGCTGTTCCCTGAATGCTAAAATAATGTATGCTGCCCTGGATACAGAGAAAATGCAACTTTCCTTGTCTGCTCAGTGCTTTCATGTCACGTGGACCGTTTGAAGGTCAGACAAGATGCTAAGTCAGAAAACGAAACAAACAAACAAACAAACAAAAAATCCAAAGCCTGACATCAAAACACCACCATAGTCATTTTAAAACAAGGAAAATTGAAACATTCTTCTTCAGTGTGGTCCATAGGGACAGGCAAACTAGTCAGGCTCTAAGCTGATAGAAGTAGAGCTTATAACACACCCCATGTATCTGTTGGGGAAATGTCTTTGGTGCCAGTCTCAAGGTTATTTGTCATGGCCATGACCATTCAGAATCTTCCCAGGAAACTGCGTTAGAAGAATTTTGTTAGGAACATGACCTCTGTTGGAATTAGGGCTAACGCTCATATTAGCAAACTTTGATCTGAGGTTTCCTAAGGTCATTTAAGGATGAATCATGGAATATATGAGAACATTAAACAATATCTCATCTCATCTCATCTCATCTTATTTTATCTTATCTACATAAATGTTCTGATATGTCCACTCTGAGATAAAATTAAAGTGTGGGACAAACAAGTTACATATGTGGAATAATTGGTTTTGGCAGAGTGTATTTTTTCTTTCTTTCTTTTCTTTTCTTTTTTTTTTTTTTGCATCAGACATAGTAACACACCTTATATTTTAAAGATTGGTTCCTATTGTTATCAAACTTTTGTAAGGATACCCACCGTTAATAGTGGTATATTTCTTTGGATCGAAAGATCTTGGAACAAATGCATGAAGAAAATACATGTTATTATCATAGGAGATGATAAAGTATTCAGTGGAACCTGTAATTTGGCACAAACAATTAAAAACCTCACAAGAGTTGGCAGGAAATTGTGTTGAGAAGCTAATGGACCTTTTCATTCAAATGCCAATCTAAAGGAAGCACAATGACAAGAAATTAAAACATATTTCCCTGGATATATTAAAGTCAAGCTTGGGCTACAGGATTTTACAGTGAGTCAAAGACCAAATTTTCTTTCCAGGCTCCTATTTTGAACACCGAATAGATTTGAATTGTATTATTTAGAGTCAATTAAGTACACCTGTGCTATTAAAATTGGAATTGCAAATATTAATAAGGAAAATGTGTTCCATGAAGATGAATTTGTTGTGCTGTTTCTCCCATTGTCTGCATGATTGCATTACAGAAGTGTAAGGCAGTCATTTGCTTTTAGCTTTTAACTGCAATCGTGTCTTTAATGCAAATTGTGTCCATTTTCAGTGCCATAATGTAGTGGCAGATAGATCATGCCTCTCTGGTAAGATATTTTCTATCTCTTATCTTAGAACAAAAGGAAACACTATTCATCTTGCACTCTAGGTATATATTTTAACTTAAGATTTGCTTAAAGTGAAATAATCGTAACAGGGTAATAATTAATGGTTATGCAGCCTTCTTATTAACATTCTTTAGTGTTCATTACATTATTAGATGTCTTTCTAAGAGTGTGGCTAAGCAAACACATTTGGAAATCCACATTACCCATTACAATGGTTAAGCAGAGATTTACCACTATACCTACCTCTTTGTGGTGGATTTAAAATCTCTACTGTAACAGATACACAGGCACAAAGAAACTTGCTTTAAAAAACCTTCATCTGTTCTTGCAGAAGGCTATTGGTCTTGTAAAAGTTCTATTGTTTGTTAAAACAGCTATTTTTAAAAATCTACTCTTCGGTTTTCATGTAGAGATTACATCATATACTATATCATATGATATACATAGAGTATATCATATACTCAGAAATAGTAGACTAGTTTCTCAGGGCATGACGATTTATGGTGAATTATGATTAAATTAAATCAGTGTTTGGAATTTCAGTATTTCTCTCATTGATTGGTTTACAGTTGGGGCAGAAGACCCAGTATTGCTAGTTAGAGATAAGAGAAATCTGCAGTTAAGTGTTTTCTTCTCTTATAAAAGAGACGGGCTAGCAGTTAAAGGAATCCTTGACCACCACCACCACACCACTTCCAGCTGAATTACCATGGGAGCATACAGCGTTTGGAGCTACCACGACTATAATTTTAACCAATCAGAGTGATGGCTCAGATTTGTTGCAATGACGTGTAAAGGATCTCGGAATTTATTTTCCTGAAATTTCACTTCATCTGAATGAGTAAAATGTGTTATTATTGAAGTTATACATGTTATCTAGGATAAGTAAACTCATGCAGCAGTAACAAACAAGCCAAGTCTCAGGGGCTGGGAACACACAGGCCTATTTTTCACTCGTGCTTCAACAAGGCCTCTGTGTATTGTAGTCACTTAGGAATCCAAGCTGATGGGGTAGGAGCATCTCTAAAGAGTATGTTCTGGATGGTCTCACAACCGCAGTTGAACCCCATAGCCCCAAAGTGACACTTATCTGCTCACAACTCACCTCTACAACTAATGTTACACTCTACTTACAAGAGGATAAGAAAGTACAACTATATTGTGAACCCCAAAATACAGTTAATCAAAAATACATGTGGAAAAGGTGCTAACAGCCACTTATTCAGTTTAATATTAGTATCCTGTTACTTGCAATGGAGGGATCCTGAAGAAGATGATGGTAGTGATCATGTTACTAATGAAAAATGATTAAATGATCATATTTTAAACTATTTCCGGTATTATATGTTAATACATTTAATGTTCTTTTATTAAAGCACTTTTGTTATTACTATTCTGATAAAAATGGCCTCAGAAATGTTTCTTCTTGATGTTTATATAGAAGCTTATTATGATTTTAATGTACTTAGTTAAACTGTAAAGTTTACTTGTGTACTGTCTCTAATAATTTTGATTTTCAAATAACTATTTATCTATTTATATACATATACATACATGCAAAGAAACATATATAATGTTAAAAATATGTGTGCAAATTCTATGACACTAAAGGTAAATTAAAACAAACAAAAAGTTTACTAGCAGGGACTTACAAGTTTTAATTCAGTTAGTTGAAGTTACCATATTGGACAAATTTTGAATCAATTTTCTAAAATCACAATGTTTGCTCTTTTATTTTAGTAGACATAAGACCAAGATACTTTTTTATGAATTACTAAGCCTGAGGTCTCAATCACAAAGAGCTTCAGTTCTATTTACTTGGGAGTGACATAAGATTGAATACACTATTTACTATGCATAGAAAGAAGTAAGCATTTGTAGCCCAAAGCTATTTATATGGTAGGTGCTCAAGTTCCTTCTATACATAGTGCATTCAGACAACTGTAGAGAGCTATCCATATATCTGTGTGTGAAGATTCAACTTACTTTCTATTAGAGAACCGATTTCCTAACAGTGTTTGTTGACTTACTGAGGGTGAACACAGGCTTGGTGACTATGGAAGTTTATTGGGCCCACTGTTTCCACTTTTTTTTTTTTCTTATCCAAGCAAGTTCTAGGGAGATCTTTCTAGATTTCCTAGACAGGTTTCTGACTTCACTCTCTTCAATTCAGATTTTAGAGTTTTAATTGAAAAAAGAAACACTTTTCTGTAGACATACAGCCATTGTTTTGTAAATATTGGCTTAATTTTTCTTTAGAAAAATGACTGCTTTCTTGTTCTCAGTTGAAGTAATTTGATTGTCATTGGTTCTGGTTCCCCTTCTATAAAGATGGATTTAAGTCTCAGGTCTGGTTGGCTCCTCTGTTGGTGTGTGACTCAATCACTGTGCTAATTGCCAAGACTTAGGACTACTGTGACAAACAGTGGTTCTAGAACAGGCAACAGAGAACACAATTTTTTTCATGTTTTTATTGATCCATCTCTGCACTCTGTACAGTGTTGGTACATGGATATTTGTTGAATGAATGAAAACGAGGAAACTATGGTCTTTAAACTGTTATGTTGATTGTGTGTAATCCTCGAGCTTCTAGGTAGCTAGTCTGCAGGAAACACATGCCCATGAAAAAAGTCATAACTGCATAAATTCAAGCAAAAACATGGAAGAAAAAAATGGTGAGTTCTGTTGATATAATTTGGGTTTGGGGATACAGATGCACTCACTCCACAGAAGACAGTGGGTGTGAATGCTTGTTTCTAAGACTCAAACATTTCCCTTAGTACTTACTTATTCATGTTAGATTAGGTTTCACCAAAAGAATATGAATTGCTAATGAACCATTTTATTATTTGGACACTCTTCTAGCTTTGGGCTATCATAATAAAATGACCCAAATCACATCATCTCGAATTTACTGGCTTGAACATTTCATTTGCAAATATTTTATTATCGCTGCAGAAGACAATCTGTATTGCAACATTAAGACCATTTGCAGAAACTACTAACATTATGCCTGAGACTCTCCTTCAAACTTCATATATTTTTAGTGGTTTCTTCTGGACTCAAGCAAGTTGACATCTGATGATAAATCAACTTCAGTGAATGAACTAAGGAAGCTTTTGATAGAGATATGAGGACTATATTCAATAATGGAATTATAAAAATGTTAATTATGGAAAAGAAAAAAAACAAAGTAAATAAAATGTAATTAATAAAATAAAAAAAAGATATAAAAAATAATAAAAATGTTAAGAGAGGATTTTTAGGGTATAAGCTAAGAGCTCTAACATGCTGGGAGATAGAATAATAGAGAAAACAAACATAACTAACAGTGGTCTTCTCTGGTATGACTTCTAGGAGAGGTCAGCTCTTGCCCTGAATTTCTTTTTTACCCATATAATGGTATCTGTTTGTCACTGCTTACATTTTTTAATCCTGCTTGCTCTATACAATCTGTGTGATTTTGGGCTAGTTTGTTTCTTTAAAATGAAAAGTAGTAGCCAGTCACACAAAAGGATAGTGAGAAAAATATGGCTATCAAGAAGCTGTGGAAGTGAGGGTATGTCCTTTGTGTGGATCCCTCAAATAAAGGTCTGTGTGATTTTAAAAAAAAATTCACAAAGATTAAACAAGATTATTAAGGCAACACACTCAAATGCTAGGAAGTAAATAACAATTATCGCTATTTCCAGCTTTGTGGGTCAACCTCTTCCTTGTATGACGTCTTTAAGAAGTCCCAGGTATACCGATTTATATTATCCTGATTTGGAGATGAACTTCTAGAAAACAAGCTTCAAAACCTTGATATTTTACATTTCCATTTAATTTCTCATCACCTGTTGTTTGGATGAAAAGTTTTAAACTTAGTTTTTCTAGAACAGGGCACCTTAAATTACCTGTCTATCCAAAGGAATAAAGTTAGCCTCAAGGTTGGGCATCTGCTCTTGCCTGCCATATTACCTGTCTGGGTATCTCTAAACATTCCATCTGACCTTAGCTCCTACTTCCTTCCTGGAGGCAATCACCATTTCCCACTGGCTCAAAATGTCTTGCTGCCATCTGCTTTAAAAATGCTGGTCTTCCTCCAAACTCCTGAGTGGGCTGTTAGTACATTTTCATAGCTCCATATCTCCTCCAAGATCTTTCTTCTATGGATGGATTTGTTTCCTTACAACAACCCTTTCACATATTTCGATGGAAGTTTGAAGAACAGGTCGAGGGAAGCAATAAATGGTACAGCAGTAACCCTTCCACGTTATTTCAAAGCCTAAACAGCTATAGCAATATGCTTGGGAAATTAGCCACTCTTTTTTTCTTTTTGTTTTCTTTTTTAATATAATTTTTTATTTATTTCAATTTTTTCATTTTGTATTCCAGCTGTAGCCCCACCCTCGTGCCCTCCTAATCCAGCTCTCCCTCCCTTATCTCCTCCCATGCTCCCCAGTCAACTGATAGTGGAGGACCTTCTCCCCTTCCATCTGACCCTAGCCTATCAGATCTCAGCAGGACTGTCTTTTATAGTCTTCCTCTGTGGCCTTGTCAGGCTGCTCCTCCCCCAGAGGGAGGTGATCAAAGTGCTGGCACTTTATTCATGCCATTGAGTTCATGTCAGAGACAGCCCCTGCTCCCCTTATTAAGGAGCCCATTTGTAGCCTGAGCTGCCATAGACTACCTTTGTGCAGGGTTTCTAGGTTATCTCCATGCATGGTTGTTGGTTGGAATATCAGTCTCAGAAAAGACCCCTGGGAATTTTGATTCTGTTGCTCTCCTTGTGGAGCTCCAGAACCTTCCAGGTCTTTCTATTTCCCCCTTCTTTCATAGGATTCCTGCACTCTGCCCAAAGTTTATGAGTCTCAGCATCTGCTTTAATACCCTGCTGGGTAGAATCTTTCAGAGATCCTCTGTGGTAGGCTCCTGTCTTGTTCCTTATTTTCACCTTCTTCCAACGTCTATCCTATTTGCTTTTCTGAGTGAACATTGAGCATCTTACACAGGGTCCTCCTTCTTGCTTAGCTTCTTTAGGTGTACAGATTTTAGCATAATTATCCTATATTATATCTAATCTCCACTTAGGCCGTTAGTTTTAAAAAGAAGATATCTTCTTTTTAGCATTCTAAAATCTATCTTCTTTTAGCAATCTCGTATTGTCCATTTTTTTCCCCCATTTCACCAACCTATTTGATCCTGTCTTTTGGGTATAAAATTAACATTGTAACTCTATTAATAAGGGGCTCACATTAAAGACATTTTAAAAAATATTTTTGGTTTGTACCCATTGTGTATGTGTGTGTGTGTGTGTGTATCAGAGAGAGAGAGAAAGGGAGAGAGAGACGAGTTTACCTGTTTTATTGTGGAGCACCACATGGAGGGAATTAAAATCTACAATGATGATTATGAGGTCTAGTAGGTATAGTTCTGCCTCTGTTAGATTAAAAAATTGGACTCAACTACCAAACCAAAGCTGCCCTTCTAAACAATAAGATCTTGATTGACCTTCATTTTATTTTTTGTAGTTCTCTTCCCTCCAATAACAAAGTGAATCCACGTTATTATATTTATTATATTAGTTATATATCTTATTATATTTGTTAGCTATATGAACATCAGCAAATTGAACAATTAGATATGATGGAGATTAAACAAGCACATGTGATTAAAAGCCAAAATTCATTATCTTAAATCATCAGAACAGTGTGACTATTTTGGATCAATTATGATATATATTCCCAACACCTAACTTTATAGACAATACAAAAACAACAACTAACATCCTCTAATGATCACCTTGGCCTTAGGTTCCTGGTGCTATAACATATTTTTTAAAAGGACATTTCCAAGTTTTTCTTCATAGTTGGGAAAAATGATCATGTACTTTGTAATCTACAGAACACAGATTTATAAAACAACAAAGTTTATATTTTTAAAATCTGTCAAATGAGACTTTCATTTTCTAAAACCTCAATTCAAGCTGTACTTTCTCAATAAAAGCAATTTCCCCTCCAATGTTGCTCTTACTGTCTTTCCAGTGGGTTCTCTTTCACTGTATGTATTCCCAGATTTTATTTTACTATTATCTCCTGTGCCGTTTGAATTCCTTTTCGGCATTCTCTAACTATTTGAATGTGCTCTGTTAGCTTTCTTTTTTTGTCTAACTGTGAGCCTTTTGTGGAGCTATGCTAGTGTGTCATAAGCGTGTATTGTGCTGTAGCTCTCCCTCCCTCCCATTGCTGTGTATTCTAGAAGATGTTTATTGCACAGCAGGTATCCATTTAATGTTGAGTGACCTACTGCCAACACGTAGGTGGATGCAAAATGTCCTTTCATGTGTGAAAGGAAGATATGGTTTTACTCTTTTCAGTTGCTGGTGGCATAATAAAATCCCTCATGTCTTTGGTAATTCTCCAGAAACTATTTCTGTCACAGCAAAGACAAGTGAGTCATTAGCTTTGTTTGTGTTTCTTTGCATTATTCCCTATATATCTCAACAGTAGTTCATTAATTTTAATAATGTTTATAAAAATAAGAATTCCAAGATGAGCAAAGCTATTGTTTTCTCATAAATTGTTTGGTTTGCAATTTTTGATATCAGTGAATCAAAAAAAGGTGCTTTTAAGTAGGTGAAATGAAAATGTGGTTTCATACAGTTGTACATAGATAGCTGACTGCTCTTATTGAAGTCTAAGTCTCACTGGGAGAAGGCAGGAAGCAAAACTGTTCCCCAGAATCCATGACTTTCCCTTTCCCTGACTTTCATGACATTTGGGATTAGACACAGATACCAAATTTTAAAATAAAAACACAATACCCCCTCCATTAAAACTTCCACAACTGTACTTTTTCATCTCAACACTTACTCTTGTAATACCACCAACAAACAATGTGTCTGTCCTCCTTATAATGAGCTCATGTTCTAACCATTGAGCTAGTTATAATAAAAGGGATCTAACGTTATCTCGGTATTTTGAATACATATAGTAGTTAATGAAAAGGACAAATGATTACAGATTGAAGACATGGCAACTGCCTCCAATAGGCCACCATGATCTGAATAGCTTCTCCCTTACTCACGTGTTGAAACCTAATGTCCAGTGTGATAGTATGAGGTAAGAGGTCATGCTTTTGGTGGTGACTTAATCCTGAAGGGCTCATGGGATTACACCCTAGAAAAGGCTGCTCTAGACAACATTCACCTTTTTTTGCTCTGTCATTTTCTATCATGGTAGATGCTGTTCGGGTGCCATCTTGGACACAATGTCTGGGCCTTTCCCAGACACCATATTAATTGATTTCTTGATTTTGGGCTTTTCAACTTCTTCTGGTGTGAGCCATAAGTTAAGGCTTTCTATAAAGGGTTGCAGCATTAGGAAGGCTGAGAATCACTGAGTTAAATGATCACTGAGTAAGAAACCACACTGAACTTGATTAGACAGTAATAGGAGCTAACTTCTGGAATCTCTGTCTCTTAAGGGGTTATTTGAGAAAACTCACTTTCTTCACAGTAACAGTTATCAAAGTTTTATATGTATCTTTTGTTATTACTTTTCATGTTATATTTTCTTATGAATGTTACCTCATATTCGCCTGCACAAATACATAATGTGCTGTTTTCAAGCCAATGTAAGGTTAGAAGTTATTTACTTCTATTTGAACTTTCAAGCAACAAGCAAGGTAATATTTCTAAAATCATGACTTCTACACAGAGGTAGGACAATTTCAGAGTCATTCCTTTGGCAAGAAAACTCATTTCTCATACTAGATCTCACAGCCATAATAGCTGTCATTCCCATGGAAACAGTTTCTAGGAACTGAGTTTGCTCCCGTAACTGACGCCTACTTCATCAGATGAAATTTTAGAATAACTTTTAAAGTATTCTTTCCATTCTTGCCATAGAAGTAAAGAAATGAGAAAGGAATCTTTCAGGAAAAAAAAGAAAGGAATTCAAAAGTAAAATATCTGCCAAGTCTCACTAGCTTGAGGTACTATGTTGAAATGAGAGGAGACTTAGGATAGGTTAATACAGGGCAGATCTCTTTAGCTTTATGATTTCAATACTGCTGTTTTCTACAGCAGGAGGGGAAAGAAAAGGAAAGTTTCTACAAAAAAGGAAAAAATGCAAACAAATTAAGAAAATGGGACCATGTGGAAACTTCTCCAGTATCATTGTTACTAGCAAAAAAGGCTTTAGCAAACAGCAGATAGTAGGGGCTCACTGATATGAGGAGCCAGCCATGTGCTGACCAGATCAATGAAAGCACCTGAATTTTTGGCTAGGAATGGGAGTGAACACTAAGAATTAACAGCAGGTAGCACTTCTCTGCAATGGCTTACCATGTCCAGAATGGAGTTAAAATGAATTGATCAATTTGTTTTAACACATTTGAAAATGTGGCTGAGAGTGCTTCCCGAAGCTGGCTAAAAAGCATAATCCTTTTCCTTAACTTGATGATGGTCCTGTAGGATTATGCTTTTATGGTATATAATTTATTTGGCATTCTAAACTTCAGTAGGGGTATTTTTGCCACCCCATTCCTGCTGGCATTTGCCCATCTCTATTCTTTCTTCTCTTGCTCTTCTCCCTCCCTTTCCCCTTTCCGTGCTAACTAAATTTCCACTGTTGCTTTTGTCTTTGTTTGATGGCCCTGTTAATGTTATTTTCTATTTCTGAGATAAGGATACTTAGCATGTTTATGGAGAAGTTTGAAATTAACATTTCAATTAAAATCTAGCCCTAATGAAACCAGCCTGCCACTCTGGGGGAGCTACAGCTTTCAGAGACCTCCTGCTTGCTAGGAGAAAAGCTTCAGGGTCCTTGTGTTTGGAAAGAGAAAAGCAATTCCATTTTTTATATTGATGGTACCACTTTAACAATCCTTATGTCCATCCAAGACCCTCATTTTGTTTCTTCTTGAACTAATTTTCGTCCTGTTGTTTTTTTTAAAGACAAAAGACAAAAGGGATCTAGTAAGTATTCTTATCTTAATTTATCATAAAACTTGCATCAGTATTAAAAAAAAGAATTCCCTTTACATGATTTTTTTTGTTTGACCCTGAGAAAAAACAACATGGCTTATTTGTATAATTTAAGCTGTAGAGAAAAATATGCAAAGAAATAAAATTATCTTCAATCTTTACAGCTTAAGAGAAAAGTTATGTTACTTATTCAATGTAAGTTACATACAAGTTACATATGAAGATCAACACATAGTCCTACTATGGGTAAATGGGAGGCAGAAACAGTTTATTATGGATAAGAGCTTGTCTGAAATAAGACTCCCAGGCCTATTACGTCTGAATCCTGCTGACCTTGGTGAATAAACTTTCTTAACCATCATCAGTTCTGTGTATGCTGAGAATATTGCTAGGCTCTACCTCAAAGGGTCATTATAAAAAATAATTTAAAAGAAAACCAACAAAGCCAATAAAACTGAGCCCTGGGGGCCCTGCAGAGACTGATACCCCAACCAAGGACCATACATGGAGACCTAAAACCCTGGCTCAGATATATCCCATAGACTCAGTCTCCAAGTGGGTTCCCTGATGAAGGGAGCAGGGGCTGTCTCTGGCATGAACTTAGTGGCAAGCTCTCTGACCACCTCTTGGGGTGGTGCAGCCTTGCCAGGCCACAGAGACTCCTCTGTGCAACCAGTCTTGATGAGACCTGATAGGCTAGGGTCAGATGGAAGGGGAGGAGGCCCTCCCCTATCCGTGGACTAGGGGAGGAGTTTAGGGGAGAAGAGGAAAGTAGGGTGGGATTGGGAGAAGACAAGGGAGGGAGGCCACAACTGGGATACATATTAAATAAATTGTAATAAATGATAATAATAAAAAAGAAAAATAATTATCATGACACACACTCAGGGCACTGGCAGATTTTATGACATTGGTCATACTGCATTAATGGTTTTCCGATGGACACTTGAAGAAGGGATGCCTCAAGGTGGCCTAGCCAGACTTCCCTTTGCTCTCACACAATTGATAGAGACCTATGTGGCCAGCAGGAAGTAAGGAAACAGCTCAGGTCTCTGGCTTTCCTGTGCTCTCTCCTCTGCCCTCCTGGTCTGGGAAGTGATTGAGACTAACTGGGCAAAAGGAGGCAAAATGATCTTAGCTTTGGTTCATATACCCATTGCTTTGTTTCCAGGGTTGTTGAAATAAAGAACCACAAAAAAAAAAGTGGCTTTAAATCAAAGAAATGCACTCTGGCATAATTCTAGAGGTAAGAGTCCCAAGGTCAAGGTCATTCACAGACTGTGCCATCTCTGAAGGCGTCAGGGGAGAACTCTTCTGTGCTGTTCTCATAGTTGCTGCTGGTTTGTGACAGTGTTCCCCCGCTTATTGATCTATCATTATGATCCATTACTATGGTTTATAACTGTACGTTACCACTCTACTCTCTCACTATGAACTATCACTGCACTCTATCAAAAGTGCCACTGCACCCTCTCACTGTTATCACTATGAACTATCACTGTGTTCTATCACTAGAGGATTCACTGTGGTCAGCCATTGCGGCCTACCACTGTGGCCTGTCATTATGAGTCATCGCCGTGGCTGCCACTGTAGTCTATCATTGTTCCATCATGGTGGTCTTCTGCCTTGGTCTACCTCT
Organism: Meriones unguiculatus; assembly: GCF_030254825.1. NCBI lineage: Eukaryota > Metazoa > Chordata > Mammalia > Rodentia > Muridae > Meriones > Meriones unguiculatus. Next base: position 116,962,880 of record NC_083350.1, read on the forward strand.
CTTACCTGGCTCCATGACCTCTCACTGTGCTTATCCCTGGGATCCAGCACCATCATAGGCTGCTTCCCCTGTCATCTGATGTACTTGTTCTTGTGTGTCTTAGTGTCTGTGTCTCACCTCTTAAGGACATTGGTCACGAGGAGTGAGTGCCATCCTACCTGGTGTTAACTCAATTATATCTTCAGAAATACTATTCCTCAGTAAGCTCACATACACATACAGGTGTTGCGGGCTTGAACTTGCCTTTCTGAGAAGATAACTCGATTTCTAGCACCCACTATACGCTTTACAAGTCAAGGAACACATTTCCAATTTCTTAATGCAGAACAGTTATTCCTGTTTACCAACATCACTTAATTTCTAGTTAAGCACTCAAGGCAAAAATTTATTAAACAAATCAATTTGTACAGTATTTTTCGCTTGCCTCATAATATTCCCCATACCATTCTTTCACAAAGGTTAGAAAAGTCCTTGGAGGAGCGGGAAGTGTGCAGGGAACATGGCTCTGGGGATCAAGGCATATCTCACTTGTTCAGTCAATGTTGTCATGAGTTAGACTCAGAAAACTGTTGTTATAACAGACAACAAATTTCACCCTTTCAACTATGGCTAACATTTTCATTATTAGGATCTAGAAAGTTGTATTTTATAGTGAAGTTATGAATAGTTTTGAATGTTCACTTTTGCCAGACAGATGAGAATCTTAATGAATTCAGGATGGTTTTTTGAAGCACGAGGTTTGCCTATCTTTATTATTATTGATTATACTTCATTCGCTTATCTTACTCTTTACATTTTGTGTTCTTTTTAATTTCATAAAGGCAAATGCATTCTTTTTCAAATAAACCATTTATTCCTCTCCCCAATTTTGCTTCTTCATCTGCCATTTCCTGCTACCAATGCTAGTCTTAAAGCTATCATGTTCCGTAATCAGATCGATCCGATACTTACCAGATCCTAATTATAGCCCCTGCCTGTGACACCAAACTGAGATCAGACACTCTACCTCCTAACTGGTTTTCTCTTTTAAAGCAAACATTACCAATTGGAATAGCATCTTCACCCTGGGATGCATTGTGTTCTCACACTCTAGGAAAGGGCTCATTCTGGAATTTATGGGATGTGAACTAATTACCATCACCAAATGAAATCTTGGAAGTTGCTGCTAGAATGGGACTTCTTGATAGTCAACTGATCCGGCTTTCTGGCTCTTTTAATGCCGCCTGGACTGCGTAGAACCTGCCTGAGTACATTCAGCCTCTATAAACATGCTGCAGCTCGCCTTGGGAAATCACAGTACTTCATAACCATAATCGAGCACCACTAAAGACAGAAGCAAAACAAGAACCACAAAGATGTTTCCAGTTCAAATCTTTCCAGCTCTGTACAAAAGTGAAGGGATAAAGTCAAGGGCATTGGACAGAAAGGAGGGGGTCTCCGGTATTTTTTCATAGGGTGAAACAGAGCTTATTTTCTCTCCCAGGCTCCCTTTCTCTTCCAGATCTGTGATAAGCAGAGTTAGAAAACTCCATCCACCCTCACCTATAAACCATGCCCTCACAATCCCCTCCCCTTGCATGCTGAAACACATGTGACTATATGATGGGTCTGCCATATGGCAAAGGGAAAAGTGACTTCCAGGTATAACTCACATCCCAATCACAAATCAGTTGTAAATGAAGTCATCAAAACAGAGATGTTTCTGGGAGGGCTTAATTGCTCCAAGACCTTAGGACTGGCCAGGCTCTTCCACAGGCGAAAAAGGTGTTCTCTTGCTGGTCTCGAGGAAGCATACAGCCCTGTTATCATTATCTGCCTTTGTATGGCCAGGCAGGAGCTGAGGGCCTTAGCCCTACAAATGTTAGAACCTGAGTTTCTCCAAAAGCTTGGGAAAGCTTCAGGAATTGTCTATGTGGTTCACGTTTTTCTATCTTGTGGCAAGGACCTTGTGCAGAATACCCTGTTAAACTGTGCTTGACTCTTAATGCATATGAACTGTGTGACACTGAAATCCCCAAATCTGTCATGTTTGTGGTAGTAATTTTTATGCAGCAATAAAAAGCTCCTATGACATCTCTCTATACACTAATTTTTGCATATATTTGTAGCAGGAAAATGGTTTATGTAACTCAGTTTGAGAGTTTTGCAGTACCTACTCAGTAGTAGCAACATACAAATTGTCTATGTCTCCCTCCAAAATCTTTAGAATATTATAGAAGATAAACAGTGAGAATATAAGAGGGCATGCATCCTGAGCACAAGACTATAGAGAATCTAATGGCAAGGAGGTTGTGACCAAGGAAGTTAGGAAGAGAGTAAAAGTATGTTGCTAGATAGTCTTTGCAACACAGTGTAGTCAAAGCTAATGTGACATGTTTGAATCTGAGAGAATCTATTCTACATAGTGCATCAGTGAACTGTTGTCACTGTCTCTCAGGTCAACAAGTGAATTCTGCTGCAAAAAGTATTAGGAATTCATGAAAAAACTAAGGTGGGGCTATGTGGTGGCATTTGGAAGTAGCCAGGAAAATGACTTCTGCCTATGGAAGTAGCGATCTATTTTCTTCCACTGCATTCTATTCCCCATCTCAACACCTGTTTAACTTCTCTTTGTCTATGAGTGTGGGCTGTAATTCTTCTCGTAGTCTTGTGGGAGAGAACGGGCCATATTTATTATCTGAATGTTCTCATTGTAGTTCTCAATTCTTACCCCCTCATCCACTTCCTGTCGATCAACTCTCCACTCCAGCTCTCTATGCAAACAAGGGTTTCCAAGGTCACTAAGGAGCCCTTTATCTACTAGATTTTTCTCTTGTGATCTATTTGCAGCACTTACCACGCCAGCAAGCTTACTTCTTCTCATGACCAAAAATAGTAACTTGGCTAGCATTCTATTCTTAAAAAGTCCACAGAGGTTTTGAGTTTGCAGATGACATCATGACCAACTCAACAAAATATTACAATTTCTTAAGAACCAGAGTCAAGCTTTTTTCCTTTTCCAACTTCGCCACTGTGTGTACTCTCTCCATCAGTCTCTCTTCTAACCATATTCTTCTGTGAGGATGCTCATGTTGGTCAGGGTGAGAGGACCTCCTGTTAGTTCTCTGCTTACGCCAGGCCTTTTTAGTTTCAGGCACAGTTCAAAGGTTTCCTTTTCCTTACTTCCTTTCCTCCTTGCTATTTTAGACTTTCTTCCTTTGTATTTAGTGTACTTGCAGCTCTAACACATGCTTGGAAAGCATGTATGCAAATAATAATTAGTTGAATTATAATTCAATGTATTATAATTATAATACAGGCAAGGGCCTGTACCTAGCACTCAGAAAATGTGAGTGTTCATGACAATGGTTATTGCTTCTCTTCTACTAGACTTGAAACACAGCCAAGTTAGACTGAATGAGTTGCTTTTTGTTTAAAGTAAACATCACAGCACACATTCAGGTCAACTTTCTTAGAATCAAATTAACCGTTTTTCCTCAGAAGTTGTCTTTACTTAGCTTTTCTGTCATTTCACCATTCTTTTCTCATAGCCCATATTCATCTCTTCATCAGCCTCTCCACATATATGTGAATTTGGTAATCTAAACATTTATTTCTGCTGCTCATTTTTTTTTTGTTCTCTTACATGTGGGCTTACAAATCATTTGAATCCACTTACATAAGCTGAACTCATATATAGTCAAATCAGACCTCAGGGTCTACTTCTGCATTCTTCTTGCATTCCCTACTTTTTCCAGGCCTTAGAAAGGACTGTTATTCAGAGTCTCTGTAATTACTTTCATTTTCTCTTTCCTTCACACCTTCAGCCATAGCCACACTGCCTGTCAGCATCATGCTCTATGTGTCTGTCACATACATAATTTCTTTCCACTAGCAATTTTAGGTTTACTCCAGGGTCCCTTCAACTGCCTTGTTCTGGCATGTCTCTCTCTCTGCTTCTCCCTTCCCATCTATCCTCCCCACACACTGCTGCCAAACTGATACCTCCCAAACAAGAGGACAATTGCACCACTTCATGTCTATCTAATTTCCTTAACCTCCCACTTTTAACCTAGTTAACCTAGTTTCTAGTTGCTCTTTGAGGACCCATCCTCAGATCTCATGAGTTTTAGCATACATTCTATTTTCACCGTGCCCATGCTAATCTCTTCTATTCAATTACAGTGACTGCTGTGGTTTGAATGTGAACCCTATAGGTTTACGTATATGAACACTTGGTCCTCTTTGGTGACATTGTTTTGCAAGGTTGTGGAACCTTTAGGAGGTAAAACCCTGCTGCAGGAGTGGATCACTGTAGGCTGGCCTTGTGGTTTTATAGGTTGGACCTCCTTTCCTGGTCTCTCTTCCCTTCTTGATTAGGGGATACACTGTTACCAACTGCGTCTAACTCTTGTTACCTTGTCTTCTCTTTAATGGACTTTCCCCCCTCAAACTATGGACCAGAATAAACCTTTCCCACTTTTAGTTATACCTTGTCAGGTAGTTAATGGTAGAAATGAGAAAGCTACATAGCACAATGACTCCATTCTTGTACTCCCCATTAGATGTACATTTGTGACACACACACAAATTGATGTCTTACTATTTTTAAGCATGCAATGTGTGATATCAAGTATAGAATAACTGGCCAGACACTTCTCAAGAGGTCTGTAAACAAGATGACATGACACTTTCTCAGCAGAGATAAGTGTACAGATGCATAATACTGTAATAGAACCATGTTTGTATTTGTATTTGTATTTTTAATAGAATACGAGTTTGTATTTGAATCAACCTGGTTCTTTTACCATGGAGGCATGTGGCTATCCAGAGATGGAGTAATGACATTTATGATGTGAGCAGACCATGGACTAAGTCAAAAGAATGGGAATTAGAAGCATATATCTAGTCTTTAAAAGCATCTTCTAGTTCTGAGAGGACAACAATGTTGAAAAGGTGTGCTGTGCCAAGATTAACAGAAGCTTGCCAAATAAGAGAGTTTAAAATTCAGAGGAACTTGTATGCTCTGAGCTCAGCAACAAGAATCAAATGGACAACATATGTTCAGTAGACTGTCCATAGCTGTAGGGAAATCTCGTAGTGAACTCTAATAATCATAACATACACAAGGTCAAAGATTAGAGCAGTGTCACTGGACACACAGAAAAGAGAGGGAGCAGAGAACGGGGCAATGTGCCTGGCTCATTGGTTGGAGAGATGGACACAAAGAAGGGAGAATAACAGATGATAGCATGCTTCTGAGCCTTAGGGCAGAGGAAGGACATGTCTGTGTTGTTGAAGAAATGAGTTCCTCACATGCTGAATTCTGATGATGGATGTAGGTAAGGGAAAACTTTAGAATTATTTCTCTTATTTTGTATCTTTTCATGTATCATCCTTTCATATCTTGATTTATTGTGTATTTAAATATATCCCTCAATTGTTTACTGGGTTGTTCAAATTTTTTAAAATAAATTTGAAAAAATCCTTGTCACATCTATGCATTTTGGATACTCTCTGTCCCAGTCTATGACTTATTTTCATATTGTATTTGTTATATTTTTAAAAGTCCAATTTTTCACTTTTTTTCCCAAATTTTCACTTTGGATGAAACTTTATTTATCAAACTATATTGATAGTCAATGCTTTAGGATCCTTCCAAGAGGGTGTTTTCATAAATCAAGGTCAGGGAAGCTCTTATTGTTTCTTCTCAAAAGGTTCCTAGTTTTAACTCTTACATTTAGGCCACATTCCATTTGGAATTATCAGGAGATTGTAAATGTTAGGTTTCAAGCCTGGGACACAAGACGGAGGTGCCACTCTAACATATCAAAGTGGACACTGTCGCCAGATTCTCCTTGCATCCCTCAGTCCTTACCCATCCTGGTGGCATACCCAGTCCCCTACCCTAATCTTCTCCAGGCCAGGGGCTGGGATGCCCTTTCTCCAGCTGTACTTCTACATACAATCCAACCATTTTGGTTACCTGGTCTCTTTTGTAAATTCTTTTGGGCCTCTTGGCTGCTACACCTGGTTCTCCTGTCTTCCCTTTCCTTACCCTCTCCCCTCACATGGCTCAAGGATGTGTCCACTCTGGACTCTCCCAGCTGTCCATGCCCCTGGCTATATCCCCCTTTTATCTACAATAAACTTTCTCCTCCACCATACCTAGGAACTGTCATGTTCTTCCCTTTTAGGAAATTAAAGCCACAAAATATATACTCCACAATGACTAGAATGACTAAGTGAGGAAGACTAACAGTTCTAAGTGTTGGCAAGTATATAGAGCACTAAAACTTTCATATATTATTAGTGAGGATAAGACATAACAACAATATTAGAAGCCGATTTATCACTGTGTAGTTCTGGCTGTCCTGGAATTCAAAGAGGTCTTCCCACCTCTGCCTTATGAATGCTGGAATTGCATACACACACCATCATGCCTGGCCAGGAATTCCATATCCAGGTATTTCTCAAGAAAGAAGGAGCTGGCATACATTCACCCAAAGATAAGTACAAGAATATATCTTGTACTTCATTTTTCAGAGCCCCAAATTGAAAACACTTTAAATATCCACCAAGCGATACATAGCTAAGAATATGCTGGATCCCTGTTCTGGATATCCAACAATGGGCTACTGCTTAAAAATAATAAAAAGGAATGAACTGTTACCATAGGCAACCGTCTGAACAACAATCTCAGATATATCACACCAAGGAGAGAAACAAGACACACAAGAGTACATAATGTGTGATTCCATGCTAACAAACTTACAGGGACAGAAAGATCAACTATTGGCTAACGCTAGAGGTGGTAGGGCAGGAATTACTGGAAAGCTACTAGGAGGTTTTTTTTTTTTGTTGTTGTTGTTTTTAGAGTGATGATTACATTGTATGCAGGTAGGACATACACAGAATTATGCATGTGTGAGGCAGGCAACTTAGCTGTTTGCAAACCACTCTTAAGTAGAATTAAGGAAAGCAAACAGTTGAATAGAGGTAGCAAGGCTAGGAATTACATCTTCAGCGTGAGCTACATGCGATCTTATTGTAAACCCTGAAAAGATAAAAGAGCCATAGTGACAGAATGCCTTAGGTACATCTTGGGAGATAACTTTCCTCCCACAATTAGAAGAGGAGGGGAGGAACGGAGAGTGAGTCCAGAAGGAATGGGGGAGAGAAACTAGCACATGGTTCCCAGCCTTCCTAATGCTGTGGCCCGTTTAACTTAATATAGTTTCTCGTACATAAACATAAAATTATTTCATTGCTACTTCAGAACTCAAATTTTGCTGCTCTTATGAATCATATTGTAAATATCTTATATTCACGGTATCTGATATGTGACCCTGTGAAAGGGTTATTTGGCCACCAAAGGGGTTGTGGCCCACAGGTTGAGAACCAGTGGAATAGAGGCTTAACGCCAACAGAGTATCATTAAAGTAAAGGTCCATGGCGCTGGCTGCCCAACTGTCTCTGGCTGAGTGACTACCTGTGAGAAGTTATCCACATAGTGGCAAGGTGTAGCTGCCCCTGGCAGAGCTATAAGCAGGACAGTGGACTGTAGAAATGGTTCACATGCTTTCTGTAATGGATGCATAGGTGAAATCATGAGGTGCTCAGCTTTTAGAACTACTATTAAGCTCAAACCCTTATGGAGGTACTTGGCTTTCCATCAGAAGCACCGGTGTTATAGCTTAAGACTACTTAATGCAAAATAGCAAAACAGATTCACCACTGATGAAGACCTGGAAGGCAGCCAGTTAAATCGCATTAACACTGTTTTAGCAGGAGGAAAAGTGGATGGATGACAGCAGCCCTGAAAGGTGAGGTGATGTGGAGCAGTTCCAATCAGCGTGGGCAGGAGATGGCAGGCTAGGCCAGGCTGAAGCACCACTTCAAATGATAACCACTGCTAGGGCGTTATCAGCAGTGACAGCAGCCCAGGGCCTCAGAAGCCGCGCTTTGTGTGCCTGGTGGAGGACAGGGAGAAACCTGAGCAAGGTCACTGCAAACAGCTATTCACCAAAGCAAACCTCACAGAAGGGCCCGCTGCAGGAACAGGCACTGCAACATTTGAGCTGTCCCTTTAATTCTCCCCATGAAAGCACAGGAAACAGGGTGGTGTGATTCAGCAGCTGTCATCTGAAGTGAGCTTATCTAGCTTCCTTGGCATTCTAATATAACACATTTTTTTTTTTTAAACTAAGAAATAAAATCAGTAGTGTATCCCAGATCTCTACAAAGTATGTGTGAAGAGGACTATGTACCCAGAGGGCCAATTTAGGGTCTGCCTGCTTATCAGCTGCACCAGACTGACTGCCACCAGGCTCAAAAGAATAAAACAAGCAAGAGACATGTTTAGGCGGTACAGGCAAATGGGAAAGAAAACAGAACAGAGGGTGATAGTACTAAAGAAAGGTCAAGAATAAAGACAGCAGAAAGAAAAGGAGAGAAACAAAAATTGAGATGGGCAAGGGCAAAGCCAATGGTTCTGGAAGGTTGCCTACCTTTGTTCCAACATAATAGTGAATCTCACCATTCTTACTGTGTCCCTCAGTCTTTTCCATAGGCATCTTCTTCGAAGTCACTTTCTTAGTGACTCAGTGTAATTCACAGGCTCTTTTGAACTAAAGAGGAATAATAATCCTGCCTCCTTGGAACCTGATTTGTGCTGGGACTTGAGAACCAGGTGGAAAGAGAGCCTCTCCAACTACACAGACTGCGTGGTATTATCAGACACGAACAGCTAAGTAAAGTATAGAAACGACAGACATGTACAACATGTATGCACTGCAGAGCAAGAGTTGGTGATTAATTGAAGACTGGGAGTTTCAGGGTGAGGGTACAGGAACAGTGTGAAATAGCATAGACCTCAGAGAAATGAGAGGAGACAGAGGCAAGCAGAGGCAAGCAGAGGCAAGCAGCGCATGCGGTAGAAGAGACGGATCTGGATGCAGGACATGCTGAGGATGATAGACTAAAGCTCAAGGGGAGCCTGTCCTGCTGGAGCAAATTGTGTGAGTGACTAGCAGGACACAAGCTTGGAGTAGATGTGGACACTTCATCCACTCCTGTCAAGCAAGCTCTAGGTATCTGGCTAAGACATGACTTAGTGTGGAAGTCCCCCTGAAACCAGAATGGAGGTCTAAAACACGGTAAAATGGTTCACTTGGCCTTAGTTAACTAGACGTGACAAATGCAGCATCTATACGTGGTAACATGCCACAGAAAGAAGATAGAAATAAGAGCATCTTATGAAAATACTATTTATAGCCCTTTGTGAATATTAATACTTAGTTGTTCACATTTGTACAGCAGAAAGTATTACAACTCTGCACTTATTTGACATGCAAATTAAATTGTTTGCCCAAGGTCAGACTAGTAATATCAGATTGAGGCTTTTGAGTCCTGACAGATCAACCCACACTGTAAACCGGCCCACAGCACAGCGTGGCATCGGAGCAAGCCACACACCGACTCGTCTGCCTGTTCATAGTGGGCCAGTCTCCCAGTGATTAACGGCACTTCAAACAATGGCTAGGCCTCGGAAACATTCCCAAGACTTTAGGAAACAGAATTACAAAATTATGACAGAAATGCTTGTTTATTCATTACTATAGACTACTCTAGCTCTTTCCCTTGAAATAACCAGTCTAAGTCTTTACAAAAATAAAGTTATAATGAAATTTGACTTCCAAGGCAGTGAGCGGTATAGCTCTGTCAATTATAGTTAACAAAATGTGGACAAGTACATATTGCTTTCAGACAAGAACATATTTATCATCCACATATGTTTCTAGTATTTATAATCCATTATGATATTATTTCTGTGCTTTCAGTGTGTGTGTGATATGCAGCATAAATGATGTCAGTTCACAAGTCTATGCACTTAGCCCATTCCTAGGTTGCTTAGCATCCTCTGATGTCATCATTTGTCCCCACAGCCAGGGGCCTGGATAAAAAGACCCCTGCCTCTTCTCCCTCTCTACTCTCTTGTTCTCTCTGCTTTGCTTTCTCCCCCCTTTCTCTCTTCTCCTAGGTTCTCCAACTGTCTCTATCTCTTTGTCTGTCTCTGTCTCTTTCTCTCTCTAGCCTTATGGCCCACTCAGGCCCTAAGTCCTCTCCCCTTTCCTTGCCCTAAATAAATCTCTTCATGTCAAGATCTGTTGTGTGTGTGTGTGAGATCTTTTAAAAATATATCCCAACAAATGATAAGATAAAAACTAGGAGAGTTCAAATGGTTTCAGAATTTCTCCAGGGCATCAGTTTCAATTAAAGTGTTGCTTGGTGGGGGAATCTTTAAATGGCCCAATATCTTCTTATTCTTTACTTCAAAGCTATCTAAGCTCACTCAAAAGACAGGCAAGAAAGGAATGTGGGCTCAGAAGATACCAGTTTCAGTCCCTTTATTATAATATTCTCTTAAGTGAAAAACCAAAATAAAGAAAAATAAAGCTCAGTGCTGGAATGTAATTGACCATCACACAATTTTCCAGTGGTTTCTGCTTTATTTCTTTATGGAATACAACAGAAACTGATCCAAACCTGATAGTAAGCCATGAAATAAGGGATCTAGATAGTCCTGAGAGTGAGCAGAACAGCAGGATTAGGTTTCGGCATCTGTAGCTTCCTTTATGGATTTGCTTCTCTAGCCAGGCTTTGTTTAATGGCGACCTGTGTTTTGTGCTGTAACTGTTAGGTGGTAAGGAACTGAGCTATTTAAAAATATCTGTCTACTTGTAAAATACTTCAGAAAGGTAATTCTTGAGCTGTGTTAAATATCAGGCCATGCTGTTATTCATATCCCTTATTTTTCTTCTATGGGCTTACTTAATATCCTTGAGATGCCAACAAAATCTAGCTAAATAAGCTCTAGGAACTTAGCTTGGATCTTAATTCGTTTGGTGGCTTTATGCGCTTACAGTTACTTCCTATCACCTATGCTTTGGAATTTTATAGAATCCCCTTAACACTTGTTCATTTTAAAGGAGGGAATTGCTCGGAGGGATTTTTCTGCATAATAGGATTCCTGAAGGAAACCACAAGGACATATAAAAATCCTTCCTGAAATGCAATCCCAGCAGCGTGTAGTTAGCTTAAGTTGCCACCCCGGCCCCAGAGTAGCGCGAGAATTATGTTGTACACTTACTCAAGCTCAGTATTATCTGCAACACTACAGTTTGTAACAAATATTTTAAAATCGTTTTCTGTCTCACAAGGTGAACAGACAATAGAAAATACGTACATATGTAATTTTAAAAGAAGCCATTGAAATAAAGGAGAAATAAGGCCCTGATTTACAATAAAATAATTTGCAAAAAAAAAAAAAAACAAAAAACAAAAAACAAAAAACAAAAAAACTTTAAAGAAATCTTCAGGTAAATACACTTGAAAATACATTGAAATAATCAGATGCTCGTTTACTCCTAAAAGGTAAACTGTTTCATATACTTGAGAGACATACAAAACCACCTTGCATACACACCTACACACATGTTAATAGTTTTAGGTCACATAGTTATAAAGTTTCCTTTTATATGCATGGCCTACTGGAATTTTGACTTTTTTTTTGGAGGGGGTGCAGATTTGTGGCAAGTGTTAAAGAATGAGTAGGTTCTTGGATTCACACATCCTTCAAATGTCAGGTCCTGTCCCCATACCCAAGTTTTAGCACACCAAATAGCCCAACAAATATTCATTGTATCCTGTAGGGGGCAGTGCAAACTGTTTTAAGAACTATTGCATTAGGTGTACAAGACTATGTTAGATTAAAACTTTAAGGAGGGGTAACTGCACACACACACACACACACACACACTCAGAGGGCATAGAAAGGAAAAAAGGTAGGAGGAAGGATATTAGAAAGGCAGGTGGGGGACATGACCATACATACATATATAATTTCTAGTATTTTAAAAATCAGAATTGAGGTAAAATAATAATCTAAGATAGAGGAATAAGCTCAGCTAAAATGAAGGGTATTTCTCTTGAATGAAAGTGAAGCTGCTCACCCTGATGAACTGTGACCCTTATCTCAAAGTGTCTCTGTCTCCAATATATTCCTTCATCGCTGTCCTGATGAAGTCGGTATAGCGAAGTCCTTACTCTGAGAATAGCTCTCCTCAGGAATGAACCTTTTTTTTTCTGCAGATTTTCTATTTCATAGAAGTTAATAGTAACTTCACTTAACGTTTTAGCTATGCCTCTCTCTCTGAAGTTTAAGAAGAACTGAGTCAACAGATGTTAGAGGACACTAACTCACACAGATGGCTAATTTACAGGATGTCTTTTTTTGTAAACAGTGTAAACAATCACATGTAAACATGGCAGTGTATCTGAGTAAACAAAGATCATAAAGAAACTGCTGAGCTGAAATAAATAACCATTCAGTTATCAAGTTGGGTGATGCAGGAAGAAACTGAATTACATTAAAATCACATTCCAGGTATTCAGTCACTTACAATATGAATCTTTGAGCAGGTGCACAGTTTGTTCTCAGTTTCCAGTCTTTTGTTGCAGCAAGCAGTGGTGACGTCCTGTGACGTCTGTGATGTCCCTGTGACATTCTCATGAGGCCGAATCATAAGACTGCAAATGTCCCATGACAATACCTCCACACCTATTCTCTCCAGCCTGAAGAACTTATTTGGACAACTCTCTCATGTACAAAAGCCTCCAATTTCTTGCTTGTACAAGGGGAATAGTAATTGCTCTTATTTGGCAATCTTCACAAGGCTTATTGGTGATTCCCATAATGCGCAGCACACCCGGGCACACTGAGTGCTCAGTAAACGCGATCAGTGTAGTAGTTTCTGTTCTTCACTTATCTAAAGGGTCGCTTCATCCTTTCCTTGCAATCGACTTCTTGACATTAGCATTATTGTTTGTGACATTGACATAGGGCAATGGCATTATCTTCATTTTGCAGCCACGTGAGGCAAAACCAAGTTATCCAACTACATTTTCTTCAGTGATGCACTCATGCTTACATTACGCTCACGCTACCATCACTAGCTGTTTAGTACTGATCATCTACCTCCTGAGCTAGAAGCTCATCCCTTTCAAAAAGTGTTCCAGTAGCTAGCTGTTGTTCAGCTGCTGATAGAACATCACAGGAGGATAAGTGAAGAAGACATCTTGAACTGCAATAGTAGTCAAGTCTTGCTTTATCCAGAGTTTGCTTTGCAGTGTTCATGTAATATTTCAATTGAAAAGGACCCTTGGCTTAAAAGCCTTGAAATTTATTTTTAGGGTTCAGTTTCTGCAAACATAGGATAAAGACCATACTACTTTGAATAACGTTAAGTTTTAAAACATGACACCTACAGTTTGCTCCTAGCATAAATTGGTTTAGTCTCAAACAAAACAACTTCAGGCCACCTGTTTGTTTGTTTTTTTTTTTTAATTTTTTTAAGGGAAAGATATTTTTTTGGCCATAACCTCAATATAGTATAATCCCAATTATACCTTACCTTTGTTGTGAGACCCGTTTTTCCATATACAGGACAGACAAAGCCATGTGAGTAATTGTACCTGGGCCTGGGGAATTAAGCTGTCACCAGGAAAGCAAACAGGAGCCCCCGTAGATAACCATGACAGGCGAGGCATTAGAATGAAGAGCTTTAAGATGAGGACACTGCATACAGTCTTACTTTTGAGATGAAGGACTTCTCATACTGATAGTGACAAGTCAGCTGGGTCTTGAATGAAAAACTAATATATCAGGGCCAGTGGGAGTCCAGGAAAAGATAAAATCATGAGGGGAATACTAGCGGGGTTTGAGAGATATTTCGGGATATGTGTTCAAGGGCTTAAATTCAGGCACAGAATTGATGAAGAGGGAGTTCACTGTGGCCAGGATCACAAGAGCTCTTACTTGAATAAGACTTCCCATGGCAAACAGGTAGAAAAAGAATGGAGGTGGGCTCAAGGTAACACCCTAGAAAATAGGGCTTCACTTTAAAAAATGAATGATAATGACAAAATGAGGATTAGCCTGTAGAGGACAGGAGTGGGGAGAAGAAAAATAAGCAAACGAGAGTGGAGCCAGACGTCAGACAATGGAGGCCAATAGGTGACAATGTGCAGAAATATCTGACTTCAGGAAATTTGACAGTAACTCTCAGAGTCTCAAGATGTATACAGTGAGTCTAAAGAAGACAGTTTTAGCAGTGCACAAAGACAGAAATCAGAGCAGAAGGTTCTGGATTTTCAAAGGTCATGAAGAAAAAGCAGGTTCCAGGTTATATTATTTTATTTATTTTTATTTTTACTTTTTAACTCTGGTGGAGATGTGAAGATAGATGATAGAAAAGTAGTTTGACCAAGATATGATCAGGGGAAAATATTATAGAGCATGCAGCAAGCGTTTTGGCATTCATTTAGCACCCATGACTAAGTAACTTTGCTGAGCACTTTCTGATATGTGATGTACAGGCTAAGGGTGGGTGGTGAGGAAAAGCAATGTCAGCAGAAAAGTAAAAAGGTTAGATGAGGGGTCAAGGATACCCTCCATCATCTTCTCTGCAACGGGCCCCAGAGAAATGGGCTGAAAGAATACAAGGCACATATATTCGGCTGCAAAGTTTCTGGAATTTTTCTTAGTTTAGGTGACTGACCTAAATAGAGGGCTTTTCTAAAATAGAAATAGAGACTTGTTAAAACGACAGTGTGAATTTAATAATAGCTAACATTTAAAGCGTGCTTTCTTTGTGCTAGACGCCCTGCTACATTCTGTACAAGCTGATGCCTTTCCCCACCAACTTAGTGGTGAGAACACTGCTTAAGATCCTATCTTTGTAACATGAGGGAAAGGATGTATTAAAAAAGACTAATTAAGATGCCCAAGGTCACACAGACACTGTGCTGTAGACATAAGATTTGGATTCATGCAGCCTGTGCCCATAAACTGTGTTTATTCCTGTATCAAAGTGTTTATCACAAACATTTCTGCATCAATAACACAACTATCCTTAGACCTCTTACTCTCAGTCCATAGCAAGAATGAGGACTTGGTTATTTTGCTGTATATAAGGAAAGGTGCACTTTACTTCAAGAAGCTCATGAATATCAAACCCTTAATCGTAGCTATTTGGATGACATGACTTCATGCTTTACAAACCAACCATGGCCTGAGTCACATTAAAATCAAAGTTGCAAAATAAAGATGCATTCTGGAAATTCTTGTCTGCTTCATTTAGATAACAGTGTGCAGAATAAATTGCAAGATAAAAATGCTCAGAGAATTTACCATTTCCTTTTCCTCTCTGGAGCTCTCTTTTTAAACGCAAGCCCCGTGGTGTTATGGATGATATCATCAGGCAATTTGGTTTGAATATGTTCTAAACTGGACCGTGTAGATTACCTAACTAATGACATGCACACTCCTGGCCATTGTGACACCTCTCTTCTTACAAGTGGGAATTTCAAGTGACAGACTAAAGCTGTTTGCTATCAATTTTGCAAAAACCACATCTGCCAGATAGCCAAGATTTAGTTCAGAGACCAAAATCGATTAATATTCTAATTTGTTACCTGTCATTAGCATCTTATTGTGTTATGCCAAGTCAAAAGTGATAACCTTTATATA
This sequence comes from Meriones unguiculatus, assembly GCF_030254825.1. Lineage (NCBI taxonomy): Eukaryota > Metazoa > Chordata > Mammalia > Rodentia > Muridae > Meriones > Meriones unguiculatus. The sequence continues at coordinate 116,978,451 of NC_083350.1, forward strand.
GCATACGCCCTGAAGGAATTTGAGTTTAGGGACATACTTTATTTTGCTCATTGCTGCTTTCTGTCTGAAAAACCCCCTTAGAAATTTCAATTACATAGTCAATAAAAGTTTTAATGGATTAAAATAAAAATTTAGAATATTTACTGCTATACATTTTTTAATAAAAAAGCATGACTGTATTAAAATATCATTTTCTGAAACCTAAAGAAACCCTCCCCTACCAGTGGACTTGGGGAAGGGCATGCATGGAGAAGGGGGACGAAGGGAGGGGTTGGGAGGGGAGGAGGGTGGGAACTAAAGGGGGGATACAAAGTAAATAAAGTGTAATTAAAAATAAAATAAAAATACAGAAAAAAAGAAAAACAAAGAAACTAGATATCAAAAAAAATTTTTTTTAGATATTTACTTGTTTTATTTTATATTATCAAAGAAAACATTAGCAACACAGTACTTTGTACAGGTCTTAAAGGGCTCCTCTTTTTTATAGCCTTGTAGATGACAAGGTTAAAAGCAAACCATTTTTTGAGGGAGACACAGACTTCTGGTATCATTTCCAGCACCTAAAAAGGGACGTAGACTAGGGAAGATCTCAGGAGTAAGAAGCGCTAGCCAAGGGAGACCAAACAAAGGCTTTCCCATGCAATTTATTCTAGCTGATTATATTTCTACTGATGAGCAGAGAGGAGAAAAAAAATCTAATGACTGAATCTTTGTGAGAAAGAAGTGAGGAACATCATAGAGATGAAAATATTTTACTTTTTAGAAGTGAATGGTATTGGTGAGAACAGAAATGGAATTTCAACACTCACGGCATAAAATCTATGTGTTAATTTGTTAGCATCTTACGGCTACAGGATCTAAGACAGAGTGTGTAGGATATAAGTTGAATGATAGTCATTCATTCATTCATTGATCAAATATATGTGGAGAACCTTCTATGAATGACATAACTACTCATAAGACATACATAACTTACTTTACTCATAGAATTTTATTATTTTGGGAAGATCCAAAGTAATTAAAAACCAAGTAGTAAGTAATACATATGTTATTCTAGATCGTGCTAAATAAGATAGTGGGGAAAAAAAGAGCAATAGTTTGGACAGAAAGTGCTGGCAACAGTGGATGAGTTCAAGAGGGTTACGTTTGTAATTACTGTGGTTGGATAAATTCTAGGTAGGAGGATGGCATTTTATGAACACACACATGATGAAGACATGTGGTATACTGTTAGCTGGGAGTGCAGTTCAGCTCAGTGACTACCAGGCTTGCTATGTGCCTCTTACTTGTTATTCTTCCAGAGGAGACAGTTACACATGAGGCAGGAGATATGTATCTTACTGTTTCTTTCATGGTTTTCTCTGATAGCCTATGATGTGCTTCTCTTATGGCAACTATTTTGATAAAATAGTCTTTAAGCCAGAGTTTATATCTAAAATGAATATATATGTTTTATATTTGGAATTTCTAACCCCAAAGTTATATAAAAAAGTACTTCAAATTTTATGACAGTCCATTAGCTGCGCAATAGAGCAAAAAGGAACTGAGATCTTGTTCTTACTCAAGAGCTTGAGCTACTGGACCGTCTCTTGATTTTCATCTCTTCCCTTATGGGGCTTCCTGCTGAGAATAGTAATCACCAACAACTCTGTTAGAGCAAGCTCCAGATGAAGCTGAATTTGTGAGCAGTGTGGACAAATCCACTCATTACTAATCTTCAAGGCATGAGAAGATCTTATAGATGAATTTTCATAATGTTATGTTTCATCTGGAATACTCTAATAGCTTGTTTATCTTCTCTTCTTAAGGCATACTTTATTTCATTGGGTACATCCAAGTTATCCCGAGGTTCCAATATGTTGTGTCTTCTGCTATGTAGAAATTCAACTTCTGCCACTCTTGTTCTAATTAAAGGCATGGTTTTGAGCCAGTATTAAGAGGCCAGCACCATGTTGGTATAATATTTTTTGGCCAAAGAGTCTGCCAAAAAATATTAAAAGGCTACTACATGACAATCAATATTCTTGATCACAGGAATTGTGTCCAGAGCTTTTCCTGAACACAACTCAGGGGCCATGCAAAAAAGGCTAGTAATCATTTTGGGTTTGATTACTTTCAGGAAGGGAGGGACAATCAATCTTTATAAAAAGATATTTTTTATATAGTTATAAATATTTTTTATAAAGTTAATAAATATGATTCTTCACATTAGTAGGGTAAAGAGTAAAGCAATATGATATTTGAAAAGAAAAAATAATTTGAAAATATTTGATTTAGAATATTCTTTTGAGATAAGAAGTATTCAACAAATTACGTGTAAAAGAGTTGTAGTTCAGTATGCTAAGGGTGTACAATAGTCTCAGAGTAATTATTTAGAAACATTCTTTCTATAATGCAGAAAGCAAATATATCTTTACAGTTTTATACAGTTTAGTATGGCAGGTCTTAACTAGAATAATAGGGCAGGAAAAAGAAATAAAAGACATCCAAAATGGGCAGGAATAAAATATTTTCCTTTTCTGCACATGACATGATCACATAAAGAGACCCAAAGATTCCATTACCAAACTTTTAGAACCTAATGAATAGACTCAGTAATTAAATGCCTTAATGTACAAAGATAAGTATTATTTATATGCTCTGTCTCGAACGTAAGCCAAGAGAACAATTCTTTTTACAATACTAAGACAGAAAGCACTCCACATTAACCTACACTGTAAAATTTTATTCATTATTATTTCTGTGTGTGAATGCTCATATATGACACAGAGCACACATGGAGGTCATAGGAGTTGGGGCTAGGAGGTTGAAAAGCAGGTGAATGAGATGGTCAAAGGATACAAACTTTGACTTAGAGAGGAATGTAAGCTAAAGAGATTTATTGGCAACATGGGTTGTACTAATCTTGAGCTATGTTAGGACAGTGAATACTGGGTCTCAGCAGTAAAACATATTTCAATGTAAGGTAGTGCACACATGCTACTCAGGAAGGCTTAGCTGATAGACGGTACTTATACCTCAAAATACCTCAAAATAATCAAATAAGTTCAGCAATCGGCTTTGTGTTTCACACTGACAAATAAAAAAATTAAAAGCAGTTGAAAACTTTTGACATATTGACAAATAAATGAAAGAAAAACAAGTTTAAAAAGTACTAACAAAAGAGAGAAAATCAAACTTGTAACAGTGAGAAAGTGTCAGCTAGTGTCTCAGATAGCCTAGTCTATCTAGTCTCTTCTGTATAACAATTCCATCATATAAATCACATATAACACAACCTGCCGACATCACTATTATCAGAGAAACAGAAAATGAAGGACCAACCCACAGTAAAACTAACATGCAAAATTTCAACATGACCTGTGCTATTATTTATAGAACACAGTTAAAGAAAAAAAACCCCTCATATTCCATTTCCCCGCTTCATTTATATTGGAGCACTACCAAACAACACTACTGAGAAGAATAACAGGTTGAGTTCTGCTGACGTTCCAATGAGCCTATTGATCGTTCAGTCTCTTCCTTCTATTCAAGTGCAAGGAGTATACTCACATGGAATTTTATGCAGTTCATTCATAAACTTCTCCTTCAGCTTGGAAAAGGCATCTTCCTTCCCTTCCCCAGGACTGGCTGGCTCAGTGGCGTTATGTGGGACAATGGTCGCGACAGTGGTGACTGGCGGGGCGGCCAGGGCCTCATGATGACTCTCGCTCACCATTTTTGGTTCAATGGAAACTGTGATGGGGGAAAGCAAAGAGAAAGCCAATTTAGAATGCCAGGCCTGACCCCATATTACAGGTGTCCTCGAGACGGAAACACAGGGCACACACCTGCTCCCTGGGTAAGCAGCCTGTCATTAGCATATTACTTTATGTTGGCTCATGAAATATTTATGGAACCACAGTGAGTGGAGCGCTCCTTCGGGGAAGGCGAAGACCAAATGTAGTTACTGACCAGCATCCTCTCCCAGCAATGCTGTGTAAGCTGTCGAACTCATTAGCTGTGTATGCAAGCCCAGTTTTGCTGAAAGTGGGTAGGAAACAATTGCTGACAACATCCATGCTCTCTCTATACTCTAAGCATCTTATATTATCTTAAAAGACAAACACAAATTATGGATACTAGTGTTGGGAATGTTGCTAGGTGATTGCATACATCCAAAATTTAAAATGACTGTGCCTAACAGCATAATCCCGGAAATCTAGGACACCGTAAACATTATACGGCAAGTGTTTCTTGAATCTCTTCTCAAGGATAAGTTTTAAGCCTAGTCATTTTTTGACCTTTACTGTAGGTGATACTCTCTGATCAATAATTTACTTGTTCTGCTAGGTGGTATTTTTAGGTCACTGTAAATGTGGCATAATTGACTCCATATATCAAGACACTGATAATGAAGTAGGGCTTGCCTGCTTAATTATTTAAATTCATCAAGCTTCATTATCTTATTAATTTATTTTATCACATTCACCCATTCAATCATTTTAAATGTTTATTTACCTTTGGACTAAAAAAAGCCAATGTAAATTAAAACATTTTTGCTTTAAATTGTGAAGACAATAATTTTGGTCTTATTCCCCAGTTAAATGAATTTTGAAATATTCTATGACTTCTCAGTTTGACCCTTACAAAGCAGGGAGTAATAAACTTTGCTGTCTGTCTTACTCAGGGTGACTACTGTGAAAAAACCAAGATGAGAAGCAAACTGGGGAGAAAAAGGTTTATTTTGGTTATGCTTCCATATCCCAGTCCATCCCTGAAGGAAGTGAGGGCAGGAACCTGGAGGCAGGAAGTGATGCAGAAGCCATGGAGGGATGCTGCTTACTATCTTGCTTTGCATGGCTTGCTTAGCCTGTTTTCTTGGAACATCAGCCCAGGGTGTCCCCCCGCCCCACCCCAAGAGGCTAAACCCTCCCACATCAGTCACTAACAAAAACTGTCCAATAGCTTGCCTGCAGCTGGATCTTACGGAGGCCTTTTACTCTAGCTTGTGTCAAGCTGACATAAAGCCTAACCAGGACAATTGACCCTTACGGTACACCAATATGACATTAGGTAATAACTACTTTTCCTTTTTGGTTTATCTTCCAAATATCACTTTAATAATTATCACAACATAACACATAACCGAATGTGGACCTGAATTTTAAAACTTGCAGGTTTTAAAATTTGAATATTTTAAAAGTTTAACTCTTTAAAATTCACAGTTTATTTAAGGATCCAAAGTCTCTTTAAAGCCCACTAGTCTCTCAACTATAGGTTCCTATAAATGAAAATAAGTTAAATATTTTATTTCAAGAGGGAAGAACCAGAGCACAGTCATAAGCTGGTGTGTGTGGGGGGAGACCTCTAACAGTGCAAATATCTCAGTGTTCAATGTCTGAAGTTCACTCAAAAATTTGGGCTCTAATAGGCTTGCCACAGCACAGACAATGAGTCTTATAGGATGTACCCAGCTCCCCTGCTATCTGCAAAACTCTGGAGTCTCCTATGGTAGCTGGGCTGTACTTTTGCCTATAGCCTCTCTAGGGCACTGTTTGTGGTACCAAGGCCCAACTTCTATGAATGGATGCTTCAATCCTGGGCCTTCACTGTTACTGAGGCTGAACCTTCATCAGTAGCTTCTTTTGGCTTCTCACAGTACCCATCTTCAGCTGCTCTCCATGGCCCCTTCACGCTTTCAAAACCAGTGTTAGCTTGGAGACTCTTACGCACAACCAAGTTTTGGCCAGAATGAAGAACAACCTAAGTCACCCTGGAACTTCTGTGCATTGGCCGGGAGGAAACAAATCCCAGGTTTCACCTTAATGGTGCTGGTCACGTCACACTCACTGCATTCTGGGTTTTGTGTGTGTGTGCGCGCCTATATGTATATGCTCTTTCTTTGTTAGTTTGTTCATTTTTCTCTTTTATTTATTTGTCTGTTCACTTTCTAAAGAAGGAGAGAAGGAAGGCACTGAGTTGGATGAGTGAGGGGGTTGTTGTGATCTGGGAGGAGATGAAGGAATATTGTATGAAAAGTTTATTTTCAATAAAGAATTAAAAACCAATATAAAAAAATGGGGATGCGCTCTCTTATTTACGCCATATGTTCTACACAGACTTCCCTGATCTAGTCTCTTCAGCGACTCAAGCATTACAGTACCATTTAAGTACTCAATACTGGTGTCTCTATGATTTTCTTTTTTTATATATAATTTTTATTTTTTTATATTAATCACAGGTTATTTACTTTGTATCCCAGCTGTAGCCCCTCCCTTATTCCCTCCCAAACTCTCCCTTCCTCCCTCTTTTCCTCCTCGTCCCTTTCCAAGTGAACTGATAGGGGAGATCCTCCTCCCCTTCCATCTGACGCTAGCTTATCAGGTTTCTTCAGGACTGGCTGCAATGTCCTCCTCTGAGGCCTAGCAAGGCTGCTCCTCCCTTGTGTGTGTGGGGGGATCAAAGAGCCAGTCATTGAGTTCATATCAGAAATAGTCCCTGTTCCCCTTACTAGGGAACCCACTTGGATACTGAGCTACCATGGGTTATATCTGAGCAAGGGTTCTAGGTTATATCCATGCATGGTCCTTGGTTGGAGAAACAGTCTCTTAAAAGATCCCTGTGCCCAGATATATTTTCTTTTGAATCTATTTACCAGGGAATGGGAAACACATTGTTTCACCAACAGGAAACAGACTGCTTAATTTTATATGCATAGTCACTTAGCTTGTGAGAACAGAATCTTAGCATACTGAAATTCTTTACAATAAAAAACTGAAAATTAAAATAACAAGGATATATTCACTTAACATTTTGGCTAAATATCAGTAACAAAGGTCAGCATACAAGGAACTGGGTAACTTGAAGGAGGGTAGAACTGAAACATGCTCTATGGACCCAAAATAATAGAACATATCAAAATCTGTGGAAGGGTTCATCTTTATATTAGGAATCACTGATAAAGAATTAATTGCTGATATATAATTTAATGCAAAAACATTTATAGGGACTATAAGAAATTACCTAATAAAGTTAATTAATTGTGGTATTTATAAAATAGTAGTATTAACCTTCTTTTAATTAGCTGTAAACTTGAAAGCACAAGGGAGTATTGGTTGCTAAATATGTTATAAGACATTACAAAGATTATACATTGTTCCTAAGTAAAGGATTTTTATAGAAAAGAGGTTGGAAAGAGAATCCAAAATGCTAAATTTCTCATAGAATTCACCTTCTCATAAGTGTAATGTTCTCAATATGGTATAAATTTGAGTTATGTAAATTATAAAAACAAGCCCTCTAAAATTCTTCTTATGAGAACTGAATCCTCCAATATTTGTTTAGCATCCCAACGCTGGGTTGAAAAACACTTTTAAACACAAACTAAAGCTTAAGGACAAATAGTAAAACAAAATTTCAGCAAAAAATATACAAAGTGGCCATTTGTTGAAATACATTATAGACAAAACTGTAAAGTGTCACAAAGATTAATAATTTGTGGTATAACCTGGGGAAAGTCAGAATCATAGCTGTTATGAGAACCTCCTTCTATTCTCTTACATTTACTCTTTTTAGGACTTTATGTCTATCTCTAGATCTAAAACTTTGTATAGATTTCTCAGATTATATGGTGAGATTTTATTATTATACTACATAAACAATGATTTCTACAGAAATCAGTATTTCTACCTCTAAGTATTGTATTTTGCAGTAATAGTATACAAAATCCAAGGCCAAACAGAAGGGCAAAGAATTATCAAAATCATCACTAAAGAAAATATTTGAATATATAAGACCCCAAAACTGTAAGTTGTTTTTGAGGTAATCATTAAAAATAGCCCAGGAGAAATGAGGAAACAGGGTGTTCTGTATTGGAGGGAGAGGACAGAATTGCAGGTTTTACAACATCAGTGTCTTCCATCTATCATAAAGCAGCTTTAAAGCCAGTATAGATGCCACACACATCTTTCTTGGCCCCATGTCAACCCAGGAAGGAGCCCTAACACTTTCTTTATACTGTGTTCAGAGAGTACCAGTTGCTGACAGACATAGCCAAAGACTTTCCCCATTGAACTGGACCTGGCCAAGATAAGCTAGTTTGTCATTCTTTCTCGCCTAAAGACCTCTGTAATCTTTTCACTAGTGGATGCAGACACACAAAGCCATCCCTTGCCTCAGCCATAGGCTATTGCAATGTGCTTCAGTTCTTTCTTTAGAACACAGTGTAGAAAGCTCTTTATTGAGCTGTGTCAAACCCAGGCAAGGCTCCCAGGGAATATGATCACACTCGTGTGAAAGAACTTGGCAGAATAATGAACTACTGTCATCATTTTCATTTACATTCTTGCCTTGCCTGAGGATCCGTTGGAAGTATGCAAAGCCTAGCAGCATATCAAATTCTCCCACAAGTTTGCAGGTGTTTGAATGCCAGTGGCAAGGCGTATCTTCTCTGCAACTCAGACAAATTTTCTTGAGAGTTGTAAGAGGGAATCAAGAGATTACAGGGCTGTGTTATGGTGGGTTGGGGATGGTTTCTGGTGACAGATACAATAAAAGGATTAGATTAAAATGTGGGAGGGGTATTGGAACTATTGATACGAGTTTTCACATAATATACAAAGGGTCCTATGTCAAAAAGCATCATTTCTAGGTTTACTTACAAGCTGCCCAAATGTGTTTAAAGTGCCTATATTTGCTCTCTTCTCCTTTCCTCATTTTTATCTAAACTTTGCTTTCTGTACCTGACCCCATACCCTGTAATTGGTGAGTGTAAGATAGAATCAAGATACAAATCCCAGTGTTTGCCTATTAATAGCACCTTTTCTGTAATACTGTCCTTTTCACAGGCTCTGATCATGAGAAAGGCCAGTGCAGATGGCATGTGGTGATAGTCATAGAAGATTAAAGGAGGGATGAGGATATGGTTCCAAGTAGGTCCGAGGCCAATGACAACAATACACAAACATAAACCTTTCGCCACACACCAAGCAGTATTCTAATTGTGCCACAAATGTATTACCATAATCCTCACAATGACCTTTGAAGTAGGCGGGTCTATTATCTCCATATTATTTACTTATTTTAAAATGTATATTTGTATGTAGTTATTTGTACGTATATGTGTGCATGATGCATGTGTGCACACATGCTGTAGTATATGTACACGGAGGTCAGAGGGCAACTAGTGGTACTCGCTTCTTTATTTCTATCACGTGAGCCCCAGGGATTTAACTCAGGATTTCAGGTTTAGAGGCAAGTACCTTTAGCTGACTGAGACATTTTTAAAAAAGTTTTTAATTGAAAAGAGATTTTTTTCGTGCAATATATTCTGATTACAATTTCTCCTCCCTAAATCTTCCCAGATCCTTTCCATCTTCCTACCTATCCACCTGAATCAAGACCCTTCCTTTGTCTCATTAGAACATAATATGCTTCTAAAATAAAAGTATAATCAGGCCAATAAAAATCTTATCTAAGTATGTAAGTTGTGAAATGCCCAGAGCATACAGACTAGAAAGAACATGTTTGCGTTGCTGAGCCAGGATTCCAAACACAGATGTCTCTACCCTTTGGGGGGGAGGGGGAGATCAGATGATCCTTTCATAGGAGTAACCTAAGACCACCACCATCAACAACAACAACAACAGATATTTACATTACAAGTCATAACTAGCAAAATTACACTTAAGAAGTAGCAATAAAAATAATTTTATGGTTGGAGGTCACCCCAACATGAGAAATTGCTATCAAAGGGTTGCGACATTAGGAAAGTTGAGAACCACTGTGCCACAGAAATGTCTATGCTCTTTGAGTTCCTGTAAGAAGTATCTTGATGAGACCTGATAGACTAAGATCAGAAGGAAGGAGAGGGGGACCTCCCCTATCAGTGGACTTGGGGAGGGGCATGGGTGAAGAAGGGGGAAGAAAAGTGGGAATAGGAGGGGAGGAGGGAGGGGTGTATGGGGGGATACAAAGTGAATAAAGTGTAACTAATAAAAGTTAAAAAAAAAGAAGTATCCTTGAAGAGAATGGTTATCTGCATATATGCATCACAGAATCCAGAAAGCATAACAAGAAATAAAACTTCTAGGAAATGTGTGAATTCCCTAGGCTTGTCAGTTCCCTGAACAATTTATATACAAACCTGGTAAATTTTGTTACTAAGTTCATACTTTTGTCCCTAGCTGTCCTACCTGGATGACTGCTGACAATATTGAGGGATGTAGAGCTCCTATTACACAGCTTTAAAAACCTGCAGACTGAACACTCAACATTCTTTTACAATATGTATTTTCACACTTTTGTGTGTGTGAAGTGAGAGTTTTCTTAGATTTTTATGGCATCTCACGTTAATCTGCCAGGATAAACTGCTGTTAGCCTGAGGATGCTGGAGATGGTTGTTTCCTCAGCAATGGTCCAGCTCACAAGTCGTTTCAAGGGAACCTAAACAAAGGTAATGAATCCCATTTGCTGTCTGAACCTTTCCTGTGTCAGCATGTGCCATAAACACTGGCAAAACAAGACTCAAGTAGTTTGAAAGATTCTGGAGGCAATATTAATTAAAATGCTTTATCCTAGCACTTTTAAAAAATTATATTTTTATCTTGTGATAATTATAGACATAACAGAAATTATGAACATAGTATAAACATCCTACATCCTCTTTAGTCAGTTTCCCCTACAACTGTACAACTTCAAAACCAAACATTGCAGCAATGTTATAATAGTCACTGTCACTAGATTTTACATGAATTAATTTTTGTGAATATATATCTATAAAATATTAGTACAGGAATAGTTTTATGCACTAAACACTAGAAGAAAGATATAAAACTATTTCATCAGCCTAAATAAATCTATGCCACAATGTAATACATAATAGTAATACATATGCTAAACATTCTGCAATTCCAAACCCTAGAAATCATTTGTATGTTATTTTTTCAACCTAGTTCTGACATTTCAATGATGCTTTAGAAATGCAGCTGTACAGAAAGTAACCTTTAAATTCTATCTTTTTTTTTCACTCTCATATATCCCGAAGCTCATCTAAGTTCCACTACAGAGTAGTGTTCCGTGGTTAGAAGGTTTAACTATTTTCTCATTGCAGAATATTTGGGTTGGTTGTCATCTGAGGCTATCTTAAACAAACAAAGCTATTAAATATTTCATAACAGTTTTTGAAATTATGATTTAGGCATTAATTTGTTGTAAAATGGTAAGAATTATGGCCAAAATACTAACAAAAGTAAGATTTTATGAGAACTTCACACTTAAAATCTTGAGAGAAGGAAAATACTTTGGTATGGAAGTCCAATCTTCTGGCTGCTTCTCTGCATGTAGAGGCATTTCCTGTCATCTTTGATTTCAAAGCTTTGTTGCTTACTAAGTTACAGAGGAGCGCACCGTCTCCAACCTCTGAATCCATCTTTAGTAAGCAGAAACACCTTCATGTGCCAACAATTTCTCCCTTTTCACTAAGTAGGGCAATAATATAAAACTTTGGGCAGAGTGCAGGGAAACTTATGAAAAAAGGGGGAGATAGAAAGACCTGGAAGGGTCTGGAGCTCCACAAGGAGAATAACAGAACCAAGAAATCTCGAATTCAGGGGTCTTTTCTGAGACTGATATACCAACCAAGGACCATTCATGGAGATAACCTAGAACCCTGCATAGATGTAGCCCGTGGCAGCTCAGTCTCCAAATGGGTTCCATAGTAATGGGAACAGGGACTTCTCCGACATGAACTCAATGGCTGGCTCTTTGATCGCCTCCCTCTGAGGTGGGGGGCAGCCTTACCAGGCCACAGAGGAAGACTATGAAAGACAGTCCTAATGAGACCTGATAGGCTAGGGTCAGATGGAAGGGGAAAAGGACCTCTCCTAACGGTGGACTAGGGAAGGGGCATGGAAGGAGAAGAGGAAGGAAGGATGGGATTGGGATGGGCCAAGGGTGGGGGCTACAGCTGGGATACAAAGTGAAAAAATTGTAAAAAAATAAAAAATTCCATTAAAAACCTAGAAAAAATTTTTGTACTAAGACAGTCAGCTCAACTGCTGGGTCAAATATTCAATGTGTATTTAACTTTATAAAATATTTTCAAATTCTTCTACAGAGTATCTGTATTTTACTTTCCTGTCATTAGTATATGAGAAATATAGTTTGTATCCTTATTAGTATTTGGTATTGTCACTATTATCTCTTTAGCAATCCTGCCAAGTATATGCCAGATCACACTCTAGTTTTAATTTATATTCCTTGATAACCTATCAAGTTCAAGATATTTTCATATTACCTGCCATCTATATATCCTCTTTGGTGAAAAACATGATTTTTTTCAAATCATATTGCTTTCAAATCATATTTTTTCCAGGTTCTGGCTATTACAAATAAAGCTGCTACAAACATGGTTGAGCAAATGTCCTTGTTGTGTACTTGAGCAAATTTTGTGTATATGCCTAGGAGTAGTATAGCTGGATCTTGAGGAAGCACTATTCCTAATTGTCCGAGAAAGCGCCAGATTGACTTCCAAAGTGGTTGTAGCAGTTGACATTCCCGCCAGCAATGGAGGAGGGTTCCCCTTTCTCCACAACCTCTCCATCATGTGTTGTCACTAGTGTTATTGATCTTAGCCATTCTGATGGGTGTAAGGCGAAATCTCAGGGTGGTTTTGATTTGCATCTCTCTGATGGCTAAGGATGTTGAGCATCTCTTTCTTTGTAATATCCAGAACCTGGAAACAACCCAGATGTCCCTCAATGGAGGAATGGATATAGAAATTGTGGTATTTTTACACAATGGAATACTACTCAGCAATCAAAAATGAGGAAATCATGAAATTTGCAGGCAAATGGTGGGACCTAGAAACAATCATCTTGAGTGAGGTATCCCAAAAGCAGAAAGATACACATGGTATATACTCACTCACATAGTCCTATAAGATATGATAAACATAATGAAATCTATACACCTTTTAAAGAAGATAAACAAGAAAAAGGACCCGGGGTAAGATGATCAATCCTCACTTAGAAAGACAAATGGGAGGTGCATTGGATGTAGGAGAAAACAAGTAACAGGACAGGAGCCTACCGCAGAGGGTCCCTGAAAGACTCTACCTAGCAGTGTATCAAAGCAGATACTAAGACTCATAACCAAACCTTTGGCAGAGTGCAGGGAATCATATGAATGAAGGGGGAGTTAGTATGACGTGGAAAGGATAGGAGCTCCACAAGGACCAAATATCTGGGCATAGAGGTCTTTTCTGAGACTGACACTCCACCAAGGACCATGTATGGATATAACCTAGAACCTCTGCTCAGATGAAGTCTGTGGTAGTTCAGTAACCAATTGGTTTTCTCTAGTAAGGGGAACAGGGACTATTTCTGACAGGAACTCAATGGCAGGTTTTTTGACCTCCCCACCCCCAAGGGAGGAGCAGTCCTGCTAGGCCACAGAGGAGGATTTTGCAGCCAGTCCTGAAGGTACCTGACAAAACAGGGTCAGATGGAAGGGGAGGAGGTCCTCTCCAATCAGTGGACTTGGAATGGGACAGGGAGGAGATGAGGGAGGGAGGGTTTGGGAGGAAATGAGGGAGTAGGATACAGCTGGGATACAGAGTTAATAAAATGTAACTAATAATAAAAAATAAAATAAAAAATCAATTTTTTGATTATATTTTTTACGTATTTATTAAATACTACAAGGGTTGCAAGTAATTTCTTCTTATTTTTCTTCCTTTTTTTCTTTTTACAAAATAAAGTTTTAATTTTGGTGAAGTCCAACATATCCACTTTGTTTTCTTCTGGATTATGTGTTTGGGTTGAAGCTGAAAAACTTGGTCTCCTCATGTTTTTTTGTTTTTTCTTTTTTTTCCTAAAAGGTTTTCCATCTTACATTAAATCCATGAAATGTTCTGGAGGTACTGTTAGATTTTGTTGAAGATGTTCAATTTGCCAAAATGACTGCCTTTCTTCCCTTGAATCACTTTTGTTCTTTGTCAAAATTAGTCAGGCATATTATGGTGGGTTTATTTCTGGATTTTCTTTCCTGTTCCATTGATATATACGTTTATTCTTCTGTGAGTAAAATAGTGTCTTCATTACTGCAACTTTATAACAAGTCTTGGAGTTATGTAATGTGAGTCCTACAACTTTATCTTCTTCAAAATCAATTAAGTTTATAAATTATAGGCCAAGTATTTTCATTTGCCCATTTTTGTCCTCCTGATTTATTCTAGAGAAGGCAGCTCTTCCATAAGGCCTTCCCTTTCTTGCTCTAACTCCTGCAAATGCTGCTGGTTTTGCTCTAGTCTATCCTCCAACCACTGTAGTAGAGGCCCGGAGACTGCCGACATCTGACTACACAGATGTTTGGTAAATACAGAGCCATTGTGGATCTTGGTGACTGGGTCCAGATGTGTAAGGCCATGAACCTTCCTGTATGCATCTTGTTCTTCCTGGCATAGGATCCTCGGCAGCTCTACTGCTGATCTAAGGCATACTTTTCCAATGGCGGTATGAGGTACAATGTGGACTGGGATTTCCAGTCTCTCATATTCTGAGCTTTTTGGTGCTTGTACGGACTGGAAGCAAGTGTAGAGTATCCGACCAGTCTTTGTGGATTTGTCTTCTATGAAACAAGCAAAAATCAGGCCTACAAAGGCTTGATCCATCATCTGGTACATGGCTTGTGTACGGACATCAACATGAGAAGGCCAAACGGTTATGTGAGGGTGGGAATGGTACCAGCCAACAACTCTCATGGGATGACCTGTTTCTTCAGCCAACTTTTCTGCCTCTATCGAAGCCGCAGACAGCTGCTCCGGAGAAATTTCTACTCTGTCCTTCGTCTTGTCAGAACGTCGCAAGATAATGACAGAACGAATGTGAACAATTCTGACGGCATCCATCTTTTCCCCCATCGTGCACGTTTTAGTTTCAGCGTGAGTAAGCTGGGAGTCACTCCTAGCATCATCATTCAACTGCCCTATACACAGACCCATCACCTCCTCCTTCTCTGTGCTCAGGGCGTGGCTGAGACAAACCAGGAAAGCGTCAGACTCAAGATGAACCGCCTGCACGGTCTTCATCATCCGCACCGCCATCTTACTCGGCTCCACTCATGTAGGCCTTAAGCCTGCTGCAGTCGGCTCATCAACAGGCTGGGAGGAAGCCTTCCCAGCTGGCCCTGCAGCGTTCCAAAGGGGCGGAGCCTGGAGCATACGGTCCTGGCTGGGTCTCACAAGGGTCTAGGCTGCAGGGGGTGGAGCCTGCCTAGCAGCACCTAGGAGATGCTCGCTTTTGTAACTTTTACTATGTTAACAAGATTGCCACCAAGTGAAACATGTCTAAAGAAATCAGAGATCTTTTTACAAACACACAATTCAATACTATGAATTTGTATTGGCATAATTTATTTTGCAATCATTTCTGACGAGGGAATATAAAATGAGAGTGAATCTTATAATTAATGGTTTCTTAGAGCCAAACCATGAGATGCAAAATGAGCATTGTTTATACATATTATAGGGTGATAAACTTTATAAAATATGTGAATAAGTGTAGCTTCTAATTCCCCCAATTATATTTTGTAATTTTAATCAGCATAAATTTTATAAGAATTAGTTAAAATAAAAATTCTATTTATTGCTTCATTAGTGTTTTCTCAGATAAATATAACAGGAGCTGAAATAATAAAAACAAATCAAGTATCCTACAAGTCAGAAATGAAACATTCAGTTATTACAATAATGATCAAAAAAAAATCAAGTAATCTTTTATAAACCTGAAAACTCCCCTACAGTAAGGACACAACTCTTTGAAAACATGGGTCATTAAAGCTGTTCTGAAAGCACTTGATAATGAATTCATAAAATTAACATTGCTAATTTTGCAACCCATTTCTATTTTAAGAAAATATTTTATTATCACAGCTACAAAAAAAAAATGCTTGTTTTTAAATTGCCAGTCCACACTAGAGAACATTTATGCTTTTAATGTGTCTCCCAAGATTTCAGCTAGACAGACAAGGTTATGATCAAGAAGGGATAACTTTTCAAATGTATGAGATAGACTCCAAGTATGTTGTATATAGTGTTATAAAAATGACAATATTCAAACTTTATCTCCCTCACTTTTTTCTTTTTTTCCTTATATTTGATAGGAAAGATGAACATAAAAGCCAAGATGGAAATAAAAACCATAATGATTGGATTATTTATAAATTCATATTTATCACATTGTTGGTGATGGCTATGATTTTATTTTTGTTGTTGTTCACTATTGCTTTTGGACATGACATCTTCCATTGATCAATTTCATATGCTCTAATGTACAATATTAATTGAAATTGCTCTTTCACTTTTATATAGGAAGATAACATTTGATGCTTTGGCAGTTTTTGAAGAAACACAGGTTAGTTGGTTCAAGCCAATTGGCTCTCAAAATGCTTTCTATAGAAACTACAGATAAATGATTTGGAATTCCCATTTTTCCCAGTTTTGTTGAAGCTCGGCTCTGAACTCTCACTTTCTGAGCTGCAGGCATTTGAGAGAAAATCTAAGCTCGTAGCACAAAGCCGTCTTTTATCAAACTGTTCAAACTGTCATTGTTTTGTCACACAGTGAAGCAAAGCTTGAAAATCGATCCACAGCTCCAATTGTGGTAAATACAATGGTTGGAAAATGCTTCAGTCTTCCAGCTTGAAATAGTATATTCATAAACAAAGGTATACAATCCTTATTAAGATGTAATATTCAGATATTTTAAAAATTATTTTGAGCATATAAATATGTGTGATATTTACAAATTAACTTCATAAAGCAGGAAGTGTTATATCATTTGCGTGTTAAGCGTGAGAAGACTTGCCAAAGGCTGCACAGCTAGTCAATGACAAAGCTAAGGTGTGTACTGAACCAGGCTATTTCAGAGTCCATGAAATGTTCTTACTAATACGCAAATATATGTTACTTTAATGAATAAATTGTATGCCTACAATGTGTTTAATGTGATACCAAGTGCTTTGCAAAATTTTCACCTTGTTTTAAATAAAGAGAAATGTAATGAATGTCTCTCAGACCTGTTGAGAAAGAAAAGCTTAGTACCAGAATTGCTGGCTAGAGAAATTACTGTGGGAGCCTGTCCTGGGGAAGCACACCTCATAGAAGGTTGTTGACAGAGCCACAGAGAAACTACATGTTCACCACTGTTTAAGTCTGTATTCTAAGTATCTCAGCTATGGAATGAGAAAGGTAGCAATTTTGCTTCCTTCTTCCCAAATTCTACCGTCTATTATGTGTCAGTGGATTTTTGAGAGCAGAAAATATAAACAGTATCTATAATCTACAAAATAACCCACACCTCCCTTACAATTTAAAATAAACACATTGTTTTGTTGTTGTTTCTGGATAACTGTGGTCCTAGGGAGATGACCTCATCCCATTTCATAGGCAAATCTTCTTAGTTTATATGTCAGTCATGCTAACTCGATGGCTGAGAAACACGTAAATGTTCCACATTCTTAGTCATCAGGGAAATGCAAATCAAACCTACTTTCATCTAGTACCACCAGAATGGCTAAGAGCCATAAAACTATTACCAGCTCATGCTGATAAGAATGTATGGTAAGGGGAACATTCATCCATTGCTGGTGGGCGTGAACCATATAGGCACTCTGTGGCAGTTTCTCAGGAAAATGGGAATTGATCCAGCTACACCACTCTTGAACATATACCCAAAAGGATGTGTCATCCTTTGAGAGATATTTTCTCAATCATGTTCATTGCTTCTGTATTCGTAATAGCTAGAAACTGGGAAGAACATAGATATCTTACAGCTTACGAATAGATAACTTCGTTTGCTCCAAGGGAGTCTCACCGGGAAAACTAACTACTCTTAAGGGTAGGATGCAGGCTCAACAGTAAATGGCCAACTGAAAATGAACTCAGTGATATGTTTGGAAGCTGCTTGTCTCATAATGTCATGTCAGAGCTTCTCCCCCCCCCCCTTTTTTTAAAATCTTATATATTTTTATTTTTTCTCTCCTTTTACCCTACAGTTCTTTTGTGTATATGGCTTCCAGTTTATTGTTTCTATGGGATTCCTAAGAGTGCAAACAAGTGGGGCTCTGCATCTGTGTCTTTCTTGTGTATGTATCTTGTGTCTTCTCTTGGGGTTTTTCCTTCTGTTTGTTTGCTTTGTTCTATTTTGGTGTTTTAGTTTTATTTTATTTTACTATTATCCTGTGGAAGCCTTTTTTATCCTAAAAGAGCCAGAAAAACAGTTGATCTGGACAGGAGTGGAGGTGGGAGAAACTTGGAGGAGTTGATAGAGGAGAAACCATAATCAGGATATATTATGTGAGAAAAATGTCTATTTTTCAATAAAAGGGAAAAACAGGAACAAATTTCCTCTAAAATAGAATTGCATCATGATCTCACATTGAAGTAATACTTTGAAGAAACAGTAACTGGTAAAAAGATTGTGGATTATAAACTTCTGCTTTCATTAGGACAATAACTGTCCCCATATGGGACACTCCATAAACAGACTGATAAATGTGTCACAGTTTGTATTGCAGCTCTTCAAAGAAAGGATTTAGAAAGAAATGGTTTTGTTTTTGAAGAGTGCTCTGTACACACCCCATTCATCACCTTTGCAGACTGGCAGCCTGGCTTACTGATAAGAGCACTGTGGAGAGCTAAGGTGCCTTTTCTTTTCACACTTAGTAATGACAGACACTAAAATTTTATCAACATGAAGTTATTCTATAGGTGGCTTGCTCCTCTCTTTAGACAATTTTCCAATAATTATTTATCAACAAATTGATATTAGGACCTATATCTAAAAACAAAAAAGGTATCTAAAAAGCACCAAGGTTGACAAACATCTTTTTAAAATAACTTATAATATTTAAAAAAATGTGATATTACTTCAGTTTTAAATATTCACAAATGGGAACCTTCTCTATTAAACAAAAGCAACGGACACAGTGGGGATCTGTGACATTTTATGTTCAAGGTTGCTGATATCTCAAACTTCAAGTTTGAAAGAAATCCTTTAGTCACGATTCAAACCGTGGTGTGAATGTGACATCAATTTCATGTATTCAAGAAAGCATTCATGCCAGGTATGGGGGTGCACACCTTTAATCTCAGTGCTTGAGAGGCATGGGCAGGTACATCTCTATGAATCTGAGGCCAGCCTCGTCTACAGAACAAGTTTCAGGACAGCCAGGGCTAAGCACATACACACATCACGCACGCACGCATGCACGCACACAGTCTCATAAAACCAAAAAAAAAGAGAAAACATTCCTATTTAGCCATCTATTTTTTCTATGCCACCAATATTTTTCAGAATAGGTAATACTTGCAGCTGAATCTCAATTAATAGCTAGCTTGCTAAGGAGATATTTCTGAGTGAGGGTAAGCATTACAGATTTATACCCTAATATCTCAGTATAGATAAATGAACACTTTATTATGATAAAAAATGCTGATAGCATGAATAAAATATGAGTGTTGATTTTAATCAGCTAAAAGCCACCCTGTATTATAGGAGGTGAAATACAAATGGATTAAGGGGCATGACTCAAGAAAGTTCTCCTTGTTTACCATTGATCTGGTTTTACAAAGACAAAATCAAGGACAGTTAAAAAATGGCTAAAAACTTTGTCAAAGTTTTGTGCTTTAAAAGAAAAAGAGAGAGGAAAACGCTAGCAAAGCGCTACTCATATCACGGCATTAAAATTACAAAATCAAACTAAAACATATAAAGGTTAAAAAAAAAAGTAACTTTAAGCCTGGCAACATGGTTCAGTAGGTAAATGCTCCCATAACCAAGACTGATGATTGGCGTTCAACCCATGATCCCATGAGAATATGAACTCCCAAAGTTGTCCTTTTCATCCACTTGTGTATAATGGTCCTCTGTCTCTCTCTGTCTCTGTCTCTGTCTCTCTCAAACTAAATGGTAAAAGACAAACAAAACCCTCAAAAGATAGGTGGGTATCACTTCTATTCTGAACTGGTGTTTCTGCATTTACTGGAAAGAAAGAGAATACTTACACTGTAGGTACACAGTCCATAATGTTTGCATTGGTGCAACGTGAGTAATGAAAACACCTGGCCTGGCTCCTTTAGGAGACCAGAGTCTGAGATAGGCTAACGCTGTCTGCCCATGTTTCTGCCTCATTGTCCTTTGGCTTCCCAACCCACACCAACTAGACTAAAAAGATACTGAAATGCTTTCGTCAGTTTCTTAATGGATGTTGCTTATTTTCTTCCTTTATAGAATAGGATTTATACATATTTATAATTTTTTAAATAAAACAACATCCACTACGAAAGCAATTCCTTCAAGATTCTGTAGAAAACTGGATAGAACTGTTAATGCTCACTGGCCTTGGTAAGACTTTGTAGGCGTTGAGAGACGGCCAAATACGTACCAAGTCCAAGTCCCACGTAATACATAAATGGGAACAGCCTAGATTTGCCACCAGCTACTTCACTGTAGCTGCAAGAAAGATGAATCAGAAAAACCATGATGCTGTTGGTGGGCAGTGGTTTCAGAACTCGGACGAACAAATCCTGAAAACTGGAAAGTGTCAGAAGCAGATTTAAGGATGATATTAGCCTGGCAAACCCAGCCTACCTGTGAGACAACACTCTGATACCCAAATACAGTTAATTGAGTTTTGACCTTTCTAGATTTTTGTTCAGGTTGGTGGATCACTGACTAGATAGTATTTTATTTTTTATAAAAGATACCCTGTAATGAAGGTATGTATGTTGTGGGACTAGCTACTATAATGGGGTTATTGAGAATAGTCTGAATTACACACTGTATTAGAACAGGATTGAAACAGGAAGGGTGCCATTTCTTCCATGTCATTAATATGCAACCACCTTTTTACTGTAAGCTGGAGTAGTTGGATCACAACTAATGGTAATATGATGAACACCCTTTCTTCTAGATAAGCAGAGAGGTGGCATGGATACATCTCAGGAATGGCCTCTGTGTGCTAGGTGAGGACACTTCTTGAATGAATTGATTTTCTGGCAGGGGCTATATCTAATTTTCTCCATTTTTTTTTGAGATAAGAGTACTTTAATATGCTTCTCTTTGGGTCCTTCTCCCTTCCCATCCATTCAGAGATTCTCAAGGTGACCTCTGACATATCTCTTGAAGCCAGAGCCAGCTGTTTATTGGTAAACTGGCACTTTCTTGTTAATGTATTACTCTGTCACTGTTCCAGGCAGACATCCTTGGACAGTTTGTGAGTATCAAGGGCCAAGTGGAAAAATGAGCCTTCTTTTCTTGGAAGGTTTCTTGGAAGGAGTTCTGTTTTGCTATTTCCCCAAATATGCCATTGTCATCATCGATTATAAAATGCCCTCTATGTTTTAGGAACCTCTCAGAATTTCTGATTTCATAAGGTATTTTTGTGTACCCTAGAGTTCATATCCTTTGCTTTTTTTCCCATATTTTTCCTAGCACTGTGCTAGCTGGAAGAAAGCATAAGTAAGCACTTTTACTGAACATGCCACAAGAAACAGAAGTCACATTTATCCTAAGAAAAATATTTCATTTTATTTGCTTCAATATATGAAATATTCCTTTTATTTTATAATGGGGAAGGAAAAAAGGTCAGGACTTTTATCCATTATTGTTGCATTTGTAGAATTATAATATGTAATGATTTTCTACTTATGCAAGAATGTTGTGTGCTAGCAACCTGAGTTTTGCAACACTTAGCACTTCTCAGGCTCTACTAGAAAATGACAGGAGTTTAAAGTCCTTGATGAGATCTACTTGTCTGTCTAACTTTTCCTTACTCTTTTGTAAACGATACAAACTTAGGTAAATCTGCCCATCCATCTTCATTTTTCTCTCTGGTGTTGGACAGGCTTTTAATACCTTTCTGGGTTTTACAGTTTAGATCAGATTGTGACCAATTTTAGAGAGAGTTGGTATTTAAAGAGGTGAGAGGATATTTTAGCACAGACACTGGAGGTATGCTTTAAAGGTGCGGTGGATATGAAGTCTGCACAGTCCTGGGATTAGGAATGCATCATTCCTAATCCTTTATGCCACAAAATGCTGATAGTGGAGAGCGAGAAAGCAGTTGGCAGAGAGGAGATGGATATGGAGCTCTTGGTGTTGAAAGAAGAAACGCGGAGTTGCGAAATCATGGTGTTATTCATCAGAAGGTGGCGTTTTGCTGAAGGTGTCAGAGAGAAAGCTTTGTAAACCAGCTCATTGCGAGGGGAGTGTGGAGAACTCCTTCACTGGAGACTGCACACCCAGTTGTGCATGATCACAGCAGCTTGCCTGACAAACAAGGGCAGTGTGGCCTTAAAATTCATGGAAAGAACTTAGACAATCGCAGGGCTCTCTTACGCCCTTGAGACTCTTCTTTTGGCCATTCTAGGAAAAGATTATAACCACTTCCTTGGTGCAGGAAGTCTAGAAATCAATAATAGCACAATATAAATGGAAAGGGGCACGGTGGAGATGAGGGAGGGAGGGAGGGAGGGACTGGGAGGGAATGAGGGATCGGGACACGGCTGGGATACAGAGTTAATAAAATGTAACTGATAAAAAAAAATAAAAGAAAAAAAAATAAAAAAAAATAAAAAAAAAAATAAATGGATATCAGAAAGTTTGTGCTTTGCAAAGGTTCACACAGTTTTACTCTACAGTGGGTGTCTGTCACTGTGATGTCTTAACGCTTTTTGTATTACATATATAATTTTAGACTGTCATAATAATAATAATAATAATAATAATAATCAGTTCAAAGAAAATGACTTTGAATTTAAATATTTTCTTTATGAATAAAAAATGAAAGAAAGAAAAACTCTATCAATCTCCATACAACTATTCTGTCATCTCTTAATATCTTGTTTCTCAAAGCTTTTTTCCCTATATTTCTAATCCCCAGATACTTACAGCCATAGTCAATTATGCTACTGCCTAAAAAAAGAACAAGAAAAACTCATAAAATTAATGTTCAACTTGATTTAGGCATGAAATTCTAATACCATCCAGATAGGACTCATGCTGCTTCAAAATAATTTTGTGTAATTCTACAAATAAAGAAACCATTTATATCAATAAAATACTTGTTTTCAGTGTATTGCATAAAATCAATTTATATTCAAATACTTGGGGACTGCATAGTTAAAGTCTTTTAGAGAGCTAGAAACAAAAGTACCATAGAAATTAACTGTGAAACATTTTGCTCTTTAAAGAACAATAAAATGGAAATTAGAATACTAACAAAATAGCAAAGCTATGTTGACAAGTTCACTGGGCCAGCTGTGGGTCATTTCTGAATTAACAATTCTGTACCGTTGCTGCAACTGATGTTTTTTTTTCCCCGTGATACTGATTTACTTATTCATTAACAAAATGGATTAGTAAAATTAATTAAAATGGAAGTAGATATAAGCA
Organism: Meriones unguiculatus; assembly: GCF_030254825.1. Taxonomy (NCBI): domain Eukaryota; kingdom Metazoa; phylum Chordata; class Mammalia; order Rodentia; family Muridae; genus Meriones; species Meriones unguiculatus. The sequence goes on from NC_083350.1 coordinate 117,001,889, forward strand.
TTAAAATAGCAAAGATAAGGAGCTGAGAATGTCAATTTGCTTTTCTTCCTGCTTAATTCTTAGAATATAATTATAAGATGGAATTCGGTAACAAATTTTGACATGATTTTATTGTTAGGAAAATTTGAATGGGATGGATGAGATAAATTCTCCCCCATCCTGATGTTAAAATTTAGAAGTAATTTTCTATGGTTTAATTTTTTTTTCTTTTTTTGTTTTCCCTCAGGGGAAAAAAACCTCAGAAACCTATTATCTTTGATGGATGGGATTTCAGTGACTCTAGATAATTCTTCTCAGAACATGTTTGTGTTTTAGAGACAAGCACTCCCTGCCTTACCTCAAACCCACACACATATAGCAATATCCTACTTATCCCTTTATTGAACGATGGACAAACTATTAAACAACATGGGACTGATTACATTCTGAGGAAGGCTGCTTTAATCATTCAGTCTGAGGCTAGTCTCTAGGCACAAACTCTTCTGGAGTGATGATTTTAAATTCCTTTATTTTGTTAAATTAATAAATATTTTCTTTCTCCACCTGTTCTAAATGAAACATTATTGACTATCCCTCCCCTTGTGGTTCTTGTCTCAGTTTCTGGACTAGGGAGCCTTAAGCCTTTGGCCAGGATCAGACTTTGACACTACTCTGCATGATGTATGACTTTAGACTCAGCACCTAGGACATCATGAGCCATTTCCGCCCTGATTTCTTCTGTACCCTAAATTTTACATGTTGGTGGTTGTAACAAACACTGCATCTAGAGTCTCATGTGAATGGAGGACCTCATCAAGTTGTACTACTACAAGGTGACTCATGCTTTTCTCGTATGGGTTCATAGTCTCATTAATCTTAGAATACTTTTACGTATGACATTTACTGTATATGAACAACAATTATTTAATGTGGAGCCAAAAGAAAGCATGGGATCACATTGTTTGCTTGCCCCATTTTTCTTTTTTTGCATTTTTCATTTTATTTTTATTAGTTACAGTTTATTCACTTCATATCCTCCCTATAGCTCCCTCCCTCCTCCTTTCCCAATCCATCCTCCCTCCACCTTTTCCATGCATGCCCCTCCCCAAGCCCACTGATAGGGGAGATCCTCCTCTCCTTCCTTCTGATCTTAGTCTATCAGGTCTTATCAAGAGTGGCTGCATTGTCTTCCTCTATGGTCTAGTAAGGCTGCTACCCCCTCAGGAAGAGGTGATCAAAGAGCAGGCCAATCAGTTCATGTCAGAGACAGTCCCTGTTCCCATTACTATGGAACCCACTTGGACACTGAACTGCCATGGGCTACATCTGTGCAGGGGTTCTAGGTTATCTCCATGAATGGTCCTTGGTTGGAGTATCAGTCTCAGATTTTTTGGTTCTGTTGTTCTCCTTGTGGAGCTTCTGTCCTCTCCAGGTCTTACTATCTCCCCCTTCTTTTATAAGATTCCCTGCACTCTGCCCAAAGTTTGGCTATAAGTCTCAGTATCTGCTCTGATACCCTGAAGGATAGAGCCTTTCAGAGGCTCTCTTTGGTAGGTTCCTGTCCTGTTGCCTGTTTTCTCCCTCTTCTGATGTCCATCCTCTTTGCCTTTCTGAATGCCCCAATTTTCAACCTCACATTCATAAAAGGGGAATCTCAAAACTGTATCCTTGAAAGTAATTAATCACGTTGAGCTTTCTAGTAATTCCTTAACCACGTCACATGAAAGGTAAAAATATGCAGCCTCCCGAAACCATGAATACAACTGGACTAGCTTTGACAGCCTGCTTATTAATTGCTGTCAAACCCTAATTGTTATTCTGTTAACATTGTCCACCCGTGGAAGAGTGGACCAACTAGCCTCTGTCTTTGCCATAATATAAATTTATTTCTTTAGGTTTCATCACTGATCTTTCACATTCTTATTATTTTCAGGCAATTTCATCTATAATCTCAAATACATCGTGAAAACTGGAACTAATTGTTCCCCTAATTGGTTGCCTTTCTTCCCTCCTGTTGTGTGTATAGTGTGTATCATCTGGCAGTATATAACAACAGGAGGGAAGCCATCAATCAATCATAGGACAGTTAGTTCTCATCTGAGGCTTTGCCTTCTTTGTGGAAAGGAGAAATGTCCTCCCTAAAGCTTAAAAGCACACACTTCTCACCAGCAGTGGTCACTAATGTAAAAATACAAGGTTTTCATTGAATTTTCTCTCCCATGTAACTTAGTAAGCTTTATGTTAGTATTCTTTAAGTGTGAGAGGAGAACACAAGCATTAGCGACCCAGAAAGCCTTGCTATATCATATCATTGCTAGTGGTTTCTTAGTAAGCCTCAGCGTGACCTGGGAAGGGAGGCTTGTTTCCTAAGAACAAATTTCTATTTTGTTCATCTAACAAGCCGCACATCGAAGTTGTATACTAAAAATTAGCTTAACAAACAGATTTCATAGTCTTCAAACACAAAAATACAAGCAGTTTTAAATTACTTATGCCATTGGAGGCAATTCTTCATAGAGATAATATTGTAAAAGCAAGACCCAAAGTTTAATTTTTTATAGTTTAATCTTTTATAGTTTTGTAAAAAAAGATGAAATTGTTTTGCATTGGGTATTTCATATGTTATTGTGCTATAACAAAAAGATTAAAAACAACTTATGGAAAAGAAGGTTTATTTTGTGCAGAATGAGTAAAGTGTAATTGAGGAAAAATTAAAAAAAAAAGGGGGGGGGAAATAATTTAAGAACCTTAAATGACTTTCAAAAGTGGAGGAAAACATGGAGTTAGTCAATTTACATGGAGCACATCTCGCCCCTGGGGGCAATGGTCTCCTGAACCTACTCAGACCTCGGACACCACCACTGCTAGTTCTAGAACTGATGCAGGATGTTCCAACGAGGGGGTTAAGGCTTCTCATAATATTTCCTATAAGCCCACACCTGTTTGTCTATATCCCCCATTTTTATTCATTATTAGCCAGATAGAGCCAAGTAATTGTGGTAATGATACTTGCTTTTTTGCCCAATGCTGGAATGCTAGTGAATTTAGGAAAGCCCTGGTTACTCGCATGCCTCGCTGGGTGCCTGTGCCCGTTGATGCCCCTCACGCTATGACTCTCTCCAGACAGAAAAGGGATCTTGGAACTACAGCTGCCACTGTTACTACCATTTCATTGGCGGCTGTTGGAGCTACCACCGTGGCATTAGCCATGAGTCATACATACTGTGCAGACTGCTCAGACCCTGAATAATCTTTTAGCCAATGTAGCTCATGCCTTAGTTGTACAAAAAGGAATTAATGCTCAACTAAAAGGAGGCTTGATGGTGTTCAATCAGAGGATTGACCTCATGCAGGAGCAAATTGATACCCTATGGCAAATCGCTCAACTTGGCTGTCAATGAAAATATGCTGGACTTTGAGTCACTAGCATATAACATGAGAATTTTTCCTGTGCTGCAAATCTGTCTAAACAATTGTCTAGCTATATTTTAGGTAATTGGACTGGAGAATTCGATACTACGATGGAGCAGCTGAGAGTGGCCATTATCACAGTAAATTCTACCAGAGTGGACGCAGGACTAGCCACAGGATTATCACCATGGATTGCTGCAGCCATGAATCATCTGAAGGAATGGGCGGGCATGGGAGCGTTAGCAGGCCTTCTGGTGTTGGTCTCCTTGGTTTGCCTGTGGTGTATATGCAAGATTAGAGTCTCACAACAGCATAATGCAGCCATGATCATTCAGGCCTTTACAGCCATTGAAGCAGGACAGTCTCCCCAAGCATGGTTGGCTACCATAAAAAGCTAAAATGTTATGCTCAGGATGCGAGGCTAAGCACTGCACTCAGGGTCAGCCGCTTTGGACCCAGAGAAGAGCATGTCTGATTGCATGCGGGTTGATGCTCCAGGCCCCGCCTCTGAGAAAAAGGTATCTGACGGGTCTGATGCTCTTTGGGTGGATGACACCTAAATGAACATCAGTACAAAGTCCCAATTTATTTCTAATATCAGAGATCAGACCTCTACTCTTGCCTGATGCGTCTAAAACAAAAAGGGGGAACTGTAGAGAGCTGCGTAATGCTGCGCCTTAAAGATGGAGCTGGTTTCCGCCTTCCACCTTCCCGATGGTGAGTGCTCTCTGTCACAAACAACTCCACATTTGGCTAAGGCTGAGGATCTGGCTTGCTTCCATGTATGTGGACCTATCTGCATTGCCCATATGGCATGCTGGGGTTGGCTACCCAGAAGCTATTTAAGCTGTGGGCTGGCTTTCCCCAGGGTCCAATGATTGTTCAAGGTTCCTGAATAAATTGCATTGAAAAAAAAAAGAAGGTTTATTTTGGGTCATGAATTGAGGATACTGTGATAGTGGTTCCCCACAATGTAGAATCCTCCTTTTCCCTTTAAATTCAGTCTGAGACCCACGCTAGACACCAACATTCAAGGTGGGTTTTTTTCCTCAGTTAAATCTTCGAAGAAACCACGTGATAGACATCCTCAGAAGTGGCTGACAATGCAGATTAGCCATCAAAAGTAAGTAACTTAATTTTTTTTTATTTCCATCTTAGTTTCTACCAAGTTAGACTGTACATGAAGGTCGATCATGGGACAGCATGGTGAGTATGGCACATTTTCTATTAGAGTACATCATTAAAGTTTGCTTTATCTGTCTGGGTGGGCACACACACACACACACACACACACACAAGTCTGAGAATAAGTTGTCCTTATTTTCTAACATACAAAACGGTCCCCATGTTCCTGACACTTCGCAGTGTTTTATTCCACTAGGCTAGGTTATTTGTGGCTCTCCCCCCATCACAGCATATTTGCTATTCTCCTTCTCCCTAATTCTAGCTTTCATTTTCATGTACAAGACTGAGCAACAACAACAACAACAACAACAACAAAACCAAACAAGAAAACCCAAAACAAAACAAAACAAAACAAAAAACTCTGCTTGTCTGAGTATGCCATTGGACCCAACATAACATTAATGTGTTAAAAAAACTCAAATACAGACATTAAAAAAAAAGATTAAGTGAAAAAAAAAATAAGTTAAATCTTAGATTTCTGAAAGGAAACTGACAATTATAAAGAAAGTTTAGAGAGTTAATAACAGAATGACAGAGACAGGAAACTGTCTTTCAAAGGCTTTGACCTTTCTACTAATGCAGGTAGGTAAGCTGCCGCTAAGCCCACAAAAGCATCTGTCTCTAATATAACACAGAATGGGCAAAACTAGGACCTCACAAGTACAGAACAGACTTCATTATACAGTCTGACATGCCCTCACAATTACAAGGGATAGCAGTAAATATGCAAAATGGGCTTAGTTAACAATAGGGATTTTCTCATTTATTTGTGTCTTAATGAGGGCTCACAGGTTAACAGAATTTACTTATTAAAGTCTATCCAAGTAGCTTATTGAAATGCCAATTCTATATCTATCTCGCTGGTATTAAATCCACCCAGGCAAGATTCTATTGACAACTTGACCTCAGCATTTAAAGGCTTCACAGCAGCTGAGAATTGGTTTGGGCAGCTTTGGACAAAGCCATTCAAATAGGGTAGATGTGTTATGCTCACTACTATATGGATATGGAAAAAAACAAAACAAAACAAAACTCAGCAGCTGGAATTGGATAAATGATATGTAGGCATATAGCTATCTTCTGAAAATGGCAAATCTTTTACTGTTAACTGATTTTAAAAACTAGGTGTTTGTGTGCATCTGTAAACTGGTGTGTATACACACATGGGATCCCTGGGCCAGCTATGTGCACCACACTGGTAACTTGCTAGAAATGTACTTTCTCAAGTGTCAGTCTAGATCTCATGAGGGCAGAGGCTGTGACTGACCTTAAGCAGATGCTGAGACTTTTACCCAAACTTTGGGCAGAATGCAGGGAATCCTGTGAAAGAAGAGGGAGATAGAAAGACCTGGAGAGGACAGGAGCTCCACAAGGAGAGCAACAGAACCAAAAAAATCTGGGCACAGGGCTCTTTTCTGAGACTGATACTCTACCAAGGACCATTCATGGAGATAGCCTAGAACCCCTGCATAGATGTAGCCCGTGGCAGCTCAGTATCCAAGTGGGTACCCTAGTAAGGGGAAAAGGGACTATCTCTGAAATGACCTCAGTGGTGGGCTCTTTGACCACCACCCCTCCCACTGAGGGGGGAGCAGCCTTGCCAGGCCACAGAGGAGGACTTTGGAGTTTGTCCTGATGAGACCTGACAAGCTCGGGTCAGATGGAATTGGAGGAGCACCTCCCCTATCAGTAGACTTGGAGAAGGGCATGGGAGGAGATGAGGGAGATAGAGAGGGTGGGATTGGGAGGAAATTGTGGAGGGGACTACAGCTGGGATACAAAGTGAATAAACTGTAATTAATATAAAAATAAAAATTTAATTAAAAAAGAAGAATCTGGACCTAGAGTGATTACGGGGTAAATTGGAAGGAGAAAATGGGGGACAGATATGATCATATTTCACTGTACATGTGTATAAAATAAAAAAAAGAAAGCTGTACAGGTGTTTCTACTACTGATTATTTGGGATAACTTTGCAATAGATGTCTAATTCAACAGAAGTAACACTAGATCCAACCATCCATGAAAGACAAACAGTAACGACCGTATTATTTTATAACATGTAACTCAAAACTGTTAATTTGTGTATATGTCTTTTAATTGAGTGTTTCATTTATTATGCTAGATTTACTGAGAAACTGGAAAACAACCTAAATTTAATGGGATCTTATTCATACAGTATGGACTATCAGGGCTGGAGCGAGGCCTCTGTGGTTAGGAGTGCTGGCTGCTCTTGTAGGAGATCCCAGCTCAGTTCCCAGCATCCATGTCAGGTACCTCACAACCGCCTGTAACTCCAGCTCCAAGGGATCTACCACTTTTCCTGGCCTCCATGGGCATCTTGCACATGTGGTATACCCTCACACATAGATGCATATAGGTAAATAAGTAAAATATTAAAAAATATAAAAGGTAGACCATCAGTGAAATTTATTTTGCATGTTTATTCTAAGTAAATCTTAAAACTCTTTATTCTTTGTGGGACTGCAAGTAATGATGAGCAGGACATTGAAATTATTTTTTTCTCTTTTTTAGGGTCAGGGTTTCTTGGCTCTCCTGGACTTGCTTTGTAGACCAAGCTGGCCTTGAACTCAGAGACCCACCTGCCTCTGCCTCCCCAAGTGCTGGGATTATAGACACGCACCATTGCAGCTGGCTTGAAATGAATTCTTAATGTGAATTACCCCTTTATTTTTCTCCCATTAAATAATTCACCATATTGAGCACAGCCTATATCTCCCCTGACATGCCTTGCAAAAACTTTATCTAAGCTGTGCTCATCACTTTGAGGCTTCCAAGTCTACTACCCCCTTCACCTCTGAGCGGAGCCAGGCAGGATTCATTTGCTCTTCTTATGGATCTCTTCTATCCTGCTGCTGAGCATTTATCATCTGTGTATATTTTCTTCTTTGTGAGGAATAGGCAGGTCCATTCATCTCATTCTTTCAGAATGAGGCATGGGTATCTTCTCACTCCATCACACATAACATAGCCCTCATAAAGACAGTGTGTTTGAAAACAGTGTCTAGAGTGTTTAGAAACAATTTCTTGATTTTACTTCATTCTTTTTTTTACAGTATGAATTTTATGTATTTTTTTCTTTATTAATTACACTTTATTCACTTTGTATCCCCCCTGTGGTTCCCTCCCTTCTCCCATCCTAATCCCTCCCTTTCTCCACCCTCTGCATGCATGCCCCTCCCCAAGTCCCCTGGTAGGAGAGGTCTTCTTTTCCTTCCTTCTGATCCTAGTTAATTAGGTCTCATCAGGAGTGGCTGCATTGTCTTCTTCTGTGGCCTGGTAATGCTGCTTCCCCCTCAGGGGGAGGTAATTAAAGAGCAGGCCAATCAGTTCATGTCAGAGACAGTCCCTGTTCCTACTACAATGGAACCCACATGGATACTGAACTGCCATGGGCTACATCTGTGCAGGGGCCTTAGGTTATCTCCATGCATAGTCCTAACTCACATTTGTTGGAAAGTTCCTAGGAATTTTTCAGATCTCTAAGGCATTATTTGGGGTCAGGTCACTAGGGGAATCTACTGACTATGACATTGTGGAGAAGGGCATGGGGGACGCCTGCAAAAGAACTGGCTTTTGTTTTGATATGGTCTGTCCATTTGAGACTCCACAGTTTGGAAGAGAGAGCCCTTGTTTCCAGAGATATTAACTTATAGGAAAAAAGAGAAGGAGAAACAAGCAAACAAACAAACAAACAAACTTGATTGGCTTGTTTCTACCAAGAATTGGTGGCTTTTAAATTTGATTGTATGATAACTTTTTTAATTTACAATTTTACCTTTTACTAAAAATAGATTTTTTCACATATAAAATACCAGTAGTTTTCCCTCTTTGTATCCTCCCCCCCATTCTTCCTTCTCCAACCAAGATTCAGATCCACTTCCTTTCTGTCTCTCGCTGGAAAAGAACAGCCTTCTAAGAGATTACAACCAGACAAGACAAAATGAAATATAACATGAAACAACAACAAAAAAATCGCATTGAATTTGGACAAGCAAACCAACAGAAGCAAAAGACTCCAAGAGAAGGCACGAGAATCAGAGACCCACTCTTTCACACACGCAAGTCTCCCATAAAATCACTAACTTGATTTTATCTGCGGATGACCTGACACAGACACCTGCAGAGCTTGCCCTTGCTTCTTTAGTCTCAGTGAGTTTATATGAGCGTGCTAAGTTGACTCAGAAGGCTATGTTCTCTTGGTGTCCTCCATCCCCTCTGCCCCTTACAAAATTTTTTTCACCTCCACTTCTATGGGGTTCCCTGAGCTCTGAGGGGAGGGATTTGATGGGGACATCCTGTTTAGAGATGTGTATTTCAAGCCTTAAATGCAAATCAGGAACCTCTCATATACTGGGGCTGGCATTGAGGGCACCTTTGTGAGCAGTGGTGGTCAATATAGCAAGACAGAATGATGTCAAAATGTTTCATCTGCATTTGTTGTCACTCTAGCTGGCTGTGGGCAATGCTCACAACTGAGGTTTGCTATACCTTGCGATGGCGGTCACCATCATCATGTGGCTATTTAGGGTTGTGTTAATGAATTCACACTAGACCAACAAGGACGTAGCAGAGTGTGTGAGGATTAAAGGAGGGGCCATATATAGATGTTATGTTTTGGGGACATGATAATATGAAGAGTAAGTTTGTTGTTGACAAAGGGGAATAATTCATTTTGAAACAGAAAACATTATAAAATTTACAAAATTTTAAATCTCAGATTCAGTAAAATGTAAATGCCTTTTTAATGTGTTTAGACATATCAGAAAGTAGTTACTTGGGTAGCAACTAAAACATGAGATGCCATATTGTAATTACAAATCTTCTTAATAGAAGACATCATTGTTACATGGCATCTGCTCCTTTTACTCCCAAGACTCCTCATATATTTATGATAAGTAACTGTGGGAAAATTTCACATGTATGTTATTGAGTAACAAATATATTTTTACATGTTTTTGATAAGTAAAGACTAGTATGAAAAGTGTTCCTGTTTAGGTGGACTTAGATAATAGGACATCAGTGCCATGTTCATAATTTTCTATTATCAAGACAGTCCATATTATCATTACTGGACTTTGGTAAAGAAATAATGGCACATGACAAGAGGCCCTATGGCTAGTTTAAACTTGACAATAATAACAGCTAAAAGAGTAAACAAATACTTGGACAGTTGAGAATGGAGCTAAGTGGATATGGATATATCCAGTGCAAATTTCTACCCAGTAATGTGTGTTACTGATGTCCTCTGCTTCAAGAGTTACATTTTAATTATCTCATTGGCAAAGAAGTAAAACTTTGTGTTTGCTTTCTTAAGAATCAGCTCTCCAGTAACTAATTGGTTTCCCAAAGTGAGGGGAACAAGGACTATTTCTAACAGGAACTCAATGACTGGCTCTTTGGTCTCCCCACCCCCGAAGGGAGGAGCAGTCCTGTTAGGCCACAGAGGAGGGCTTTGCAGCCAGTCCTGAAGATACCTGATAAAACAGGATCAGATGAATGGGGAGGAGGTCCCCCCTATCAGTGGACTTGGAAAAGGGCACGGTGGAGATGAGGGAGGGAGGGAGGGACTGGGAGGGAATGAGGGATCGGGACACGGCTGGGATACAGAGTTAATAAAATGTAACTGATTAAAAAAAATAAAAAAATAATAAAAAAAAGAATCAGCTCTCATAATTAGGGGATATAGGCACATCTTTGCAGACAGAAACATCTAAGAGACTGTTTAAAAAAAAAGACTACAAAGGATACAAAAGAGCAACTAGAAGAAAAATGACCAATTACTATAAAAATTAATCATTCAAACAACTAATGAAAAGGTGGGATTTTAAATAGCCCATTAACCCATATTAGTGAGTAATGATTGTAGGTGAAAAAAAATGTAAATTGCTTTCCAAATGAAGGGCAGGTAGCTTAACATAGCAGCTCTCTTTTTTGAGAGTAAAATTTTAGCATGGAGAGCAAAGTTATGAGCTGCCACATTATGGTCATAATGTGAGGATTGAAATGCATCAGTTTCACAGCTCTTCATTTTGTTCAGCTAAGAGAGCAATAGAATCTTATATTTGAAAACAAGGTGTGAATGTGCATGTGTTTGTGCATGCATGCACTTGTGTGCTGATATGTGGGTTCTTCTATGATGCTCTCACAGGCCTTTCTTTACTAATTGCTTCTTTTCTTTCAGGTGAATTTCTGGATAAATCTAAATGAAATTGCTTACAATACTTCACACATAACTTTGATCAGAGAGACAGTCATGGGTGTAGTAACTTCTCTTTTGTGAACTCCTGGGGTTTATGGATTTTAAGGAATATGTAAGCTACAAAGCTGATGAGGAATGTGGAAAAGAACCAATATGAAGCACATACCAATTACAAAAAGTTCAAGAAAAATGGCCAGGTTGATTTTTATTTTCAGTGAGTACTGTATGGGCAGAAGATATAAAAAAATTGGTCTAAGCAAGCTATAGTAAAAGCTTGGAGTGAGCAAATAAGCTTGTTTATGTTTATATGCCACCAACTTCTAAATAATTTTACTTCTACCATTTTATACTTATCCAAGGTGATTTTATATAAATGAAAGAATAGTTGTATCTACTGCACTATGTTATGGAAAGGATTAAATGAGGCTTAAAAAGGAAGAACGTCCTATTTACTGTGTGATAAGCACTTGATAAATAACAGCCATTATAATAATGTATAGGAATTATACTGTTCATATTTTTCTGGTATGCTATTGTTCCATGGAGCTCTAAGGTTAAATAATAGCTAAACTCCCATAAAAAGTAAGGTAAGTGCTTACTTCAGTTTATATATCTCCCATAGTATGCAATGCAAAAACTAACTACTAACTAACTAATCACTTCATAGGTTAGAAAACGGAAATGTGCACATACTAAATAGATTATGTAATACTGTATAACCGAGATAGAGCAGCAATCAAGTTTCAAACTTAAAAAATAATAGTTTTCCTTTCTTTTAATTTTTTCATAGCATATATTAATTTTATCTGGTACTACATTGTATAAGGGAATTTTTATATAAATACATATTGTATATTGATCAGATCCTCTTCAGACTCCATCTCTCCTTTCTTTCCTAACCATTTCATTGTTGTATTATTATTTTTTGCACCTATAGAGTTTCACTTTTACTTTCAAGTCATATATACAGATAGGATTTTTTGTATCCTTGTAAAATGCAGGAAGCTCAAATGAGAGAAAGTATAGAATATTTGTCATTCTAAGACTTCCTTAATTTCCTTAATATTATTGTTTCCAGTTGCATCTCTTTTCCTGCAAAGAACATAACTTCTTTATGACTAAGAAAAATCATATTCAAACACACACATATGATATCAATTTTTAAAATATATTCCTTTGTTGTTGGGCACCTAGGTTGAAAGTTCTATAATCTAGCTCTTGTCCACAGTGCTGCAATAATCATTGATGTCCACACACCTCTGTGGTATGTTCACATGGGACCATTGGGATAAGTAAATATATAAACACGCAGGCGTGATACAGATAGCTCATATGGAAGATTTTTTTTTTTTTTTTTTTTTTTTTAGAAACCTCCATACTGATTTTCAGAGTGGTTGGACTGGTTGCATTCCTCCCTCAGTCTTTGTGTTCTCCTTCATCTAGATGCTAACCCAGTTGTGTTGTCATTTGCTTATATTTTTAAAGAACTGACCTGATTCTGAATGGGGTGTGATTGAACCTGAATGTAGTTTTGATTTTCAGGACTTTTCCATATATTTGTTGGCCACACACTCCCTCCTCTGCATATTGTTCACTTCATTAGCTTATTTCTTCGTTGAATTATTTGATTTCTTGTTTAGGTTGGGACTTTTAGTTCTTTCTATGTTTTAGATATCAATCATATGGCAGAAACCTTTGCAGAACCACCTAAAGCTCCTAGTTTTAAAAAAGGAAATTAGCATTCAGAAAGGCACGATTGCTCCCCGAACTCAGAAAACATAATAGTAGATTTATTGCCTTTTTAATTTAGCTTTTAGTCTATTAGCTGTGCTAAAAATTAAGCCTTGGAAGTCAACGTACTATGAAAGAAGTCAAACTGAGAATCAACTTCAGAGAGTGCAGATCTAGGTTTTTTTTTTTTTTTTTTTTTTTTTATGGATAATGATTTAACACTCACATCTGTAGTTTTCCAAGAATAGCCATGCAGGTAACACTTATATCTCTTTACGTATCTTTACAGACTTGAAATCTTTTCAGTCACATCTTCCAGACATCTGTTCCATATTTGCTGGATTTTTCCTGAAGATCTACAATTAGTGATTCATTTGGGTTGATTATTTCTCTTTAGGTTTTAGGGAAAAAGCCCCTAAATTTTCTTATGCTATGGTTCCATAAACAAACAAAACAAACAGCAAAATACCAAGACCCTTCCCTCATATTAGGATGATAAGACAAAGAGTGCTAGCTAGAAAGTCACACAGTGTGTAGAATAAGGAAGCGCAAAGGCTAAGTAGCTCAAAGAAAAATGAAAGCTTATATCTTTGGCTTTTAGAAACACTTTGAAAAGAATTCTCAAAACAGATGCTTTCCCTGCTCCATTAGGATGCAACAGGGATAAAGAAAGTAAACACAAGTGAAAACTATCTTAGTCTCAAGAAAAGGGCTCAAAATCCAAATTACACCCTTTCTTGTGCCATAAAAAATCAATTTGCCATGACCACTTTTAGACAGGATGGAATTACTTCTAAACCTGAGATCTGAATTCTGAAATCCAATCAAAATTCCTGCACTCAGATGTTCCAGATACATTTTTTATAAGTTCCCAATCCATTTTTCATAAGGTCTAAAAATGGAAAAAAAAATCTGTCATTTGTAGAATGTCTCCATTCTAAAAATATATTCTGGTATGTTGGGTTTTTCATTATATTACTTGCTATACAATCTTACAAAAACTTCTGGATTCTTAAGAAACATAGACAAACAATTCTTTAAAAGCACGTGATATATGAAAGTTAAAAGCTATTAATATCGAATAACTCATAATAAAAACATATACTGTACTGTTTGTTTTTGTGCATCCTTTATACTGCATTTCCTTTTCAGTTGTGTTGGCCTTAAATAAAAAATATGAGAAAGTTTTTAAAATAATACAAATGAGAAGAGATGGAGAGACAAGAGAAGTATAAAGATAAGTTGGTATTTCCCAATAGCCACAGTGGATTGTGGTAGGTTGTTTTAGAAAACTCAAAATTAGTGTATGGGAGAAAATATTTATAATATATTCATTAACAAGGATTAATATCATGAATATGGTAAGAACTCAGAAGAGTCAAGTTAACTAAAATGTGCAAATTATCTGAACAGATATTTCTCAGAACGAGATAAACCAATGAACAAAAATTATAGGAAAAAATGTGCAAAATAGATACTTAAGAAAATGTAAATCAAAACCACAATGAGATTAAATCATTTCTAGCTGGAGTGGCTGTTATCAAAAAGAGTAGTTCATGTCAGAGACAGTCCCTCTTCCCATTACTATGGAACCCACTTGGATACTGAGCTGCCATGGGCTACATCTGTGCAGAGGTTCTAGGTTATCTCCATGAATGTCCTTGGTTGGAGTATCAGTCTCAGAAAAGACCCCTGTGCCCAGATCTTTTGGTTCTGTTGCTCTCCTTGTAGAGCTCCTGTCTTCTCCAGGTAGGTCTTACCCACTTTTTTTCTTGGCCTGCTCTTTGATCACCTCCCCTTGAGGAGGAACAGCTTTACCAGTCCACAGAGGAAGACAATGAAGCCACTCTTTATGAGACCTGATAGACTAGGATCAGAAGGAAGGGGAAGAAGACCACCCCATTAATGAACTGGGGGAGAGGCATGGGTGAAGAAGAGGGAGGGGGGTGCGATTGGGAAGGGAGGAGGGAAGGAGCTACAGGTGGGAAACAAGGTGAATAAATCTGACACATGCATATGTACCATACTCCCACACACTACCACCACACTGTTCACACAAATGTAGAAAGCCAAAAGGTAAATGCTGGCAAGGATGTGTATAATGGTAAACATTTAAAAATATTTTTCTTTATTATTATTTATTACCATTTATTCACTATGTATCCTGGCTATAGCCCCCTCCCTCATCTCCTCCCGGTCCCACTCTCCCTCCCACACTCCCCCTCCCCTCATTCCCTCCTCTAGTCCGCTGAAAGGAGAGGTCCTCTTCCCCTACTATATGATCCTAGCCTATCTGGTCTCATCAGAACTGTCTGAATCCTCTTTCTCTGTGGCCTACTAAAACCACTTTGCAAGGGGGAGGTGATCAAAGAGCAGGCAACCAAGTTTATGCCAATGACTGTTCTTGTTTCCCTTACTAGGACAGCTGCATGGAGACTGAGCTGCCCATGGGCTACATCTGAGCAGAGAGTCTTGGCCCTCTCCATGCATGGTCTTTGGTTGATTCATCAGTCTCTGCAGGGCCCCCTGTGCCCAGATTTTTTGTGGCTCTGTTGGTTTCCTTGTGGAGCTCCTGTCTCCTTCAGGTCTCTCTATCTCCCCCTTCTTCCATAAGATTCCCTACACTCTTCTCAGAAAATTAGGAATAGTGCTATCTCAACATCCAGCTATACTACTCCTGGCCATATATCTGAAAGATGAACAATCATACAATGAGGCCATTTTCTCAACTATGTTCATAGTAGCTTTATTCACAATAACCAGAATCTGGAAGCAAAGTAGGTATCCCTCAACTGAGGAATGGATACAGAAATTGTGGTGCATTTACACAATGGAATACTACTCAGTTATTAAAAACAAAGAAACCATGAAATTAACAGCCAAATGGATGGAACTAGGAAAGATCATCCTGAGTGAGGTAACCCAGAAGCAGAAACACACACATGGTTTATATTCACTTAGAAGTGGATATTAGCCATATAATATAGGATAAACATATTAAAATCTATAGCCCTAAAGAAGCTAAACAACAAGGAGGACCCTAGGGAAGATGCTTAATCCTCATTCAGAAGGGCAAACAGGATATACATAGGAAATAGGAGAAGACAGGGAACAGGACAGGAGCCTTCCACAAAGGGCCTCTGAAAGATTCTACACAGCAGGGTATCAAAGTAGATGGTAAACTCTTGGTTGAGGTTTCTCCAGATGCTAGATCTAGTATCACCTCTTCTATGTGTTTCCAAAGCTACAGTTAAGTGTGGTCAACATACTGTGTTACGAAGCATTGCAACCTACCATTCCTATCCCCATATGTTGGTCCCTATTAACCATCCTCCTGCCATTCTTTCTACCTTCATACCCTTTAAAATCAATATCCTATTCTCTCCTTCTATAAGATCAACTTATTTTAACTTTATACATAAATGAAAATACACAGTGTTTGCCTTTCTTTGTCTGGCTTATTTCACCTAACATGATCTCCCCATTATCTTTCCCACCCATGTTAATATAAATAATAGGATTTCATTCATTTTATAGCTGAGAAATATTCCATAAATTTACTTTTTTTCTCTCTTTCATCAGGTGGTACCCATGTTGGTTTCATGTCTTGGCTGCTGTTAATAGAGGTGTGGATGTTTTTACAATACTGATTCCTTTTCTCTGGATATATGCCAAATAGTTGGATTTCAGGATGAAGGGAGACTGTCTAGTGTTCCCCAAACTGCAGCTCACAACCTCCCTGTTTGCCTACTGTTATGCTCAATGACTTTTAAAAAGCTATTTTGGGTGTCATTCCTGAGCTCTGTCCAATGTATTTATTTGAATTCGTCACTGATATACTGCCAGTTGAATGCACTTACATAGTTATATAAAACTAGCCAGATGGCAGCTGCTTGAGGATTGAGACACCTTGTGCTGTGAGGGGGTGAGTAAAAAAAAAAACACAATAAAAACCTAAAAGCAATTATAAACAAAATCATGTTTAGAAGAGGAAAATATTTTTCTTGTGTCTAATTAGCAAAACACTCTGAAGGAATTTATAGCAAACACAAATGTTAAGTAAGGTTTTGATAAGGGTAGATTAGATGATCTTTTAAGGAAGATAATATTTACATTCATTGTCTCCAGGGAGCAGTATAACTCATAGCTAACAGGCCTGTTATATCTTTAAACATGATTATTTATGCCTTCTGCATGGGCTGAGAAAACATGAAGTTGACATTCACTCATTATTCATTTGTAAGGAAAACGGATGTCAGTCCTTAGTTGTCTGCTCCTTAGAATATGATAGCTTCTAGCTGCAAGGGAAATCTGGTAGGAAGTCCTTGCAGCTACGCTGATGGATGAGAAATCAGGGGTAGAAGATCCCAGTCCAAGCTGACCACTCATTGGATATTTAATCCAAGAGGAATCATTTCTCCTTTCAGACATATTCACAGTTACTGTGATAGACAACCATAACATTATTTCTGTTTTCTTAGAGGAAATAATTTTTAAAGTTCACTTTTTTCCCCCTAGACCTGAGGCTGGTAATAAATTCATGTCAATCCTGCCCTTTCCAATCTGTACTGAAAGAAAGTCCCAAACAATGAAGGACTAGAACTCAGGTTTCCCATACTCTTGCTATGTAGCAAGGAAAAAAAAATGCAGAGTAATAGTTCATCTGCAGGAGGCATAATTAAAATGCAAACTAAAAATATTACACTTGGGATATGGAAATAGCAGAAGGAAGTTTTAATGCCCATAATTGAATCACTGAATTTTAAGTTAAAAGATTGTACTTAGAAGAGAAGTAAAAGCAGAGGATGTTAGAAAATTTCTTGCAAAAAATGTAGAGGAAACAGAAGACATGAGCAGCAGGAGACTGTTGTCCATAAAGAAAACTCTGTTTTCAGGGGAGATGACAGAGCTTGTTGGATGAAGGTAGAACAACACTGCTGTAGCAGCAAAACATACTCTAAGGACAAAAATGCTAGAAAACAGCACACTAGTACCTCGTGTGCCATGGGATTGCATTTAAGCTTAGGTTAGCCCAAAGAGTGAAGACTTTAAAGAAGCAGTTACATCCCTCACGTTTTTAAAACAGACATTAAAGGAAATCCAAGACCTTCTTAAAAGAACAGACACATGTACTTAGCTTTCCGTTAAAAGGGCCACAGAGAAAAAGGTTTCAGACAGTCCTGATGAGACCTGATAGGCTATGGTTAGATAGTAGGGGAGGAGGACCTCCCCTATGAGTGGACTAGGGGAGGGACATAAGGGGAGAAAAGGGAGGGTGGGACCTGGAGGAAACGAGGGAGGAGGCTGTAGCCAGGATACAAAGTGAATACATTGTAATCAATAATAATAATAATAATAATAATAATAATAATAATAATAATAATAAAGAAAAATGTCTAATCACTAAATAATAAATGACTTGGTAAAATGGAACTGGCATGCAATCATGAACATTTTCTTTTTTATTTAAGATTTTTTAAATTTTTATTCGTAATTATGTGTACAAGTCTGTGGGCATGTACACATGAATTTAGGTGACTGAGGAGGTGAGAAGAATGGGACAGATCCCCAGGAACTGGAGATAGAGATGGTTCTAAACTGCCTGATGTCGGTACTGGGAACCGAACTTGGTTCTTCTGTAAGAGCAATATGCACTCTGAACTGCTGAGCCCCTATGTTTCCCCCAAACACAGGCATTTTAAGATCATTTCTATATAGTGTCATTTGACACCTTTAGCTTATGTTGCCTGTAAACAGTCGATACCATGATATTTTATAATTTATCACATTTTGCACGTACTAGTATGCTTGATTACATGTATGCACATATATGTGGTTGCACATGCATGTGTGTACATTTGGAGGCTAGAGTTCAGCTTTGATGCTGTTTCACAAAAGCTGTCTACCTCATTATTCAAGACAAAAGTTCTTACTAGAGCCTGGTGCTTACTGGTTAGGGCAGGCTTGCCTTGAAGACCCACAGAACTCCACCTCCACAGGGCTGGTATTACAAGTGTGCATCTTCTCCTTCATTTACTGGGTACTAAAGTTTGAACTCGAGTTTTTTGTATGTATGGCGAGCACCTTAACTGAGACAACTCTTCCGCCTCACCTTCTTAAACTGGATGATGGATACTAGTTCTCACGTGTGGTGGTTCGAATGGGCGTGACGCCCATAGACTCATGTGTCTGCATGCTTGCCCCATAGGGAGTGGTACTTTTAGGAGGTGTGGCCTTGTTGGAGGAAGTGGGTGGAGGTCTCCTATGCTCAAGTTTCTGCCCAGTGTGGCACACAGTTTCCTTGTGCTGCCTGCAGATGAAGATGTAGAACTTTCCAGCTCCTTCTCCGGTACCAGATTTGCCGTGCTCCCCTCCCCCATGCTGATAACGGGCTAGCCCTCTGAAATTATAAGGCAGCCCCAATTAAGCGGTTTCCCTTATAAAAGTTGCTTCAGCCATGATGTCTCTTCACAGCAGTAAAACTCTGAGATATCACACATTTGAATTTTATCTCTAAAAAAGATGCCACCTGAACAGAGAACCAGATAATTCCTTCTTCAGTGCAAAGCTAGGACCCACATGGAATGTGGCCATTTGTTGTCTGGCTACCCTGAGGAAATTTTACATGGAATGGATATCTGAACGGTGGGCGGTTATTTTGTAAACAATGACACAAGAACACTCCCATACACATTTAACCTTAAAAAGCATGCAATGGAGGTAGAGACCTCACCATACACACAGAATTTCCTAGAAAACTGGTCCAGATACTTTGAAATGCCCATTTATAGGCGAAGTAAACAAAGAGGCATTTAAGTTCCCTTTAGTATTCCTCTAACAACTATGATCTGTTATTTAAACAAGGTACTGTTCGTAAGAATGGGAGGTGGACTTCTGGTGAGCACAACAATCCAAAACTCACAGACTAAAGATACGGTCCTGATATCTGGAGTATATGCTCCTGGGTAGAGCCCGTGGCTCCTGAGGATTAGCAGCTACTGACCAAGATGACATTGCATAGTGGCATAAACCCACCCTGGGCACCCCCTTTTTGAGAGGTAATGTTTCTATTTCTGAGTGAATTGGTGACCCAGTTTTATCTCAGGATAAAAGTGAAATTCTGGGACAGAAAACTTCTCAGAGAAATGCTTAGCCTTTACAACCTATAGAGATATATTCTCCCCCCCCATTACCAGTCCTTTCTTACTGAACCTAAAATTCCCAGAATTGTACATGTTAGGAAAGATGAACACCGAGGAAGAAGCGGAGGAAGGATTGTAGGAGCCAGAGGGGTCAAGGACACCACCAGGAGACCATGGCCCACAGAATCAGAATCATAGGAGCTCATGGAGCCTGCATAGGTCTGTGCTAGGTGCTCTGAGTTGAGTATATGTTGTGGTTGTTTAGCTTAAGTTTTTGTTGTTGTTGTTTTTGTTTTTTTTTGGTGGGGGGGATGCTTAATGTTGGGAGTAGTGTGTGTCTGACTCTTTTGTCTGCTTCCGAGTCACCTCATCTAGCCTTGCTGTGAGGGGTTGTGCCTAGTCTCACTGTAACTTGTTGTACCTGTTTGATTGATATCCCTGGAAGGCCTAGTGTTTTCTGAGGCGAAATGGAGGAGCAGTGGATTTGGGGGAGTGGGGAGGTGCTCATATATGATCACTAAGGTAGAAACTACATTTTTGCTTCTGAACATCTATGCCTAGATAGAATTGTTTAACTGGGAAAAAGAAAACAAGTTTTAAAAACCAGCTTAGTAACTGTGAATTCCAGACATCATGTATGCTAATTTTAGGGTGATTTCTTTAAGTTGTGTCTCCAGAAGACATATTTAATTTGACCATCTGGTGATGACATCAGACAAGAGTTATTTGAGTGCCTACAATAATCTACTTACATTATAATCTCTCTAACAGTGGGATGCCATGCTGAGGGACACTGGAGACTGGTGATACCAACTCAATACTTGGATTCCCATGCCAGCTAGGACCTCCTCTATTCACTTAAAACATCACTCAATTCAGCTCTGAAAGTTGAAATGATTTATCATCTGTCACCTCATTAGTAAAGGTATAAAGCCACACTGTGGGGGGGGGGTTCTATCCTTGCCATATTTATATTTAGCCTTGTAATCACATTAGTAGGATGATAATAATATAAATTTGTTTGGCATTAAAAAAAAAACAAACAAACATGAGTGAATTTGGGACTAATACCAGTTTTCCAGCTTTTTTTTCTGTATGCAATAAAATACTAATGATGATTAGCATGACTATTTTTCTCTTCCTGTTTATATGTAAGCAATGATTTAGTGTCTACTTCATACAAAGATAACAACCATATTGGGAACATACTAAACCAAGTGGGCAAAAATGCAGAATATTTCCTCACTTGTGAGTATTGTTGCTTCTGATATTTCAGGAAGTGGCTAAAAAGGAATGGTGGTTGGCTGTGACCACGATGCTGTCCCACTGAGAGCCGCTGAGGGCACAAACATACTGGAAAAGAATTATAATTTGTGATTGTACTTGTACTTCGTGCTATGAGATTTTAAAAACGAGTTGTTTCCTATAATTATGCCCAGCAGGCATGGAACTTACTACCTTAGTGCTTGCACAGAAGCTTTAGTAAGCAATGATTGACCCTTGAGAACAGCCAAGAAAACAAATAGAAGGTACAACTCTCAACTGAAAATTTACCTACATAATAATAATAAAAATAAAGATCAGAGGAAACTGCCTGAAAAGAGATAGTTAAAGGAGAGGTGTGCCTTATGTTCATCTCAGAGAATCTAGGAACAAAGCCACGTGTGCTTCTAGGTTCAGAGCACCATGTATCTTTCTGTTTGAGGAAGTAGCTGCAGTTCATTACAGGATGCTTGACAGCATTTCTAAATGGCAGTAGCACACCCCCCCCCCCCCCCGCATGAGTTCTGGAAGACAAAAATGTCTCCATACATTGCCAAATGTCCCCTGGGGAACTTATCCTTGGTTAGAGCCAACTGGCAGCATGAACCGGTTCTTATTGGAGCA
This sequence comes from Meriones unguiculatus, assembly GCF_030254825.1. Lineage (NCBI taxonomy): Eukaryota > Metazoa > Chordata > Mammalia > Rodentia > Muridae > Meriones > Meriones unguiculatus. The sequence continues at coordinate 117,023,447 of NC_083350.1, forward strand.
AATTTCTTCCTTTCTATTTAACTTAATGTGTTTACTAAAATCTGGAACATCTATTTGGTGTTTCATCAGTACAAGAAGAGGCAAGTATTAGTCACACGTACTCTACCATCTTATCCAGCTTAAATTACTCAGATGAGATGGTTCTGTTTCAGGTTATGCCTCCTTCCCCAGCCCCTCATGGAGTCCTTGTTGTCTGCAAGAGTAACCAGCAGAGAATATCTTTGTAGATTTAGGACATGGATGGGTGATGAAGTATTTATTAAGTTTCTAACTGCAGTAATATATTTGCTCCTTATTTTCATTTTTAATTACCAAGACAAGGTCCTATCAGAAAATGACATATATCAAACAAAGATGACATTATTGTGCATGTAAAATACTTAAGCTGTGGGCTGGCTTTCCCCAGGGTTGGCAATCCCCGAGGATTGTTCAAGGTTCCTGAATAAACTGCATTGAAAAAAAAAATACTTTACCATGAAAAAATTGTCAGACATTTAAAACCGGAGAAATAGAATGGATTCTAATGAAAAGTAACAGATGATTATTAACGCTACAAAGAAGGGCAGTTTAGACACAGTAATAGGATGAATTTTGCTTTGAGTTTTCAGATTAAAAGAATGTTTTCCTCACAGAATTACTCAAGGAAGTGTTGACATTTATGTTTTTAAATTACAAGCAGTTAAAAAAAATACTGCCATACTAAGCACAGTGGCCTGAGGAATCAAGCACCAGGGCTGCATGGGATCTAGACCTACCTATATGTGGACTTTTTTCTTCCTACTCTCAGGCTTTGGATCTCAGGCCCCAAAATATGGCACGATATTTTCACATCTTAGGAGATACCGTCTCACATATGGTCCTCCAACTTGCTCACCTGAGAACCAAACTCAAACAATATTCAAGAAGCTGTTTCAGGGAACATCTAATTTGGAAGGTGAAGCAGCGTAGTGAGCAAGAGTGAGAAGGAGCACCCAGGAAGAAAACAACAGTGTAAAATCATGGGACCAAAGTTTAAGAAAAGGAGCATGCTATTCCACCACATATGACAGAGAGTTTAAGGAAGAACAGAAAAGACTATTGGATTTGGAAGTTAAAGATCACCAGACGGTCTTTTAAAATATATATTATTAATTATTTACAGTGGACATTCTTAAAAGACAACTTTCATCAAACGGAAGTCAGACTACAAGGGCTGGCTAGTCAGCAAGAACCTAGCAGTCGAAAGAATAAAGGCAAAGTAGCAACTCCGCTGTGTCAGACGGAAGAAGTGGCTCTAAAAGGGAGACCCCAAAACATGTGCAGACAAAGAGAAATTACTAGCAGATCATAAAATGATAAACTGAAAAGAAGGTGATTTATGGAGCATAGCGCCAGAGGAGATATATCAGGAGGGGCACAGGAGCTGCATTATCCTGGGGAGTGGAAAACTAGAAGAGCAAAAATAAGGATGTTAGTGGAAAGTCCAGCATCATTTATTGCTGGGAACACATTCAGAAACAACAACAACAACAACAAAAAAATCAAGGTCATTCACTGAAGGAAAAAGTAATGGGAACCTTTGGGTGATGTTCATTACCCAGAGGCTGGAGTGGGGCTGTGGGAGTGGCAATGAAAGCCCACTGGTATCTGATGACAAGGATCTACAATAGTGCTTGCAGTCACTTGATCTGGGTGGCCAAACTGAGCAATTTGATAATGGAAACCACAGAAAAAGGCATGGGGTATATGAATTATTTACACAGCAATACTAGAAGTCGACAAAAAGGGTAGAAAAATATGAAGGGCAAAGAGGGCCTTAGAAGAAACAGAAAGGAGAGGAGACTGGATTTTAGAGTAGCAGATGTACTATGTAGACAGAAATAAAAATGCGGTATATGTGTGATCATAGTTTTACCAGCAGAATTTTGTGTCCTGTCAATATGACCCATAAAGAGAAATCCCAAGGCCTTATTTTAACTTCACAATTTCCATCATATGTATTGCTTTGTTTATTATATTTTGATTAGTCTAAAAGAAATGCCAAAGCTTCCCAGTGTTCCATGTGTTCATGCTTGTCTGGCCTTCCAGTCGTGCTGTGTTTCTAAAGTGGCAACACCGCACCTAAACTTTTACTCTGAGTGTATGCCTTCTGCAGTATAAAGCCCCATGCACAATGCAAATGGTTTCCTAACTTTGGGGGTGGGGCTTGATGTCAAAATGTCAGAGGGTTGAGGAAGTTTGGATGGGTCTAAAAAAATTAGAGGACAATGAAGACATAAAAAACCAGAATAAATGCTTATCTCTCTGCAAGGATGTGGGTCTGCTTCAAGATCCATTGCTAAGAATACGACTCCTGACTCCTGCAGAGACTAAGGGAAGAAGATGCTAAATGAACCCTTAAAACCTGATGTTATTGGTTTGTTAGTGGCAGTCCTGATGATATAAATATTCTAAAATCCTGTTTTCTGAATTCTAGGACACAGTAAATGGTAAAATAGGTTGATGCCATTGTAGTTTGTTGTTTTCACATGGGAGATGGCATATACATAGCTAAGCTGGGGAAATGCAAGGGAAATTTCGTGGTTCTGGTTTCAAGTTGGGAGTGTAAAGAAAAACTCATTAGCTGAAATGGCATTGTCTACAGTGATTTCTGTGATAACATAAGGACCTGAGTATGGACCCCTAACACTCAGGTAACACCAGGTGCTGTGGTGTCTGTGACCCCAGCATAGGAAAGGGAGCTCAGAGACTGTCTAGTCAATTGGTGCTCTTCCAGTTCAGTGACTGAATATGTTTCAAAAATAGAGTGGACGGTGTTAGACACTGTTGGTTGTTGCCGAGGTATCTGTGCCACCACTGCTGCTTTAGGACTATCATGCTAGGTTGGAACCAGAGGATCAGGCACTTTGCTGTGAGATTGTGTCTCCTATTAATATCCCAAGCTACCTACACTCAGAGTCTCACCAACATGACTGCTCAAACATGAACTGAACAAGGACAAAGGGAAAGCTCAAGAGGCCTCAAAACGCACAGAGAACTACAGGCAACTAAAGAATATTGAGAGAGGGAGAAGTAGTCTTTCCTAGAGAAGAGCATGCCAGTTGGTAACCCAATACCACACCAGCTGGTTACCCAATACCAAATGGTCATATGCATGCCAACAGACACACTGAGCAGATATACATGTATATTCTTAGTAATACACATGTGTATGATATAATAATACAAAAAGCCATGAATTTCAAAGAGAGCAGGAAAAAGGTATATGAGAGGGTTTGAAGGGAGGAAATGAAATGAGAAAATTGTATAATTATATTATAATGTCAAAAAATAAAAGAAAAAATAGCATTGACTGTAGTGACAGGCCCCACCCCACCCCGCCCCCAGGAGCAGCATCAGAGCTGACGTTCCTGGAGTGCTTTAATGCATGCTTATATCTACTGATGAAAGTTAACTGAGGGTGTTCTTGGTTTCAGCATGGAAAAGATTAGTGATTTCACAAACGAGTGATGGTAAAGATAATGAAATCATCTCTATTCTCACTTTTGCTTCATACAGAATAATTAAAGTATCTAACTCAGAAAGCCATTTACCATGAAAATTTGAATAATAATTTGTGTTTGTGTGTGTGTGTGTGTGTGTGTGTGTGTAGTATGTATGTGCACATGCGTGCTTGTACATGGCAACCGAAAGTTACCTTGTCAAAAGTTTCAGCACCTTAAACTGGACATTTCTAAAATTACTTTAAAATATGTATTTATAAATAGACTTAGTAAATGTACAAGCTTTCCTTTCATAAATATTTCAAAGGGTGGCTAGCAGGTTTATACTATTTTTGTGGTAGCTACATTCAAATCTCTTATCTGCCCTTGCCCAGATGACCTTATAGACAGACCGAGAGCAAATATAAGTCAAATTAAAAGTATTCATTGCATTATTACTATAGTGATGAGCATCCTGTGAGGGATAAAACCCAGAACACCAATAAAATCACAGCAGCAAATATCCATTACTCTTCTCTGATCAGCCAGGCCTGTGTCGCAGATGTTATTTTCATTGTGTTTCTATTAGAGCTAAAATTGAGTACAGTGTAAGCCCTATTATTTCATGGTTCCTTATTGCATTAATTTCGATAGAAGACAGGCTAAATCATGTTTTTCAGCGCATAACACATATAGAAAACAAGCTGGATATAACTCCATTAGCTTAGATGTGAAGAGCAAATCAAATCTCTCCTCTGTGAGTTTTGAAGATAAAATAAAACACTTTTTCTTGGGAGCTCGTGAAACTTTGATGGATATTCACTGTAAGTGTATCATTAAAGAGCAAGAACAAGCTCCTATAAATAACTGAAACAACCACTGGATGGCATCATGACCACATGAGGCCGCTTTGGCAAGCTCTTGTGTCTGTCTCTAATGTCTTCCTTGGGTTTAGCAAGCACATTCCAACAGGGTGATGCCACTACCCCACTCACTCGTAATTACACATGTTGAATGAATTCAACTTACAACTTTTCAACATCCCAAAGTGAAGTTGTAATACCACTGGGAGGACTGAAGATGATTAAATCACATGACCTTTTATGCTGCCAACAGTTTCCTGGAGCTACGCCCTCACCCCAAACCATCTTTTTTTCCTGCTCTCTGCTACAGATCCTCTCCCGTTCTTTTCATTACCTGTATTGATTTTACTTCCAAGGACTCTGAGATTCTGACAATACCTTATTACCATAGTGTCAAAAATTAATATTAACAGTAGCTTGCCTTTGATTACATATTGTAGTAAGTCCTCAAATCTTTCTTCAAAATCTCTACTCCATTTCTCTATGAGGTCAGATAGAACTAGCCACTAGACTGTCACTCATAACTACTGCTATTCCGTCTCCACTGGCTTCCAGGATGGCTCATGCTATGCTCTGCTAGCACCCTTAGCATCTTCAAGATCCATTGATGGCTCTCTGCCATTTGCCCATTTAAATTCATTTCTTTGTTTTTCGTGATATAACTTCCATGGGTTTCATTTGGGTTTCACTTCTGGGTTTTGTTCTATGTTTCAAATCAGATACTGTGAAAATGTCTTTACTATTTCTATCCTTTAGCATCTGCTTTCTACTTTTCCTGAAGACTTCTTTAGTGTTTTCCTACTAATGACATGAATGGCAGATTCAACGTCTGAACTCAACAACATCTATTGTCATGGTAACGCTGTCATCATTGACTACCAGCTTTCTTTCAACATAAGGATGCACGCTTCCTAACATGGTTATGTCTGTATTCTCATGTCTTAAGGATCATAAAGGAAGTCTTAAATTATACTAAGTTCATTAGTAATTCACTCCAGGATCACCCTGACCCTCTTCGATGCTTGGGCCTCTTGCAGTTACCTCTCCTGGATGTTCCACCAGGCTGCTTATGACTTCCTCATCCGTTCGTCTCATGTGTCTTCACTTGCAGTTCTCTTATAAGTTCTATCTCCTTTCTGAAGTATTTTTCTTTCATTCCAACCATCTGGGATCTTTTTCTTTGAATGGCATGCCTGGTATCTATTTAAGAATAGGAAAACTTTCTCTCTTCATATCCAGATCAAGTAATAGGTGAAGGATGGGAGGAAATTTCTATTCTATTCCCCAAGGTGGTGGTGGTGGTGGGGGACAAGTGAGTATTGCTTTCATCTTTTGGGCTGCCTTCTTCCATACATCCTCTAGCAGAAAAAAAATGGCTGCTGGGGCAGGGGAATTTGGAAAAAATAATTGAATGTGCCTGCTCGGATATTTCTGTTTTTACCCTTATCTGCCTGTATAAGAGAAGCTGAGAACTTGCTTTAATTGGATCTACAGTGTGCTTATAGAGCAGACCTTCTGTTCATTTAGGGCAACAGTCCAGGTCTCAACTGTAAGCTCTACTCAAAAAACCTCTCTGAAGGTTACACATATTGGTTCATAATATAATTAACTAGCTCTAAGAAGCCACTGTGTTGTCTGTAGTAGCATGATTTCTTGATCTACTTTTCAGCTGGTTCTGGACTCTGGGGTGAAAAGAACAGAAATGCTCGGAATTGAGCCCCTGAGATTACAAATTTGGGTACTTTCCATGCTGTGCCTTTTTGTTCTTACTAGAACAAATTTGCTCTTCTCTCTGAGGTCAGGGTACTTTCTTGGACTACATGTAGTTGGCATCATGGTGCAAAGTCACAGATCTGAGCTGTCAATGCAGGGGAAAACATCTAGAACTTTAAATTCAGTGCTCTTGTCAGATAGTCACCAAATTTTCCATTTTCCCTTAGGTACATAGCAAAAATGAAAAATGATAAGTAAGAAGGTTCCACACTTTATAATTAAAGGTATTTATGACTCTTGTTTACAAATTAGCCATGTTGGTAATTTGTTTTCAAATTTTCTGTTTCTAAAGCATTTTGTCTATCATTACAGAAACAGAAAAATAGTACAGAACTGTATGGCTGTAGAAGTAAAAAAAAATTCAAAGTATCTTAAAATGCTTTAATTACAAATTCAAACCTAGAAAGCAGAACAATAGCTATCATTTACCAATTACAATATGCCAGATGTGACTGCAGCTTGCTCAGCATGCTGTTATTCAATCCTTCATTGAAACAGTGAAAGGGGACAAGGCTTAGGTCAGAATCATCACTCCATCTCTCAAAGCTAGCATAAAGTGTAGCCAGCTTCAGGAAATCCAACTCTAGAGCCCATGATTCCAATGTCTTTTTACCCAATACATATTTTGGAAAACCATGCCTAGGACCGCTTAAGCCTTTCATGCTGAAAAACAGAATTCTTGGAGGAATTACATGAGATATGGTGAATGGGAATTACCTAGAGGTATCTACTTTGCCTACAATGAAGTGGTATATATGCAATCCAAACGTTCTTAGTCTACTATTGTTATTTCACAGCAGCAAGAAGGAGCTTTCTTAAGAACTGCTGTGTTCGCATCAATCCCTTCACGGGAGTCCATGTGGCACATCCTAATTGGTGCCCTTTCAAGTTCAGCTGTAGTTAGATTTGGTCCCATAGGTCAAATCCGCTTGTAGCTTTGCATGTGAATTTGAAGCTTCATTGATTCTATGTTCTTTTTATAGATGTTAAAATTCTGATCACTAAATGATATTCACTGAACCTAAAGCATTCTTTCTGTTCACAGTTTCACATGATAATCACGATACTAAATAGGATAGAATTTATTTTTCTCTATCTGGATTCTTATCTTCTCTGTAGATTTTAATACAGCTTCATGACATTTATACTGTATAATTCTGGAAGTGAGGAACATATATATTTTGTAGGAATCCACCAGTGCTCAGAAGTACATAAAATGTTCATTATAAAATGTAGTATGTATAGTTGACTGGTACTGTACCAACTACTATTATGTGAACTCTGGGCACCATTAAAAAAAGACATTGAGAATTAGAACAAAACACAAGATACTGGCTTCCACCAATGGGTTAAGATCTGTAAAGAATTCTAAGGATTTTTTAAGAAGACATTTGCAAGCGGAGAAAATCACAGACTTCCTGCTGTCCCCTGATTCATCTCTAATTTCACTGGAACCCTCATTTAAAAGTATCTACATTGTTGAAAACCCATTTAATTTCCCATCTACAAAAGCATGTAACTGGTGATTGCTGCAAACAGGGAAGATTGTTGCTCAAGGATTCAAGATGCCTTGAACAGAATATTGAAAACCTCTTTAAGGTGAGCAAACTAATGGCCCAAAAGAATATTGGAAACTTCACTATTGACGATTATCTTTGAGGCATCCTTAAATGAGAAAATGTTATCTTTTAATTAAACCAAACCCACAGATAATTAGCCTTTTGTCTCATTTTATCTTACACACATTTAGCATACAGTAGTTGGTTAGGACCTTAAAATCTCATCCTTGAGATCTTCATTTTGACTATGTATAAGTGTAAATCATTCTGAGAACAAAGCTATAGCTGCAAACACTGTTTTCAATGAAAAGTCTTTAGGAAATTTGCTAACTGTAACAACCACTGTCCCTTACAAATAGGGACAGTGTGAGAAGAGCTTGAAATTTAAATTTAAAATTGAAATGCGAGGAGAGCATTCATCAGGGGGATTTTACGGTTTTCTGTGAGAAAGAAAGAAGCGGCATTGCTGGATGTTGTCTTTGTTAGATGGATGTAGCAACGCAGTGTACTAAGACTGTGGATGCTTGCCTGTCTGCCTAATCACTTACTGCTCTGTGTCCCACACAGTTTCCTGGCAGGGATTTGGTCATTTTTATCCCGTATGACATCAACTCCTTACAACAGCCTACCGAGTTAGGACTTCTCCCCTCAGGTGAGGAATCAGAGATTATTGAAAACTGCCACTCAAACAAGCCTCAACTAGGGCTGGATAGGTCACCTAAATTATGTTTCTCTTCACATGTCTAAAGAATCATCACAAGGCTAAGAAGTTAAGGGTATACATATTTGTTGACTCACACCTTAATTTATTCATAATTAAAAAATGATTTTAAATACTGGATACCTTAGGAAAACGGCACTATAAACACCTTGTTTTAAGCTGCTGTTAAACTTATTTTTTAAAAATGATTAGGCCACTTTTAACACACTAGGGTTATTAGTAATAATATATCCTGGCATAAATTATTTGATACTCATTTTATGGTCCTCTTTACTATGAAAATTTGTTTCTCAAGTATATAAGCTTATTGAGAGACAGAAAAAAAAATCTTATATGTTCTTGAATCTTGAGAACACATTTTAATTATACTAGCCAAATATATGCACACATAATTTTCTCTCTCAATGAAATGGACAATGTTTTGTTTTGATTTATTCTCAATAGAAAAGTTACATAGCTACAATATTTCATTCTTAAGGTGGAATATGATATTTTGTCTATTTTTTCTTTATATCTCTTGCATCAGTTACTTTGTATCCAAAGTAATGCCTACCTTTTACTAAAACCTCAAAAGGCTCATGGCCAGGGCTTTGTCCATCATTTCTCTGCACTCATCTTAGGAACACAGAAATTATATATTAAATTTTCTACAGATAAAATAATTTCAGTTGTCAATCTTTTCTGAAGATTCATTTCACTTAATTGCTTTTTGGTTTTTTGTTTTATTTTTTCAGAGAGGGATTCTCTGTGTATCTAAGTCCTTGGTGTCCTGGACTTGCTTTGTAGACCAGGCTGTCCTCGAACTCACAGAGATCCCCCTGTCTCTGCCTTCAAATTGCTGGGATTAAAAGCATGCACCACCACATCAGCCCCATTTAATTACTTTTGGTAAATAAATTCTTTTTGCCATAGTATATCTAATAAGTAACCACGATAAGAATGCTGTATGAGTTTTGCACCTCGCTGTTTACAGAACACTGACATTCTGCTTTGAAATGATTTACAAAACAGAACTGTGATAGAAAACATTAAACCCATTTTACACATTAAAAAAACAATACCCTGAGGAATTAAATTCTAAATGACTTGTTTAGGGCAAGGTTTCCAAATCTAGAATTTTGAAATCTAGTCTAAGAGTCTGTCCACTGTGCAAAACTATCTCTAAAGACTTTTGCTAGCATTGAACCATCAATGGCACAGCATCTAGAACGTTTTCTTAATCATCATCTCAATTATTCTCACACGATTAAGGAGGTATGTATTTTTATACATGTTTGATATCTACCTCCTATCACTCAGAGCTTAAAACTATTTACAATATCACTGAGTTATTACTGGGGCAGTACATCCCAAAAACAGCATAAATTTTTCTGTTTAAGTTTGACGTGGTGGCACATGCCTGTATTCCCAGCATTTGGGGAGGCAGAGTCAATAGGATCTCTGTGAGTTCAAGGCCAGCCTGTTCTACAAAAGCAAGTCCAGTACAGCCAAGGCTACACAGTGAAACCCTGTCTTGAAAAAAAATAAAAACCAAAAATATTTTAGTTTAAAGAAATGCTTTAGAAGATTACTTAACATCTGTGTCATATAGGCAATGTCTTTCCCTACATAGACTGTGAAATGATCACGATTAATATCAGCCACCAACTTCCAGTTTGTATATCATATTAAGTTTTGTATTCACCACTAAAATATTCTATTACAGTTATCATGGTGGAGTTGATAAAAATTATAATAAAAAAAATCAACTGAAAAATCTCATCACAGACTCTGACAACTAACCGTAACCCTAATGCATTTCAACATTTTAAGTTACTTTCTCAAAAACTGTTAAAAAGATGATTTTTAAAAGCATGTCTCTGATAGGGGAGGGCCTCTTCCCCTATCAGACCCTACTATCTGACTCTAGCCTATCAGGTCTCATCAGGACTGGCTGAATCCTCTTTCTCTGTGGCCTGGTAAAGCCACTTCACCAGTTCCCTTTAGCAGGCAACTGAGTTCCTGCCAGTTCTTGCCCTTCCTCCCCTTACTAGGGCAGCCACATGGAGACTTGAGTTGCCCCAAGGGCTACATCTGAGCAAGGGTCTAGGTCCTCTTCATGCATGGTCCTTGGTTGATTCATCAATCTCCTCAAGATACCCTGAGCTAAGATGTTTTGGCTCTGTTGATCTCTTTGTGGCGCTCCTGTCTTCTATAGGTCTGTCTATCTCCTGCTTCCATAAGATTCCCTTCACTCTGCCCAAAATATGGCTGATTCAAAACCCTGATGGGTAGAGTCTTTCAGAGCTCCCCCCCCCCCCACCGTGGAAGGCTCCTGTCCTGTTTCCCATCTTCTTCTATTTCCAATGTTTATCCTGTTTGCCCTTTTGGATGAGAATTAAGTCTCTTCCCTATTGTCCTCCTTGTTGTTTAGCTTCCTTAGGACTATAGATTTTGGACTAGGGAAGGAAAATAAGGAGGGAAGAAGGAGGGTGGATGGGCCTGGGAGGAGATGAGGGAGGGGGCCACAGCTGGGATACAAAGTGAGTAAATTGTAATAATTAATAATATAAAAAATTAAAACAAAAAAACATGTCTCTGAAGTTCTAATGCATATACAAAAATAGAATTTATTATCAAATAGAAACTATCTCACATTTTTAAAATAATCAAATCCTGGAAATTTATGTTGAAGAATCTGGCATAGTATCGAGGTATTGTTAGGTATTGTCTTTACCTTTTCTTTTTTATTAGAAAGTATTATGGTGGTTCTTTTTTATTTTAATACCATACTGCCTTTTAGAAAACGGCAAGTAATTAAACTGATAAAAAGAAAAAAAGATAAATTTCATGGGTAGGTAACTAGAGTTTAGCTAAGAAACTTTCCTATAACATTAGTCTTTAAAAGAAAATGTGGTTTAGTGCTCATTCTATTGTGTATGCTTAATATACATCCTTAGAAACATGGAGAAGGTCAAAGGTTCAGATCTAGTTTATTTACCCAGAAGCTTCTAGAATAGACTAGTAAAAAGATTACGATGACTTGCGGGGGTTGAAAAGAACATATTAATACTTGCTTATTTAGAGTTGGGAGTCAGGTCTTCAAATAGCAAGTGCTTGATGATAAAAGCTCTTGAGTTATTATAAGGATAAATAATTATTTCAAATTAGCATCTTCTATTGCAATCAAGATAATTTTTCTAGTCATGGGAGGGAAGGATAAATTTTCATTGAAACACACTTTAATAGAAGAGTATTTACAATGCTCCTTCAAATAAAACCAGTAACTATATCTTCCCTTAAAAACATTAGAAATTTCAGAATAATTTTAGAGAACAAAGTCTTCCCATTACTCCTTAAGTCAGAGTTGGGTTGATGCCCAGACATAAAAAGCCTTTATTTGTGAAGAATCCTCTCATGCTTCAAATATATATAATAAATGTGGCTATTTAAATACTATATAACTGTATAATTAATCATCAGAGACTTTTTGTAACTGTTCAATTACAACTTTTAGCCATAAATGACATAAAATAAGCAGAATTTAAATTGTTTCTAAAGATAAATGTGATAAAAATGTTTCCCAAAGCAAGCATCCTTTCAATGAGTTTAGCTGATATTTGGGCATAAGGAAAGTTATCTTTTAAAACTCAATGGGATATCCTTGAGCAACCATTTCAGAGATGATGAATTTTTTAAAAAGACCACTGTTGTTGTGAGAATTAAGAAAAGAAACATCTTTATTGCTTATTTCTATTTCCTGAAGGATATCTGTATGAGACTCCAGTGTTCCTACCTCTCATCCAAATGGTGTTCAACTTCCTCACAAAGAGGAGAGCTAGATACAAGTTTACTTCTATAGGAAACTGTCATTTATGTCCCCTTCAGCAGAAATGTGTGTAGTTTTTATGGTTCTTTCTCTATCAACATCTCTGTTTATATATTTGCAATTTATTAATTAAGCATATATTTTGAATATTTTTGACCCACTTAAAATAAATTTAAGTAGAATTCATTCACTTTCCAGTAAAAGGACACCTCCAAATGCATGCTTCTTCAGATCCTCTCCCATGAGAAACATCATGCTGGATTAAGACAATGGTTCAACATTAAGATTCCTAGACAAAACAGAAGACTCAAGAGAGATTGCAGCCATCGAGAAAGGGTAATTACTAAGGATTTATCTCAAGTGTGTTTTTCCAGGGAGGCTCCAAAGCAGGCAAAGAGATACAGCTCTTTTCTTTTAGTCAGGTCTAGTTTGTGACTGCTCAGCCTGTTTTGGACAATTAACAAGCCAATTTTTATTTACACATATACATTTTTAATTTAGTAAGGCATAACTTCTTATGATTTTAAAAACTGGGAAAATGAGCAATTAATTCAGTCTAGATGAATTTAGAGTTAGGAGAACCATGGAAAGAAAAAGGAGTAAGAGAAAAAGAAAAGATAATGGCTCACAAATGCTTCCTGCTAAGCAGACCTCTCAGCAATGGTGCCTTAAAAACCATGTTCTATTTCATGTATGGTGAGTCATGGTGAAATTTTATTTAATCCATAGATTATGGATATAGAGATGTGATTTGGGAGCTAAAAACAGATTTATACCTGGTTAGAGCATTTCTTAGACATTGTATTATGCTTTGGTTACAGGGGACAATATGTGTTTGTATTTTAATAATGGTTAGCTGCTAAATGATCATAAAATGTGTTATAATAGAACATGCCATTTTCTACAAATATAGTTTTGAACCAAGAATGCTGGAACAGTTGCTTAAAAAAGAAGATACAAGAGGAGCATTCTCACATCTGATTGTTTTGTTGTAGTTGTTGTTTTTATTTGTTTGTTTGTTTTTGTTTTAATAAAAGTGGCAAATTGTAAAAAAAAAAACCACAGAAAGTCACTGTGCACATTTCATAATTATTTTCTTAAGAGGCTCAATTGATTTGATATTGTCCTTATGATAACATGTTGCCATTTTATGCTACTGCTCTCTCTCTCTTTTGTGATGAAAAAGAGGCTGTGGAATTAGAAAGGGATGTGACGCACATATATGTGATATGAACGTCATAGGAAACCGTACCACAGTGGTACAGCTCACATTTCCATCTCACTCGACACTTTACTGACAATCTGATTGAAAGAAATGAAGGTTGGGCATTAGCCCCCACCAATACAATGTTTGAAGCCATAACAATGTTTGAAAAAGTATTCCCCAAGTTTGAAGGAGGTTAAAATTACAGTCTTAGTGGTAGACTATCGAAATTTTACCTTTAGATAAGGAGTTGGGCATCTCCTTATCTAATACAGTATTTTTTCCCCATAAAACATAAAACACAAAGTTCTTTCTTTAGCAATTATGCCTCTGTACAATAGGTAATTTATTTGACTAAATCAAAATAGGGCCAGCTGACCTGCCCGTGAAAGAGAACAACAGCCAACAGCAGGGGTTTCAGTACAATCAGACTCATGGGAGAATTGACTGACCCTGTGTCTTCTCTCAAGTTTTTAAAGACGTTTTCCTTCTCTGACCATGTGTAATAAAAGTCCTTAGAGCATACATAGTTGGTAAGAAATGTAGCCCATGGCCTGTGTCAAGTCCATCACACGTGAGTGAGTCCTTAGGAAGGGTGAACTCCTGGCAACACCGATGCCACAACTTGCACAGTTGCCAGAAAGGCAATCATGGGAGCAATGACTCCATGAGTCCAATTCACTCCTAAGTGTGTATTAGTTCTTTCAAGAAGAGGAATAGGAGAGAACTCTTGTTAATTCATGACCAAATATATATAAAGCTATCAGCTAGGGTTTTCATGGCCAAATAACGCTGAAAAAGCCTCAAAGGCTAAATTCTGGATAATAGCAGAGAAAGCCAAGCAACTTGTTATCTCCCACATGCAAAAGGTGGAACACCAAGTATGGAGTGTCTCTGTGAGCGCAGAAATGATTCAGACAAATAATGCCCTGGACTTGTGGAGGCGGCGGCAGATGTAGTGTTCCTTGGCTAATGTAACATCCTGATGATGGAATAATTCTGTGTTGGGCCACTGAAAATTATGCATACATCAAAAGATCTGATTTCTCATGGGCATTTGATGCATCATCCACAGGATGAGTGATACATCTTTCATCCTCGGAGCTGTAGATAGAGAAGATTGAAAACAGCCTAAAATGCCACCAATTGGCCCAATAAGTAAGATAAAATTGAAGAGGAAAAATATAAAGCGTTTGTGTTTAATTTTATGACAAGATGGCTTCAACTCAACAAATGTTAAATCTACAGGATTTATTTGAGCACTGAATGTAAAAAAGCAGCTAAGAGTTTTTATGGGCTAAATCATAATAAATACCAATGAAATCACATAAATGCTAAAGAAGAGTAAAACCTAGTTTGCTTCATACGTGGTCATTAGCACTCTATTGAATTCTGAAGTGGTCAGTCAGAAACTACTTCAGACATAGCAGCAGTTTTTATAAGAGCATAAGTAGTTATCATGACAGAGTAGACTCTGAGTGTGTAAAGTTTTATAAGTTAAGCAACAGAAACACTAGGGAAAACATACACACATACATACATCTTGTGGGTATAAGGCAGGAATATGTCAATAGGACCACAGGACTACCCTATGCCACTATGTTGTACTTGTAAACTAGAATGTTTCTTTGGCATTTACAGTGTTTATGATGTGAATTAAACCAGCAACAAAGGATTTCAACAAGTGTTTTAAATTTCTACTTTCTTATATGAAATCTAATGATTACTAACACACAGGACTTTGACTTCCTATACTTGGACACAACTCTTCCTATTTCCTGTTGTTATAGCATGGATTTCAAATGTCTGTTGTTTTTACTGCCACTTTATTTTTTTAATAGGCCATAGAATTATTGTTGTTTTATTGTCATAATCAAAACTGAACACAAAAAATAGATTAATAAAGCTCATAATAAGACTCCTGACTCATTTTATGAAAACCTACTCAATTTTTGTAGAATAGAAGATTGTATCTGAAATGGGACCTCATGAAACTGAAAAGCTTCTGTAAAGCAAAAGACACTGTCGTTAGAACAAAACAACAGCCTACAGATTGGGAAAGAATCTTCACCAACCCAACATCTGACAGAGGGCTGATATCTGGAATATATAAAGAACTAAAGAAGTTAAAAGGCAATAATTCAAGTAACCCAATTAAAAAAATGGGTATAGAGCTAAACAGAGAATTCTCTGTAGAAGAATATAGAATGGCAGAGAAACACATAAGGAGATGTTCAACATCCCTAGCCATCAGAGAGAAGCAAATCAAAACGACCCTGAGATTTCACCTTATACCCATCAAAATGGCTAAGATCAAAAACTCGAGAGACAACACATACTGGAGAGGCTGTGGAGAAAGGGGAACCCTCCTCCATTGCTGGTGGGAATGTCAACTGGTACAACCACTATGGAAATCAATCTGGTGCTTTCTCAGAAAATTAGGAATAGTGCTTCCTCAAGATCCAGCTATACCACTCCTAGACATATGTCCAAAAGATGTTCAAGTACACAACAAGGACATTTGCTCAACCATGTTTGTAGCAGCTTTATTTGTAATAGCCAGAACCTGGAAACAACCCAAATGTCCATCAACGGAGGAATGGATACGGAAATTGTGGTACTTTTACAGAATGGAATACTACTCAGTAATTAAAAACAAGGAAATCATGAATTTTTCAGGCAAATAGTGGGATCTAGAAAAAAATCATCTTGAGTGGGGCATCCCAAAAGCAGAAATATACACTTGGTATATCCCCACTTATATAGACCTATAAGATATGATAAAATAATGAAATCTGTACACCTAAGGAAGATAAACAAGAAAGAGGTCCAGGGATAAGATGATCAATCCTTATCTAGAAAGACAAAGGGGATGGACATTGGAAATAGAAGAAAACAAGTAACAGGACAGTAGCCTACCACAGAAGGCACTTGAAAGACTCTACCTAGCAGTGTATCAAAGCAGATGCTGAGACTCATAACCAAACCTTCGGCAGAATGTAGGGAATCATATGAAGGAAGGAGGAATTAGTATATCCTAGAGGGGACAGGGAGCCCCACACGGTCCAAATATATCTGAACACAGGGGTCTTCTATGAGACTATTTATCCAACCAAGGACCATGCATGGATATAACTTATAACCTCTGCTCAGACATAGCCCATGGTAGCTCAGTATCCAAGTGGGTTCCATAGTAAGGGGGGTCAGGAATTGTTTCTGACATGAACTCATGAGCTTCCCCTCTTCCTTGTTTTTGGATCTGTTGCTCTCCTTGTGGAGCTCCTGTCCTCTCCAGGTGTTACTATCTCCCCCTTCTTTCATAAGATTCCCTGCCCTCAGCCCAAAAGTTTGGCTCTGAGTCCCAGCATCTCCTTTGATACCTTGCTGGATAGAGTCTTTCAGAGGCCCTCTGTGGTAGGCTCCTGTCCTGTTGCCTGTTTTCTCCTTCTTTAGATGTCCATTCCCTTTGCCTTTCTGAATGAGGATTTATCATCTCACCCAGGGTCGTCCTCCTTGCTTAGTTTCTTTAGGTGTACAGAATTAGTATGTTTATCCTATATGTCTAATATCCACTTATATGTGAGTATATTCCATGTGTGTCTTTCTTCTTCTGGAATAACTCATTCAGGATGATCTTTTCTAGTTTCCACCATTTGCCTGCAAATTTCATGATTTCCTTGTTTTTAATTTCTGAGTAGTATTCCATTGTGTAAATGTACCACAATTTCTGTATTCATTCCTCAGTTGAGGGACATTTGGGTTGTTTCCAGATTCTAGTTATAACAAATAACACTGCTAAGAACATGGTTGAGCAAATGACATGAACTCAGTGGCTGGCTCTTTGCTCACTTCCCCCTGAGGGGGGTGCAGCCTTACCAGGCCACAGAGGAAAACAATGTAGCCAGTCTTGATGAGACCTGATAGGCTAGGGTCAAAGGGAAGGGGAGAAGGACCTCCCCTTCAGTGGACTTGGGGAGGGGCATGGGAAGAGATGGGGAGGGAGTGTGGGATAGGGAGAGAATGAGAGAGGGGTCTACAGTGGGGATACAAAGTGAATAAATTATAATATATTAAAATATAAATAAATTAAAAAGACTCTCCCAAGATGCCTGAAACCATATACCAAACCATACATTTACTATTTTATTCTATGCATGTATACTAAACTATAATACATTTTAATATAACTTTGGGACAGTAAGAAATTATCAACAAAAAGTAATAATAACAAGTCCAATAATATGCAGATAATAGTATATATGATATTATACAGTAACAGAACCTATATTGGTTTGCTCTTTCTCTTTCTCTTGAAATATTGCATCAGTCACTTTTTTCCATTTTTTTTTTAAGATAACAAAGGCCTGTTTGATGATATTCAGTGAGGTGAATGATAGAATGAAAGCATTATGCAAGATCATCAACCTCTATTTAAAGGACTCCACAAAAAGTCCTACAGAATAAACTAACCTGGGCCCATGGGGGCTTGCAGAGACTGAACCACCAACCAGAGAGCAAGCATGGACTAAATCTAGACCCCTTATACATATGTAGCAGATATAGAGCTTGGTCATCACGTGTTTCCCCTAACAATTGGAGTGGGGGCTGTCTCTGACTCTGTTGCCTGCTTTTAGATCCCTTTCCCCTAGCTGAGCTATCTTATCTGACCTCAGTTGGAGTGGATGTCCTTAGTCCTGCTGTGACTTGAGGCAGCAGGGTGGGTTCGTACTTATGGGGGACCTCTCCTTCTGTGAGAAGACGTGGGATAGGGAATGGGGGAAGGAGGTCATGAGGGTGGGACTGGGAGGAGAGGAGGGACAGGTGGCTGCAATAAGGACGTAAAGTGAATAAACAAATTAGTGGGAAAAAAGATTACTTGAACAGAGCAGTATAGTATCCTGAGAGCTGATCCGAGACACTGGCCTGACAAATGGGTAGGTAGGGTCCATTGTCAACATGTGAAACAGAGGGAGACAGAGTAGGACGACGTGACACCACATCAAGCTACCCAGAGTGGCACACAGTTTAAACTTCCGGTTATGTTTTCTGTAATCTTCTCTGTAGCAGCTTTGGACCTACAGTGTTTATGTTGCTTGAGTCCTAAAACTGTACGCTTAAATGAAATAAATCACATTTTGTTAGTGCTTTCCTTATGACAATTGGAGGTAAACGCTGCCCCCAGATTCTCTGCCTCAGTGGGACAGCTACAGATTTTCTTCTCTCATCCGAGTATCACCGATGATCGACACTTTCAAAGTCGCTTTACAATATGTGCTTCACACCTTTTTCCTTCATTGTTTATGTTTCTTACTGATCCAAGACAATATCACCTCAGAAGACAAACTTATGTGTTGGCCATAGGCATTCTTCCCTCCAGTCTGTAATTCTTCCAGTTTTTAAGACATTAACTTGTAAGCCACCTTGACATTTTTTTGCTATTCTGAAAGCTTCTTCTCTCTCTCTCTCACTCTCTCTCTCTCTCATTTTCCCCCTTTTCTCTCACCATCTGCATTCTGCTGCACAACTAAGTTCCATAATTGTATTTCCCAACTATCTTATATTTATTACCATTTCTTCCACTCAATCACTACTGGCAACTTTCCCTAACTTTCCCATCATACTCAATCATTGTTTTTTCAATTAATTTATGTTCTAATTTACTCAGTGACTGGAGCCAGTGATTCACTCTACCTTTGCCTGAGTTATTATAAACTGTAACTCATGAGATTTGAGATGAATTTACTATTAAATTCCAAACATTTATGAAATTGGAATGCATATTATGATGGATTATACTTAAATCAGAAAATTTTTCTTTCTTAGTGTTTCTTCAAATAAAGCACCTTATAGTTCAAGATGCCTTGGCCACCTTTGATGAAACATCCTAATACTTTCATGACTATGTAGCCATCCTTCATGTCTTTTGTTTCTCTTGCCTTATTCTGTGTCAGTACTCATTACAGATAATGTTGAGTCTCAAGTTATTCATTTTGCTTTTTCTATTATCCAGGCAAAGTATCCACCCTGTACTTTTCTTAACTATTTACTTCTATTTACCAACTTTGGTGTCTCTATTTATTTGCAAGATCAAAATTCAAGCCCCTTATGGGAGCATAGAAACTCCTTCCCAATTTGCTCCTAATGGAAATTTTCTACCTTTCACTCCTCCCATACAATTTAAATATCATTTTTACAAATATTATCAAGTCATCGTGAACAAACTGTCATGCTCCAGGAAATGTTTTGTGATTTCCTTTGAAAGACTTCTTTGATCAAATTCAAATTATATTTTAGAGTTCACTTCTAATATAATCTCTCAGAAGAATTTCTTGCTTCCCCAGGAGAGAGCCATCTTTCTACATTTTTTATTGCATAGTGCATAAAAGCATGGACTTGGGAGGGAGAATCTGAGTATGTGCTCATAAACTTGTTAGTGACTTAATCTCTCTGGGCCAAGTCTTTCCATGACATGGACATATCTTGCTGTTTTTTGTTTGTTTGTTTTTATCTTTAACCCTCAATGTAGTTCTTGATATATAGGCATTCCTTGGATAAATACTTCCATTAATTCAGTATTGAATAAAAGCTTTTAACTACCATACACCCAAACAAGTGAAATACATAGTCAGGTTCTATGTATACAAAGAGTTAAATACAGTTGAGTTTCGCTTAAAGTGAGGACGTTTCTTGCTACTTTCTGATGCAAAAAGTAAGCCTTAAAATGATAGATCTGAGGTTGATTCTGTATTGCTATTTTGATATTTTTAAACTTCATGTCAGTCTCTTTTTAGTTTTTAATTGCCTGAGGAGCATGACCCGGTGTCCTAGCTTCAGCCAGATGAATCAAAGCAAAGAGGGAATGATAGCCATGCCAATAGAATAGTGTGCTTTTTAAAGGCCACTGTTAAAATGCTCCCCTGCAATATGCTGCAAATAGTTCACTTTGTCTTAGGACTGAACTTGCTGACATTAGAAAGGACAAGATCACACAAACAGTGGGTTACAGACATAGCAACAGAAGGCATGAGTGACACAGACCCCCAGTCAGGTTAGGGTGAAACCCCTTTTCTCTTCCTTATACCTCACCCTCACACCTCAATTCCCTCCTTCTCCTCATCTTTGTTGTCTGTGTCTCTTCTGCCTAAGAAAATACTGAAGGTAAAGCCTTAGGAGCCTCCTACTGGTGATAGTGAAAGGAAAGGTTTGCTAACTGGCAATAATGCTTATTCTGTGGGACACTCTACAGAGTGAAGCCACCAAGTATATCTAATCAGATGTTTAAGCTAAGTTTGACTAGTTTTAATTAAATGATTGAGTTCAACAGATTGAGCAGTCTGTATTTTTTCCAAGTAGTTTTTTTTTTTTTTTTTTTTTTTGTAAGCCCAGACTCTGAAGGGTAGATCTTAAAACAAAATTTAATCTACATAAGAAACTCTGCATGACAGGAGCACCCAGTGACCTTCCATCGTGATGTATGGGGGTCACAGGACCTTGAACACTAATCATGGTCTTCATAGATAGAGCTACATCAGCCACACTCTCAGACGTGCCATTTTATTGAACGAGGTTTCACTGAGTCCTTTTATTTTCTGAAGAGAGTAGTCATTGTAGCCATCTCATCTGAGGTTGTTCTTAGCATAAGGTCTTAATGTACTGATGATCCAACTGGCTTACGATCCATGATGTGGTACCACAATGACCAAATGTTAGGCTCAAGTTGATGTTGATGTGGTTCTTCTGGGAAGGATTAGAGACTGGGTGCATAACAAAACAAACTCACCACTAAAAGTTGGCCAGAAAATGTTTCTTTCATTTTACTGAATATAAGTAAAGCTAAATATATTTCTAGTTGTGCAGGATTGCATTAACGGAGTCATTTACTCTAAGAGGCAGTCTTTTCTGATAAATAGGGAATAATTTAAAATATTACCCCATAAGTCTAGGGCATTATAAATTATTCACTGATTTTAAACAAAACATGCACAGTCGACTTAAAACCCAGATGAAAGGAAAGTTTTAATAAAATTTTGAAAGAATATAATGCCAACAAAGAAACTCAAGCAGGTTTGATTATTGGCACATCAGAGAAATGGAGTAGCAATTGCTATATTAAACAGTGGGATTCAAGGGATCCCCTGTATTTCTTGACTCTTTAATTAACAGAGATGAAAGATCACTTCAATACTCAGAGACAGAAACTAGCTCATTCAGGCAGACAGCCCATTCCAATGCTATGTTCCATCCATCATAAAATGGTTTTTAAAATATCACCTTTCAATTGCATTTTTTTAAATTTTCACCTCTTGCATTTTGCTGTCATGACAGGGGACATAGTTCTTTAGTGTGTCCTTTAGCAAGAGATACATGTACTAAACAATCTCATTTTCCCATTAACTTGATATAGCTAACCCTTCAGCTTTTAGATGTGCCCCATTAATTCAACCGAATAGGTAATTCCTTTCTATTGTTCATCAGATGTACAGCTTAAGAGTTGTAAGGAGGTGCCCTGGCCATCTGCCTGTCTCACATGTGAATGGAGGTGAGTTCCTGGCTCTCTTGTCAGTTTCTTGTGGATCAGTGGTTCTTAACCTCCCTAATGCTGTGACTCTTTAATATTTTTTTTCATGTTGTGGTGACCCACAACCCTATAATTTTTCATTTCTACTTCATAACTGTAATTTTGCTACCATTAAGAAGTGTAATGTAAATATCTGTTTCCTAATGGTCTTAGGTGACCCCTGTGAAAGGTCATTCAATCCCACCCGCAGAGGGGTCAGGACCCATAGGTTGCAGATTTATTTATTAAAGGATGCTGCTAAGCTTACAGTATGCAGACAGGGACGAGAAAGGAGGCATCCATGTCTTCCATGGGTGGTGGTCATGTTCATCCCAAGGTCTAAGCTTATGAACCGTGCTTCCTGAATTAGTCCCTCACACTCTCATTTACACTGTGATGTGTTATGCCTACAGTGACCCTTCCTCAATGTGGTTCGAGATGTCTACTAATGGCCACTCTGCAGTCCCTGTTTAGGCATCATGTTCCACAATACTAACACTTTCCAAACACTTCCCAAGTGTTTTCCTACCTTCCACAGAACTGTGTGGCAGCAGCTTCTGAATCACACAACACGATCTCCATCCGCTCTACCTGACAGTGCTCTTTGTTCTTTTCCCACAGAAGGGTTTTGACAGCTAAATAAATTCTTACCTCAGTTCTTAGAACCCTGTGGGAAATCCTCAATATCTCACGTAACACTGAGTTAATCTAAGACAATGATTTTTCTTTTTCTTTTTTTCTCTCTATTTTCTCAAATCTTGTGAGCTCTTTTGTGACTTTTTAGGTAACTTTGGTTGACCCATATGCACTTAACCCACAGGTAGGTATTAAAACAGACTGATAAGTTTTGGCTCAATTTTATACTGTTGTTATTAGACGATACTTGAAGACTGTGTGTGGGTATTCGTGGACTTAAAGTTGACAAAAACAAAGGTGCAATTTTCAGATTTACCAGTTCAAACCTGCTGTCTTTTCTAAGTACTTTCGCCTTTCTGAACATCCGTTTAACTGATGCTAATATACAAATGTTATTAATAGTAACATAAAGGTTGAATATTTTTCTATCTAATTGATGAGCATACAATTAGCCTTAATTTCTGAACTCAATGTCTGATTAAAAACATGAGCAGACAGACCCTAGAAAGAAAATAGTACCATTATAATGATTCATTTTAATTAAAGAATTATGACCTTTGAAACTTAGCAAGACATTGTGATGAATACCGAATGATTTTTTTTCATGCCAGGGGGATTATCCTGAGTTTAGTTTATTGAAGAAATGAAAGCATTTGAAAATAACACTACTAGAATAAAAAGATTATCACTGTACACAGTTTGATTCAAATTTCTCCTTTTGCTGGGTGCTTTACATAAAATGCTCTTTTCCGTCTTTGTACATGCTTATTTTTGTCATAATTAATGTGTCCATTTATCAGCTGAATGTTTCATCCTGCTTATTCTAAGACATGGGTGGCATTAGTGACCTATATGCCACTCAAATGGTAGTTTAGTTTCAGCTCTTAAGCACAGAATTTTGTTTTTCATATCATGTTCAGTTGATCTTTCTTTACCCATAATTTTGATGAATATTAGCTAGAATAGGTTTGCCTATTTGTTTATAGAGAACAGTACTTCCAACTTAAAGTTTTTACTTTCTAGGGGACAAGAATTCTGTGAAACTAAGTGAATTAGTTAACTCCCAGCTTCTGAACACCCAGCCTTCTGTGCTAATGGAAGATGTGTGTCTCTTTATTTCACCCATTTCTGCTGCCACTCTCAAAACTCTTAAGACCCAAAGTTGTACATAGCCAACTCCCCAGACCCATTATCCAAGGCATCTCTACCCAAACCTAGAGTCACCCTCCTTACCTCATGATGCCACCCCTCCTTGTCCTCAATGCACGCCAATAATTCTTCCTTATAGGTCTGTTATGGTCTCAGTGTTCAAATATTCCAAATTTTATTTTACTTGCCTTCTCTTTTGTTCCAGATACAGTTGACATTATTTTCTACCATTCATCCATCCATCCATCCACACACCCACCCATCGTTTTCTCTCTAAAGTATGCAGAAAGCAGAGATGATAATAAGTACTGAAGTTACCATGATAAGGGAGAAGCCACGGAACCCTCCAGTTTATGTCCATCATAAAGACAGATTTGAAAATAAGAATTACCATTTTGGATATAGAGTATTTATTGGGGAGCTCAGGAAAAAAGTGGTGTCCCACAGAGGACATGGTGTTGGCATCTGTCCTGGAGACTAGAATGACTCAGCCACTCCCTTATAGCTGAGCTTGCTACTTATCAATCTCTTCTATTAAGCTATAACGTTTTCCCATGGTCTAGGACAGCATTTTCAGCTACTTCAACTAAAATGTTGTATATTATCCTCACCTAAGAGCAAGGGTAGTTAGGAAATTATTTTATATTATATGATATTAGAGATAATTTAGACAGAATTTTCATTTCAACTTTAAACATACACACACACATATAGTTCAGTTTGCTTAATTTAATTATATTTAAATGAACAGACTAGAAAGGAGACTGCATTAGTTGAATCAAAAACCTTATACAGAAAAGATTTGAGCCTTTTCACTCAAGATTTTACATTTCCATGGTTTAAATAATACATCCAAACAACAATAAAAGTAGCACTCACTCTCAAAGACAAACAGACACAGTTTCCCTTTATAATATCATCATCTGAGGTTAGAAGGGGTCAATAATTCAAAAGGTCAAATAAAAATGTTAATGAAAGCAGAATATAGTCAAGTCAAATAAAATAAGAAAATAAATCTAAATTTTGCTGTGGGCACTGCAAATCAGACTGAATCAATCATTTCAGAAGAAAGCAGCTATTTAAGAACGTGACATTCTTAGAGTATTTGCCCATACTTCTCTTTTTAACATTAGGGTGTGTCCAGGAGCTCCACAAGAACCAAATATATATGGGCCCAGGGGTCTTTTCTGAGACTGTTTCTCCAACCAAGGACCATGAATAGATATAACCTAGAATCCTGGCCCAGATATAGGCCATTACAGCTCAGTATCCAAGTGGGTTCCCTAGTTAGGAAAATAGGGACTGTCTCAGACATGAACTCAATGGCTGGCTCTTTGACCTCCCTGCCCTGAGGGAGGAGTAGCCTTGTTAGGCCACAGAAGAGGACATTTAAATGAGTCCTGAAGAGATCTGATAAGCTAGGATCAGATGAAAGGGGAGGAGGACCTCCCCCATCAGTGGACTTAGAGAGGGGCAGGAAGGAGATGACGGAGGGAGGGTGGGATTGGGAGGGAATTAGGGAGGGGGCTACAGCTGGGATACAAAGTAAATAAACTGTAATTAATATAAAAATTAATAAAGAAAAAAACACTAGGGTTTGTCATTATTCTAAAGTGAATAAGCCAAAATAATTTTATGTACAAGAACTAATTTAAATGATTATGAAAAAGATAATTTAAAGATGAGGATTTAACAAAACAGGTCAGAAAACCTTGTCAAAAGACTCATTACCAGTATTTAATAAAGAAAGCCAATGGGTAATTTCAAATACAAATGTTTTAGAATCAAATTACTAACATTTTAATAGTGATTAAACAAGTCTGTGATCATTATTGTTTCAAGCCTGCAGGAATTAATTTAAGTTTTTCCAAATCTGGGTCTAGCACCGCATGCTTTTGGAAACAGCACATCGTGTACAATTGCAGCTATGGTCCTATAGCTCAGGGCCTGTTAATGTTCCCAGAACTGCATTGCCATTCATAGATCAAGTCTGGGATGCATGGCATTGTCAATGATAATGACGCACAGGAGGGGACATCGAGACACTTGCATTTTTGTGAATTTGTGGGATCTATTGGTGACCATGAAGTCTATGCTTCATAGCTCAACTTAGGGTGGATGTGTGAAAATGATTCGAGAAGGAAATTCTCTTGAAATGCAAAGTACCAATTTCAAAATCAGATAGCAATTTAACAGCAGAATTAATTTTTCACGATTTTATGGTTAAAAAAATATCATCACTGAGAATTGCTTTCATTGTCTGTCCCAAATTGATTCTTTTTATCTCCTGGTCTCTAGGCTTTCAGAGAGGTTTTAACAGGAGACTAGAAGGAATTTGCTGCCCACTCATGACGATGCTTCAGAAAAAGGTTCTTCAGAATGGATCAAAGGCTGTAATTTCCATGCCATTTCTGTCCAATTTTCTTTTCTCCTAATGTTTTCATTTTTTGAAATGCCTATGATTGCAATCCAATTTTGCCCACACAGCACTGCATGCCTAAATGAACCATTTATCACAAACTTTTTGTCTTTTTGTTGCTTGAGATTTTATTTGCTTAGAAATCTCTTTTTCATTAATGTTTACCGCTCAAGCTGCATTACAATTACCTCCAGTAATTACTACCTGTTGAGGCTGATATTATTCTATTCCCCAGGTGTGGCATCAAAAGTTGCTATTTCAAAACAATTCTATGTTACTGCTGGAACTCATTCCTGCTTTACCAAATAAAGATCTCCTTATAGGTCCTTGGAAAGTTTTCTCTGTGACCCTCATCCTGATTTACAAATAATAAAAAAATAACTTTCAAATGCCCGCAGTTGACATTGCACATGTGCCCGGTGGGAGGTTTTACAAGCTCAGTGAGCGCAATGGATTCCTCACGTGAGCTCCTGTGTTTTGAATCGCTGTGATGAACCTGTTTACTTCACTTACACACCACCAGAGAATGACTTTGGAATACTTATTAGTTGACCAACTTCTCAGCTGAAGATACGTTACAGGAGTTGACATATCATCAAGTCTCCCCAAACAGGTTCAGAGCTCTGTCACAATCACTGTAATAAGCGATCTAAAACCTTTTCCTTATTCTCAAAACTTATAAATAAATTAACAATGTAGGCTACATTGTAACATGTAGATCTACAAATTATCAAACAAACAAACAGACAGACAAGACCAAAAACAAAACAAAAACAAAAACAAAAACAAAAACAGGATATAGACCTTAAAGAATAGCTTATGCCATTTCTTTTTTTTTCTTTTTTCTTTTTGTCTTTTAATATCAGTGCACTCTGTAATGTATTTGCCAAAGGTGTTAAGTCTTTTCACATATCATAGACTGAAAAGAATGATATCTAGAAAAAGATGTCAGTTATGAAGTGAGCAGAAGCATCTTAACAGTTTTTGATTATCATTGCAAAGATGGATCTTATAACTGCAATTTGGATTCTGAGTTGTACTTTATTTTCCGAAGTACCATGTTTCCTGTTATCTTCATCTGTAGACACATCACACAGTGTTGTCATCATAAACCCAGTGCAGATCTAAAACCCTTCAGAAAACATTCCAGGATAAATTTCAACCAGTTCCTCGAAGATATATTGGAAAGTTTATTACTTTCAGAACTGCTAGAGTACAGACGCTGTTTTTTTATTGCTAGTTTTTCTTGCTTTTGAGATGGGCTTCTAAAATGTACCAGCATTTTACACATCTCTGTGCTTTGTCTTCTCAGTCTGGGAGCTGAGCTTTGGCCCCTGTGTGGTGTTGTGCAGTTTATGAGTGCTGGGCAATAAACGTGGCTTGGTCCAACACTTTGGTGATCATCTGTGTGGTCTTGATCAAAAGCATTGCACTTCCTTAAGCCTCAGTTTTTGCTTTTATAAAGGAACATGAGAGTGTAAAAATGACTTCTAGTCCCTTTTGTGGATAGTCCTTTAAAATACAGCTAATTTACACTCTCTCTTAACTTGCTTTCACTTAAACAAAATGAACAAGGCTGGGATGTTGGTCAAGGCCAGGCAAAAACCTTTTCTTGCTTCTAAAACTCCTTTGAGGTCTGAAGTGGATTTGTTTCCTTGTGTGTTTCTATTTATTTATTTATTTATTTATTTATTTATTTATTTATTTATGCTTCCTGTTCCCGTCTTCCATAGGACTTGAAGTGCTAAGTGTATAGACAGAGGCAGCACAGAAAGCATTTTGTTTAAAGCTTGAGCTCTGAGTTCTAACAGCTGAGGCTTGAGTCATCGGTCAGTCATACTTACTTACACTCCTTTGTGTTCTTGCTAACTCATTGTAAAACAAAGCTATTACTGATGCCATTGTAATATTGGTATTATGAATGTGTTTCATTGGTATGATGAATGTGTTTTAATACTTTAGAAGATTAGAATGGAGACAGAACCTGTGTGTCAAGAACACATACAGATTATAACCGTTTTTAATTAAGACAAAAGTTGTGATAATCTTAATTTAGTTCTTGCCATTCTAAAATTTGGTTTTCACTAAAGGTATTTCAAGTATCAGAAAAAAAAATTCTTACATAGCTTGTTGAATTACATAGATGTCTTTAATACTTATGTATAGCAATAGAAACATTAACTCACTCATATTTCTTGAAAAATGTCAGTATTGTAAATAAAGTGAGCAGATTTTTAAAGAAAGGTAAATCAAAGAAGACTGGATAGTGCATTAGTAGGCACAGTTCATGCTTTTAAGAGTAAGGGGACTTATTACCATCCACAGTATCTGACTGGGTTTGACTAGATACAGTCTTGATAACATTTTACAGTGGAACATTCTTTAGACACTAAACATCAATGATTAGAGAATGGATTAAAAATTGAGAAAATAATTTCCTAAAAGCTATATTGGAGATAGGCTTATAAATCACATCAAAAATATTCAAAGAGAATATTCTAGTATTTTTTTAGTGTCGGGTTTATTAAGATATATTTTAAAAATCAGATATGTACTAGGTTATATCAAAAGTGCCACAAAAGTTTATTTTTATGTTTATATTTTTCTTTTTAATAAATAAATTTCCTATCAAAATTAACATATATGAAATTGTAAGAGCCAGGCTTTCATTTTCCATCCTGTGGATAACAGCTGCAATGATTTTTAACTAAAATGACTGACACAGGAGTTAATTGCCTCTTTCTGGTTATTTCAGTCAGAGTCTGGCTTTTACTTTCTCTTAGCACCAACTCCACATTTTTGCATCTTCAGGTATAATTTAATTCATTCTAACAGCTTCTATTTCCCTACTGTGTACTTCTCTATTAGGAGAATGGAATTCCAACAGTGAGAAATGACTCAGCAGGAAATCAAATAGATTCTGTCCAACCAATATCTTTGTTAAAGACAGCATGGGAAATAATGCTATTCTTTATAAAAATGAGCCCAAGGTAAGTCTGTATATTTCTAGGTAATCCATGGCCATGCGAGGAATACTGCAGTGGTTTGCTTAAAGATGACAATGAACATTGTCTGATTCATCTTTTGCCTTAACTAATGAATGTTTGATCTTTTCTTCATTTGGCCCATTAATATTTATTATGTATTCATTAATTACTGAGAGGCCATGCTAGAGCCACTGTAGTAAGCAAGGATACAGGGATACAGCACTGAATAAAATGCTGTTTCATTTATGGAACTTACCTAAAAACCCTGGCACTCAACAAATAAATAGATAACTGCACATTGACTTCCAAAATGGATTTAATGCAGGCATATAAGGTCTGATAGCATAAAGAAGGAAGCCATCCAGGCAGAGTGATTTGCCCTATTCCTTAAGCAGACTTACTTAAGAGCCGAAAATATCCATCTAGAAGTTCATGTGGGAAGTTTGTTAAAGAAACATGAATCTTTCACTCTAGCTCCCTGCTGAAGCACACACCAGAGTAGATGGGAGAAATACTTCTAAGTAGAAACAGACTGAGAAAATCAGACCAACATAGCAAAGTAAAACACTCATAGAAGAATACCATCTCCAGCATGGCTTGTGGGAATATTTCCCCCAGATGCCAAAACACACGGCACCCAGTGACTCAAGAGGAACTTGAGGAGCCCCTTCAGTTGTGACTTTGTTTCTAATTTTTGTACAGAGACTGGAAAACTAGGATAATTGAAGTTCAGTTATTAGTTTTCTCACAGGCAATTTTCAGTGTAAAGTTTCTCTGTAAGTCTTTACCTTGATTATTTTCATCCCACTCATTTACTCTCAATCCTCAAGGAATTAACTTCCTTCATTTCAACTTGTTATGTAAGAAGATAATTTAATTAAAAATGTTTATTGACCCAGACCATGGGCAAAGTGGCTTGCTATGTGATATTAAACATAAATACGATAGTCAACATAAATAAGAAACACTTTCTCCTAAAAAGGAGTGACTAATAACCACATGAAATAATGAAAGGTTCATAGGAATCTTTATTTTCTATACATCTATGATGATACAAAAAGGATTAAATAACTCTGAAAGTTATGAGACAACAGGAAATAAAGGGAGAAGGCAACAATACAAAAAATAAGCTTAATTACATTTTGAAGTAACTAATGAAGATTAGATATTATAAAACATGTTAATGAATGTAAGATGCTATAATTTTAATTATGACATAATATAAATAATTTTTAATGAAAGAGAAAAACAACTAAAAGAAAATATTTCACAAAACTGCAATCTGGCCAGCCAACATATGGAAAGCAAAGACACCATAGAGTTAAATTAGAAATAAGAAAATTCAGTGAATGCAAATATAAAACTTGTCCTAAACATCAGGTTTGTTGATTTCATGGTTATTTTTCAGTGAAATAGAAACAGCCTCACCACTTGAGACATTAGAAATAAAGACATCATTTAGTTCTTCAATGCAAAACCACAAAACTGAGGAATAGGTATTCTCCTTGAATTCTGGTTTCTAGGTCTGTGTGACTGTTCTACTCGAATGATCAGAAACTCATCTTTCTCTTATGGTGATACACCTTTATCTATGCAGATATATTTTCAGAACATGCTTTTTATTCCCTTTTTCACATTTGGAAAAGGCCACTGTGAAAATTGGAATACTTTTAGATCTCAAAGTAAAAGTTTCACGAATGAGAGATGCAAAGAAAAATAAATTCAAGGATCAACTCCAGTAAGGATAGGACCAGGGAAAAACCCGTTTTGCTTGCTATACTTCATTCCTCATGGTGTCAATCCCTGAAGTGTGATAGAGACTCATGACTCATGCCTTAGCTCTGATTTTGGCAGTGCATATGGATACAAGACTATTTCTTCCCAGAAAAGGCAAAATAGAATCAATGCTATCTAAAATCAAAGCTTCTTGGAAGCCTATCCTTTGACCAACTCCTCGGAAAACATTCTCGGAAACAAAACGAACCACGCTCTGAAGACCCTCACGCGAGAGACACAAGGGTCTTCCAAATTCTCAGTCCCCAGCATCCCATTGTGAAGTGTCTCAGTGCAAGGAGCACTTCTGGTGTCACAGTGACACAGAAGTGAGGACTGTGCGATCTGAGCCGAGGAAGCCCGGAAGCAGGGCGTTCCTGGAGAGGGCCTCTTTCCCTCATCCTGGAGTGAACAATGGAGCCTGGTAAGCAGTGCACTCCTGACCATGGGGAACTCAGGAAGAGTGTCCACAAGGACTGGCAGCTGGGAGTGATGACTGCATGCTCTACATCAAGACAGCATTTGCTCGAGCCTGACGGATGCGTAATTCCTTTCAGCAGTTGTTATCGACTCTGCTTTCCTTGCGTGCTCTTGAGACTCAGGTGGAATAAGTTTAGTGCCTGGCCAGAATATTGGAGAGCTGCAGTAATAGATGACACACTCTATCAAGAGAAATTAAAAAGTAATTCTACCTATAGTAAAATAAATGAGCCAATTTTGAAGGAAATGATGAGTCAAGGAGGTGATGATGGATGCGCCATTAGCAAAAGTCTAATGCGGTCAAGTGTGGTGTTCTCCATCTTCCTTCATACCTCACTGGACCCCTGATCAGCAGGAATCCAGGAAACCCATAGGCGCTGTGAGGATCTGTGTACTCAGCATGTAGACTCTTCTCCCAGTTTGTTGTCTGGATGCGTTAGCATGTTAAATCCAGAACTCAGGTGTCTGTGATTTGGCTTTGGAGATATCTGTAGCCTGAACTTGCATAGTCCCTGGTAGGGGTTGTAGCTAGTATCTGTGTACTGCAGTCTTGCTGACGCTTCAAGGGGAAAGCGGATGCTCATTTCATCTTTTCAGTTTGATCAGTGTTTGATTCGTGTGTGTAGTTTGAGTGGGGAGGGGGCTAGAAAAAGCATGATTTAAGAAGCAAGCATGATGTCCATCCTCTTTGCCTTTCTAGATAGGGATTGAGCATTTTAGCAAGAGTCCTCCCTCTTGATTAGTTTCTTTAGATGTACAGATTTTAGTAGGTTTATCCTACATTGTATGTCTATATGAGTGAGTATATACCATGTGCATCTTTCTGCTTCTGGGATAGCTCATTCAGGATGATCTTGAAACAAGTCAGGAGCCTGACACAGAGGACCTTTGGAAAGCTCTGCCCTGCAGACTATCAATGCAGATGCTGAGACTTATGGGCAACCTTTGGGCAGACTACAGGGAATCTTAAGAAAGAAGTGGGAAACAGTAAGATCTGGAGAGGACAGGAACTCCACAAGGAGAGCAACAGAATAAAAAAAATCTAAGCACAGGGGTCTTTCCTGAGACTGATACTCCAACCAAGGACTATGCATGGAGATAACCTAAGACCCCTGCACAGATGTAGCCCATGGCAGTTCAGT
Organism: Meriones unguiculatus; assembly: GCF_030254825.1. Lineage (NCBI taxonomy): Eukaryota > Metazoa > Chordata > Mammalia > Rodentia > Muridae > Meriones > Meriones unguiculatus. Next base: position 117,055,979 of record NC_083350.1, read on the forward strand.
ATCCAAGTGGGTTCCATTGTAATAGAACAGGGACTGTCTCTGACATGAACTGATTGGCCTGCTCTTTAATTACCTTCCCCTGAGGGGGAAACAGCATTACCAGGCCACAGAAGAAGCCAATGCAGCCACTCCTGATGAGACCTAATTGACTAGAATCAAAAGGAAGGGAAAGAAGACCTCCCCTACCAGTGGGCTTGGGGAGGGGCATGCATGCAGAGGGGGGAGGAAGGGAGGGATTGGGGAGGAAGGGAGGGATTGGGACGGGAGGAGGGAAGGAACCACAGGGGGGTACAAAGGGAATGAAGTGTAATCAATAAAGAAAAAAAAAGCAAGCATGGTTACTTGTTCTGATTTGAGCCCTGATTTGTGTTTTCTAACTACTAACCAAGAGAAAATGACTGGGTCGTTGGAGAAGCATGACTTCTGAATGCTGAGGGGCCAATGTTTTCTTTGATTTTTCTTGTGTTTTTACTGCTACCTCATCATGCCTGAGTACCTGCCATTGCTGGGACTCAGCTTTCCCTGTAAGAATAATGACAGACTGGAATACCAAAGCTGAAAACTTGAACATGTAGCTTACATGATGAGGATGTACACTAATGAAAACTACCAGTGGGAAAATTGACTCATGCTTGCCTAAACAATGGCTTAATAAGTTATACTGCAACACACACACACACACACACACACACACACAATTACCTTAAAGGCATTTTAATTATATTACTTTTTGGGGTTTTGTGTTATTCATGTGTAAGCGATGCTTACCAGTACCATTGTTCCTATGGTAACAATTGCTCCCAGAAACATGAAATGATCTTAATAGGATCTGCTTTTAACGATCAGGTTTTTTGGATTATCGTCCGAGGAAGCTGTGGAACTGTCTATACCTAACCAGCCATCTTTTTCTTTTAAAGCATAAAATCTTCTCAAAGTAATAGCCTTACAAATTTGCATGAAGATAATACGCAGGGTCTAATGTTTTTGTTAGTAAGTCTGCTTCTCATTTGCTGACACAGCTTGAACCCAATGCCTTGATTTAAGGTGCACTGGAGACATGGGGGTCTGCCCCCTGCAGTGTCTATTTCCGTTTGCTGTAAGCAAAAAGTTACCAAAAAATTTTAAGCATCCTGAGGCTTGCTGACATCTCATGAGCAAACCTTTCTCTGGCTTAGAACACTAGCTCTTGGACTCATATACATATATATGCAACAGTAAGAGACAGATACCTGAAGAGACTCTGGTCTTCAGGAAATTCAAAGTTACTACAAGGATGTTATTCCGTGACTCAAAAGACAAGGGAAACCCATACGAAACTGTGCTATGCCCAGAGTTCTTCGTTTCTTTTTTTTTTTTTTAACTAATGCTTGCATTTGATTGATTGAATTTTTCTTCACCTGCAAGCAATTTGCCAAATGAAGAAATTCTATTCCATCTATCTTAGTAAGAGACCGTTTCCTGGCGTGTGAGATTAATAAAAAGTCACACTGTGCAGTCTCTCATGGTTAGTGAACATGTATGTTTGTTTTTCCTTTCTGTTCCCCTGGCTTTATTTCTAGTTTATTTACCTGAGACAGGCGGCCTGTATTTATTTATGTCTGTGATCTCCTTTGGAAAATGCACATATTAAGCTTGTCCCAAATGTAAATGATGTAAAATTTAAATTTTGCAGCTCAAAGTCGCAGCTTAACTTCTTCATGATGCCCTGTCTGTAAGTTCCATACATTAGTAGTCAAGGTGAGATGCTTGCTTGGAAGCAGGGGCCTTTGCTGTCTTTGAATTTAGGCACAAGTGTGCTGTCATGTGAGTGACCTGGGAGGCCCCAGGTGCAATCCTGGCATGCATGGCCTCCACCCCAATCATTCAGCAATGATTCTGACATTTCCTGAGGAGCTTCTTTGAGATGCCAAATGAGGCACTGCCTTACAAGACTACTGCACATTGCCAGGAGCCCATTTCTTCACCAGCTCTCAGCAATTCTGCTCACGCCTCACATACCACAGGTACTCAAGCACATTCAAGGGCATTCCCCGAGAAACAATATGCTAATTCTGCATCTCAAGCTGCTGCTAGCTAAACTGGGTCCTGGTGCACTTTGGAAGCATCCTGAAGAAAGAAACCCAAGTCAATGACATACACTGTTAACCTAATGAATTATGCATCCAGATGAAATGTGCTCTTACAGCCCATGATGCGCCTTAGAAAACATGGGCTCAATAAGCTACAGGAAAAATTCTGAGAGCGTTGGAAGCAATGAATACCATACCCAAGGCCAACTTAATTATGTCATGTTGAGTACTGCTGATTAGAAGCTTGTATTTGTTTTTAAAATAGACAATATCTACCCTTTCATGGCCAAGTAAGCATTATGGATGTAGCAATTTTCATTCTTTGCCCTAGTTATCCAATCATACTCACTTGCCTCACTGGCAGAACTAGATGAGTCTTAGTTTTGTTTATTTCAGGCCAGGAAATGCAAAGTCATTTAAGTTAACAATTCTGCTTTTCAAGTGTATTAATCTATATGTTTTACAAAATTATAAAACTAAAACAAAGCAGGCTACTCACATTAAACAATTTACGGTATCTTGTCAACAGCTATATGTCATACCTCACTTGCTTAATAATTCACTTAAGAAATAGCAAAGATACATAGGTACATTATTTGTATATTTCCAAAAAAATAAAGAATTCATAGAGTGTTAACAAATATTAAAATTTAACGTTCTTTGTGCCTATGGACTAAAATGACAGGCAAAGACTAGATTCGCCATATGTTTATGCATCATATCTGATTAAATGAAACTGGAATGGAGGAGTGAGATAAGGATGAATAAATATCATATGGAAGGGTGAAATAAATATTTGTTGTAGAATGAAAAACAATATAGAACTTTGATATCTGCAGGGAAACAGATGGCGTACATGCTTATTTCCACAGGAAAAAAAAATAGTTTTGTGTTAACAAAACTCAAGACAGAAAGCCAAGGGGAAAAAGCTGCCCTATAATTTCCCTGATGAACATTTTGGAAGTCTAACTGCCTTCACACTCTCTGGCCCTGCCAATAAGCTCACTCTGATAGACGAGAAGTACTTGGCTTGGAGTAGTGACTAGCCAACAGGGATGCCACGTGATGATGATGATAATGATTTTATTATTTTGAGGTAAGAAAAGAGAAAACTGCTAGTGTGGTGGTGACATATTAACCTATTTGCTTCTTCCTGTAAATCAACCAGAATATCAAACTGTGAAGGAATTAGTACAGCGAGAACCCAATACACACCAGTTCATACAAGAGCCTAAAAAAAAGCAGTTACCAATCCCCATTTCCTAATATGATGATTTAGTAGTTAAATATTATTTTATTCAGCCAGATCTTTGTCTGAAATTCTGTGTTTGTATCTCAGGTTAACTTGATGCTTGAAATTTGCAGGGTATTTGGTGGGACTGAAGCTACCTCAAACACTTGAGTTATTGTAGAGTGAGGACTAAAGCTTTTCAGAGAAGTCAGTCTGTTGTTACCCTTACTATTATATGTTGACAGCACTTGGGTAAATCTATACCTAGGGGTTTTCTTTTAGAAACATAGTCTTTATAGACACCAGAATCCAAGAGGAAGAGATTCTAAATGAAAATTTGAGATGCTTTCATGAGAAAAGGATACAAATTTCTTGTCAGCATATTTGGTAGAAAACACAGAATCTGAATTCGATAAGCATTCTCTTGGTGAAAGCACACAGGCTATGAGGTATGTATCTCTGCAACATACTCTATGCCTCGTGTTTTGAAAGGTTTTGGCTGAGCAACAGCTTGGCTGTGTTTGTAGCACGGGTGGAGCCTTCCCCGGATGCACTGTATCCAGCAGCTGCAAGCCCCTCAGGGAAGCTGGGCCAAGAAGAATGCCATATGCTGCCTATCAGCTCCTGCTGTGTGGAGCCACTGGTTTTCCATTAACTTCTGCATATTTGTTAAGTCAGTCAGTGACTTTCTGTAGATCTGTGTCTTTTCTTGTTACTATGTGGCTTACCTTAACCACTCCATAGAAGGCAGCATAAACTACAACTGTTTCATGTGTGATTTGATTTAGTAAAGGTGGAATATAAATTCTGACAGTTCTTTATCCTCTTCCATGGTGAGTTGGTTTAGAAGCTTATTTAAACACTGGGAGTAGGCGAAACACGAAAGAACAAGAAGATACAGACAGGGAATGCAACCATTTCATTTACCAAAAAGTTCTATTAAAATTGACACTATGCCCACACATGATGAGTGCTTATGTAACTCATAACCATCAGAGTATTTTTTTTTTCAAAGTGTGCTGTGATAAAAATAACTGGGAAATTCCATTTTATTCATAGGTCTAAAAGGAACCAGGACTTCATTTTGTGCCTCCAAAAAGCATCATGGAGATTCAGATTTCTACAAAATGACACAGTCATAGACCATTATTGAAGGAGGAAAATGAAGCAGAATGAGGGAAAAGACTTCATCTATTGGCATTTCAACCTTGGCAAGCTCCAGAGTGGAGCTTCTGTACCTCCAGATCTCTGTGATCACGTGGACTCGCCACTCCATTCTTATTTCTAAGCTCTCCCACTTCATGACTCCTCATTTCTAAGTTCAAGCTCATAACTTTTCTTCTGTTTTTGTTTGTTTGTTTTGTTTTGTTTTGATAGGGTTTCTCTGTGTAGCCTTGCCTGTCCTGAACTCTCTTTGTAGAGTTCAAGGCTGGCCTTGAACTCACAAAAATCTGCCTGCCTCTGCCTCCCTGAGTGTTGGGATTAAAAGTATGTGCTATCACACCCTGATCAAACTCATAGCTTTTCAACCTCTAACACTAAGAAAGAAAAAACAGCGAGCTACTTCAGAAGGCAAAGGACCAAGCACATAGGCAGCTTGAATTCCTTTTGCTCTGTGATGATCCTAAAGAGCTATGACATAAACTTAGGTATCACTAGTGTAAACAGTGCTGGGCTAAGTCATAGGGAGGTCTGAGAAGAAAGGAAACTGGTTATTTTAAATCTGCTCATATATGATATTTCAAGTTTTTGTGCACTGTGGGATTTTGGATGAAATTTGGTGTTTAAAATATTCTTAAAATATTATTTTTGTCTTGGGTGGAGAGTTATTTCCACTATCTTAAAATTTATATTTACTTATTTCTACCTATGGCCTACTTTATGTGAAAACTTTGCAAATATGATATCTAAGAATGTATATTGTACCCAATAAAATTTATGAAAACAAATTCAAGCTTACTGAGTATGTGCTAGACACTGATATACACATTATATATTATATAACATGTATGACTATTATTTAAACCTTCTTCATACCTGTGCGTGAAGTTTGTATTTTACAAAGGAAGAAAACCTTTAGAAGGTCAAATGATTCCCCCAAAGCTAGGGGTTAAAGGGTAGAGATAAAGAGAAGCGAATGAGATCTGTTAATAGGTTATGACAACAAATCATAAATATGTATAAATAACTAGTTACAGTTAGTCCATTGGGGGAGGCGGTGAAATTAAATTCAAAGTTTTATTATGGAACAATAATTTCATAACTCATTCCATGGGAGTGAAAAATATAGACTTGATGCCCAAAATGTAAGTTACTACAGGTATTTCTCCTCAATTCTCACATGAAATTTTATTGGTTTTAGTTGACTTCTTGTTTGTACCTTAAACTACTGTTATTTTAGTAGTTCATTTTGTGCACAGTACTAACAGTTTGAGAGCCATACAGTGGGAGCTAAATATTTAAATGTCAGTGAGGTTGAGGTAAAGCTCGTCTCTATCTTCCGGTAGTAGTGAATGGTGTTTGGATGAGAGGCAAGATCAGAGGAATCACTATTAATTATTTATGTTGTTCTTTGTGTCATAGTGAAATAAATATCTAGGAGTTAAATCAGTGTGTGCTGGGGTTTGAGGAAGGACATGAATATCTATGATCTGATTTTTAGGTGTGACTGCTTGCAGGAGTGGAATAAATACCTGCTAACAACATGACAGGAATGGAGATTTGTGCAGGGGGATAGAAATGAAAGAAATCTCCCCAGCCGGTGACAAATTGGTGTCCTCTGTATACATCCTGAAGCTGGAGAGGATCAGCAGACTAATAAAGGGTACTGTGAAGTAACAAGTACACAATTACAGCTTCCTTTGAACTATATCCCCTACGTTAGAGACTGCGCACTAAAATGTCTATAAAACAAACTAAAAAGTGACATCAAGACTTCCCTTTTTATAGTTAAACTCTTAGTTTTCAGTATTTTTGAAGCATATGTTGGAGATGCCGAGGTGATGGGGTGAAAAAAAAAAAGGTGTTATAGGAAGGGGAAAATGATGTAATTATAAGTTCAGAAACTAAAAAGAATTCTTAAATTAAAATAAATAAAAGTAGTGTTATGAGACAGGCACTCCTGATTTAGAACCAGCTTTTGTCATTGCTAATTTATGAGCTCTGAGAGTTCTGGAAATTCTCTGGGGCCATGGGACTTTTATGTAGTTCTACATAATGAGAGCTGCTTTATGAGGTGGTTGTATTAATGGGGTAATGGGCATAAGCTCCCAGCCCAAATTCATTCCAATTACAGTGCCTGTAATATATGAGTTTATGGGATGACAAGGACCATCCCTAACTTATTATTATTGTTGTCTGTAAAGACAAAAGGATAATATTTGCGGAAAACAAAAGACTCAAAATAAACAAACATGAAATGGTGGAAGTAGTTTGTGTTTGTGTGTGTGTGTGTGTGTGTGTGTGTGTGGTTTACTTCCTAGGTATGTAATATTAGTAGAATTAAAACTAGAGAGGAAATCAATTTTAATATGCAGGAGAAACTACTTGATAATATTGACCAATTGTCATTATAATTAATGAGAAACATAGAAAATGATTTTCTTCTAGACCTAGGAGACTTACATTTACACAAAGTTACTTTGTTTAACAGATTAACTTCTGTTTAATGAAAGCAGTAGGTTGCTGGCCCAAACCAAATCAGAGAATGCTTGGAGAATGTGTTAAAAGTGGAAGTTACAGGAATACAAGTATTCACTATGATCAATTAAAATGTTACTACATTATCATCATATTGTTGGGTGCCGAGTGAATTGTATTACAATAATGGGCAATAAAAATAGACATCGGTGTCATTCGAGAATGGGCACTGTTTTATCTAGCACCTCTGTATGTATTCATGAAATTTACTATTGGTCAAGATTGGCATGCAAGCTGGTAGTTAAGAAGGTGGCTTTGGGCGAGTCCTTTCTGCGTTCTAGTGCCAGCCTGGAGCATTTTTGATGGTGAGCGTTTGATGGAATTCAAAAAAGCTGCTTAACCTACACACTCCTTCTTTACCCTCTTTTGTCAAAGCCAGATACTTAATACACCAACCTAATAATATTGTGTTATCACAAGAACACATAAAACAGACATTTGGCTGGTACTAAAATCTTAACATACAGCAGATGATAACGATGCCCACAAACTGAAACAGGCTATTTGCTTTCGTAAATGTTGAAAATAGGAAAGTCATTATTTACTCTGAAGGTAGGGACATTCATTATTTCCTGGTGTAAAATGAGCTCAGTCCAATGCCTTCCCTAAATTTTAGGAAATGCCAAGTGGCAAGCTGTTGTTTGGGAATTTGGAATAATGGAATAGTCCATTTTGGTTTGCTTCTTTGAACTCACAGAGCAAAAGCTGTTAATTAACTACTTATTTTTAATTACTCTTGCTAGGATACTATTTGCTCCGAAATTCAACCCCTTGAGAATGTAAGGAATTTCTCAGCCATCCTGCTTGTGTCAAAAGAATCATAAAAAGATCCACTCCCCACAGTCTTCTCTTCCCTATGGTCCTAAAAGTAAAGGCATGAAAATTTCAAGTTCATGTTTTCACAGGTACATTTGCCCATCGAAAGGAATATGTTCAGTTCAGCCAGGGGACTGTATCCTCACAATGCTCTCCCTCTTCATTTAAAGAATGAAATGCACAATAATTATTTTATGAGTGTCTAAATTTTTCTTCCTAAGTAGCTTGTTATTTGTTTACAGTCTTGTCTTCTTAGGTGAAAGTCTATATGGTATTTATCTTGATAGGCATACCGATGATATACAAATGAACTCATTAAAAAGACTGCAATGGGGAAAATGTAATTAAATAATATTTCATAAAAGCCTCGTGATGTCACAAACCTAGTTTATTTTGTTCCCAGCTTCACTGAGGAATAATTCAGAAATAAAATTGCACTCACTTAAGGTAAACAGCAGAATGCTCTGTCACGGACCTATTATAAAAGGATGACTAAAATCAAGTAGTTAACATACTAATAGGCTCACAATGCCACTTTTTTTTTTGTATGTTGGAAAAATTTAAAATCAATAGTCAGCAATAAAATATAGTCACTGAGCTGTGTGTTAGTTTCCTGGAAACTAATTAAATTTAAATAAAAAAAATTTTGAGATAGGGTTGTATGTATCATAGGCTGACCTTGAGCTTGTTATGTAGCTGAGGATGACCTTGAACTTCTGTTCTTCCTGCCTCTATATCTTGAGTGCCTGGGTTAAAGACATGCACCACAGTATTCAGTTTTATAAGTGAAGACATTCTCCCTTTTACCAACACCTTTTTTTTTTTCCATTTCTCCTATCAGACCTCTTTCCTGTCAATCACTCTTACCATCAGAAGAACTTGGAAAGCTTCTCCAAACTCTCTGCCCTGTGAGACACACATTAAATCTGGTCATTGAAACTCATATTGCGTACTGATTACGACTTGAAAGAAAGCTTAAAATGAGTTTATACTCAATTAGAAATAAATCTAGAAAAAAAGTGATTTAGGGATTCAATCTGTTCAATGGAGCATCTCATTACATGATATTAAAATGTATATATTCAATAAAATCTTGAATGCAAAATGAGAGAGCATTCTAGCCAGGCAGTATCTTTGAAAGTTCAAATTCCTACTTTCTTGAAGCCACAATCAAATCTCGCTATGTACCAATCATTAGAGTGCGCTAAAGTGCAAAATCTTTATCGTTACCCTGACATTTTCATTTAGCTTCCACTGAATACCCAGTCAATTCTTCCAACACTCAGAAAAATGTTCCTCAGCATTTACCTTGTCACTTTGATGATGCTATACATCCTACAATCAAATAGAAATTGTCAGGTCTCCTTTTCTTCCACAGTACTTCAGATATGTCTCTGTAGGCCTGAATCACTCTCATTGATTGAGGAAAATGATCTGTTATTTTTTTTCTCGCTTCCATATTTCTCAGGTAAAGAAAGATATAATTATTCAGTTTGCATATACACAATGTTGTTTTAAAACTTTCCCCTGTGAAGAAGAGGCTGATCTGAGCTTGACACTCTGCAACAGGAAAAATGGCGTATAAGATTTGAAACAATTTAGTGAGTCACAAGTTGACCTGCTATTGGAAAGAGTGTCAGGAAATTGCCAGCATGACTTGTAAACTCCAGACTCGAGAATAACAGATGATTTCTCATACATGATGCTTGCAATCTATGAACACAGGTGACTAAAAACTTATATTCCTAGCTAGGCTTTTGTTCCTAATTGTGACCAAAATTAGAACTTTGAAATTAAAAACAGATTTCTTAAATAAAATATATTGATTATGATTTGTCCTCACCCACCTCCTCGCATATCCTCCCTACGTTCTCACCCACCAAATCCACACCCTCTTTCTTTCTCTCATTAGGATATAAACAAACATCTAAAAGTAACGATAAAATAAAACTAGATTTTCATTACACTACAACTTCAAAAAAATTGTGCTCATGAAGTTGTTCTTCCAAACTGGCTTCTCTCCTTGTTTTTCATTTTTTTTTTCTCTTTACATTATTTAGAGAATATTTTATTAGTTTCTAAAACAAAACTGTCATTTTTTTTCTAGTCACTGATATGTAGATAATAATTATTTTATACGTGAATGATGCACTGAGTTCTATATTTCTTCTTTCATATTAATTATCTATAGATCTGTATCTCTATCATTCCCATTTTGGGTAGTTCTTTCAAAGTTCAGACCCATCGTCTCCTTCTCAAGTGTAGCAATGCCAATCAAAGAAAATAAAACGAGCAACAGTTTCCAACAGAAATTAAAGCCACTCTGATTAACCGCATTCCAAATGATTGCAGCATTCAAACAATCCCAGCAGCTAATGTGGGGCCACAGCTGAAAAAGAATGAACTTAAGCTTAACTATTGCAGCTTCCTAGTTAGCTTCTTTGATGCTTTTAATATTAGTGTTTTTACTGCTGGTACCATTTCTCACTGATAAAGTAGACGGTCTAAGTGACTCACAACTGTTCATCTTAAAAACAGTTAGGATTTTTCTATCAACGTAGGTTTATTTTAAAATGGACTGTTTGCCACTTTTATTCTGTAAGGTCAATGCATGTATGTTAACTTATTGTTGTGCTTGTTAGTGTTTGGCTTATAACACGCTTGACTATAGACACCATATAGTTACATTTAAAGAGCAAGCATTCAGATGAAAGTGTTCAAGCATTCTCTAACATATTTTTAGGGTTGGCTGGCACATACTTATGGAAATATGTAGAGAAGATTATCTTGAATGGGTGTTTTAATACAATACGCTTTGATTTAAAAATTATTATATACAATCCATATAATCTGAATAAAATAAGAGATTACATTAATAATAAAAAATCAAAATAGTTTAGAGTTTAAAAGACTGTCAAGGAGCACCTCTTTTCCATGATTACTTTATACACAAGAAAACTGAGGATTAAAGAGGAAGGAAATAATTTGCCTGAGTCTACTTTGTGGTACCAATCCCTCTACTACTGGACCTCCTTGGCTCTTCGTCAAATGGTCTTTCTGAGACATAATTGAGATGAATATAGTTAGTACAATGATCATGTGTAGGGTTTTTTCCCCTCTATAATATGTGAGGAAGCTGAGTTTTATCCTACACCTAAGGGAATCTTATTATGCTCTAAATTCATGAGTTCTGGCAGAAGACTTGAGGCTCTTAGGTCAAAGACAAAGATTCTGTCCTTCAAAACAGATAGCAAGCAGCATGAGGTTTTTATTTGTGGAAGTTACACTTGACAGGTTCAGTCCCATGGGGTCAGTATGCCAAGGGCTGGAGTAATGCTGGGCGCATAATGGGTTTCTATCAAAACATAGAAAACACAACCTTAGAAAGCCCCAGTCACTTTTATTATGGGATGAACCTAAGTAGAGTGGGAGATCTCCAGCTGTTTGACATAAAACGTTCTTGAAAAAATAATACGGAACTGGGGCAGTCAGTTCCTGTGCTTTGGGGATGTGCGAAAACAAATGTGGGGCTCTCATGGGAAATTATGGTTTCTATAAACAGCGTGATCGTGAGTCTCTGTGTTTAGAAAAAAAATGATAGATTTGCAAGAGTGGCCAGAGACATCCAGGTAAAATGGTCTTGTTCTCAGAGTATCTTTATGTCCCAATGTGTCCAGGGGAAAGTCTGAGTAAAGCTTGGTATAGATCAGTGGTTCTCAACCTGTGAATCGCAACCATGTGGAGGGTCAAATGACCCTTTCATAGGGTTCACCTAAGACCATAGGAAAACGCAGATTATACGTTATGATTCATAGCAGTAGAAAATTACAGTTTAGAAAGTAGTAGTACAAATAATTTTATGGCTTGGTGTCAGCACAATATGAGGAACTATTTTAAGAGTAGCAGCATAGGAAGGTTGAGAACTACTGGTATAGACCAATTATTACCTAAAATTATTTTAATATATCCTAAAATTCTCAAACATGTCTCATGTCAACACATATATACACTTAGTTATTACTCAATATGAAAAAAAAAGAACTTGGGAAAAAATTCTTTCTAGATTAGCATAAAGTTATCCTTTGGTTGCTATGACTGTATATCCTGTGGTCCTTGTTGAATCTTAGTAAATATTCTGTTTTAACATACAGATTGAAAACTGGACTTTTTAATGAGCATTTCTGATGAGAGATCAGCAAACCTTTAATCTGAAAATGCTTCTTAGTTTTGCTTGTAAATGCACAATTCTATCTGTGTCCATTTGCATAGGGCTTTACCCATTTGTACAACTATTTATCTCTGCAAATATTTGTAATATATTCAGATTGAGTCATTTTTGGCATAGATGTATATCCAGTGCAAATAACTGTTCTTTTAATGACATTTTTATTCATTCTCAAGTAGTTTCATTGTATCAGAAGCCTTTGGCACAACACCACCTGCCCATGTTTTCTGATTCTGGTGTGCTGCTACCAGATGCTAGAAGTCTGGTTTAGGTTTTACAGTTTAGCCCAGAGTTTTCCTATATCCTCTGCTCTTGACAGATCCACTGAATCTTTTCTAACCCTCATACTTAGTGGGGTTAAAATAATCAACTGTGGTAAATGAGGAAGAAGGAACATTTCACAGTGGATTCCCACTTGAGGGTTATCAGTCCTTCTCCAATGCATTAGGAAGACATCATGGTCCTATTAAGTGCTAGGGTTGTCATATATTCCTCACAACCTTCAATATAGTCTCAGCAGGTATAGAGTCAAATAATGACGTTTCTCTGTCATGCTCATCCCATGACATCCTTCTGTTCGTGTCTCTTCACCCATCTATACAATGTCTGACTTGCTGTCTACTATTCATCTAATATGTTATCCACTTCTTTATCTGATTGTTCTGTGTTAGAACACTACCCATCTATTATATACCCATTTTTTACTTATCTGATTGTTCTATCTGTGTTCTCTCTATCTGGTTAGATCTTTCATGTGAACAATATTAAGCAGCACAAATTATCTATTTTACCATGATCCACTAGTATTTCTTAAATTATTTTCTCTTAGTAAAGGCAGAGTCACTGTTTGAGTTTTTGCTCCTGTTGTTGTACACCTAAGGAAGCTAAGCAAGAAGGAGAACCCTGGGTAGGATGCTCGATCCTCATCTAGAACTAATTTTTGCCTCTGAAAGGAAACTACTCCGGTGGTTGCCCTGGTAACTGGAGCTGAGGTTCTAAAGATTGACACTGAAGTAACAAGTATATTTCATTTGTCTGTTCTTAGTCGAAGGTGGTCTAATAACTCCTGAGCCTTCTTTTATTTATTTATTTTTTATTTTTATTTTTTAAAATATTTTTTTATTTTTAAATAATTTTATACATTCACTTGTATCCCAGCTGTAGCCTTTTCCCTCTTTCCCTCCCAAACCCTCCCTCCCTCATCTTCTCCCTGCCCCCTTCCGAATCCACTGAGGCGGGGGAGGGTCTTCCTCTTCTTCTATCTGGCCCTAGCTTATCAGATATCTTCAGGATGGTTGCAATGTCCTTATCTGTGGCCTAGCAAGGCTGCTCCTCCCTCAGGGGGGAGGGGAAGCTCATGAGTTCATGTCAGAAACAATTCCTGTCCCCCTTACTAGGGAACCCACTTGGATACTGAGCTACCATGGGCTATGTCTAAGCAGGGGTTGTAGGTTATATCCATGCATGGTCCTTGGTTGGATAAACAGTCTCATAGAAGACCCCTGTCTGAGCCTTCTTTTATCAAAGCAGATACTAAGACTCATAACCAAACCTTCGGCAGAGAGCAGGGAATCATATGAAAGAAGTGGGGGTTAGAATGACGTGGAAAGGATAGGAGCTCCACAAGGACCAAATATATCTGGGCACAGGGGTCTTTTCTGAGACTGACACTCCACCAAGGACCATGTATGGATATAACCTAGAACCTTTGCTCGGATGAAGCCCATGGTAACTCAGTAACCAATTGGTTTCCCATAGCAAAGGGAACAGGGACTATTTCTGACAGGAACTCAATGGCAGGCTCTTTGACCTCCATACCCCCCAAGGGAGGAGCAGTCCTGCTAGGCCACAGAGGAGGACTTTGTAGCCAGTCCTGAAGGTACCTGATAAAACAGGGTCTGATGAAAGGGGAGGAGGTCCTCCCCAATCAGTGGACTTGGAAAGGGGCAGGGATGAGGTGAGGGAGGGAGGGAGGGAGGGTTTGGGAGGGAATGAGGGAGCAGGATACAGCTGAGATACAGAGTTAATAAAACATAACTAATAATAAAAAATAAAATAAAATAAAGAAATTTAACATGTGAAGTGGATGAGAAATAAAAACCAAAATAAAAAAAAAACTCAAATTATTTATGGTGTGTGTGTGCGTATGTGTGTGTGTGTGAGAGAGAGACTTTTATGTGTCTTTATTAGTATGTTCTCTACTTAATTTTTTTGAAGCATTTTCTCTCATTGAACATGGAGCTCACAGATTCAGCTAGACTGGCTTCTCAGCAAGTTCCAAGGATCCTCTCGTCTCCATCTTTCCACTAGAATTATAGAGTATATCACTGCACATAGCTTTGTATGTGGATTCTGAGGATCCAGACTCAGTTCCTCATTCTTGACTGGCAAAAGCTTTACTGTCTGAGTGATCTCCTTAGCTCACTTTCTGAATTTCCATTTTGTTGAATCAAATATGAAACTTTGGAGTTTTATTTTTTAATGACTAAAGCAAGTTTAAGAGTTGGGAGATGCCTCAGTGTAGTCTTGACAGTCTTCTTGTGAATTGTGCTCCTAAATTAGAGGCTCCTGTAATCTGAATGGCACAAACCAGTCCATAAGCATCCAGGGTGCTAATTCTTAAATCAGAAGCCCAAATCTGTCTGAATTCACCGTGAAATCACAGGGTTGAGCTACAAACACAGAGTCAATGAGGTTGGTCACCTTCACCTAGCAATTCTCTTCTGTTTAAGATATGTAGCAGATTCACAGGTCCTGGATTTGTCTCTCTGGTACCCCTCATGCCTGTTCATGCAGTAACTTTAGAACATCCGGAGCTCTGTGTTACTGATGGTTGGAAATAACTGCTGGCAACGACATTTTCAGGTGTCCAGATGGACATCTACAATGTGATCACTTGAGACTGCATATGTAAATCTTCTAATATGGCAAATTCATTGGAGTTCATTCACCATTCTATCATATTAGTCAAATACTGTTAATAGTGTATCATTGCACATATCATGTATTATAACACATATTGTATAATAAAAACAAAGAACATTTTAATGCCCTTAAATTTATCTTTACTCCCCTCTGATATTCAGTCAGAGCATTGGACCCCTAGATAACGGTCTCTACTATTCACCCATTTAAAATTCGCAAACACTGAAATGACAACCACTGAACTCATCCTCTATGTTATACAGTCGTGAAGGAAAGAAGTCTTGGATTAATGATACTTACAATTAAATGGAACGAGAATGATACTAAACAAACAGATGTTCCATGGTGACAAGTGCTCTGAGAAAAGAAAGACAAAGGTGGCAAGGGGGGGTTGGAAAGTCATGTGAAGCCTCTTTAATGAGGAAGCGTTCATGCAGAGCCTGGAAGGAAGCAGGGGCTGCTTGTTCCAGGAGACTGAGTGTCCCTGATTCAGGAGCGTGATATACCTATTAAAGCTTGATTAATATTAGAATACTTGGAGGAATTTTTTACAATTTTCTTTTTGTGCAAATGAACTGAGAGCCCTGAGGGCTTTTGTTCTACTGCGAGGCATGCTACAGAAAAATGAAACCCTGAACTATGAAGAAGAAAAGAAAAAGTTATGTTTTAATTGCAGTTTTTAATTATTTCTATTTTTCTTGAAGATCCATAGATTTAACCTTTTGTGACATAGCAATTTGTAAGTGTCATGACACACACTGAGACATAGATGTATTATGCTTCTTCAGAGAGACTGAGATCAAGGTTCATATTTTCAGTAGCTCCTAAAGAGGGGAGAGAATGAGGAGAGAGGCATACAGCCTATTTTTACTCGCCTGTCTCTCTCTCTCTTTTTTTTTTTTTTGTCTTATGTGGCTTAGCTTAACTTCCAATCTTATCGCTCTACCCACTCACGTTTGGCTTTATTTGAGATAAATAAAGTCTAATTCATACAAAAATCATTCCACCTTTGACATTCAAAGAGAGTCAATCAGAGGTGATGAGGAGGAAGAGAGAGAACGAATATGAACATGGCTAAATGATCACTAATAGGAAATGACTTTTAAAGACATTCCTATTTAGTAGTTTCAGGTTTGTCAGGATTTACTAATTGGAAATCATAATGCTCTAACAGCAAAAACAGAAAACTAAACCATTAGACACCTGCTGGTAATTGAGTTAATGTAAAATACTTTGGTTTTCACTCTAGCTAGAGGGTAAAATAAAGTAAGATTATATGTACAAAAGCACTGCTTTATGAACTAAATGTGGTTCTAAATTATAAGCAAGCAAAAATGTTTTTGATGCAGTTGTGAATTGTGAAAGGTTACACAATTCCTATAAGCTTCTGTTTCCTTGTCTGTAGAATGGAGCTCATGTGAATGCCTTTGGAATCAAATCAGGTTGATATCAGATATTACTATTTCTAAGTATCTATTTTCTTTCTTCTAAAACTTCACTGGACTGTATAGTAATGGCTACCTAAGGGATCTCAAAATCAATTTAAAATTTTTAAGGAACTCCTTACCTCCTTTTATTTTCTTTCTGTAATTTCTCCCTTATGCATGCATATGAGTGCACACTCTGAGTTGCTGGGTAGCATCCTTTAGAAAGAATGGATGGCTCAAAGGACTAAACACATAGATAAGAAGGGCAATGTCAAGGCTGTCAATCTAAGACACAAACTGGACATAGACAGAAACTTGAGTCTCAAAGACATATGTGGAAAAACTGGCAAATTGGTAAGAAAAACTTAAAATACGTTCTATTTTTCCATCCTAGCGAATTTATACCATGTTTCTGTGTATAGCTATAGATTCTGGAAAGTTGACAGAACTCTTGCAAAATCATGGTCTCCTCTTGTCATAAATCTTCATTTTCAGTGAAGCAATTTTTTTATTAATAATAGATGCTCATAATCACCTTATTTATGATGTGGTATCACTTATTAAATTAATGCAGTAAATTAGATTAATGATTACAGTGTCAAAGTGGAGGTTCAGGCAAAATGGGGAAGATAATAGTTGTATTTCTGAAAAAAAGATTTTATTATTTCTTAAGAACTCACTGAACACCATGTAATGCCTTAAATATCACAATACTTCGAATATATCTCAGATCATCTAGACCCAATTTGTAGGCAACAAAATAAATGGAAATCACATATGTTCTGAAAACACCTGGCTTTAGTAATCACACCTGGAATCCGGATCAGATATATTAAAATGCAGCAACAGCTCACTTTATAGGAGACTGTTAATAGCTAGTTACAAGTTCACACACTTATTAGGACTATCAATCTACTGACCTTCTTTAAAAAAATGAATATCTTTTTACAGCCTTTTATATCTAATTATATGACTGATGAAGCTAGGGAAATGAGCGCATACTCTAGACACGTGTAATATATCTATAATTTGAAGGATCATATAAATCTTACCAGGAAATGTGACAGACAGAAGGCAGCCACTTCAAAAAGTGCTAAAAGCAGTGACAAAAGGGGAACACTTCCATTAGCATGTGTGGTTAAGTGAAGTTTTTAAAAATTCTCCCCTACTAGGGAAGAATGCACATATATAATATATTATGACTATTACATATTAGGAACTCAATAAAAGCCAATTGACTTAAATTATATTTTCTGTCACAAAGTATTATTAATATGTCATCAAGTTCAGGATATTTAAGCAGATATAGATTTGGGTTCTCTTTACAAGGTCTGTCTTTAGGAAACTAAGCTGGGCTCCTGCAATTGTTTTTGTGGTATCCCATTTTTTTTCAGCATGTAAGGCAGCCAAGAGCGGCTTTAGAGCAGACTCAATACTTGTCAGTAGTCTCTGGTCTGCTTTCTACTGACAAAGGGGTCATGGCGGGGAGTGGCTACGTGGGGATGGGATGCATGTGTAGAACCACATTCCTCATTTCCAAGAGCAAGCTTCTGGAATCAGCAACAGGATATTCAATGCTAATTTTCTTTCCTTTTTTTTTTTTTTAAAGTAATGTTTATTTGATACCATTGAACTTTATACTTACTCAAGACCAGACAAGGCAGAAATCCAATATCTGTCAAAAACCTTCACAAGAGATTCTGTATTCTTCAGACCAAAATCGGTCATGCCCAGTTCAGGTAATGATTATGTATGATTGGGTAAGAGGAAGCTTTAAGAGAAGTTGGACGGTTAAGGACAGCAACCCATCCACCTTCAACCCAAATTTTGTCCTGCTTACAAGATGTGCAGAGACGAAGGTGGAGCAGGGATGTAGGGAATGGTCAACCAAGGATTGGCCATACTTGAGACCCGCTCCATGGGAGAGACCAATCCCTGACACTATGTTCTCTGCTGTGCTTGCAGACAGGAGCCTAGCCTAACTCCTTTGAGACGCTTCACTGAGCAGCTGGTGGAAATAGATGTAGAGACCCACAGTCAAACATTAGACAGAGCTTGGGGAGTCATATAGAAGAGTTAGAGGAACAATTGAGGGAGCTGCAGAGGTCAAGGACTCCACGAGAAGACCTACAAAGTCAAGTCAACTAACCTGGGCCCATGGGGGTTCATAGAGACTGTACCACCAACAAAAGAGCATACGTGACCTGGTCATGGGCCCCTTGCACATGTGTAGCAAATGTGCACCTTGGTCTCCATCTGATTCCCCAGCAACTGGGCTTTGACTCTGAGGCCTGCCATTGAATCCCATTCCTTTAACTGGGCCACCTTGTCTGGCTTCAGTGGGAGAGGATGCGCCTAGTCCTGTAGCAACTTAATGTGCCAGAGTCGGTTGGTACCCCTGAGGGACCTACCCCTTCTCTGAGGAGGATAGGGGAGGATGGGGAAAGGGTGTGTGAGGGGGGACTAGGAGAAGAGGGGAGGGGATGTGATCAGGATGTAAAGTGAATAAATAAATTTAAAAAGGATTCTGGGAATTCTAGAGCAAAATGAAGCAGTATGTGAACACTATGATGCTCATCAGTACAAAGTAGATTTTCTAGGAGAGAGGGAAGAAAGCAGACAGGATACTAGATGTAATTTTAAGAAAAAGAAGCAGATCACAACCTTAGAGCATATAAAAGCATATGACATTCTGGACCAATATCCCATAATTTCATAAAAGCTTGTTGGAGCCAATGCATGTATGATTTCCATGGATTTAGAATTCTACAATCAACACTGTCTCACATGAACAAAGATGTACAATTTGAGGAAAGGAGGAGGCTGTGAGGAGCTGCGTAACTCCCTCTGAGGTCACTTAGCTGTGGAGGCTGATACAATTGGGGCCATGTTGAGGGCTAATGAGCCTCTGCATGAACTGGATTTTTCAAGTGTAAAAGTGACTAGTTTCCGTCAGAAGATGTCAGCACTACCCCTCTTACAACAGTTTAAGAAATTTAAGAAAATTCTCTTCAAATTAAAGCACAGAAGCATCACATCACTTTTGATAAACCTACTTTTTAGTGTAGGTTCCTCTTGATCATTTTTATTCTGCTCATTTGATCTCTCTCTCTCTCTCCCTCTCTCTCTTTCTCTCTCTCTCTCTCTCTGTGTGTGTGTGTGTGTGTGTGTGTGTGTGTGTGTGTGCCAGAGGTGAATGGGAAATGTTTGACTGATCAATTGCTTAGATACTGTTATTTTGAAACACTGAGTGTCAAATAAAAATTCAAGAAGGAACAGGAAAGCTCACCTGAGCATGTCTTTGTGTATCTTGTATATTATGCTTTCATGATCACATAGAAATTAATTGCTCTATTCTCCTAAACTGCCTGCTTTTACATCATCAAATGAGAATATTCTACTTTGCAGAAATGGCCGTCTTCACCACACACAGACCTATCTCTTTGTGTGGGAGTATTTCCCTTATGAGGTAGAATGGATAGGGATTTGGGGAGCTCAATCCACTGTTTCTGGGGAGGCCCCTGGATGTGAAAGCTAGGGTTGGGTGGCTGTCCCAGTTGCTTGCATTCTGTTGTTTGGAATAAGTCTTTAAGAGGCAGCTGGGACCTGCAGTACATCTGGCTATATTTGGGATTAAGAAAAGAAGAAGGGAGATGATATTTTTCCCATCTGTGCCTTGGAGGATGTCTAATTATCTCCTGTCCTTTCTCAAGGGGAGAATAAAGCTATTTAAGTAATTTAGCTTAGGAAGAACAACAACACCAACAACATATGAATTGATTTAGGAAGTAAAGGAATCTGACTAAATGATGTGACACGTTTCTCCTTCTCTGTAGCTCTTAGGGTTTCAAGTTCATTTACAAGCATATGCTTCTCAGGAAGCTCAAACATCGGTGATGTAATGCAAGTTCTACAGGCTGCCTTGATAGCAGTCTTACAAACATGAACCCCAAATCATTTTTCCCTCACTGGATCAGAGAAAGACTTCTGGTGACAGTGATCTTCACTGGGTCTTAAAGAGTGGAGAGGTATCATGTACAAAATGGAGAGTGAAGATAAGAAGGACCTTTTGGTCAGAAAGGTTAATGATGAATAAAAACCCTAGTCCTGTAAGAAGTTAGTGGACTTAGTGAAAAAAGCAGAATCGGAGATTGAGGAGAGTTAAAGTCTTCTGGAAGGAAAGACAGGTCAGATTCAAGAAGGTCCCTCTGGGGAGCTTAGCCCACTTTCTAAAGAAAACTGGGAGTCAATAAAGGTTTTTAAAAAACAGGAATTAGAGAGCCAAAAGTTCTGGGCCCAGGGGGGCCTGCAGAGACTGATGAATCAACCAAGGACCATGCATAGAGAGGATCAAGACCCCCTGCTCTGATGTAGCCCAAGGGCAGCTCAGTCTCCATGAGTGTTCTCTGCTAAGGGGAGCAGGGGCAGTCTCTGGCATGAACTTGGTTGCCCGCTCTATGATTACCTCCCTCTGATGAGGTAACATTACTAGACAACAGAAAAAGAGGATCAAGACAGACAGATGAGACCTGATAGACTAGGGTCAGATAGTAGGGGAAGAGGATCTCCCTTAACATTGGACTAGGGAAGGGAGATGGAAGAGAAGAAGGTGGGAGGGTGAGACTGGGAGGAAATGAGCGAGGGCACTACAGCTGGGGTACAAAGTGAATAAATTGTAATTAATAATAATAATGTGAAAAAAGAAGAAACAGGAATGACTAATTTGCATGATATAAATAGACTTCTCCAGCTGTAATGGAGGGAGCAATGGGTCAGCTCAAGACTGAGAGCCAGACCAGTGGGAAGTGAAGAGATATTCTACTGAAGGAAGGCTAGGATGACAGGGCAACGCAGATCTTCCAGCAACACTTTGGCAGCACTGAGGAAGCAGAGAATTCTAAAGTGGATGATGTAGGGTGAGGCATAAAAGGGAAAAGAGGGAATTCAGGGAGCAGGTAGATAGATTGGTCTGAGGTTTCAGTCAAAAGCGGCCTCAGAAAAGAATGCACCGGCAGTATACAGAGCTTCAGGCAGCCATTAAAATTAAGCCAGGAAATCAGATCCACCAGGTAAATTACACAGCTCAGAAAAGGTGTTTAAAATAGAAGACTGTGGAGCAAAGCATTTGAGGAGTCAGCCATGTTGGATTCAGAAATCATTGCACATCTCTAAACTTAGATAACAACTACTTTAGTTTTTGTGTTGGTAAATGTAAGTGATAACACATTCCCCATTTTGGCTCAGCATTGTTCACTAAATGCTCCCCTTTTCCTTCTTAATTTTTATACTGGTCTTCTGCATTTTATATAGTTAAAAATAGTAAGCCTGACCATATCATTTTAAGTGAGAACGGAATGATTATACTATATGTTTTTGCTGAAAGCTAGTGCCTTGGAATTGTATTTAAATGTGAATGAAGTGGCTTGAGTACTCAGATTATATGAAACAATATAATGCTTGACAAATTACACTGGAAGATTTTATATACATATGATTATATTTGTATATACTGGAAACTTTAGCTTTTAGATTCAATTCAGAATCTTGAGGTTGACAACACAGAAGCGATAGTTCATAAACACATATCTTAGATAAAAAGAAATGAGTCACTCTAATAGGCTATTCTTAAGTACAAGGTAACGTGGGAAGTGATAATGTAGGCTCAGAATAAGTGCGCTGTCAGATACCTGGCTAGATCGTCTCTACCATGATAAAAATGAATCCGTGGAATCACCACATAGGGCAGACAGAACCAAGGAGGGAAATGGATGGAGAGGGTCTCCAGTACCTCTGCGCTATAGACTTTTCCCACCCATGTTTCTACCCAGAACATATCTATTTGGTAAATATAGCTATTTTAAGCTGATGACAGTCATTGTGGAAATTTTCTGAACAATTTTGGTTCCCAGTCTATAACTCAGAAAACTGTGAGTTATAATCTGTGTTCCTAAGAGTTATAGAGTTTCAATCCCAAGGAACATGGCAAAATTTATGACATCTGGCTATCAGCAACTAATACCATAGATATGAGCTGGCTTGAAGAAACTCTATGAACCTAATTCTTTGTCCTTACATTTTTTACAGTGTGTATTTGAAGCCAGTTCTGCTTGGAGGCAAATGAGCTGTCTGCAGCAATGCAGCCATGTACAGGAGCCAGGGTCTACCAGGCCCAGGGGCTGCTGCTAAACAGGGACTGATCATATTTACGCTCACATATGGAGGCTTTTTGCTTGATACAAGTTTACTCTCCAAGAGTGATGGCATGGAACTGCAGTCAGCAGTCATCCACTGTGGAGTCGGTTGCTCCTTTTGAAATTGAAATAAATTGGCCAAGGGAATGTGCAGAACAGCAGTTGGTGAATTTAACACAGTGCACTGTGGGTCCACATGGATAATGACTGCATTATATTAAGGCAGGGGAATGCAGAGGGGAAAACCCACTTAAGAATATTGTATTTTTCAATATGTATCAAGGCATCAAAATATAAGCAGTCTTTTTACATTATAATTACAGTAAAACAGAGCAAAGAGGGAATTTAATTAGCCTATGAATGATTTTACTGGGGCATCAACCTCTCATTAATCTTTTTCTTTGTATTGCTGGTAGAGGAAGCTCTTAATAACAGTATTTTTTAAAGGAGTCATTCCTAAGCCTAAGAATTTATCCTTAGTTCAGAACAGAACTGTTTTGTAGTTTATCATCCATTCACTAATGCCACTAATGTAGAGGTAGGGATATCTAGATTTCATAGGCTCCTGGGCAGAAGCATGGCTGCCCTGCTTAGAGGAGACACTTTTTCACCCAGCCCTTTGGAGGTAGAGCTCAGATAACTAAGTTACAAAGGTGACATTCTCACTGACCATGTGAGACCACCTGACAGTAAAAAGAGACCATATAGCAAATACTTATGCTATAATCAAGTGGCTATCGTGCACCATGGGAGTTCAAAGCATACCACAAAGTAAGTGGTTAAATCTAGAGAAGCACTTAGAAAGGACTTCGGTTCTAGCAGCAGAGGGCAAAGGGTAAAGTGGACAAGGCACTGGCTTTGGATTCAGACGTCCTGGTGTGGATGAATCAAGTTGGGCATGTTGTATCAAAACTGTAAGCCAAGCGCTTCTCATTTATAAAGCGGGACCTGAGTAAGGGTATTTCTCTCTTTTTCGCTATCAGGTTTTGTGTGAGTCTGCTTGCATCTTATGCATATCCAGGATAGACGTGTGTAAACCCTCAGTCAGCACTGACGAGGAGCTCCCCTGTCATGTCTGAGACTCTCAGGGCCTTTTGAGAGACTAATACTGCAAACCACGAGAGCATTAGCAATGGTGAGTATAGACATGGAAAAAAGACCACTTGGTTTCGCTATATTTTTAGCTTCCATAATTTATCTCAGTCCTTATTCTAATCTGTGGGTATTCCCATTTCAGTAACAAGAGCCCAAATCTACAAGATCAGTGATGTTTTCTAGAGGCAATTATCAGAGATATAACTTTTAAGTTTGTATGCTGTATTTCTCATGCAAATGGATGCTTCTCCCTAATAGCTTTCAGAATATAGGGAAGTGTTTTGCCAATCCTGCTTTTTTTTTATTAACCCCTTATATTCTTTTGGTTACTAAATCAGTTAAACTATAATCTTTATTATTTATTTCATTCTAATAATTTTTCTAAAACCTTGAAGCAAATAGTGTAGGGACTTGATGTGTCTTTGTTTGATGGAGTAAAGATTCAGATAATCTCAGAAATACTAAAGGGAACCATAGATTATAGAAGGAAATGCTCTGGGTGGCAGCTTGTCTGTTAAATTGCCCAATAAAACAAAAGCAGATTGTGGTAAAATCTCATGCAAGATATCTGAAATCTCCTGATTCCCAGCAAAATATTTGATTACAATTTTAAAGTTTGCTAATATTTAATAACCTCCCCCGATGCAGTGGTACTTGCTTTATGGGCTCTAATGGAGTAATAAACTGTTTTACACAAAGGTTAGATTGTCCTACTGCTCTTCAAACAGTCCTTTGATATTCCCTCCAGGATAGTTAAAAGTCTGTGTAGGCAGGGCTATCTTTCTGATGAAAAGAGAATTATCAAGGCAAAGCAATGAAGGGCTTTTCAAAAGCTCAGGTGGGTAAGGTTGATGACATATTTATTTATTTATTCATTTGCTGCTCAGAGATCACTCATCACGTTGTAACACTAGGATATGTGTTTTTGTGAGTATAGCTGAATACCAACACAAGAAAATATTTAAGAAATGTACCATATGGGATGAAATATTTGTCACTATGTGAGTGTAATTGAACCCCCATAGCTAACAGAAATAATTACTGGATCTTCTCTTCAGCTGTTTTCCTGGGACCATTTGCAGCACAGTCCTTCCCAGAGGCAAGAAAAATGGGCTAAACGTGTTTCTGAAACTCCTTTCAGAGCTACCATTTTATGATATTATAATAAATTTCAAGATGGCCATGGGGAGTGTGTTCTTCTAGGCAAGCATTTTACTGCTACTATGAATTTACAGTAATTGGAGATAATTTACTGTTTTGTGAGGCATAACAGAATAATTGCACCATTTTCGACTTTAAAGAGAAAGGAGTGAGAGAGGTCTGGTCAGGATGATAAATGATCTACAGCATCTGGTAACAGTTTCCTTTAGAAAATGTGCAATTGGCACATCCATTACTACTGTCCAGCCATCCAGTTTTTAATGTTTTCACCTTCATTTGCACATAAGATTGCCGACTTCATTTTTTCTGGATTTATGAGAAAATGCTGCCATTTTCAAATTCTTAAATTTTGTCTATACATGGCATGCATTTCAATATTTGTAAAATACTTAATTTTCCCCTCAAATTAATGCTTTGAATGAAGGTAAACAGTTCCCTTTGGGCTTGGGCCGCAGATTTTTAAATGTCATCGTGTATGTGTACATGTGTGTTTGTGGGTGTGTGTGGCTGAGCACACGTACATGAACGTGTCTCAGAGGGGTAGAGTCTCTCCCAATAAAGAACTTCTCTGGCCCTTCAGCGTGGTTATGGTCACACCCCAGAGGCTAGCACTGCATGAAGGGCTTCCTACAGGGACTGGATAACATCCATGGGGGCTGTGGTTTAGCTGTGTATTCCTTTACAACTTTCGGTTCAATCATGGACAGGATTTGGAGGTAGCAGGAGAGTTGAGTGTCAATTTCCACCTTCCAGTACTTTCAGCAACCCAATCAGAAGCAAAGAACAATGTTCTGGGAGGGGGAGTCCTCTTCCATCTATTTCAGGCTGGTGGTACAAAGGCTTGGATAAAGTTTCTAAGCTTTCCCGGGAATCATGTTCCATGGGCTCCATGCTGCATGCTTGGAGGCAATTAGAACACTTGCTTCTTCTGCACAGAGAACTTGCTGGAAACTCATTACCTCCCACATTTTTAGAGTGCAGATTTGAGTTTGCTCCTCTCTCTAGCTAATCCACTAAAGCAATGCAATTAATCTTTCCCATCAAAAAATTGTTAGACTTGTTTTTTCGTTCGTGTGTGTGTGTGTGTGTGTGTGTGTGTGTATGTGTATGTGTGAGACACTGCCTGTTTGAGGGGCTCCTGGGGTCTGTTTGCCTTTTGTCCCCTATGTTCACCATCCTTCCTGTCATGGAGTCAGAGGACAGAAAACATAGTAAAATGGAAGTAGCAGAGATGGGGAGACAAAAAAAAATCAAATCTTACTTTTGAGACAGAACTGGATAGGAATATGAAAATTGCACGACCACCTCTATTAAGTAGCTATTGTGTGGACTTCAACCAGAATTAGATGTATGGTTAGAGATGAGCAGAGCTTTTATTGAGCTTCACATTTCCTTATATGACTGCCTTCTCTAGCAATATTCTCTATATTCTCTATAGTCTTCACGGAGGAGGAACAGATATCAAAGAAAAATCAATGGAGCACATGGCCAAAGAAATTTAGAGCTCACTCCATTAAATACCGTTAAGCTGGTTTTATACTTAGGCAAGACAGAACAGATTTCAATATGGTAATGTGCACTATATATCTCCAAAATAAAAGCATGCAAATATCCAAAACGTATTCATAAAGAAAGTGTATTTCATAAGCCATCTGATAGAATATATAACTTAGATGATTTTCACCAACCAGCACCACAAACTTGTAAAGCTGTAGCTCCTTTGCACAAAATAGCTATCATTAAGCAACTGTTTATTTAGTATATGTAAGTGTTAGCCTCAGGGGTCAGTTTCAAGGTAAGAATGTATTTTGCTTGATGAAAACACCAGGTTAAATCCCCTTCTTCCATAAGATTCCCTGCGTCTGTCTAAAGTTTGACTGTGAGTCTTTGCATCTGCTTCAACCCCTGTTGGTTGGAGTCTTTTAGAGGACATCTGTGGTAGGCTCCAGTCCTCTTTCCTCTCTTCTATTGCTTTTTGTGTCTATCCTGTTTTCCCTTCAGAATGAGAGTTAAGTATCTTTCCTAGGGTCCTCCTTTAGGTATGTAGATTTTAGTATGTTTTTTCTATATAATATGGCCAATATCCACATACAAGTGAGTATAGTCCATGTTTAACTCTCTACTTCTGTGATATCTCACTTGGGATGATCTTTTTTATTATTATTATTATTATTTATTATAATTTATTCACTTTGTGTCCCGCTCTAGCCCTCTCCATCTTCTCCCCCTACGTCCCTCCTCTAGTCCACTGTTAGGGGAGGTCCTCCTTTCCTACTATTTGACCCTAGCCTAACAGGTCTCATCAGGACTGTCTGGATCCTCTTTCTCTGTGGCCTAATTAGGCTATCTTGCCAGGGATAGTGATCATAACTGGAATACAAAGTGAATAAATCAATAATAATAAAAATTACCAGGTTACATTGGTGAAGTTGATCTTTTACCTTATTTACAGATCCCTAATGTAATCATTAGTAGCTATAGCTAGCATCAACCCCATTATAATTGACACATGAGCAAAATGTTTTGATTAACATATGGGGAACACATATATCTTAAAGATGGCTCTACATAAAAACAACAATCAAACATAATTGTTCTGTGGGATACATTTTAGAATGGATGGATATCTGGGCTTTCTCATTCAGCAACAACTGCTTTGGACCTCTTCATTATCTCTTTATGTGCTTTTGTTGGTGTCTGTTGATGAGACCAAAGAAACTCTTTCATTTGTCTAATTTACTTGGCTTTCCTTGCTCTGCGGTCTGCCGGTTTAGATGTCACCTGTAATAACTATGAAAAATTGCTGTGTGCTTCATGTTCTTCTTCTTTTTAAATCTGCAATAGACATTCTTCACAACTACCAAAGGGATTTTAGCTCTAAGAAATAGCAAATTTAATTTCACTTGACTGAGTTGCAACCTCTCACTCCATTAGGCATTTTGTATAATATGAAAACTCATGAGTGGAGACTCTATCAAAAGGGCTTTGTCTATTTTAGGGAATAAACTAAAAGAATGTCTTTTTATTTTAGAACTTCAAGATATTTTCTGCACTATAAATGATACAATAAAATGACGCCATTTTATCATCTTTATCTTTGAACATCTGACTTGGATCCCTTTCCTAAAGCTTCTCATCCCATCTTGCTCTTGCCCGGTAGATCAGTCTTTACAAATTCTAGCTCTAATTATGATATTTTCACACTCCAAACTCTCAATGGCTTTCTGATTGCTTATCAAATGTTAAATGAATTTCCCAGACAAGCACTTAGTGTTTTAATGTGTCAGTCTTATTACCACTCTAACTGAACTTGTTCTTTCCAGAACTTTAGCCACACATTGAGCTTTGGTTTACTGTCATACCATCTTCTCAGAATGATCATCCCTACCCTTGTTTAAGTTTTTTTAAACTTAGCTAGTTGGAACTGGAGAGATGGTGTAAATGCTTAGAGTATTTGCTGTTCTTACATAGGACAGAGTCAGATTAACCAGCATCCTCACATGTGGCCACTCATAACAACCTATAACTAGTTCCAGATGCTCTGATGTCCTCACCTCTGAAGGCTCATGAACACATGTGGTAGGTACATTTACATACACTCATGCACACAACAAATATTCACTAAAAATACTTAAAAGCTCACCAGCTCTTCACATTTCCTGTAAGATCCAGCTGTCTCTGTGAGTGTTCTTAATCACATTTTAGGTGACACTTATTCTGGGACAAGTACACACCCACTCTCTTTAAATCTTCATATAGAATGCTGAGCTTGGCACACAGAATGGCCACTTAATAAATGTGTATTCTACAAACTCCTGACTCTTTCAGGAATTCTTGCTTGTCTTAAGTGAGCTATTTTTGTATTTCTGAGTTCCTCGATACTAAATTTTATATTTTCTCAAGGGCAAATACTGTGTCAATTATTTATTACTATTCAGATCTGCAATAAATAGTTAACTTGCAATGCAATGTTAAAACATTTCTGTAGAATGTAACCACTTCAGCATAGTAAAATTTTATTAGAGCATGAAATTTGTTAAATTTGCTCTTCACCAGGGGATCAATTCCTCATCTGAGCTGGAGAGAAGCCCACAATGGTTAAAACGTTGAGAATGAGTTAGAGTCTCTGCTCTCTCCACATCATCTGTGACCTTGGGTAGCATTTAACTCTTCATTGTCTTAAGGTTCTGTACTACCTAAAAGTGAGAAGATTACAATAACCGAAGGGGCTTCCCATAAAATTTATGTAAGGCAACATAAGAGAAAATGCCTTTAAAACTGTGAGACACATTGACATACATATATTTTCAACAAATATTTAAGTGTTGGTCTGGGGTGGCCATTGTGTTGCAGCTTTATAATTTACTATGACCACTATAATTTATTACCACCTAGAGATGAATGAAAAACTCATTCATTATACTTGCCTAAAAGTTTTAGATAGCTTAGAAGAGACTCACCTATGAATAAAAATAATAATACTCTGTATATACATGTAAAAACATGTGTTTTTGCACCCGTGTATATTAGTGCTATAATGAGAAGATTAGCAGGGTCCTTATGAGCAAGAATAGGGAAGGTTAGGAAGTATGGAACCAAGGCCTCTTAGGGTAGGGGCATCACATATGAACAACCATGCAGGTTAAACTGAGCGCCTACGGTAGAAAAGCGTGAAAGGGTGTGTCTGAGAGGGAGAAAATGTTGGACAAAGCTTGTAAAGAATGAGAAAGGGGCTCAGAAATATTGGCCTTGGGAAGTGGAGTAAAAATGGCAAAATACTGACTGTGCCCTGTGGCGCTGGTCTTGTTAACAGTTTTGTTAGGAACATTCCTCTAGGCCACTGAGACATATTGGTCTTCTTTGAAGTACAGTATAATAATTTTTATGCTTTAGGTGGGCATAAGTGATATTTAAAAATTCATTGGTTCCCACTGCTATAATTTATGTAGTGAATAGTTAAAAAAAACAAAACGTAAGTTACATTGAATCTATGGTGAGGCGTATCGCTTTTAGAGTCAAAATAATGTGTAGTCTAACTTCATCACTGTATTGACGGCTCTTCTCCAACAGACTTAACTATGTAGCTGTGAAAGAACAATAGTGATTAGACTATAAAATTACTGTGAACATTAAAGGAAGGCATACATAACTGAGTATCCATGGGACACTTAGCATGGGTTCAACAAATATTCTCTCTATTAGCTTCCTAAAAACCAAGGAAAAGAACCCTTTTCTATATAATTCTATTAATGCTTCAGGTTCACATTTAATTAAAATTCTGCCTTAATTGACTGATAAATATTTAAAATGTATTGGTTACATTTGAGTGTTAGATGAAACATGAAAGTCTACCAAAGCAAAAGCCCATTCCACTAAATAATTAGTTGCAGCAAATATATAAATATAATACCAACAATTAAGATTAGAATAAAAATGCAAATATGTCACAACTAGATTTTCAGCATGTGATTAAAACCGATTTTAGAAAATAAAATTTAAAATCCATATTCATTTTTTAAAAGAGAGACCCATAAAGACATCCAAAGACTATATTATAATTTGTTCTGGAATTTAAAGTATCTTCTTTAAATGTATCATCTCTTATTACATCTTATGGTTTAATCTCAGCAAAAATTCAACAGAAAATATTAAGGGTAAGTTCTCTCTTTTTTTTCCATTCAAAATGACCGATCCTTGTCTCTTGCCATTTCTTATTTAAGACTCACTCATCATGGCAGGACCTTCCTCCAATCTCTGCTCAGACATGGGGAAAAAAAAGGATGGAATTGAAAAAAAGTCATGTCTCTCAGTTCACTTGTGAAATGAAGTAGAAATCAATAGGACAATATCTTGCCCAGTCAAATTTAGGGTGAAATGAAGTGTTACCAATGTAAACTAATCGGAACAAAATTTATTGAAGGTGTCAAAAATGCTGTTTATAAGAATGTTCATTACATTTCACTTCTATGTGGCTAATTTCAGTTTACTTTTATCTCATCAGCCATTCCTTGGCAATAGCCATAAGTACTGTAAAACTTTCTTATGGTTTTGCTATTATTATTCGCTTTTGTAAAATCTTCTACGGGAGAAGATCTATGGATGTAATTTTTTAAATGGCAGTAAGGCAGGCAGGTAAGTCCATTATTAAAGACTGGGAAATAACAGGTAGGGAACCTGTCAGCACTAGATCCAGTGGAGAACCTTACAACTGTGTTATATGCCACAGTGTTTCCAGAAGGTTGGGCCAAAATAAGTACGAAGCAGAGGCAGATGATTCTAGAGAACTAGCTTTACTCAAGTATTTAAATGAATCTCCAGGTTTCTACAGTCCCATGCACTCAGGGAATTTAGAATTCAGAGTATGTGTGTATGTATGACACCATATGTTTTTTCCAGCACTACCAAGGGTTATTTATTTTATTTTTTTCATTTTACAGTCAGGCTGAGAGCATTTTAGCTAAAGTGAGTTCAAAGGGCAGATGGCAGGCAAGCAATTGAGCCAGGCACAAAATCCTTGTACCAAACTGCTGAGACCTATGGCCGAGTCCTCATGCTGTTCTGGACAGTTTCTTAAGTTTTTGACCCTCAGAGTTCATCTGTAAAATGATGAAAGCAGCGATGTCCACTATAATGGGTCAATTATTAAAGATGTTTCTGCCCCTTGAGAGTGTAAGACAGTATCCAGCACAACACTAAACTACCTTAGTTTTATTACAGTTGTTGCTGTATCTACTAGCTAGCATCCCCATAAGAAGAAATGGTGATTTTCATGTTGAATACTAAATATTATAATTTCTTGGGGAGATGAATCCAGGCCAAAACAGTATTTGCTATTCATATATAAATTAGGAAAGCAATAATTTTTAAGAAAAATTCGTTCAAAACATTCTAACTGCTAAAAAATATTCTATTTACTCATGTATTTTCCTATTTAAGAGACATGGGGAGGTCTTTTCTCACTTTCGTCTTACCAAAATTAAAAACTGTGCACACAGTTTACATGATATATTGAAAAAAGGAAATAAATGGCGTCTCTCCTTTAAAAATTTTTGTTTTGTCATAGCAATATTATTCCAGGCATAGTGGCACATGCTTTTAATTGTAACATTTGGGAGGATGAGGCAATAATGTTAAGATTTTAAAACAGCTTGTGGACTGTGACCCCTCTGAAGGTCGAATGACCCTTTCAAGGGGGTCGCATATCAGATATCCTGCATATCAGATATTTACATTTTGATTCAAAAAAGTAGCAAAATTATAGTTATGAAGTACCAATGAAAATAATTTTATGGTTGGGGTCATGAAGAACTACATTAAAACATCACAGTATTACTTAGGTAAGCTGAGAAACATTGGTTTAAAGTTAGCCTCAGGTACATAATTGAGTTTAAGGCTGACCTTGAGCTATATGAGACCTACACACACACACACACACACACACACACACACACACACACACACATGAGTTTTACAAAACTCAGCAGACTTTTAATTTTTTATTTCTTCTGTCCATTCCTTGAAAATATAAACATTTCTTTTAGAATTAATTTATTGGCAATGTTAATAGAACAAAATTTAAAGTCTTGATTCTAAACACATGCTATATTGGTTATACTTTCCAAGTTTTTAATTTTTAATTTCCTGAATAACTTGGGTTTTTTTGATAAATAAGTCAGGAGAAAAATAAATGGTCACCACAAAAATATGTATAAAAATATGAAAATTCCACTTTTCTACCAAACCATTATATAGACTCCTCCAGGGAGTAGTGACAAGTATTTGGCATGTCAAGCTTGTAAATTTTGAGCTTGTGTTTTGTAACAAGATTATTCAGTGGCCCAACTAAGTCCTTTCATTTAAAGTTTCACTATTTTCCAGATATGTTGTCCATAATTTTGGTAATTATTTTTTTGGAGGGAATATTAGTCTTTTCTTTAAAGGAATGAATAACTTCCATTTGGTAAGGTAGTCAGTAGTGACTCAGAATCAAGTTGTTATTGTCCAGGAATTTACAATATATCTAAATTCTTACAGCTAATGCCTTTATAATACATACTAGGCTTGTGAGTAATTCTTTCAGTTATTCTGCATAGGTAAAGAGATGTTGCAAAGAGTCACTTTCTTACTGCAAAATAATGGAGGAATTAAGCAGGATTATCAGACTAATACTACAGTGTAATTGTTAAATTTTTATCAAAGTTGTTGATTCAACAAATATTTTCTTTGTTTGGAGCAAAATTATTTGATGCCATTGATTTGCCATTGATAACTTTAATGCATTACTGGAATTATTTGCTAGTACATTGTCTGTATTCTCACATTAATAAATGAGATTTTCAATTTATACTATATTTGTTCATGCTGTTAGTAATTATAATTACCAGAAGAAATAATGGATAGCCATTTCAAATTTTCTAAATTACATTAAGAATGAAAAAAATTCTCTTAGTTTTACAGTTACTAATTGGTATATTCTTTGTCCCTAGAACTGTTTAGGAAAATATACAGTTTCTCTCTGGTTTATGATATTATTCACATTTTCTTCTTCTTCAGCTGATTTTGATAAATTTTAATCTTTGTGTTAACTTTTGAATATTGAGACATTTTGGCTAAGATGAAACGAACAAAGTTCATTGTAACATTTATTTAATATGCATTCCTAATACCACCATGGGACCAGAGTCATTTAAAGAGAAAATAATATGTCACCTTTAGCTATTATGTCAAAAAACTAATTTTTTAAATATTATGAACAGGACTCATTTTCTAGGTAGCTATTCTGGGTTTTGAACTTTTACAGTTTCCTTGGGAAGTTATTCTAAGCTTAGGAAATGGAAAGTTTTTTAAGGAAAGAACTTTCTAAACTGGAATATAGAGAGAAGTGACACAGAGTTCAAGAATGTTTCTTGTACTCCTATTATGAGAGAAAACCATTATCAACAATTTCAAGTCTTTGTCTAGCATCCTGTAAACAGCATGTATGAATTAAAGAGCTTAAACTCATTATTTAGGTGTTGTTTGTATCCAGCCTGGCAGTGCTGAATCTTTTCTGTGTTCTGTCTTTCCTGAGACCATATGGATGGATCCCTCCCGTTCTGGAGAGTAATGCATCAACTCGTGCTTTTGGTCTTTTTGAAGCTTGAAATAGATTTGGGATGTTAGGCTGTGTATTGGGCATTGTGCATTTTCTCCACCCTCTTTAGTGACCTCAGTGACAATTAGGCTACAGAGCGGCCATAAATGTCAGTTGACACTCCAACTGACATTTCCGACACCTTCCTCACTCCCTGTGCCCAATGCCTCATTTAAGTTCTGCTTTAAGTCCTGCTGCTTGCTGGTCATCTGTTATGTTCTGAAACCAGAATGTTCACAGCCAAGTCGGCTTTTCAAGGCTCAGACTGGCTCCTTCCAATGTGTATTGGCTATTACCTCAGCTTGTTCACAGTGAACCTGTCTTTATTCACTTGGTCACAAAGTCCTGCCAACTTGCCTTCTACAGTGTCTCTAACCAATTTATTCCAGTTGGTTCCTATTACAGAGAAAATTAAATTGCTGTATAACTTACTCCACTATGTCCAGTATCTAAAAATTCTGCAAACAACGGCTATATGGAACTTTCTCGAGCCATTCTTTCAAGCTTATTAAGGGGTCTGACTCCCTATTATCTGCCAACTTTTCTTCCAAATGGTTTGCAGAGTTAGACTTACTCTCTATTTCCCATGCAGTAGTTAGACCTGGACAAAATACTCTCTCCCAAATGCTCTATGAGGGTAACTTTCATTGGTTACCATTTCATGAGACCTGTTAAAAAGCATGTTTATCTGTGCACAGATTACACAAAATAGCCTCATTGTAAATAACAAGATAATCATCACTACTTTTGCATAAGGATGAGGGGCTTGAGACCTGAAGAGATAATCAACCAAAGGCTGAACAACTGAAGCCCAGGAAATCTGAGATTTGAGGCAAAGCTTTTTGATCCCATTGTTCAATGTTCTGTGTTCTGTGTTATCCATTTTTTCCTGGCTGTTGTTATTATTTCCACTTGAGAAACCATTTGGCATCTGATCACTAGGTCCTGCCTTGTCTACTTCTTGGATCTAGATTAATTCTGGACCACTGTTTTTTGCAATAGCAACAGAGTTATTTTTGTATTTTAAAATCAGGAGCCACACTATTTCTGTGTAAGGGTGTTTGAATATGGTATTCCTTCTTTCCTAAACACTAGGTCCTGAATATTTGAGACTATTAAAACTTATTGTCATGCCTTTAGAAAGCCTTACTTTACAGAAAGATTTCTTAAAACACCCCATAACATTGCTTAATGAGCTAGGTCAGCTGATCAGTATCAGAATATATCTAATGATCAACTTGTGTACTAAAAGCTATATGAGATGGGGTCTATCTGGGCTAGTGCAAGCACTCTACCCCTTGGTCAAATGCATAAGGTAATACAAAATTATTATTTGTGTAACAAGGAGACCACTTCTTTTCATTAGTTTAACAAGAACTCAAGGTCAAAATTAAGGTCATCACTTGGAAGACATGCATGGTTTCTATCTCTTCATTGTTATCTCTGAATCATTGTTTATAATCACTTTTTCCTCTAATTGACCTCAGCATTTCATAACTTTTAAGAATTGATGTCCTTTAGTGTGTGTATGGAATTGATGTCATTTTGTGTTTGTGTGTGTATATATGTGCGTATATTAAATAATCCTTGTGAGTACATTCCTTATTAATAGACCAGTTTCAAGCTTTCAAAATATCTTGAGGGCAATAATAAATTGAATAAGTGATATTTCAATGCCTTTTAATCTATTTTGTGTTTATGGAGTCAAATTATATATAAGGCACTGCCATTTTAACTAATTTTAAAGGGACAATCATGGAGAATTAAACAAATTCACATTATTTAGTGAGCCTCATAACTATCGCCTTTGGAATGTTTTACTCTTCCTCACCTGGTCTCTCACCTCTATCCTCTAACTTAGTCACTTTCATCAGTGTCTTGCTGCCACCACTCTAACCACTAGCTCTATGCATTTGAGTACCTCCCTCACATGAGCGTAATTATATAGCATTAGTCCGTGTATACACAATATATTTAATTACTAGGTTGTTTACCAGATTCACCTCTTTTTGAAGAATTTCTTTTATTGGAAGACTGAAATGTACTCACTCCATTGTACGGATGCCCGTTCTGTTCATCCATCTATCTGTCAATTAACACCATTGATTGCTCCTGTGTTTTGTTTTTTTTTGTGTGTAATTAATGCTGCTATGAAATAGGTTTTACCTTTTGAGGCGTGGCCTGTTTTTATGGTTCCTAAGATAAAATAAAAATCTGGTTTTAGTAATGAAATATAAATACTAATGAAGAACCTTATTCCTTTGTGTCATAATAAAATCTTTTGTCCTTCAATAGCCCTGTTTCTTTGGCTCAAGACAAAGTCCCAGTATAGAGCTTAGGGTGTCTTTGAACTTAACTTGAGATCTTCTTGGTTTGACCTACTAAGTGCCAAGATTACTGGCCTGAACCAAAACACCTACTTGTGTTTAAGATTCAGGAACTTTTCATTAGAGTGATATACAAATTTCACATTTATTTACTTTAAAAGAGTATTGATTTTTCTGATGCTTGGGCCTGTACCCAGGGCCTCATGGGTGCCAGCCCTCTGTTATTTACGCGAGATGCACTCTGAGTTTGACATATTTACTTTCAATAGCAAAAGTGATTTACATTTTGTTCTTCAGGGAACACCTAAAATGAAAACCACAGGATCTGTATGTGAAGTTTAATTTATTCTGCAATAAAACTACAGGTATTATAAAGAAATTATGTTTGTATAGTTTTTAGGCTCACTAAGCATGAAAACAATAAAATTATGATCTAAACAAATTCATATTTCATAAAATAGTTCAATTATAACTATTTTAAGAATTCTAAAATCTGAATAAATATTATTTTCTGATTACAAGATGGATTCATGTTCTTAGGAAAGAAGGGGGAGATAGTAAGAACTGGAGTGGACAGGAGCTCCACAAGGAGAGCAACAGAACCAAAATATCTGGGCCCAGGGGTCTTTTCTGAGACTGATACTCCAAAAAAGGACCATTCATGGATACAACCTAGAACTCTAGCTCAGATGTAGCTCATGGCAGCTCAGTCTCTAAGTGGATAAGGGGAACAGGGACTATCTCTGACATGAACTCAGTGGCTGGCTCTTTGACTGTCTCCCCCTGACGGGGGAGCAGCCTTGCCAGGCCACAGAGGAGGACAAAGCAGCCAGTCCTAATGAGACCTGATAAGCTAGGGTCAGATGGAAGAGGAGGAAGACCTCCCCTATCAGTGAACTAGGAGAGGGGCATGGGAGGAGAAGAGGGAGGGAAGGTAGGATTGGGAGGGAATGACTAGGGGGCTACAGCTAGGATACAAAGTGAATAAACTGTAACTAATATAAAAAATAAAAATTTAATTAAAAAAAGATGGATTCATGAACACTCATTCTCTTAAAGGAAAAGAGAAAAATAGAGCACAAATTTGGAAAATCATTCCAACCTCATTACCAGGCAATAGTGTTTTGGTTTATATCTATTTAACTTTTTTTTCTGTACACATTTTTATAAATATCTATAAAAATGCCTCCCTGCCTTGTCTCGTAAGGCCTTTTCCCACCTCCATTTTTCTCATTTGTCCTCTACAATGTGTTGGAAACATATTCCTACCATTATAACTTTCTAGGAAGACTGGTTTTCAAGAAAAACCTTGTAATGTCTGGTGTGGTCTGGGGTTTCAGATGTGGCTTTGGTATCTAGAAGGCACAGTTGGCTATGCTATGAGCCATCGGATTTTGAGAATCCATTTTCTCTGTTGTGTATTTTCCCTCTGCTTAAAACATGGGTAAATGTAACCTCATATACAGCTGCTGTGAGCCCTCAACAATTCAGCATTCATAGCCTACTAATTAAGATAACAGTTGGGAATAAAAGTATTTCAATTTCTTTTCTTACTATTTTAATGTGAATGTGTTCCTCAGATTACATTTTATATATAACAGAGTATTTTAGGACCTCCCTATCAGTGGACTTGGAAAGGGGCAGGGAGGAATTGAGGGAGGGAGAGTGGGATTGGGAGGGAATGAAGGAGGGGGCTACGGCTGGGATACAAAGTAAACGACCTGTGATTCATATAAAAAATAAAATTCATTAAAAAATAAAATAAAATAAATGACATATTTAAGGATACCATAAAAAGATGGAAAGTCATGTAAAAATTGCTCACCAAGTGTGTGACTAAAATGGGGAAATCGTAGGCAATAAATGAGCCACTATGATCTAAAAGCTTTAGCAGCAGCTGAGGGTTAGCAGGGTGTTGAATGGAGATGCCTTACCTGAGATTCTGACATGAAGGATCAGGACAGAGACTGCAATGATGCCCCGAGCCTTAGTTCTCGGCTTTGAATTCTGCATGAAAGTTCCTGCCTGAGCAGTGTCTATGCCATTGACACCACAATAACACACTACTGCTCTAGTTCCAAATGTTGCAGTGCTTGTCATTAACATAGATGTAGGTTACAGAAAAAGACATCTATTAGCATTTCCCTTCCCATTAAGGTTGACAACCTACATGTAGGTTAAATTCCTACTTCTTGCTTACAAAGGGCTGTATTAACCTTCTAGGATGTTGCAATTGTGCCACTGTTTCTACATTTTTAATAAATCTACCTCAAGAATACATTTCTGTAAAAAACAGATGCCTTCAAACTATATAGTTCTAAATTATTTATCTTTTATTTCTATCTAAAGGATAACATTAAACAGGCATATGTTTATTTCAAATTGTATTGTTTGTAAAATTCCCAGCTGCCATGAATAAATGATGGTTAGACAAAGGAGCATTAGTGTGAGAAAGCTTTTCTTTTATTAGAGAAATAGATTTTTTGAATTAACATATTTCTCAGTTGGTGAGAGGGATTAAATGGCATCGCTGAGGAATTAAGCATCTTCTTAGGAAGCTGGGGTCAAAGCTCAGTGTCTACCAGTGCATGCACAAGGCCTCAGGTCATCTCTCAGCTCTATAGAGGTAAAAGGGAAAAATATCTCAGCCAGTAGCATAATGAGGAGGAGCCAACCAGTGAGATTCACCACCTGGCTATGTAGCCTTATTTGGTACAGTTTATACGTTTG
This sequence comes from Meriones unguiculatus, assembly GCF_030254825.1. Taxonomy (NCBI): domain Eukaryota; kingdom Metazoa; phylum Chordata; class Mammalia; order Rodentia; family Muridae; genus Meriones; species Meriones unguiculatus. The sequence goes on from NC_083350.1 coordinate 117,095,008, forward strand.
TCATTGCCAAGTGTAAATAATGCTAACGATGCTCCTAGAGTGTAGCTCTTTTTTTCCCTGTTATTTCCCATTTTCCCGAGTTTGCAGTCCATGTAGAAATTTATCATTGACTGCCATTTTTGGAATGACTTGACTGTCGTTGAGTGGCTTCAATAAAGCCTGAAGGATGAAAAAGAAAAGATAACATACAACTGGAGGAGTTGAAGTTACTCATAAGCAGTCTGCTTATAGTCTGATTCACAGGTTACGGATGAGATATGGGAAGGTCATGTGTGCAACCATGCTCTGTTTGCAGCCCCTCTCCACACCATCTCAGAGTGAAGCATCTTTAAGTTTGCAGCAGGGCCAAGAGCTCAAGGATAAATATCCTAACCCACCGATTGCTCTTCAGATCTTCAAGGATGGCCACCCTAACAGAGTGACCACTCTCCAGTTTGTTGCTTTGTATTTTATTGGTCATGCTATAAAATAATTTATTTTTAGTGTGGCATTTGTATTGGTGTATTTAGCACATGTACATGAATACAAGTTTTGAAATGTTATCCATGTAGAAAGAATATGCTATTTTTTTTCAATTTTATATAACCCTTTTTTTTTTCAAGACAGAAAATTTTGTTTTTGAGGATCATTGAAACAAGTTAACTGACATGTCTCAATCTGGAATTATAATATTTGGGATGGGGTAGCATTGCATGGCGCAAGCACTTTTAGACCCATGGGAGGGGTTCTAGTTGTTCTGCATTTCATTTCTTTTTTATTTTTTTGCTTGCTAAAGATCTTTTTATTTTTTAAACAGTTAAATTAATGAAACCTAATGCTCTATTGCAAAGTAAAAATAGAATTCTTTGCTTTGAAATTTCCAAGTTTATGGTATCACCACTAATGTATCACCACTATCTGAGCATATAAGTGATAACACATTTTGAAGGAAAAGTTTTTACGTTTTAATACCTTCAGCAGCATATTTCTCTTGTTTTTTTTTTTTAACAAGGGATATACATTTAATTTTATGCTGAGCTCTGACAATTATGAATGAGAAGTTAATAGAACTTACAAAAGAGGAAACGGGGTTAGGGTAGCATACACACAAACACACACACACGAGAGAGAGAGAGAGAGAGACAGAGAGACAGAGAGAGATAAAAGAGAGAGAGGGAAAGAGAAGGGTAGAGAGCAGGAGAGAACCAGCAGAGATACAGAGACAGAGAGAGATAAAGACACTCAGAGACAGAGACCTACACTGAGTATCTATCACATTAATAAACTGTATCACTGTAAAACTACTTACTACTTTACTGTACTCTTATTGCCAATACATTAGAAATGTTTATTCTTGTTAACGGACACAACAGTTTTCTTAGGAAGTGCTGAGGTCTAGAAAAGTTTCTAGTAACTTTGTTTTGTCTAGCTTATTTAGAGATGACATTTCAAGGAATGAAGTAGCGGATTTTGTGTTAGAAATACTGCATTTTAGACACTGATTTTTCCTCTTTATAGATGTGTGACTCTAGGAATACTGTTGAGATTTTTACACACAGAAATTTATTTTTAAAACCGGATGTTATAAACATCTCATTTGAATAACTACTAGGAGCGAGAAAGAAAAAATATAAAACATGAACTAGGATTTAACTCAGCAAAACAGATCAATAAATGATAACCAAGAGGAAGCCCAGAAAAGGTAAGTAAAAACAGAAGGTAAAAGGATTTTTGGAAGATAAAAGTATTTAGTTGTTTACTTGGTTTGCACAATATTAGAGTTTGAACCTAGAGAACAACATGCTAGTTAATCCTTCTAACACTTAACTATATCCTTAGTCCAAGCTTTAAAAGGCCATGGGGTGTCTACAGGGTTTCAGATAATTGCGTGAATCAGGTAAGTGATTGTATGACACAGCAAAGTCATCCTGAAGGAGGTCAAGAAATAAGATCTCCAATCAGGATAACTCCCAGGATAAAGTAGCTTTGATGTTTCAGTTTTTTCTGTCTCTAAGCTAGATCCTTAAAAGTTCCAATTTCCTAACATTAAATATAAATGTATATTCCTTAGAGGAGAATACAAAGAGATCCTTTCCTCTTAGCGGTCAAAGGAAGGCTTTCCTTCTTGAATAGAGGTAATAAAGTATAACCTGACAAGATCTTAGCTTATTTTTATGAGCATGTTGGTTTTCCACAGGGACTTTCAAATACTATTCAATATTTCAGAGTGATAACAGTTCCTATGGGTAGTCATAATAAAAGTGAGAGATTTTCTCCCATGAATCTAAAGAACTGCTCTCTAAATCTCTCAAAAACTGTTCAAAGAGCAGGTTTCTTAATTGATCCATTCCAACCCCAGCCAATGTCTCAATTGTTCTTGATTTGGGTAAAAACTACCTAGGAAGGACCTTTTGTTTTCATTTCTTTCCCCACCCTCCAATATTTTGCCAGTAACTGACAGAGATTCTGATTTCTAACAAGATCCCGATTCTTCCTATCCTCCTCATGTCTGAGTCTGTCTTTGTCCATTCTCATGAATATGATAGACTTTTATCTGAACTTGGTTAGCAAGTTCGTTCATCTTCAATACTGCTATTAATGCTAAGTTGGTACATCCATGCTCAATAGCTAACTGACCAACCAGCATGTTGCTGCTGCCCAATCATCACTCTTTCTTCCATCACAGTTAATTTTTTTTCCTTCAATTGAGTGGAATCTTAGCTGTCTCTTACACTCGGCTCCTTTCTCCTAAAATGCCTCCTCTCATTGACAAACATCGGCATCTTTAAAGAATAAACTGACTATGGCTTTTTGGTGAGATATTCCTTGACTTACCCAGGAAGTCTTAAGGGCATCAATCTCTGAGCTCCAGGTATTAAAGTATGGAACATCCTTAGCACAGTTTGTTCAGTAGCTTCCTCCTAAGAAGATGGAGGCTCCTTGCAAGTAGAATGTCCTTTTCTACCTGGCCACCTACTGTCATCAGGCAGGTTCCATTTTTTTTTCTGTACACCCTAATACTGCTTAGATAACTGCTGCCCTCACAAAAATCAGTATGGCAGCTGATATTTTGGAGTGATCTGTGGTCACTGGGCTGGAGTAAAAGTGAAGGCCTTCTAGTCCTTTAACTTCATTTATTGCCATCAAAATTAGAATAGATTCTATCACCCTCAAGAAACTTTTTAAAAATCTTTTGAAGAACCTTCTTTTCTTTTTCATTATTTTTAATTTATTTCTTTTTAATTATTATTTTTTTAATTTTCTTTTTTTATTAATTACACTTTATTCACTTTGTATCCTCCACTCCTAATCTCACCCTCTTTCTTCTTCATGTATGTCCTTCCCCAAGTCCACTGATAGGGGAGGTCCTCCTCTCCTTCCTTCTGATCTTAGTCTATCAGATCACAACAGGAGTGGCTGCATGGTCATCTTCTGTGACCTGGTAAGGCTGCCCCCCCTCAGGAGGAGGTGATCAAAGAGCAGGCCAATCAGATTGTGTCGGAGGCAGTCCCTCTTCCCATTACTATATAACCCACTTGGCCACTAAACTGCGATGGGCTACATCTGTGCAGGGGTTCTAGGTTATCTCCATGCATGGTACTTGGTTGGAGTATGAGTCTCTGGGAAGACCCCTGTGTTCAAATTTTCTGGTTCTGTTGCTCTCCTTGTGGGGTTCCTGTCCTCTCCGGATCTTACTATTTCCCACTTCCCATGCACTCTGCCCAACAGTTGGCCATAAGTCTCAATGTCTGCTTTGATAGTCTGCAGGGCAGAGCCTTTCAGAGGCCCTCTGTGGCAGGTTCCTAGCTTGTTTCCTGTTTTCTTCTTCTTCTGATGTCCATCCTCTTTGCCTTTTGGGATTGGGGATTGAGCATTTCAGTCAGGGTCCTCTCTCTTGATTAGTTTCTTTAGATGTACAGATTTTAGTAGGTTTATCCTATGTTATATGTCTATATGAGTGAGTATATACTGTGTGTGTCTTTCTGCTTCTGAGACAGCTCACTCAGGATGATTCTTTCCAGATTCCACCATTTACCTGCAAATTTCATGATTTCCTTATTTTTCATTGCAGAGTAATACTCCAATGTGTAGATGTACTGCAATTTCTGCATCCATTCTTCAGTTGAGGGGCATCTGGGCTGTTTCCAGCTTCTAGCTATTACAAATAAAGCTGCTACAAACATGGTTGAGCAAATGTCCTTATTGTGTACTTGAGCCTCTTTTGGATATATGCCTAGGAGTGGTATGGCTGGGTCTTGAGGAAGCGCTATTCCTAGTTGTCTGAGAAAGTGCCAGATTGATTTCCAGAGTGGCTGTACAAGTTTATATTCTCACCAGCAGTGGAAGAGGGTTCCCCTTTCTCAACAATCTCTCCAGTATGTGTTGTCACTTAAGTTTTTCATCGTGGCCATTCTGATGGTTGTAAGGTGAAATCTCAGGGTCATTTTGATTTGCATTTCCTGAATGGCTAATGATGTTGAGCATTTCTTTAAGTGTTTCTCTGCCATTCGATATTTCTCTACAGAGAGTTCTTTGTTTAGCTCTGTTCCCCATTTTTTAATTGGATTACTTGGTTTGCTGCTTTTCAGCTTCTTTAGTTTTTTATATTTACTAGATATTAGCTCTCTGTCAGATAAAGGGTTGGTGAAGATTCTGTCCCAATCTCTAGGCTGTCATTTTGTTTTGATGACAGTGTCCTTTGCTTTACAGAAGCTTTTCAGTTTCATGAGGTCCCATTTACTGATTGTTGCTCTTAGACCCTGTGCTGTTGGTGTTCTGTTCAGGAAGTTGTCTCCTGTTTCAATGAGTTCTAGGATTTTCCCCACTTTTTCTTCTAACTGATTTAATGTGTCTGATTTTATGTTGAGGTCTTTGATCCACTTGGACTTCAGTTTTGTGCAGGGTGAGAAGTATGGATCTATTTGCATTTTTCTACATGTAGACATCCAGTTAGGCCACACCATTTGTTGAAGATGCTATCTTTTTTCCTTTGTACTGTTTTGGCATCTTTGTCAAAGATGTCAATAAGTGTCTGGGTTTATTTCTGGGTTTTCTGTTTGGTTCCATTGATCCACCATTCTGTTTCTATGCCAGTACCATGCAGTTTTTATTACTGTTGCTCTATAGTACAGCTTAAGATCAGTGATGGAGATACCTCCAGAAGTTCTTATATTGTAAAGGATTGTTTTAGCAATTCTGGGTTTCTTGTTATTCCATATGAAGTTGAGAATTTTTCTTTCTAGGTCTGTAAAGAATTGTGTTGGTAATTTGATGGGAATTGCATTGAATCTGTAGATTGCTTTTGGTTAAGATGGCCATTTTTCTATGTTAATCCTGCCAAGCCATGAGCATGGGCAATCTTTCCATCTTCTCATATCTTCTTCTAATTTTTTCTTCAGAGATTTGAAATTTTTTTCATACAAGTCTTTGACTTGCTTGGTTAGGTTCACACCAAGGTACTTTATGTCCTTTGTGGCTATTGTGATGGGTGTTGTTTCCTTAATTTCTTTCTTAGCCCTTTTGTCTTTTGTATACAGGAGGGCTACTGATTTTTTTGAGTTAATTTTGTATCCAGCTACTTTGCTGAAGGTGTTTATCAGCTCTAGGAGTGTCCTGGTAGAGTTTTTAGGGTCACTCACATATACTATCATATCATCTGCAAATAGTGATAATTTGACTTCTTCCTTTTCAATTTATATCCCCTGATCTCCTTCAACTGTCTTATTGTTCTAGCAAGGACTTCCAGAATTATGTTGAAGAGATATGAAGAGAGCCTTTGCTTGTCCCTGATTTCAGTGGGATTGCTTTAAGTTTCTCTCCGTTCAGTTTGATATTGGCTATAGGCTTGCTGTATATCTCCTTTACTATGTTTAGATAAGTGCCTTGTATCCCTGATCTCTCCAATATTTTAAACAAGAATGGATGTTAGATTTTGTCAAATGCTTTTTCAGCATCTAGGGAGATTATCATGTGGTTTTTTTCCTCTCAGTTTGTTAATATGGTAGATCACATTGATGGATTTCCATATATTGAACCATCCCTGCATACCCGGGATAAAGCCTACTTGGTCATAGTGGATGATATCTTTGATGTGTTCTTGTATTCGGTTTGCAAGTATTTTGTTGAGTATTTTTGCATCAATGTTCATAAAGGAGATTGTCCTGAAATTATTTTTATTTGTTGGGTCTTTGTGAGGTTTAGGTACCAAGGTGACTGTGGCTTCACAAAATGAGTTTGGTAATGTTCCTTCTGTTTCTATTTTGTGGAATAGTTTGAAGAGAATTGGTGTTAGCTCTTCTTTGAAGGTCTGGTAGAATTCTGCACTGAAACCATCTGGTCCTGGGCTTTTTTTGGGTAGGAGACCTTCGATGACTGCTTCTATTTCCTTGGGGGATATAGGACTATTTAATTGATTTACCTGGTCCTGATTCAGCTTTGGTAAGTAGAATCGATCAAGAAAATTGTCCATTTCATTTAGATTTTCAAATTTTGTAGCATATAGACATTTGAAGTAAGTCCTAATGATTGTTTGGATTTCCTCAGTATCTGTAGTTATGTCCCCTTTTCATTTCTAATTTTGTTGATTTGGATGGTGTCTCTGCCTTTTAGTTAGCTTGGCTAAGGGTTTGTTGATCTTGTTGATTTTCTCAAAGAACCAGCTTTTGGTTTCATTGATTCTTTGAATTGTTTTATTTGTTTCTAATTGATTGATTTCAGCCCTGAGTTTGATTATTTCCAGCTGTCTAGTCCTTTTTGGTGTGTCTGCTTCTTCTTTTTCTAGGGTTTTTAAGTGAGCCATTAAGTTGCTTCAATGAGCTGTCTCGAATTTCTTCTTGAAGGCCCTTATTTCTTCTGGGTTCTGGCTGGGTGGCCTGAGTGTGGACCAGACTGATTCCCACACCATGGGGGTTTCCTCTCACCTGGGAAACATGATCGCTGTTGTTTTAGGGTCCAGAGTTCATTCTCTTGGTGGCTGTATGGAAAATGTTGTCATGCTCTTCAGATGCAGTGTTCTCCTGGCGCTGCCATCTTGTCCGTCCCTTGAAGAACCTTCTTAATGGTACAGTTTTACTATAGTACAAAGAAGCTGAGATTTCAAATGCAAAGCCAGAATTTATTCTATTTTCAAGATCTATTGCCCACTAAGGCTAGTAGGAGGTATGGTAAATATACTGAAAGACAAGCAGCAGAGAAAAAGAGATGTATTTGCACTGCTCACCTCACATCACAGTTCTTGCCTACACAAGGCAAACTACAGTGATTACTTTCACCCTCATGCTTTTCCACAGTTGCTATTGGAATAGTCACACGGGGAGCAATCAGTGCCATAGAAGTATTTCAATACAGATGCATTTTCCTCGGAGTTTTGGGTGAATTAGTGTACAGATAAATGATCCTGAACCTGGGAGGACCAACAATAGCTCTGTAGTTTCTCTAGAGAGCCCAGGATTCAGTGTGACTTGCTGGTTGGCAAATTGAAAGAAGGTGGGACATTGAAATGTGGCTGCCAATTCTAGGATGGTGGAAATTGAAGTATTAGCTAGATACTAAAAAATTTTTTTTTCAAATGTTAACAGTAGTATGAGTGCTCCTAATTATGCTGAATGGCTGTCTAGGATTTCTCATCTAAGTTGGATCTTCTGTGTGCATTAGTGGCTGGATTGAACCAAGGAGTCTATCCTCTTCATTAGGGTCCCATGTTTGGGCACAAACCATTTTATTTTCCAGCTTACTCCCACAACAGATATAGATCATATAACTGGCACCATGATAGATACCCAGTCACGGCACATAGATGAATAAAATACAAAGAGCTTATGTAAGTCTAGGAAGAGAGCAAAACAGAGACTTGGATCGGTCTGCACTGCATAATATGATAAATGCTAATATATTTATCTTGAATCAATTTGCTTTAAAATTTTAACTGCTGTTCACAAACTAAATTCAACCAAGCTATTCATGTTAGTGCTCTAAACTCTGGTTATTTATTTTTAGTTTTCTTTCTTTTTGCCATTCCATGGAATCCTAGCTCAGATGCAATCAATATCTATTATATAAGCCTGCCTGTCTCCCACTTTCTAGTTTGGATTTCCAGTTCATAATAATATCTATGTCCTTCTGTCCCTTGCTTCCCACTGTTCATTGATCTATCTAACCCAAACCAAGTCCTTGCTCTTTTGCAATATGTATTATATCCACCAATCTCTTTATTACTAATATGCCTAAAATGTAGGGTGGATTTCTATTGTGAGTTTTTTCCCCCCTTATCAAGTCTTTTCCCAGCCACAATTTTTCTACTTTGGCCAAATTCTTAGAATTTACTCTTTTGTAGTTTTCATGTTGAACTTAATAGTGTGACAAATCTTAAAAACAAACCCGGATTCTCTTCTTTTCTCTCCAATTCCTTATATACAGACATCAGAATGACCCTTTATTTATACACATCCATTTGGTTCTAAACCACAAGTAACTTAATGAGCGAACCTCCTTCTCTCCCTCTCTTTCTCCCTCTATCCCTCCCTCTCTTCTTCCTTCTATCCCTCCCTATCTCCCTTCCTCTCTCCTTCCCTTCTTTACACTGTTTCAGTCTGTTTAGAATAAGGAATTCATTTAAAGTTTCACTTAGACTGTGCTTCTGTTTTGCTTGAAAACCTGAATTCCTACCATGGTTTACGAATCCCCATGCAATCTGTCTCTCTCTCTTCTCCAGACAGCCTTTCAGCTTCATTTATTTTTACTCTTCCCCAGGGTTACTATACTCTCACTAGGCCAGAACACCATGAAATCAAGCCTTCATTTTGCTCAGTGTTTAATAGAGTATCTGGTATGGTAAGTACAGTCACTGCAAAAGAAAGGTACAGTTATTATGTGACAGTATATATTAGGAATTAAGGCAGGGACAGGAGCATCCCTTAGTAAGCATTTGCTGCATGGTCTCACTCAATGGCCTATTCCTGCTGAACTCTAAAAGGCAGTTTCCTAGCAGGCATAATAAGAGAACTGAGTCACATACCTTAAGGGTTTTTAGAAAGGAAAGGAAAGACTCAATGAATCAAAACAAATATAAACCCCATAAACCCCATGTAATCTGTTCTTTTTTTTTTTTTTTTTTCTTTTCATGTAATCTGTTCTTAGGCCTCATCTTAGATCTTTTCAATTGGATCCTTTGGGGTAGCCAAGTTCTCACTCTGCCTTCATTCATCAAAGGCCACTGCTTTACTCTCTTTCATCCATTTCAGACATTTCTTTCCCGAGGAAGCTTTACTTCAATCCCCATCCTCTCCCGTTACTTGTATGCCCAGTACATGACCACTCCTGGGCTCCCTGAAATTTCTTAATTGCTTCCTAGCATGGCTAAAGTTTCTCTGATCATAGGGACAATGTGCTAGCCATCTCTGAAATCCAAGATCCAGGTGCATACAAGCTGCCAAATACATGCTTATTAAAAGAAGAGATGACTAGTCAGGCACAGTGGTAGGCCTGTAATCCCAGCACTCAGAGAGGCACAGGCAGGCAGATCTCTGTGAGTTCAAGGCCAGCCTGGTCTACAAGGTGAGTCTAGGACAGCCAAGGCTACACAGGGAAATCCTGTCTTAAAAAAATTAAAACAAAACAAAACAAAACAAACAAACAAAAAAAGAGATAACCCTATAACACAGTTGTGGTTGACAAATATATATGAGCATAAAATATATAGCCAGGAAAAGAAAATTGCCTTTGACTAGTCTAGATGGACTTAAAACAAATGTCGTATTCAGATGAATTCCCACAAGATAACAATTTCTATAAAGGATTTGTGATAACTCTCCTTCTGTTGCTCTGGTATCTCCCCCATAATCCAGACACTGAAGCTCCATTTGCAATAAAAGGTGCAGAGCTAGCAGGGGTGCTAAAAATTCGGGAGATGGATTAACTGCTCTGCCAGTGTAGTACCCACAATTTAATTCAAAACAAAGACATAATTTAGAAACATAAAGCTAGCCGAGGGCTGACTTGCATATGAACACAGTTGCGAAGGTAACTGCAGATTTGCTTTTCGTTTCTCATTTGTTTCAGAGCGTGGCAACTCTAGGTTATACTTCAAGCCTATCACACGCTATTTCAAGCTTGTCAGAATATGAAGTCAAAAGAATATTACCATGGTGATTGGGAAGAACATGAGATTAATTTGATGTAGAAAGAAGGGGCTTTATAAATGAATGTGCAAGGCCTGCAGGCCTGCCAAGAATACCCCGGCACAGCTGAATCTTTCAACCTGGGTTTGCTGTACACAGCGTGCCCAGCCTTGGGAGAAAACTCCCATCAGCATTTACCGGAAGCTGGTCAGGCAAGCACATAGAAGATACATTGCAACCAATGCTATTCCACAACCCTGGTGGTACCTTTTCTGCTTCAGTGGCTGTCCTGTGCGAAGTCAGGGTGAGCCAATACAAGTGCTTCATAAAGAATGAGGCTGTCAGGACCTCCTTTACAAGACAGAGATGACATGCCAGTTAGTGACCATTTCACAAGTCTGTGTACCCAGGAAAGATGCAATCGATAAAATATTCAGAGTCAGATAGGAAACTGCTGCAGATGAGGAACATACTTTATGCAAATGCCATTTGTTCAGTATTCATTCTCATCTGAAGAAAACAGCTATTTCTCCTCGCTGTATACTGAAAATGCTAAGTCATTACTCATTACCCTTTATTCTAGCCTGTATTTTATTTCCAATAGTTGATCCAGACTAGCTTGGTAGGAGGGCAAAACTGAGGAATAAAAATGACCCCACAAACATGGTAGTAAGCAACTGTCAGAATTTTTATTATCTTCCATATTTAGTTAATTTAATAATGGGTAGATGAAGGTGAATAAAAGTGAGGCCATGACTACTCCGATGTATAGCTGAGGAGAAGGTCTTTATGGTAGATATGAGGGAGACCACACAGCCAGAGGCATTTGAAAGAGTCAAGACTGAATATGGCTAGACTGAATTGGACATGAGAGGAAAGACAGATAGAGAGAGGGGAAGGGGAGAGAAAGTGAGTGTGTGGAAGGAAGAGAAGAGGAGAGGACAGAAGAGAACAACAAAAAAGAGAGTATATGGGAGCCAAGAGAGCCTATAGCCAAAATGGATGAGTTATATAGGATCCTGAAGGTGAGGGAAGGGAAGCCCAGCCTCCACGCTTTAATTCAGTTCTTTCTGTATACCATTAGACCTCACTGGGAGAAACACCTCTTGATCAGGCCCTATGGTGAACACTGAAGAAGGATTTGGCCATGGGACACAGTCAACTGAATTTTCTACTACAAAGGAACATTTTTGGATAATTTAAGACTTAGAAGAGAGTGGCTTAAGATTTTTGAACATGATGTTCATTGCTGCATTACTTATTATACTAACCTTATTATTAAACCCAAAGCAACACTCAGTTATCTACACTAGATTCTGTAAAATGCATTGGAAAAGAGCTTAGCATTATACATTTTAAACTAAACCATCGTGCTATATAAAACCTTATTTGCTTTTTAAATGCGATATACTGTCTCAGTGTGAACACACACAAACATACATATGCACACATGTGCTGGGTATAAAACTGTCCTTTGAACATAGGAGACATCTATTAGTCTTCTAATAGGCAAGGTTTAAAGTCATGATTCTTATTTTTCAAGCTGCTCTAGACTGTGTGAACCCATTGTGAGGACAAGTCAAATGGCTTGGTGGTAAGAAGTTGTGTATAATCTGGACCTCAGAACTCCCCTAGGTTTGGAAAGTTAGGAAGACACCACGGTTTTAGGTACCAGGTCTTCTTACACAGTATGCTAGAGATGTCAATATACGGCTATTTAGAGGATGGCGAGGACCTTACAGAAAGTGTTTGGAGCTCACTGTTACGCGATAGTATTTCATTTACCTCCATATTATATTTATGATAACTGTTTTAACTTGGAAACTGCAACAATTCTAAATGGGAGAATGAAGCATGTGCTCTTCAACATTTTTTTTTTTTCAGGAAAAGGGCAAACCTGTTATTTGTATTCAATATTAATGTGCAGGCAACGATGTATTTTACTTTTGCCCCACCATCTAGCATAGTCAACTGTCACCTCCCCATTATGCTGGAAAAGCTTGAATCTTTAAGAGGCAGACTTGGTCTCTAAAAAAAAATCTCTAAAAAAAATCTGGCGGCATCCTGATCGTCCTGCACTTGTTCTCAAGGGAGACCAACTAGACACACTTTCTACAGCTCTATCATGTCAGACACCCTCGGTGTCCCTCGTTCTTCAACAGTCTGTGACTTTGCCTTGCTATATGTCCGGGAAATCCATCACTATAATTTTTATTTCATCTAATATAAAAATTACAGTACAAGCACGTCGTTGTGCAGCAATAAACGCATGCTGACATGTTGATGCATGCTGACACGCTGAGGCCAGCATGTGATCTCTAATAACCAAATGCTGCACCTCACTTTAAACTTTTGCTCCTTTCCTCAAATGTAATCAATTTTCTCAAATATACATGAAAACTATGACCAATTTTATATATAATTATAGGTACCTAGGATTATTTACATTCACTCGTTTTGTGTATATTTGTGTGTCAGTATGTATGCGCCATAGCATGATGTTAGATTCTATAAGCACCTATGTTTTCTGATTTACATTTGTTTACTCTCTCTGCGTGTGTCTGTGTGTGCATACAAGCATTTAAGGACCAGAGGGCGACCCCCAGAGCTATTCTTTTGAACAGCTTTTGTTTTATAAACTTGTTTTAGCAAAGTCCTTTGCTAATCTCCAACTCACAAAACAGACTAGGCTCTGGCTAGAGAGCCCAGGAATCCACCTCTCTGCACTGCCACTGAGCCATGACTATACATGAATACCAGCGTGTCACATGCTTTTGAAATGTGAGTTTTGTAGATGAAACTCAAGGCATCATGTCCAGTCAAACCTCAAACTCAAGGGCCTCTTGCCTCCACCTCTTCATAGCCTATTACAGGGGTGTGCCACCACAACTCTCAAGTCACAGGCTTACAAAGAAAATGCACTTTCTACATTACGGTTCTAGAAACTTAAATTATATAAGCTTTACATTCTTTGGCAAATTACACTGAAGAATCATCATGGCTACTGAAATTTATTCATATGCAAACGTGGCTAATCTGTTCCAATTTCAGTTGTTATCTTAATGTGTGTATATGGTTTATCCATTTCCCATGTGGAGGAATAACTACCTTGTTGCTATGCTTCACTGTTTCAGAGGGAGCTGACTGGGGAATCAGTATGTAAATCCCCATGGAAATGTGCTGGGGCCTCCTCCGCCCACCAGAATCTCTTTAGCAGAACACCCACTGTGTCATGGCTCAGGAACACAGGTAGCTCTGTCATGAATTTCAAATCTGACTTCTCTTTGCAGAGGTAATTTATGCTTCAGTGGATAATATGTCCTTTCCTCCCCATAGCTTCATTGTCACTTTGTTGTTATTTGGTTAACTTTGGTTAGTTTTCTTTAATTAAGTACTATTTTGGAGGCAGCTACCAAACTTTGACATATTTTGATGCGGTCTCATTGCATCCTAACTTTTTGAGATGAGGCTTGTTCTTATCATTCACTTATTTTTCCCTCTGGCTTGAAGAAATATTTTTGTAGTTTTGCCTTGTTCTATTACTTATTCCTTTGAGTTACCTTTTTATAAGGACTTAAAAAAAACAATTATAGTTACAAGCCATCTTTAAAAAAAAACTTGTTTCTCAATTAAAAAGTTCATCACCTGGCAGCTGCCCAACACTGGAGGAAGCAGTCCACCTGTCTGGGACCACTGTGTTGGGCAGGCTTTGCTCATCTGCCCCTCAGGCCATGCTTTTGTTAGAATCCATCCCTTTCTCTAGAGGCATCCCTGAAGACTCACTCTCCTTAACCACTCCTTGCCTCCTTCTTGGCTCAGCATGCCAGGATTCCTGTAGCTGTTCTCTTCTTCAAGATCCAAGCAGTGCCTGAAGCCTCAGCAGCTGTTGGGCTCAGATTCAGTAGCAAAATGACTCACAGAGATGTATTCAAAATGATGCTCTCTCTGCAATTCCTGAAGAGTCTCTAATACTGCCCCATTTGTTTTCTTTGTCATGGCACTTCTGTTTATGTGTGCATATACCTTACTCTTTTAAAAATAAAAGTTTAAATTATCTCACAAAGTTAATATGTTTACATGCAGGGCTCCTTCTACAGGATACCCTGACTTCTGCTTTATTTTGACAGTTCCTTGAAGAAAAATAAAGTGTGTAGAACAAGACAAAGCAGGCAAACAGGCAATTAAACGAATCAATGAATGATAGTTACAGTTGCAGTATTGACAGGGACTATTATGAGATGTGGACTGAAACTGCCCTTTAGAGACTGCTCTGTGCGAGATGGATTTATATACCTTTGCACAAAATGATGGACCCAGAAGGACACGTGTGAATGAAGACTGTTGAGTTTCTTTCTGATCTAATATCTATTACAGGGCCAACATCTGTATTGATTTTCACTTGCTTGCTATTAGAAAAGCAAATGGAAGCTCAACTTGATATGTTAATTTGTCATAAGAAACTTACTGTCAATATATATACTAATTCTACTTTGTGAAGAAAAGTAAGAGGTAAAAAAGCAAACAACAAACAAACAAAGCTAATTGCTTTAAATTCATAGGACCATAAAGTAAGGAGAAAATAGAAACTTTTAGTGATAAGCCCTTTTTCTGCAGCAGGAAGATCTCACAGTCATCATTTGTGTTCCACAGTCTTCTGCAGGAGGCTGGACAGAGGTGCTTGAACTCCCATCAAAACAAATAACAGGAATAAATGTACAGCATGAAAAAGAGAGAAGTAGCTGGAATATGGAGAGCAATGAGGCTACACTACAAGTGGCAGAAGAGGGTTCAATCCTAACTTGTTTAAAACATGGCTTCTAACATACAACAATATCTATATTGTTATGAAGATAAAAATGTAGTAATTCATTTTCTTTCCTTGGTGTATTTTACATATATACTGTAAACATCTGCAGATGCGTGGCATATGAGGGAGACAACAAGTAAGGAGTACAGGGTTACGATATGCTTTTGGAATTATAGGTACGGTGTTTAATCTCTAACCTTTTAATCTCTTCAATGTCAGATTTCATTAGTTTTCTAACGAAAAAATACATATCAGGAATAACTTAATAAAGGAAAGTCACGTTGGTTCACAGTTTGAGGGGCTTAGTATATCATGACAGGAAGATAAGGCAGAAGGGTCTGAAGTCGCTGGTCATACTGTACTGGAAGTTATGAATGCTGGTGCTTCATTTAATTCCTCAGAAGAGCCCAAGCTGTGGAGGAGTGCAGTGGACGTTTAGAGCAGATCTTCTCTCACCTGTTCATGTCTCTCCAAACGTCTTTGCCGACCTTCCCAGAGGTGTATCTCCTAGGTAACTTCCTACACACTCAACTTGAAAATGGTGTTTAGAATCACACCAATATTTTATTTTCCCATGTCCATTTCCACCAGCCTTAGTATCAACGCTGTCAAAATGTATTGCCCTATACTCTCCTGATAGCTTGTGGCCTGGTCTAAATTCCCATTTGGATTGCAACAATTTTCCTTTTAATCAGTTTTTGTCATAGAGCTACAAATGGGCTGTGACCACTCTTCAAACTTGTGTTCATTATCAAGACTCCTAAATTCTTTGCTCCCATCAGAATGGCTAAGATAAAAAACTCAAGTGACAACACATGCTGGAGAGGTTGTGGAGAAAGGGGAACCCTCCTCCTTTGCTGGTGGGAATGTAAACTTGTACAACAACTCTGGAAATCAATCTGGTGCTTTCTCAGACAAGCAGGAATAGTGCTACCTCAAGATCAAACTACACCACTCCTAGGCATATATCCAAAATATGCTCAATACATAAAAAAGGACATTTGCTCAACCATGTTTGTAGAAGTTTTATTCATAATAGCCAGAACCTGGAAACAACCTAGATGGCCCTTAACAGAAATTGTGGTACATTTACACAATGGAATACTATTTAGCAAATAAAAACAAGGAATCATGAAGTTTGCAGGCAAATAGTGGGAACTAGAAAAGATCATCCTGAGTGAGGCGATCCAGAAGCAGAAAGACACACATGGTATAATATTAGTGAATATTAAACATGTAATATAGGGCAAACATACTAAAATTTTTACTCTTAAAGAAACTAATCAAAAAGGAGGACACTGGGTAAAATGATCAAGCCTCATTCAGAAAGCAAATGGGATAGACATTCAGATGCAGGAGAAAACAAGAAACAGGACAGGAGCCCACCACAGAGGGCCTCTGAAAGACTCTACCCTGCAGGGTATTGAAGGAGACACTAAGACTCATAGCCAAACTTTGGGCAGAGTGCAGGGAATCTTATGAAAGAATGGGGAGACAGAAAGACCTGGAGGGGACAGGAGCTCCACAAGGAGACAAACAGAACAAAAAATTCTGGACCTAAGGGTCTTTGAAAAACTAATACTCCAGCCAAGGACCATGCATGCAGATAACCTTGCTCATATGTAGTCCATGACAGCTCAGTCTCCCAGTAGGTTCCCTAGTAAGCTATCTCTGACATGAATTCAGTGGCAGGCTCTTTGATCACCTCCCCCTTTGGGGGAGTGCAGCCTTACCAGGCCACAGAGGAAGACAATGCAGCCAGTCCTGTTGAGACCTGATAGGCTAGGGTCAGATGGAAGGGGAGGAGGACCTCTCCTACCAGTGGACTGAGGGAGGGGCATAGGATGAAAAGAGGGAGGAAGGGTGGGATTGGTAGGGGATAAGGGAGGGGGCTACAGCTTGGAAACAAAGTTAATAAATTGTAACAATCAAAAAAAAATAAAGTAAAAATTCTTCACTCCATCTTTCTTCGTATTATTATTATTATTATTATTATTATTATTATTTTGCCAACAGAGTCTACAAAAACCGAGCTCTTGGGGTCCCTGCAGAGACTGATACCACAACCAAGGAAAATGCATGAAGATGACCTAAAACCCCAGCTCAGATGTATCCTATAGACTCTCTATCCAAGTGGGGTCCCTAATAAGGGGAGCAGGTGCTTGAATTCATTGGCAGGCTCTCTGATCACCTCCCCCTTTTGGGGTGCAACTGTGCCAGGCCACAGAGAAAGACAATGCAACCAGTCCTGATAAGACCTGATAGGCTAGGGTCAAACAGAAAGGGAGGAGGACCTCTCTTAGCATTGGGCAAGGGGAGGGGCATAGGGAGAGAAAAGAGAAGGAGGGAGGGATTAGGAGGAGATAAGGGATGGGGTCACAGCTGGGATACTAATGGAATAAATTGTAACAAATGATAATAATAAAAAATATTTTTGACAAGGTAATGGCAGAGGAAGTGACTAACTTGCTCAATCTGAAAACATCCTTGTAGCTGCACTGCAGTCTCTTTAGTGATGTGACAGCCAAGCAGATGGCTTGAGTGGTACCTCAGATTCTGACTTAAAGATTACGAGACACAGTGCCAGGTATGATTGCTGCTAATTTACTTTGGTGTCAGGCAATCATTCCCTTCAGTATTGGAGTCATTCTCCTCGCATTTTCACCTTTGATATTTGGCATATAAACATCAAGCATTCAGCCCCTACATCTTTTTGTGTTTTAGTTTCTATCAGGAAGATAGAAAAATCTATGTGCATGCATATCTTCCAGAGTTAACGATGGTGTAGTCTATATTTGGATTTTGGCAGCAGAGTCTACATGTAGTGCTCTTCATCTATTCCACAGCAGAATTTTTTTCTAACTCCTCTCCTTGTACCTGAAGGCTAATTAATAATCATTAAATTTGTTTTGTGTTGGTGCCAAATAACTTAGATTAAAATCCAGAAATGATCAGTTAATCATGCTGAGGTTGGTACTTGTCAAATATCCAGGTGTTCCAGGGTAATGCAGATGTTTCACATAAGGTTAAAAATTATATCACTTATATAATCTTCATTTTTCTGCCTAAATATATCAATATCATATAACTGGGTATATGTCTGTATACTCAGTCCTCCAGCTGTTTTCCTATAACACCAATTATTTAGAATTAAGTGTAAAATATGTAGGGGCTGGCGATATATCCCCCAAATAAATACTTTCTAGCATGTGATTTCTACAATACTAAAACTAACTAACTAACTAACTAACTAACTAACTAACTAACTATCCAACCTAGCTAACTTGCTAGAAGCTAACTTGTAACTAACTAACTAACTAAAATGATTCATCTGTCAAATGTTTGATTCATCAAAAGAATGCATTTATTTTTGAAGAGAGGAAGGTCTTATATAGGTAAGGATGACTCACACAGGAGGAATGAAAAATACATGTTGAATTTAAGATTCTCTTAAACTGCAGCGAATCAGGAGGTATTTGAAAGGGTTGATTTGATTTTAAGTTGTCTTTGAGTCGCCAGAAAGAAGAGAATGTTCAGTTTCCATGTCCAGGGATCTGTTCGATGTAAATGGCTGTTATTACAACCTGTTTGCCCAGCAGCGTGTTTCACATGCGTGTTTAACAGCTGAAGAAGTGCTATGAAGCTGTTGTGGGCTTTCAAAGGAGCAGGATAAATGCCTGTTTCAGGGTTTCTGTGTCTGATAGAGAACACTGCTGTACTTTAAAAAAATCAGAAAATGCCATTCCTAGAGCCACACACTAATACGCTAATTTCATTTGCTACGTGTATGCATAAAACATCTATCTCATCAACATATAACTCATAATTTCAATTAGATGCTAATCTGATTAACTGGAACTTAAATTTAGCTAGATAACAGTTTTCTAGTCTACATCTGAGACATAAAATCTTAAATATGCTAGTTATTTTATAAAATTCTAAGGCTTTAGAATTCAAGGGCCTTTGGTGTATCTAATGCTCCACATGGCACAGACACCATTCAAACACTGTGTTTTAATGTAGATTGACCATCTGAGTAAAAATTAGTATCATATTATTATATTAGCCTCACTGTAAGGAAAAATGAAATAACCACTTGGAGCAATATCTTCCTCGTGTTCTTGCTAGCTATGACAACAGATTCAATATTAGCTTAATTTTCATTCTACTGTGATTTCAAGTTGAACAATTACATCTAAACATCTGTTTTCCTGCTCAGATAGGGTATTGCTGTCACTCGAAGGCTAACTGTGCTGGGGATTGTATTCGTTAATCCCCTTTCAAAATAAAGTCTGCAGCGGTACTTACCTATTTTTAATTCTTTAAGAATGACCTCTAAATATAGCTGAGTGCTTATAACTCCTGCTCATAATTATGCAGTGACAAGCAGTATGGAGAACATACTGAAAATCTAAACCAGGAAATTACCATTATTCTCTCCCCCTCTGTGTGTGTGTGTGTGTGTGTGTGTGTGTGTGTGTGTATTTACATGCACATGTATTTAACTTCTGAAAAAAGTAGGCTCTTACAGGGACTTAGGCACCTAAAACTCTGCCAGGGGTTCTACCCTTCAAAGGCAATTTAATATAAGAAAAAAAAAAAAGAAAAATATAATAGGCTTTTTATAAAAGCATGAGTATAATTAGGATAGAGTCAAGCATTTAATTATCACATCTGTCTCCATTCCTCCAGAGCTATGTAATTAATATGACATTTTTAATAATTCTTTTATTAAGCTCCTACTACATGTCAGGCAGCGGACTGAGTACTTTATACACACTGCCTGTGTTTAAGGTTCTCATGATGATTCTCCAGTAAGGAGATGATGGTATTCATCCAGTTTAGAGGGGAGAGAATTTGAGGACCAGAGGATAATAAGCCCCGAGAAAAGTGTGAGCAAAGCTTCGTGGTGGAACCTGATTGGCTCCCCATGTGCCTGACTCTAAAGCCTCCATACTCTTCTCCAACATTGGGTCATTGTCAGGAGGTTAAATTGGGACTGGGCGATGGCCAGAGAGCGAAACAACAGGGTGGCATTATTGTCTTAGTACTCTTGCAGTATACAGAACTCTTAGGTTCCTACTGAATGCTCGTTACCTATGCCCTCCCATATAAAAAGTATACCAGAAGAACAAGAACAGGAATCACACCTTATTTAATACTCCTAAACTCTGAAGCTATGTACTTTTTGGCAATAAGACAGGAAAAATGAATATAGCATATAAAAGCAATAACATATTAAAATGTTATAGGATCCCTTTAGGAGATCTTAGTAATATTTCTGTTTTTTTTTTGTTTGTTTGTTTTTGGTTTTTTATTTTGAAACAGGATATAAGTAGCTCTAGTTGCTCTGGAACTTGCTATTTAGACCAGGATGGGCCAGGTCCACCGGCCTCTACCCCTGCCTCCCCAGTGCTGGGATTAGAGGCATGCACCATGACATGCATTATTTACTCTATTCTAAAGTTTATGAATGAGGCTTGGATGTCACCACAAAGTATGGTACAATGATTTCAGAGAAAAAGATGGAAGCCAGAACAACTCTCTCACACCCTCCTTTCTTTCTTCACTCCTAAAATCCAGCCTTATGTTCTCATCACTGAAGACAGGGGGCATGAGAATAGTCACAGAAAACAGGACTTGCTAACTTCTCCATTTCATTATCACTGAATTTTATCATTATTTTTGTCCAGTCAGATATTTCTACAGCGTCATATCTTCATCAAATGGAATAAAAACACTCAGGTCTCTGTTTCTTCGGGTTTTTATTTCTGAATTTTCCCTTGGTACCTACAATCTATATTAAACATATTAGTATGTTTTTCTATTGTTTAAATATGTGTGCTGTCACTTTTGAAAAGGAACTTCTTCCCTAAAAAGCTGATTTAGTTTATAGTTTATAATGATCTGTGCATTCACTTTAATTAGTAGTGTTTTATTTTCTTATGGTTAAAAAAAAACTCAGTACATGTCTGAGGAGATGGAAATCTATACTGGGCAAAATCATGGCCATGATCATTTTCATTTTCTGTATCTCTTAGGCAAGAGGGCAGTATCTGGCAAACATGATGAGTGACTACATCACAGACTGCAGATATATGGGGCCCTTGGTCAATCAACCAATATTCTTGTTAGGTAAATGGGGAAAATTTGTCTTGGGAAGTCAAGTCATACATCTTACTGTTAAAATGTGGGACATAGGACATAACTGTCAAAGTGTCAGAATGTTATTTTTTCACAGTATGAAGGGCAGTTTCACGTCTCCATTTGAGTTCAGTCTGTCAAGTGTCAGTGCGGCACCACGTCTTTTCTCAACAGTAAAAGGTTTTTCTTTGCAACTGTATATCTGGTTTTGAAGAGGACACTAGTGGGAAGAAAATAATGAATGTCAGAGCTCACTAGAAATGCTTGTTAGATTAGCTCAAACAAAGAGAGACAGTACAGTTGACATACGGTGAGAAACTCATAGGAGCTGCACCAAAAGTTGAGAAATAAATTTATTATGAGGTTCTGAAGCCTTGATGATTAAGCTCAGAACAGATGGAATGAGAGGGTTTTGTGAGAATATGCAGAAGTGAAAAGATTTTTAAAAACGTGAGTTTTAAGTTTCTGCAAATATTAGAAATGTTTCCCGAGGGTTTGGGTCTATGAGTAAAAACAATATCGCATGGTATATCGAACCAGAGACCTTGGATGCAGTGTATTTTTGTACAGGGTAACATTCATAGCATTCTTAGTTTTCTTCCCATTGATTGGGACATGAAAAGTAAGGAGCAATTTCCAACCATACTCACTGCTGAGAACAAGGGGACAGATCACTTTAAACCTAGGTGGCCTGTACCTTGAAAATCCAAGGAACCACTTCATTAATTAGGGTTGAGGGGACCCCAAGAACAGATTCCTCTTGTATTCTTTGAGAGAGTTCAGTCTGTCAGGTAAGTTTTGATCTATGTATGCAGATAGCTGGATAGTCTTGGGGAAGCTCATAGGAGGCAGAGTATGATTTGGAATGCCACTACTAATGAGTAGGTAGGACTCAGGGGCAAAGGATGATTAATGTGCTGATACGGAATTCAGAAAATACTATCAGCTGGTAAAATTGCTTCAGTAGCTAGAGCAGGGGTCAGAGAAGAGGTGAGTTTTAGAATAGTTAATAATGCGATAAAAGTAGAGTCTACAAACCTTCGAAAGCTTACTAAGGCTGGGTAGATAACCTATTCGGGATTGTGGGCATGGCTGCTCCAAGTGCTGAACAGTGCCACCTGCTTCTGGAGCCGTTTAAGTCCCTAGATTTAAATCAAAGGCTGTGCAAATCCACATGTTGGGACCATGGAGACCACAGCTGTGTGAAGAGGGCCGGAGGAGCTAGACAGTATACAACATGACAGAATGTTAAATGGAGCGCGTTTTTCAAAACAAAGCATGAGATTAATTTGGGCATTAGCTCCTGATATGTAATGCTATTGTGAAGGTTAACCAATTGCTAGCAAAGCCACAGGACTTGATTAGAGGTTCTATTAAATAAAAAAATATTCCCCGTGTCTCTGCTGCAAAATATAAAATGTGTGGAAGTCTAACGCACGCATGGAATGTGAATACATTATCGTTTAGAGATTGGAGCTAATGGCTGGAAGGAAAGCTGAACATTTTAGTTAAATAAGCAAGTGATCAAAATGGATGACACAGAGTAAATAAGGCCCAGAATAATTAAGCTGCTCATTATCTTTACTCTTGCAGCAGACTGTACTTTGTGTTCAGTCTGTAAGTTCATCTGTGATTATGTATAGATTCATTTGAATAGGGGTAGGGATAGAGACTCAGGGAGGGAGGGGAGAGAGAGAGAGAGAGAGAGAGGGCTAATAATGATCATGTTTTCATTAAAGCCAGAGTGATTAATTCAGGTTAATAGCACATTTTGAAAAAGCAAGTGAAAAATGTATGACTGTTCTTATACTCTTTGCTCCAGCTCCCTGGATATTTTCTGTATCATGAAAACTCTGTATTGGTTTCCTGGGATTTTCACAAGGGAGGCTCCATGGTTTTGAGGAGATTATATACTCAGAGATCTCTGTTCCATTACCTGCTTACTGGTCAAATTTTCTTTTTTCATATGTGATGCTAAATCTCCTCATGTGATTTATCAGTTTCCCTAATTTTCTTTTATTTTTTCCATTTTACTTAGTATCACATAGCACAGTATTTTTGAGCCTTTATTTTCTGTCTTAGTACTAAGATAATCTGATGTAGTAAATAAAAATATAGGACATTTGGTTAAATTTGAATTTTTAGATTCAATGAAAATGTTACTATGTTTTAAATAATGGATCAGACTTACTTACCCTGAAAGATTGATAACAGCCTTATGTTACCTGCACTGAAAACCTATTCATTGTTTAATTGGTCAAGTATCCAATTATTGCATGCAATATACTTATTCTAAAAAAAAAAAACAAAAACAAAGAAACAAACAAAAAAAAACCCCAAACAACCGAAAACCAAAACCAAACCCAAAAAACACAGATTATCTGGAATTCAAATTCAATCAATCATCCTCTAGCCCCACCTCCTTCCAAATAAAATTTCTTCTACTCAAAGGAAAGAGCAGGCAATGCATTTTGGGGTTCCCACCCTACTTCAGGGAGCTGTTACATTACTTTTCCATAAAACCTTGGCCCTTGGGATACTGTGCTTGTTGCTGCCTTTGCAGTGCCTTGGGCAGTAGCTAAGGGAGAGGACCTATGCACACTTTTCACTTGACTGTGGTAGCATTCATTTTCCTAAAATATCCACCCTATTCTTCAAGTCTCATTGTGGTGAAATCCCTTAAGATTTTATTTAAATATAGTACCTGCAGGGAGAATAAGCTCCTTGTGGATGAGAAATAGTTTTTTTTTTCTCTGTAGCGTATACCATATAATTTGGAATTTGATTAATAGAGTAAGTTTCAGGTATAGTAAGGACAGGATTAGAGAATATATTTTTACTCACCACTTATATATATCCAGGGGTCACAGAAAACTCAAATATTAAAAATCAGTATTTTTCAGGTTGAATATGTACTTGGATATTAAGTATTTAAAGGTGAAACTGGCTAATACTATTTTTGCTAAGGTGTGTTCTTTTAAGTATTTTTTTTTTTAATTTTAGGATAGTAAAATCAGCAAAGATACACTAAGGAGTTATATAATCTACCTTTTAACTCTGGGCAAAAGTTCAATATTATTTTGTTCATTAGCTTATTTAAATACATCGTTAGAAAGAGATCCTGCATTATAGAGGACTGTCATTCTTTTGTATGCCCACCTTTAATCTTATCTATTGTCTTTCTTGTTCAGAGACTATGATCCGTTTTCTGTTTAAGACAGAATAATGCTGTAGACAGTAATTAAATGCCAACTGTTTATGGACAGGAGTATATATACACCTCTGAGTGGAAAATTTGATTTTTTTGTACTAACTAAATAATTGCATTGTAAACCCAGCAAAGCAGGGGGATAGTGTCTTCAGGACCAGGTAGCTGGCAGTAAGTGCTGTGTATTGCTTTGCTACTCCTCATAAGATATGCTGAAGCCCTAACACCTGGCCTTGGTTCATGGAGATGTATCAGGCATTGTTATTGAAGATGAGGTCAATGAGCTAATTCTGGAGTAGGGTCAACGTCAAGATAGCATGAATGATGTCCATGTGAGAAAAGGGCCAAGAAATCTGGTCAGAGAAGACAGACATGCATAGAAGGTAGAGTGTGAAGTTAAGTTGACATAAGACAAAGAAAGCTTGGGGAGAGCAGCTATGATAGAATCCAGGAAAAATTCCTTCTGGAGTGGACCCATAGTTAACATTGGTAGGCTTCTTTGGAACTTCTGGTTCCATGGTTGTGAGAGGATATATTACACTTTGTTTCACTCCACCAAATTGTTGGCAATTAGTGAAGTAGTCCAAGCCATCAAAAGTAGTAGGTAGGTAATGAATCTTCATGAGGACTTGGATTTTTCAATGTAAAATGTCTCATGTCTATAAGGTAGTTACTTCTTCTCTTATAACACCTTAGCATAAATTCATCACACTTGACTCCTCCCCCATTTCCCCCTTCTGTCTTAGAATTCAAGCTTTTTATTTATTTATTTATTTATTTATTTTTATCAGTTACATTTTTTTTAACTCTGTATCCCAGCCGTGTCCCGATCCCTCATTCCCTCCCAGTCCCTCCCTCCCTCCCTCATCTCCACCGTGCCCCTTTCCAAGTCCACTGATAGGGGGGACCTCCTCCCCATTCATCTGATCCTGTTTTATCAGGTATCTTCAGGACTGGCTGCAAAGCCCTCCTCTGTGGCCTAACAGGACTGCTCCTCCCTTCGGGGGTGGGGAGACCAAAGAGCCAGTCATTGAGTTCCTGTTAGAAATAGTCCCTGCAGCTCTCTACAGTTCCCCCTTTTTGTTTTAGATGCATCAGGCAAGAGTAGAGGTCTGATCTCTGATATTAGAAATAGATTGGGACTTTGTACCGATGTTCGTTTAGGTGTCATCCACCCAAAGAGCATCAGACCCGTCCGATACCTTTTTCTCAGAGGCGGGACCTGGGGCATCAACCCGCATGCAACCAGACATGCTCTTCTCTGGGTCCAAAGCGGCTGACCCTGAGTGCAGTACTTAGCCTCGCATCCTGAGTATAACATTTTAGCTTTTTATGGTAGCCAACCATGCTTGGGGAGAATGTCCTGCTTCAATGGCTGTAAAGGCCTGAATGATCAAGGCTGCATCACACTGATGTGAGACTCTAATCTTGCATATATACCACAGGCAAACCAAGGAGACCGGTGAGTGCTCTCTGTCATGAACAATTCCACATTTGGCTAAGGCTGAGGATCTGGCTTGCTTCCGTGTAAGTGGACCAATCTGCATTGCCCACATGGCACGCCTGGGTTGGCTACCCAGAGGCTATTTAAGCTGTGGGCTGGCTTTCCCCAGGGTCCGAGGATTGTTCAAGGTTTCTGAATAAACTGCATTGGAAAAAAACAAACAAACAAAAAACAAAACAAAACAAAACAAAACAAAAAAAAAAAAGAAATAGTCCCTGTTCCCCTCACTTTGGGAGCTACCACAGGCTACATCTGAGCGGAGGTTCTAGGTTATATCCATACATGGTCCTTGGTTGAATGTCAGTCTCAGAAAAGACCCTGTGCCCAGATATATTTGGTCCTTGTGGAGCTCCTATCCTTTCCAATCAGACTAACTCCCCTTCTTTCTTCTGATTCCCTGTACTCTGCCGAAGGTTTTGAAGGACAAAGTGCATATTATTTATTAGCATAACTTCAGTGTCTGGCATGGGAAGCAGTAACCAATCTGGATGGAGTTAGTGACAAATTATTCTTTGAATAACGTTTGTATCCAGTAACTTCTGAAGAAGGAATATCTGTTACTTTTGAGAAAGAAAAACAGGAAATACAGACTAAAATTTTTTCCAACATTTTGCCTCTTTTCACATTAGAGTTCAGATATGATTTAGTTGAAAGGGAAGCTTCGGGATTTCAGGTTAGTTGTTTTTGTTGTCTATATATTGTCAGTCTTAAAAGTCAGAGCCATCCTCTTAACTGAAGACAGTCCCCTGGGGAGTCACTAGACTTGAGGTATTTTCTTTCATCTAAATGAAGCTTAATTTTTTTCCTACCATACGTGGCTATTAGTTAGGTCACATTTTTGCTCATTTAAACATGAATAAAACAGTTTAATATAACTTTCAAGTTTTTTATTATTATTATAGAATAAAGTGAAGTTTGAGTAGAATAAAAAAACTTAATAAATTGAAATTCGGTTTCCAGTATAAAAAATAAACCAATAAAAATTTACAATAACAGATGACTTTACATTCTTGAAATAAAACACTAACAGGTCAAAGGAAGGCTCATGCAGTGCAAGTAATTATTTATAACAGACCAAGAAAATTGAGCCTAGAAATTCTAAATCTCTTTGTCCTGAACATGTTAGCTAGCCATCAACTTCTATTTCAATAACACCTACTTGCCTCTCAAGGGCATTATTCTATTTTTTTATGTCTATTGTTTTCAAAGACAAAAATCCTTGAAGGCTTGATTAATAAACTCTTGTATTTAGGACTGCCTATATTCCTAGTTCTGCTCCGGTGAGTGAGCTTGCCAATCAGTGTAGTGTAGAAATGGGCATAACCCTTAGAGTTTTATAAAATAGGGATTGCTGCTAACCTGACTTCAATGGACAAGCTCTTTTCTTTTGTTGGTGTGAAAATGTGGACATTATTTATCTATGGAGCCTCAAGTGGCCTTTCATATGTTTAAGAGGAAAGGGGAGGCATTTGATAATACAATCCTGATTCAAGGTTATATTTGAACTCCCTTTCCTATTTATGTACTTATTGTTTATTGAATCAGGAGGACAGCGAGGTAATTCAATTCTGTTCAGTATTTCCATTTTTGCATCTCCCAAAGTGGAACATGCAGTTTTTAAAGGAAATAAAAGTAAAAATGATCCTTTAACCAAGGTTTTGATCTCCCATTAAAATATCAAGAGTTTCATAAATCCTTAAAAAGGACATTGAACACCAGAAAATCATTTCCCCATCTGACAATATCTATAGTTCACACTTATTATGTAGTCATTCCCAAACACGCTTAGATATTTCTGTGCCAATATAAAAAATCATGTCAGTGTTCTTTAGTAGGAACCATTCTTTATATAAAGGACAGCCCTTTCATGTTATATTAATCTTGAGTAGTAATAAATTGAAACAGCATCCATTAATATAACGCTACAAAAGGAAAACACATAGCTACCACTTGTATAACACAGGAAATTGGGTATAAATATGTACAGGATAAAGTGGGCATATCCGAATCAGTTGAGCAAACAATACTCTAACATGGACTTAATGCCTTACAACACAAGTTGTGTGGCCAAAAACATAGAGAAAATGTCACATGAATGATATCCTTGGTCCCTTAAGCCCTTCTCTTTTGTGATGCTGCACAGCCCTTCCGGAAACTTCACCTGTTTGCCTCGTTTACATCACTCATTGCCGTTTATAGAGGAACATCTGCCATCCCCACGCACTCTTCTGCAAACACATTAATTCACTGCAACAACTTACCCACAAAGCTATAATTATGAACAGTCTTTTATTTACCAAAATCTGTAGCTTTGTATAATAGGCATAGGTGGTGTTAATATTTATGAGTCAAGTTTTTAAATTTGATTTTGTAGATCATGAAAGAGCACTGGAAGGAAATGATAAGGAAGTTAAAGAAAAAGTGTTTTTCCTGTTGGCATTCTTCTCTGTAGCCCAGGAAAGGGAAGCCTATGGGGAAACTAATCTTCATATAACATAAGAGTCTTTAATGGTCTCTCTCGCTTTCACACACCACACACACACACACACACACACACACACACACACACACACACACACACACACATCCTTCTCCCTACCCACATTTAGGCTGTGGCTCTAAATGAGAAATTTTGGGTTAAGTTGAAGCGTTTCTATTATTGAATCTTAATTAAAATGAAAATTAGCTTTTAGAAGATGATGTCATATCATTAAGATTTTTTATTTTTTTTACTTGCAACTGGTAGGAAGCTCTGTTATCTTGCATAAGTATTAAGGTGTGAGGTATGATTAACTCTTTCATATAGCTTTCCTCATAGAAAACTTTAAAACCTTATATTGTGGACAAAATAACATTTTGAATTCCTTCTTGGTTTCTTGTAAATGTGGCTTTAAAAATGCCAGTCTGAAAAAATGCTGTTTGTCGAATAAAAGCATACTGTACTAGCATATGAAAGAGAGGAAGATATTATCATTCCAGGCTTCAAAGAACTCATGAAAATGTATGTAAACCAGGAGTGAGTAAACAATGCATAAGAAAGGACTCAGTGGTCTGGTGGAAATTAGACAATAATAATATTAAACACATAGAACAGTAAGAATTATCTTCCCTAACAATCATGGGATTAAACGACGGATCTTTGTTCAGATGTTCATGTTGGCTCCCAGTGGTTTTTTTTTTTCCCAATAAAATTTTCCATAAAACTCAGCCATCTAACCCTAACTTAAGAGCACATGACAAGTTATTTGAGATTCTACAGAGCTGTTAGTGCCAGTGTTTATAGTCTCAAAGAGCATTAGCGCATGGGGAAAAAATGACGCAGAGATTGAGTAATTAAAAGTAGTTTAGTTTTTGTTTTTTGAAATTTTAAAGAAATACTCTATAAGCAGTTGAGGATGGAGTTTTATAAGCATGAATGATCTTTCAAAGTATGAGGAAATCAATGGCCTGTATGTGACAAAACACACCTAGCAGATGACCCCTTTTCCTATGAAGTTACTGTTTTGGGTACCGTATACAGTGCTTCTCTCTCTCTCTCTGACATGTGTCTGTGTGCTGTGTATACCTGTATGACTGCAAGTGTGTGGGTATGTGTGTGTCTGTGTGCGGAGTTTGATCCTTCTCAGCTTGGTCTCAGGATCCTTTGGCTTTGCCTTCTGACATTGGAATTACAAGTGGGCCTTTGCGCCAACTGTGAATTTATATATACCTTGAAGACTAGAACTTGGGTTTTTTTGTTTGTTTGTTTTATTTTGTTTTGCTTGCATGGCAAGCACTTTTACTGTTGAGCCACCTCCCAGCCCAATGTGTGTTCTAAAAGAAATATAAGCAGAAAATAATTCAGGGCACTACTTAGTACTCTTAAGCGCTGGAAGGATTTATCCACTTCACATATGTGAACAGAAGATCCCTAGGGTCTTATTTCAACTTCTGTCACCGAAGGATTAGGACCAATTATAACTAATTCTTTAATAATGAAATTGATATCCTCTTCACGCATTTAAACCAGATACTAGATTATAGTACACTATAAAATATGCTTCTGAGTAATTATAACCTAATTAATTATTCTTAGAAAGCTTTTTTAAAAGTTCGACTTACTAATTGGGCTCTCCAAAACTAAGCCCACAGGAAACTTCATTTCACTTGGCCAAACACCCAAGTGGAAGTTGACCTCACGGTGCTGTTGTGTGTAAGCTGGGTTTGACAAGTGTGTTCAGTTTCATCATATAATCAACGGTCATATCAGGGCTGGTGGTTTGCGACTGAACTCAAGTTATCTGGGGACCTGGGATTGTTTTTTGCTTCCTCCCTGTCTTGCTACTGGATATGTACTCGGTGAAGAAAAAGAATGATGAACTATGAAGTGCGTACTGAATTCATCCTCTATCTGGTGTGATCACTATGGTTTTGGTGAAACGCATCTTTACCTAGTTCAGTTGGGAGCACAACTTTGCTGTGGGAGTGTTTGTGAGTGTAGGTAAGAGGGTGGACGCCATGAATGTGGGAAGGTAGGCTAGCCGATGGTGGAGCCTAAGCATGTGGGCGGGGCTTTGCAAGTGTGGTTTATCTACTTGGGAGCTGTCTGTGATCCAAATCATTAAGATGAAACATCTCCGTTTCTGTCTTGCTAAAATGTGCTTTGCTCTTTTTTTAATCATTACCGCTTTCATCTAGGGCACTAACTTTTGGTTCCTCTCTCCCCTTTTACTTTGTACATTTTTCAATTTTCTGCTCATTACCAATTAAACCATGATAATGAAAAAGAAGATTAAAGTGAACTCCCATAATGTCCTCAATGCCCCCAAATTAATAAAGACTAATAAATATTTCTTTTTCAGTGTATCGATTTTATTGTCTTAGTCTCTTTTCCTGTTGGTAAAATAACTCACCCTAAGCAACTTTAGGGACAGAGGGCTTATTGGCTCACAGTTTTGGGTGACAGTCTGTCACCACAAGGGCACTCAAGGTGGCAGGAGAGGGAAGCATAGCTCATCCACTCTCAGGAAGTACTAGAGATGAATGTTAGCACCATGTACATTTTCTCCATTGTTTATGGGCCAGGATTATGTTCCAGAGAATGATCCTGCCCAACAATTAAGATGGGTCTTACTACACCCACTAACCTAACCAAAAAAGCCTCTCATAAGCATGTGCAGAAGTTAAATTATTTCCTACAGGTATATCTGGAGGTTATCTTCTAGCTGCTTCTAGATTCTGTCAAGTTGACCATTTAGAGCCATAATACTGTCCGGTGAATGTCAAACAACAGTTGGGATCACATATTGTTAAAGTTAAATGTAACTGTTGGGAAATGATAATGACTGATTTTAAGCAACTATAATGAATATTCAAAATCATCCTTGATTTTTTGTTATGATTGTTTTATATATATATCAGATATTTTTGTTTTATTTTGTTATTTTCCTGCTTATCTTATCTCATTCATTATATTGTTATCTGGTGTTACTGGGGTACTTCTATGGCTTCATGTGACAGAAATACAGAAAGAAAAAGACACTATTTCCTTTGTTCAATATTTTCTCTGCCCACAAAGTTTTGGCCAGAATTTTGATTAAGTAAAACAAGGAAGCTGCATGCTGTGTGTACTGATCCTGAGGTTTTAGTTTTTAAATGGTATATGAATTCCTATAGTCCTATGCTTTTATTATTATTGTTATTGTTACTATTATATCCAGGATTTTATTAAGACAGGAGAGGTATGAACAACAACACAAAAAAGCAAGACAGGAATTAAATTCCAGTGTATCTGGGTTGGGTATGAAGATTAAATGGTGCGTTTGTGTGTGAGTGCATGTGTGCATGCGTGCATGTATATGTGTGTGTGTTGGGGAACAGTTTGTATTAGTAATATGATTATTAGGATTAGGACTACAGGTTTTTGAGTTTAACTAACATCATGGAGAATAAAAGGACACTTCCAGATACACATGTTAATGGTTGGTTTGGTTGATTACAGAGATTTTAATTTAGTACTAAGTGTATTTCTGCATTTGCTTGCTTCATCTGTTCACTCTAAAGATATGTGTGAGTTCTTTCTGAGTTTTGTTGGCTAAGTATACACAAACATTTCACCTCATATGTGAAAGTATAAAGACTGTACTGATAAGAGTAAAGAAACTTTCAAATTCGTGGAGAGAAAATGTTTAAGACCTGACTTTATGTGTAATACTGAAACTATTTTCTTCATTGGCTGTGAAATATCTATTCTGACAAAATTCTCTGGTGAGAAAAAAAAAGTAGGATTTGGAACAAATGTTTATGACAGGCTAAATTTTTACATTCTAAAATTTGCATCTCTGGCGCCCATTGTTTCTTCTCCATCCTAATCTTTTTCCTACCATTTCTATCATTCCTCCATTCTCTAGTTTGTTGTCTTGTATTTCACCCTTCCTGCTGACATTCTTTGAGTGAATAGAGCTGAGTCTCAGCTCATGGTTCAGTGTCACTGTGTGGCTGGCAAGAATCATCTCTACGCTATGTTCTTAACTGGCTACATGTTCCTGAAGGTGGTGGGCAATCAAGATAAGGGTTCCCATGGAGGGGGCAGAAGAGAGATTATAGATTGCTTCATGCATCTGGCTGCCTTCCTTAACTTAACCTTCCAGACTTTGGTCTTAGTTTTTACTTAACTAATTTAAAAAAATCTAAGCAACTTCAGAGATTATAATGCCATTGGTTGTTATGTTCTTAGTGCCCAGTTTTCCTTATCATTTTGTACTACAGTAAAGTCCTCATTTCTCTTTCTACCTCCTTCCCTCACCACCCCTTCCACACGCTTATTATTCCATATGAACGATGTATGCTTTGGGTTAGAAGGTGATATGAAGACGACATGCACTGACTTTCATATCTTAAAGGGCAGAGATGGAATCTCGGTAGGAGAAAGCAGAAAACAATGGGTACCTAAGCATTTCTTAATATAGCTTATAGGGCCATCAAAGAGTGGTCTCAAACACCATTATTATTTTGCTTCAGGAGCTATTGTCTAATAAACATAATCCCACTCACTTTTCAAGGGTATAAACATATAAGTTCAGTGTCTTCTACTGTGGTAGAATACAAACAAAGATGATTGCTAGAAATAAATGAAGCCGTTACTACACATGGTGCTAACTTAATTTATAATCTACTTATGGATATATAGCCTGATACGCTATTATGAAAAGCACTGTAAAATACAAAGTATAAACTATAGCTTGATGAGACTGACTGTAATCCAAATACCATTTCCATTGCTGAGTTGATTAAAAGTCAGCAATGATTAGAAAGCTGAGAAAGACACTGAGGTTCTCAGTGTCTCAGTTTCCTCATCTACAAAAGGAGGTAATGTTATTTACCACACAGAGTTGTAAAAATTATACATAACATATACACATTTCTAAGGACAGATCTTGGAAATAGCAGCCATTCAATAAATACAGTTATTTTTGCAATTAACAGAAGCATTATAATCTAATCATCCATCATTTTAGAAAAAAAATTCCTGACAGTATTAGTGATACTCTGCTATGTTTGCAGACAGGAGCCTAGCATAACTGTCTTCTGAGAGGCTTCACCCAGCAGATGATGAAAACAGATGCAGAGACCCACAGCCAAACAATAGGGAGAGCTCAGGGAGTCTTGTGGAAGAGTCACAGGAAGGATTGAGAAAGCTGGAGGAGTCAAGGACACCACAAGAAGACCTACAAAGCCAACTAACGTGGAACTATGGGAGCTCACAGAGACGGAACCACCAAAGAGCATGTATGGGCCAGACCTAGCCACCCTATACACGTAGCAGATGTGCAGCTTGTTCTTAATATGGGTCTGCTAACAATGGAAGTAGGAGCTGTCTCTGATGCTGTTGACTGCCTTTGGATCCCTTTCCCCTAGCTGGGCTGCCCTGACTGGCCTCAGTGGGAGTGGATGTGCTTAGTCATTCTGGAACTTGAGGGGCTATGGTGGGTTAGTACCTATGGGGTCCTCCCCTTCTCTGAGAAGAAGGGGAGGGGGGACTGGGAGAAAAGGGGCTGTGATCAGGCTAAAAAGTGATTAAATGAATAAATTAGTGGAAAAATCCTATAAAAACATTTCTTCTGAATTATGTGAACCCAGACAACACTTCAATTCAAGTTATCTTATAGTCCAGGTGTTCAAACAAAAAAGGCTTTGTCTTTTATATGCATATGTCTGACTTTGTACTTCAGATTTCTGTCATCATGAGGGAATTTCGAAGAAGGAAATTTATACTTCAAGAAGAAGTGGCACGTTGGAAGGTCTGTGAAAATAAAACAAGAAAGAGAAGAAAACGAATAGAGAGAAAACACAACTCTTTCATGGCAGCCGTGAAGGACAAGTGGGTGATATTCAGAATGATAATAAGCACTCCCTACCCCAAGATACAGGGCTGCTGCAACTTCATGCGCAGTGGGGAACTTTCTGTGCTCTTCAGGACCAGATTGTACATGCAAGTTATTTGTAACAGAACATTGAAAAGTCAATGAAGGCAAACCTGGCAGGCAGCTGCTGTCAGGAAGCATCGGAATCAATAGGACACTATTAGACTTGTCTTTCGCAAGCAAAACACAAAACCATTTGAGCTGAAAGCATGACAGTACTGTGAAATTTCCTCCACTACAGTAACTTAAAGCAGCAGGGAAGCATGGTCTAGTGACTCAGTCAACACATCAGAGAGTAATAATGAAGCCTCATCATGGGCTGTAGTATTGAGCATCACTCAAGACATGCAGCTTCTATACAAGACACAAGGTCAGAGAGGCATGCAATTAAGAACAGAAACTAACAAAAGACTACTTTTCCTGAATCCATAGTCTCCCTTACTATTATTCTATTATCTAGGCTTCTGCAGAATGGAGTATTATGCAGAAGATGAATAAGAAAAAGAAAACAGCATTAACACAGGAACTGATTGGCCTGCTCTTTGATCACCTCCCCCTGAGGGGGGAGCCGCCTTACCAGGCCACAGAAGACAATGCAGCCACTCCTGATGAGACCTGATAGACTAGGATTAGAGGGAAGGGGAGGAGGACCTCCCTTATCAGTGGCCTGGGAGAGAGACACAGGTAGGGAAGAGGGAGGGTGGGACTGGGAGGGGAGGAGGGAGGGAGGTACGAGAGAGGGAGGTGGGGGGGGATACAAAGTGAATAAACTGTAATTAATAAAAGTAAAAACAGTTGCTTCTCACTGGCTTCTCGGAAGCTTCAGTGCTAACCCCTGATGATCTTGTTACAGCTTTAGCTCTAACCAACCATATGCATAGCTCAGGCTGTGCCCTGTTTTAAGTGACTCCACGCTGCATAAAACAGTTTATTTATTATTTCAGAGTGTATCTTGCCCTGAGTGTCTCCATTTTATAATCAGCTCCCTTCTTTGCTTTGAGGCAAGAGGATGACTCTGTACCTAAGTGGACATGTGGACAGCACCATCTGTCCAGCTCCACCCACGGGGCAGAGAATGATGAATGACTTATGCCTGGGAGCTGAACAGGTGCCACCTTGTGAACTTACCAGCATGCACAGAGAGAACACATGGGTATATCACAACCACATTGGGAAACCTCGCCCAAGAACTTCTCAGACACACAGACCAAGGAGAAGGGACAATCCTCTTCCGGCTCTCCTAGGGCACTTTGACTAGGCCCAGTCCCACTGCTGATGCAGCCTGCTTAGCTGTAACTCCATCCTCTCTCCTGTTTCTTTACAGGGACCTCATCCTGCCCTTTCACCTTTATTGCTGTTTTCTGCTCTGAATCTTCATTCTCAGACCTGGGCCCTGCTATAGCCTGACCCAGAGCCATCCAGCTTTTCCAGTGCCTATACATTCATTCTGCTCAAGGTTTCTTTTTTTTTTCCTCAGTTTTTTTAATTGTTTTGTATTATTAGTTACATTTTATTAACTCTGTATCCCAGCTGTATCCTGCTCCCTTATTCCCTCCCAACCCCACCCTCCCTCCCTCAGCTTCTCCCTGCCCCTTTCCAAGTCCACGGATCAGGGAGGACCTCCTCCCCTTTCGTCTGGCCTTGTTTTATCAGGTGTCTTCAGGATTGGCTGCAAAGTCCTCCTCTGTGGCCTAGCAGGACTGCTCCTCCCTTGGGGGGTGGGGAGGTCAAAGAGCCTGCTATTGAATTCCTGTCAGAGATAGTTCCTGTTCCCCTTACTATGGGAAACCAATTGGTTATTGAGCTACCATGAGCTTCATCTGAGCAAAGGTTCTAGGTTATATCCGTATATGGTCCTTGGTTGGAGAAACAGTTTCAGAAAAAAACCCTGTGCTCATATATATTTGGTCTCAAGGTTTCTTAACATAGCAACGGACTCCTAAAGATCTGGCTTCTTAGGTCTCCTTGAAACTCTCTAAAACTCCTTGCTTCTCTAACCCTTTGCAGTCATCTTCCTGCCTACATATATGCACAGATATATATTTACTTTGTGATATGTATTGTGTTACCTGGGAGTTAATATCAGAAAATGCAATTAGAAGAAAAGATCCTGGGTTCACCTCAGGCAGAATTTGTCAGGAGAATGAAATTATCTGGCTAATTGCTATCATTTAAATCACTGTATTTTGTGAACTTATTGCCATTTAATTATTTCTGACTTGGTGAAAAGACACAAATGTGTTCATTTATAGTTTTTACATACTACAGGCACAACACATACCATGTGTTTAAGTAAAGTTTTTATAACCATTAAAATGAAACAAACAAACAAACAAAAAAATCCCACAAAACAGCCAGGAAATATGTCACACAGAGTCAGAATGAAATGATCTTGTCCTTTTAAAGCTTTTCAGGCAGTATTTAAGCTATCTACTCCTACTGCTTTCCAAAATACATACTCTTAACATATGATTATATTATAATCAACTTAAGATGGCCTTCCATTTTTTTTATAATGGAAGGGGACATATAGACGAATGGAGGAAGAGCCTTGTTTTCTTCTTCTACTTCTGACAGTTAACTGTGAAAGTCACTTAACCTTTCATAGTCCCAGCTTTATTATTTATAGATCTGTTATATCTGTCTTACAGAATAAAGGTAACATTTGCATCAGGCGATAGTACATATGTGTGTATTTTCTAACCAGTGAATTCTAGCTGTGAAAATACTATGAAATACATAAAGAATGCTTGTTAAGGATGTGAAGGGGAGGAATGAATAGGTCATTTTCCTTGTATTGATTTAAAATTTGCCAGTAATCTTGAATAGTATTACACAACAGACAGATGATTATTCTTGGTAAAACTAGGAGCTTGAAGGCAATATATTTACATTTCTGTTTTGAATCAACAGTTCTACTATCCTATTTATTTTTAGAGAAATGTTAAATTGAGTGTTTAACTTTAAAAAATTGTTTAAGAAACCATTACAGAAAGAAGACAATCAAGTGAAGATTGAATAATTCTAATCTGAACAGTTAAAGCATAGTATATTTGTGATTCAGAGACCCTAATTATCAAACCAATCCTTTGCTTTTTTGCTGATTGCATGTCATGAACATTTTTCTGTCATTAATTTTAGAAGTTATGTTATAATGAGGTAGATATCCTACAAATTATGAATTATTTTACATCTATATTTTAATCATTTCTTTATGGAGCTAGCAGAGAGATTCCACTTCATATGGTGACATTATCAAACTATAGTTTGACTAGATTAACAAAGTGTGGTTACATATATTAGAATATTAAGCCTTAGAAAAAGACATTCAGATATTTACCATATGCCTGCATGGATAAGACTTGGTAGTATGCTAAGTGAGATAAGCTAGTTACCCCAGGGTAAATATGTGATTTTAATATTATGAGGTATGGAGAATAGTCAAATTCATAGGAGCACGATGTAATCTGGAAATTTCCTGGGAACGAGGGAGCAGAGGATGAGGAGTCATTGTTTAATAGTTCTGAAGATAAGGTATTGGAAAATGAAGCCTTTAGTGTGATGTGTTTTGAATCATAGCAGTGGGTGCACAGCAATGCCACTGAACCATACACCTGAACATGGTTAAAATGGCAACGCTTTCATTCTGTGTGTTTTATACAATTAAAAATGTCTAAAATATGTTGAAGTCTCCCACTATTAATGTGTGGGGATCTGTGTGTTGTTTCAGTTTTATTAATGTTTCTTTTACAAACGTGGGTGCTCTTGCGTTTGGGGCATACGTGTTCAGCATTGTGGTGTCTTCTTGGTAGAGTTTTCCTTTGATGAGTATGAAATGACCTTCCCCATCTCTTTTGATTAATTTTGGCTGAAAGACTATTTTATTAGATATTAGAATGGCTACTCCTGCTTGCTTCTTGGGTCCAAAAGCCACAGAGGAAGACAATGCAGCCACTCCTGATGAGACCTAACAGACTAGGATCAGAAGGAAAAAAAAACAACCCTCCCCTACCAGTGGACTTGGGGAGGGGCATGTGTGGAGAAGGGGGAGGAAGGGAAGGATTGGGAGGGGAGGAGGGAGGGAACTAGAGGGGGGATACAAAGTAAATAAATAAAGTGTAATTAAAAATAAAATTAAATTAAAATTAAAAAAATGTCTAAAATAAATTATGGATTTGTGTAATGCCAGAGATATAGCTTTGGAAAATAAAAGGGTTTGTAATGGACTGTTTGCGGCACATATTAATGCAGCTTCAGCAAGGAAGAAATCAGGCATGAGAACATTTAATGAATGTATGGCTATGACAGATCTGGGTTGAGCTATCGTCAGTGGTTCAAACTCCAGTGAAGCTCAGTGTTGTTTGAGGATCTGAGATCAAAGATGATCTCATCACACCTAGCAGCTTACACACTACACAGAGAGAAACTCAACAAATTATCATTCCATTCTACGCTTGTGAAAGGCCTTCCAGAATGCCCAGGAGCTCAGGTTCTTGCTATTTTGCAGGCTGGGATGTGGCTCTAAATGTATGTGAGTGCTGCTTTGAGCAAGTCAGGTTTTCACCGTCTCTTTTATAAAGAGATGTGACAGTGTACCTCATAGACATGCAGTGGCACACGAAGGGCTCAGCAGGGGAGTAAAACCTCAGATAACAGCATCCTCTACTGTCCTGGTATGTTCTCAGAGGACTTCTGCCTTGTTTGGGTCCCAGGAAAACAATTAGGCATAAATTATTTGCAAGACTGACCTGCCTCAGATGCCAGTTCCATAAATGGAGACACAAGCAGAGGGAAGTACTGGTCAAAGCCATATTGATTATATTTGTGCCCAAACATGATAAAAGCTGCACACTAAAAATTGAAAATGATTTACCTAATCTGAGTTTTCAGTTGCGAAGAGGAGTATACACAGATGAGAGGAAAGTTAAAACGTTTTTCTTTACATAAAGGACAATTACATATTTATGCCATTACTACCTACTTTTATATGTGGGGGTACTTAAGAGGCAGATGTATGAGATCTTATTAAAAGCTTCTCCTTTTAGCCTTCTAGATCCAGTGAGACAATGTATCCATATTTTAAAAAGACCTTAAGGGCCCCCAAAGCAGAGAATTAAACAACACTTTTAGGACAGTGCAGGCATGCTGCCTAGAAGGGCACAGCCTCTCCTGTGTTCGTTGATGTCCCAACTCGACCTCCTAGACTGTACTTACAGTCTAGTACCTGAAATGACCTAAAATCCCTGAACATACTGGTCTATTTTGGTTGACAATTGTAGAAGAAGGGAGGCAAGGGCAAATGAAGGGATGATGGGAAGTGAATACTTTGTTACCTCTTTGCACTTTTTCCACAACAGCTGCACTGGACATTTTGACCAGGAGAAAAGAAGGGCAAATGTAATGCTATTTGAAACTCCAGCCACCATAAGGACAATGTGGCCAGAAAAGAATATCAGGTGGGAAGCAGCTTTACACTGGGTGGGGATGTGGTTGGGGTGGGGCTAGGAGGATAGAAAGAGTGGCCATGTCAGAAGACTTAGTTGGTTTGAATTTTTGGATAGGTTAGAAGAAAGGGAAGAAGATCTCAGTGCCTACCCTGCCACAACTCTTAACAGCCCCCACTCTCCACGCTATAAATGTTGTGTCTGGATGTGAGCTGCGGGTTTTCACAGCTTTGTTGTGGGGCCATTCCGGATAAATATCCATTTCATGAAATGAGAAAAACATCTTTAATTCATTTTTATATAACTCTCATGTGTTCTGAAGACTGCCCATTTTTTTTTTCTTGGCTTTCAGTCTTTTTGTGTAATGATAAATCTCTCTATGGCTTTGCCTTTGATGAACCACATTGATAATTATTTAATTTCTATGTACTTGGAAACGGATATGTTCAGCATCAATTGTGCAAACTCTTTTTTTTCTATAGTTACGTAAATAGGCAGAATTCAGAGAAAAAAGTTCATGGTCACTATAATACAATGACATGATAAATTTCCAAATGACATAGTTTTGGACATATGTCCAAGTGACATATTCATTTCCAAAGACATAGTTTCTGAAATTTAAGAATATCTAACATCTCAAAGGTAGGAGAAAATTATGTTATAGCTGAAACATTGCATATCTAATAATAATTACTCAAAAAGTGAGATAGCAAAAATTGGTCAGTGTTACTGGTAGGAATACAATGAAAAAAAGAGAACCACAAATTGGCTGCCAAGAACTAATATTTTTGTAATTAAATTTTTATTTTTTATATTAATTACAGTTTATTTACTTTGTATCCCAGCTGTAGCTCCCTCCTTCATTCCCTCCCAACCCCACCCTCCCTCCTTCATCTCCTCCCTGCCCCTCTCTAAGTCCACTGAGAGGGGAGGTCCTCCTCTTCTTCTATTTGACTCTAGCTTATCAGATCTCACCAGGACTGGCTGCAATGTCCTCCTTTGTGGCCTCGCTAGACTGCTCCTCCCACAGGGATTGGGGAGGTCAAGGAGCTAGCCACAGAGTTCATGCCAAAAGACAGTCCCTGTTCCCCTTACTAGGGAAACCCACTTGGACACTGAGCTGCCTTGGGCTACATCTGTGCAGGGGTTCTAGGTTATATCCATGCATGGTCCTTGGTTGGAGAAACAGTCTCAGACAATCCCCTGTGCCCAGATACATTTAGTTCTTGTGGAGTTCCTATCCTCTCCAGGTCCTACTAACTCCTTCTTCTTTCATATGATTCCCTGCACTCTGCCCAAGGTTTGGCCATGAGTCTCAGCATCTGCTTTGATACACTGTTAGGTAGAATCTTTCAGAGATCCTCTATGGTAGGCTCCTGTCCTGTTTCTCATTTTCTCCTACTTCCAATGTCCATCCTATTTGTCTTTCTGAGTAAGGATTGATCATTTTATCCCAGGTCCTCCTTCTTGTTTAGCTTCTTTAGGTGTACAGATTTTAGTATGCTTATCCTATCTTATAAGGAACTAATCTTTTTTATATATCTCAAGCTACTGAGAATTCATAGACTATGACTTTGGGTCTCAACTGAGTTATAAGAAACTGTATTTTGAGTGTTGAAAAAGTTTTCCCCCAGCCTAAAACATTTTGTATAAATTCACAAAAATAACCTTTGCAGGATTCATGTGAAAATGGAAAACAGAATAAAATAACACTTAATAACTGTAGTAACAAGAGACAAAAGTTGCCCAAATATACAGTGGATCCTATGCAGAGTCTTCTATGTATTTTGGAATAACAAAAACACAAAGCTAAATTTAAGAAAAAAAAGTATAAAACACTTTCCATGACTTTATTTTCTGCTGAAATGGGAGTTGCAATTATTAAGGTTGGTGTATACATATCTTTAGAGGCATAATATGATTTGGCAGTAAGAGGGGGAGAAGGGTTAATATCCATATTCCATAGTAGTATTATAAAGAGATTTTCATGGTATTTTCAAGAAAAAGACTAAAACAACACTCCCACTTAATTTAGTGATCGAAGACTTCAACAAAGACAAATAACTGAGGTAGCACAAAGGTTGATAAATGCATAAATATTCTTTATCACAGCAGCACACTATAAAAAAAGCAATTTTAGTTTCTGATATTCAGTTTTAGTGGAAAAATAATTCTGTGGATTTAACTTCAGCTACCATACACAAACGCTCGTGTACTTATGTGAAAGGTATGAGGCAGTGTCACTAAACTGGCTTATCGTATCTTGTTTTGTCCTGTTTGTCTGTCATCGCTTGGAGGCCTGCTCTTTCCTGAACAAGAAAAAGAGAGGGAGAAGACCTAGGAGGGAGAAGAGGTGTGTGTGTGTGGGGGGGAGCAAATATGTGGTCAAGACATATTGTATTAAAAATAAGAAAAAAGAAAAAAAAAGAGGATCAAACAAAGAACAAAAAACTGCCCCGTGCTTTGGACTGTTCCTTCTGTAGCATGTGTGACAGACAAATTTATGTGCATGATTCTGAATGCAATAACCTGGAGGTAAGGAAGAAATCCTTTCTGGCACTCTTTGCATTGTAGTGCCTGTTGACTCATCTCCCTTCTGGGCCTAGAAGACAATCAAAGGCTTTGAGCCTCTTGAGTACTATGTGAGACTCACTACTCCCCTAATGTCTAAATGTCTAATATGTACATGTACTTTAAGGAGGAAGAGAATTTCAGACAGCTTCTACCTTCCTTTGTTGCTCCATTCTCCTTTAGCCCATACAGATGTGTAAAAGTTGTGTAATTTTAAAAGAATGTTCCTTTGATATCTCCAAGGGAGACATTATTAATAGCAATTACATAATTACTATTTACAGATGCTGTTGTAGGAACATCTATAATAAGCAGTTAATCTTTTCATTCTCATATAAATCTTATAAAATAAATATTATTTTCACTTTTGTAGAGGAGGCTGAGGCAGAGTACGCACTGTTTTTGGAGACACAGAGCCAGCAGGTGGTAGAAATGGGGCTTGAATCATATAAGCATTTATAATTGCAAAGAAAAACAATGCCGCCCAACAGTGAGCTGCAGCACCAGAGAAGTGAGTGGTTGAGAATCATTGACGATCAAAAACTGGTTATTCAGAGAGCTGAGCCATTTCATTTAAGCTCTATAGAGAAAATTTAATCCCGCAATATTTTATTTCCAAAATGATTACAGACACTCAGTGGAGGGTTCAAGACAAGAACAGGCAGACTACACTGCCCCAGATATCAGAACTAATACATGATGCTGCTGGGATTTGAATCCAGAATCTCTGAAAGCTAGTTAGCTACAATAGAACCATTTCTTGTTTCAAAAAGATACCTTGCATCAAGGAAATGTGCTTTATCTACTACGAGAGAGAGAGAGAGTTACAGAAAACATTTCGACCAATGTACGAAAGAAAGAAACAAAAACTTAAAATTACATTTTGATTTTTAAAATAAAATATCAAGGGAAAATATTAAGTAATCTGACCACTGTTAATAAGATATGTATCTTGAAAAGATTAATTCTAACTACAAGTCAATAATACAGCTCTCTTTGTTTTCCTTCTACTCCCTTTGTGCCGTCACTTATAGAGGAGAATGAAAAATTGCTTGCCTTTGCAAGTTGTCTGTGCTAAGAGTAGTAACTTGAGAAGGGAAAAATAAAGATTGATTTTTTAATAGTAACTGTATCTATTGCCTAAAAAGGAGGTTAACTTCATGCAGTATTTAGTTCTCATTTTCATCATCTGTTTTGACAATCAAATGAAATAAATCCCATATCTAGTGTAGTATTTACAACCAAATACTGAATACATGTATCTCCTCTCCTGTCAATCTCCCTTCTCTTCCCACCATTTCTCCTCCCCTCCCCTTCCCTCTTCTCTCTTGTCCTCTTCTTTCCTTTGTATTCAATCTGTCCATCCATTCATCCACCATCACTCTCGATATAAGCATGTTTAGTCAACATCACACATAGGAAAAAAAAAAAGTTAGATGGCTAATAAGACCTGAATGCTCAGCTCTGTTGCGAGATATGAGAGCTCAGGTAGAGGACTTAGCCTGCCTCACCCTCCATGTAACAGAGGAGGCAATCAGTAGAATGAGGACACTCAACTAGCGCTCTTGCATGTTTCTCCTAGCTCTAGGACACCATCCCACTCCAGCACCATGTCACCACCCTGAAACCCCACTCAGGCTTAGAGGTTTCTGGTTTTTATTTTATTTTTTAATAACAGTGACATAGTACTTCTAGTAATGAAAGGTTGATTCAAAGATGCTTATGAAGATCATTTTCAAATAATATTTATTCACAGAGAAACATTTTGGTTAAAGCTTTTTTTTTCTAGTAGAGTATTTCTTACTAAAATGGAAACTCACACTCTATTTGTCATCCCAGGGAAGTGAGGCCATTAATAACAGTTGTGCTTTGACTGAGAACATCAACTCCCACAAGTGTTTAGCAAGATTTAGCAAATCTAGAATAATATGAATAGTTCCCAAGGAGTATGCCTGAGTGTCTGAGTGATTTTTTGACATCTCCTCACTGTTATTATCATTATCTAGGGTAATCAACGAGTGTGGGCCAGAACGTTCTTCATCGTGTTACTGAGCACTCAGAGACTGAGAGGAAAATTATTATTTAAAAACAATTTTTACAGCCCTTTATCCCCGAGTCCTTATTTCGATCGCAAAACTTTCATGCAATATAAATGCCATGCACTCCAAAAATTTTCTACTAATATTTTAATTATCAGCTTCCCCCCACCCTCAAGCTAGGAACATGAAGGCAATATTATAGGGGTTGGTATAACTCTTCTACGCTAAAAGCCTTAAACTTATGTTTTTAATTTAATGTACTCAATAAGAACTTTATTCTTTCCGACAGGATTACTTTAGTATGCATCAGGAGGTTCCCGTGCATGTGTCTGTCTCTCATGCTTTAGCCTGGACACTGACAACTCAGACGTAGTTAGAGCCTACAGTACAAGGAACATACTCATCTTCTAACATTTTAA
The DNA here is from genome assembly GCF_030254825.1 of Meriones unguiculatus. Lineage (NCBI taxonomy): Eukaryota > Metazoa > Chordata > Mammalia > Rodentia > Muridae > Meriones > Meriones unguiculatus. Next base: position 117,139,640 of record NC_083350.1, read on the forward strand.
ATCAGAGCAGTTTTGTCCATAAATATATAAATATATATTAATGGAATAAATTACTTGAACACAAGCATACACGTTTAGATTAGACTCAGTTTTTTCCTTTGTTTGTGTGTTTAGCTCTGAGTAACTTAATGGACACTTGTTAGATAGAAGGCCTCACAAGCAGAGATGACTAGCAGCCCTAACTCACAAGCAGTGCACGAAGAAGAGACACAACATCTTTCCTGAAAGCATATTATTTTCTTCAGGATTATTCCAAATAAATAAACAGGTCTCACTGTAAGAATTGTGAGCCTTCCAAAGTATGCCTAGCTAAATCCTACATCAATTGACAAATGCAAATGCAGAGAACTTTATCAGTGAAGGAGCAATACATCAAGTAATTGTGTAAAAGTAAGATCAGCAAAAATGGTCATTGATTGCTTTTATGGTGATATTACCGCTCGGGGTCTGAGAAATTATAACATATTTCCTGTTTGGATTTTTTGGAGAACTACAATTTCCAGCTTTTATCAAATCAACCATACGATTAAAGTCATATGATGTAGGTACTAATATGCATTCGGATGTTACATTCCTATTTACTGGTTCTGATATTCACATATTTCAACTTTATACTTGCTTGCATCTCAGTGTTCTTTATAATGTCACCAAATGTATCACAATTTGATGACAACAAGGTATACATAATTCTGCCTAATGAAAAATATATTTAAAAAAATCTATTACTGGTGGGAGATCATAGCTAAAGAAGAAAATAAATTTCATAGGAAAGAAATAGAATAATGAAAATAAGCTACAGATTTAAGACTTCTTATATCATTATTTTATGTACTTCTGTTTAAAGATAGCAAATAAATCAAGCAAATTTTCAAAATCAGTAAATTTTTTTATCACATAAAAAACTTAATCACTTGTGCTTATTACATTTTCCCACTTTTATCCTCTTGGAATGATTCAATATTACTCAAAAATATATGGAGTCAACCTAAATATTTCAGCACCAGAGATGCATCACACAGATTACCTGCCCATTTATCTAAGAGGATTAGAGGATAAATCATTTCCAGTGGCCTCCAGGGAATCGAAATTGAGTTCCAGAAGGCACCACTTGCTTGTGATTCTGTTTTCTAATCTTAAATATTTGGAAGGTGGATATCTGTGCAAAAAAAATGATCTAATTTTGCAGAAGGGTGGTTATAATTGTTTGGTCATTAAAAACACTTACTGTTCTGCTGGGGTGTTATGGAGTATCTGGGGTTTACTGTTTCTCTCAGAATCTCCTTTCTTCAATCTAAAAAAAATCAATACATATGATAATCTCTTGAGACTGTCTTAAGTAGGACATTATCTTTATTAATATTTCTAAGTTAGAATCCTGCAATATGCCCATTAATATGTAAAATATGCCATTATCATGAATCTTTAGTAAACACTCTACAGTTCAGAAAAAAAACAGAATTTAAACTATGTTTGAGAATTTGATCAGGACTATGTGGATAATTTACATACTCACTTTGTAAACTAAGACACTATATAGAGCATAAGTTTTAACATTATGCTCTTTATAGTGTCTTAGTTTAAAAATGAAAATTAGAAACTACGACAGAATATTGAATCATTATACTTACTGAAATTCACACAATTTCTAGTTAACTCATGTCTATTGCTATACCATGAATTGATCTGAATATTATAAATCAATCTCATACATTTACCTTAAAGTTTACATATTTTCTTAGAGTTAGAAACCTTCAATATTTCATGACTATTTCTGTATTTTCAGAGCTTAATTATGGTCTAGATATAACCTAATCCTATTCTTGCACATTAGATAGATCTATAATTGCTGTGTGTGCAAATATATAAAGCTATTAAGTATTAGAAGAAAAGCAAGAAGTGAATAAACTGTAATTAATAAAAATAAAAATAATTAAAAAAAATGGCCTGTACAACAGTAGAGCCATTACAGCTAACACTGTACTGTACTCTTCGAATTGCCAGGTGGGATAGGTTTTGTGCTGTGCTCTACTCTAAATAAATGAATACATAATAAAAAGGTGGAAAAAAAATGAAAAGGTGGGAGGAAGAAAAGGAAGAAACGTAAGTACACATTAGTATATTAAACATAGAGCATTCACTTTAGTCTCAGAGAACAGGGATAGGAAGTCCTTTTCAAGAGTCCACTTCATGATTGCTTTAATGTAGTAAATAACATAATGAAATCAAGAATTTCTGATTTCGTTTGGCAAGCAAAGAAATTCATAAATGAAAACTTAACAGTACAGGAGATACAAGTTCTACTACAAGTTTTCATCATTCATAATTATCAGAACGTGAAGTTCATGGAGACAACAAAATATTTAAAAATAGGTTTTCAACAAGCATTCCAGTCTGTTCAAAAGAACTATTAAAACATTACAGTGGCAGCATCTCTTGCTCCTGGCTCACAGAGGCGATGAGTGGAACAGATCTGAAGTGACAGCTATACTTCCCAAGCAGGGCTCACTGCATCTGTTCAGTGGTTTAGTCTCCAAGGGCTGCTTTCATTTTATTCCGGCCTGAAACTCAACTGTTTTCTAGGAAAATTCAAGGGCGGCGTTGATGGCAAAATGCACTTAGATTTTCGCGACTGTCTCTTAACATACGATTGGAAGCCACAGTCAATTTTAGGTAAAGTCTAAGTAGATTGTCATAATACACTGCCATATTTTATTGACGCAAAGCCTGAAACAAGATTCTATGTGTATACACATTAAAATTCAGTGACATGCAACGCTTTATAATGAAATGCTGGAAAATGTGTTAGGAAAAAAATGTATTCTATCAAAATCTAAGAGAAGATATGATGTTGTCCATATTTAACATTATTACTTGCCAAGGGTCAGGCTTCCCTAAAGGATGCTGTGAAAGGATTAAGCAGCTTTCGTGACTTTTGCTGTCTACAGGGCTTTGATTTCATTTTGGTTTTACATGCATGCTGTCACAAGGATAAATGGGCAAGCCTGCTCTACTGTAGGGGGGAAAAACAACTGTATTATATTTAATCCATGCTCTGAATATGGGTGTATAGAGTGTTTTTATGGTAGCCAGATACTGATGCCTTCATGTATCAATGCCTTCTCTTTAATCTAGAAAGAAAATAAAGCTAAAAAGCAGGATATATCATTACTGTGGACCATCCATCATTTACCTACATGTTGGTGGAAGGCACACCCAACCACTATGTACACGAAGCTAATTTCTTGTATGAAGGCTAGTTTCTCTTATGAATTGGCATGGAACAGGAAACAGGATAGAAGCCTACCACAGAGGGCCTCTGAAAGACTCTACCCAGCAGGGTATCAAAGCAGATGCTGAGACTCATAGCCAAGCAGAGTGCAGGGAATCTTATGAAAGAAGGGGGCGATAGAAAGACCTGGAGGGGATAGGAGCTCTACAAGGAAAGCAACAGAACCAAGAAATCTGAGCACAGGGGTCTTTTCTGAGACCGATACTCTAACCAAGGACCATGCATGGATATACACTAGAACCCCTGCACATATGTAGCCCCTGGCAGCTCAGAGTCCAAGTGGGTTCCCTAGTAAGAGGAATAGGGACTGTCTCTGACATGAACTCATTGGCTGGCTCTCTGAGGAGGGGAGCAGCCTTGCCAGGCCTCAGAGGAAGACAATGCAGCCAGTCCTGATGAGACCTGATAGGCTAGGGTCAGATGGAAGGGGACTGGGAGAGAGGCATGGGAGGAGATGAGGGAGGGTGGAATGGGGGGGCAGGAGGGAGGGCGGCTACATCTGAGGTACAAAGTGGATAAACTCTAATTAATATTAAAAAATAAAGATTAAAAAAATGCCTGTTTTGGTAGGTTTATATGTTTTCATAAAATATTAGATACACTCAAAGTCAACAAAATCGATGAGGTTTTATTGCTATTTCCTTCTATTTTGGCTTGACAAAGAGGAAAGAATATGGTCTGAGACTCACAGATGCTCCTGACAGAAGTAGACTGAAAGGGACCCGTTCACAACTTATAGCTCTTATGATAATGCAACATAAAGAATTAAGCTAAACCCTACATGCTTTAGACACTAGAAACACTGTACATGCTTTATCGTTCTTTTTGCCCTTTTTAATGGGCAAGGAATCATCTATAGTAATTTTATATTGGAGTCTTAAAAGCAGCTATAAAGCCTTCAGAAATATGCTTATTTTCTTTTTTTTTGAGATTCATAATTTTATTTGATTTAATATTCATTATCCAATAGAAATTTTATATTAAAAATATAAACATTAATTTGAAAATATTAATAAACTTGAAATTAAGACGATTCAAAGGAAAAAATCATCTTCTCAACATCTCATAATTAGTCATAATTAAACATCTCATAATTAATGCCAATCAAATGAAGAATTTTTTTATTTTCATATATTCTAAGCATTGTTTTTCTTTTTTTTTTCCACACTATCAGATTTTAATTAATAGTATCAAATTTACATGCTATGGTTTTCTTTTTTCTTTTTTTTTTTCAATGCAGTTTATTCAGGAACATTGAACAATCCTCGGACCCCGGGGAAAGCCAGCCCACAGCTTAAATAGCCTCTGGGTAGCCAACCCAGGCGTGCCACGGGGGCAATGCAGATAGGTCCACCTACATGGAAGCAAGCCAGATCCTCAGCCTTAGCCAAATGTGGAATTGTTCGTGACAGAGAGCACTCACCATCGGGAAGGTGGAAGGCGGAAACCAGCTCCATCTTTAAGGCATAGCATTCCGCAGCTCTCTACAGTTCCCCCTTTTTGTTTTAGACGCATCAGGCAAGAGTAGAGGTCTGATCTCTGATATTAGAAATAAATTGGGACTTTGTACAGATGTTCATTTAGGTGTCATCCACCCAAAGAGCATCAGACCCGTCTGATACCTTTTTCTCAGAGGCGGGACCTGGGGCGTCAACCCGCATGCAATCAGACATGCTCTTCTCTGGGTCCAAAGCGGCTGACCCTGAGTGCAGTGCTTAGCCTCGCATCCTGAGCGTAACATTTTAGCTTTTAGGGAGAATTAACATTTTCTTTTTAGATATCTCAAGTTCTGTTTTTATGGAGATACTAATCTTAACTAAGCATTCACTACAGTGGCATCCTGTTAAATATTCCCCGAGGGTTGGGATTAGAGTGCAATATGAAATCTTGCAAGGAAGTCACATTCAAATGCTATCCCTTTAGCTCTAAATCAAGCGACTCATAACAGAAGCCCGATCACAACGCTTTACTTGTCAAAACTGTAAGATGTTGATACAAGCACGGCCTTCTTTCTTGGACCACATCTGACAGGAATGCCAAGATTCATGGCTAGGACATAGTTGTAAGGGTGAGTAGTAATGCTCTTAGCACAGATATTTATAATCCTAAGGGATTTGGTTAGAAATCTTTTGGCTCATGTTTGTAATCTTGGAACAACAGTCAGAGAGCAGATATTGCTTGAAATCAGGACATTATCCAGGTCATTATGACTGAGTGGATGTAAGCTTTTAGATACATATATCAAACATTTTATTTATAAACAAAGAAGTAAATACAACTAAACACATTGCATGACCAGATTACATACATGATCAAAGGCGGGCGATGAGAATCAACTAGCTGCCAACAATATCACTGCTACAGCTGAAGAAGCTGAACTGTGAAGTTGATTGTAAATTAGGCTATGGTAGTGTGTCAGTGGGACAGTACCCATCTATGATAACTATTATCTGCAATATAAGAATAAAACTTGATCATAGAAACTACACGGAAATACATAATTAAGTGAGTTATGACATCCCTCATCGTCAATGCAATTTCGGGTGGTTGAAAATATATTAAGGGAATATATGCTATGTTTAATTTATATATGTGGACTGTATATTGTGTGTGTGTGTGTGTGTCTATTCTTCAAAAAAACACAATTATTTGTAGAATTTTTAATACCTAAAACATGTTGAATGTTACTTAACCATGTAAATAGAATTTTGATTAGAATCCCATATTATGAACAATTTTTGGCTACTGTTAAATTGGCTGTCTATGCATATATATATTTATAGGTACAGACATATATACAAACACACACATATGTACATATTGGAGAGAAAGAGAGAACAAGGGAGTGAGGGAGAGAGAAAAGAAAGCATGACAATGCTGATGTAAGACAGTAGTACAAATCCTCACACAGGCACATGGATTCTTGAACTGTTCTTTGAGCAATTTGTTAAGAGTCTAAAATTGCAGAGAAAAAAAAACCCATGATGCATAATAGACTATGAAACTATCTTCAAAATGTATTAACTAAAAGCAGAATATCATTTTCTCTACTTTTCTATTATTAAAAAGAACTGTGACTACTTTTACTTCATTAAATGATTGTGTATATAATTATAAAACAAAAATTCACTTAGGTAGTACTATAAAGAATTAGACAATGAAAAACACAATCTATCAAGTGAAGTAGTGTATTAAGAAATACTGCTGGTGCTGGAGAGATGGCTTAGTGGTTAAGAGTGCTGTCTGCTCTTCCAAAGGACCCAAGTTCAATTCCCAGCACTCACATAGCAGCTCACAACCGTTTATAAGACCAGTTCCAAGGGATCTGACACCTTCACACTAATGCACATAAAATAAAAATTTAAAAAAAGAAATACTGTCTAAGCTGGAAGGTGGCAGATGCCTTTATTTCCAGTGCTCTGGAGACAGAGACAAGCAGATCTCTGAGTTCAAGGCTACCTGCTCCACATAGTAAGTTCTGGGACAGCCAGGGCTACACAAGGAAACCCTGTCTTAAAAAAAGAAGCAAACAAACAAAAAAGGAAAAAATGCTATCTAAATAAATGCCATCCTGATACTTTTTGTAGGTCCATATAAAAGGCAAAAATTACCAATATAAATTTTGTTTTGAAAAGATTTTTAGAATAAGGGAACTTCTGTTTTCTCCTCCTTTTCCTCCTCCTCCTCTTCCCCCCTTTCCTCTTCTTATTTGTCTCACCATTTTGACAGCTATTTATGGTTCTTGTGCCTACCAGCCTAGTTATGATAGAAGCTAATGTTTAGCAACAAGGAAGAAAAAGGAGGGGGCAGCAATGAAGGAGAGACTTGTTTTGTTGTTATGACACTTTATTTTACAAGTCAACAAATACTAAAACATTTGTTGGCAGTTGGAGCTACAATAATCACATGCTGGGTTCAACCATGTTTAACATTTTCATTATACTCAAAAATAATTATTTTAGAATAAGAGGATGATAATGAGGCAGAATGGTAGAGCCAGTCTGTACCTGTAAAAGAATGGAAATTAATTAAACGAGAAACTTGGGAGAAGTTAATTGGGGCTGAGAAAAGATAAAGGCACTATCAAAGCAGAAAGAAATGAAACTATAACAAAAGGTATAGAAGGACGTCCCACTGCACAAACCTAAGAGAGAAAAATCTTTGCAGAATCATAAACAGCAGGAGCAGTAGTGTGCCTAGGGCTGCCTCGGTTGGCTTCACAACTCCTAGAATAGTTCCTGTCATGTAAATAAATGTTTGTTGAACGAACAATATTGTATATTGACAAAAGTAAAGCTCAGTTTCATCTTATACATTTTTGATTCTTTTTCTATCCAGTGTTTGACCTCAAGCAAATCACTTAATCTATTCTGACCCCAATTTCATCATCTGTGAAATGAAAGTGGGAAAAGGTCATTCTCCAAGGTGCCTTCCTGCTTAGAACACTTCTGTGTCAAGTTCTGTTTATTAAAACAGTCAATGGGGAACATTTCTGTAGAAGATAATATTCTGAGATGAGTTCTACAGGAGAAGAAATGGAGAAAACAGAAAAGATGAATAATGGACTAATGCATTCAGTCAAGTAATGAAAAATAAATCCTTCTGAATGAAAGACTTCTATGTAGGGGTGGCTTATGGGTTTTGTATGCATAATTTGACATTTACATGGACAACTGACAAAAATATGCAGATAAAGAACTCTTTGTCTGCTGTTTTTTATTATAGCTAGAATGACATCATACCTTGCTTGCTTATCTAGAATACCACGGAGAAGAGAAATAGTGTTCAAAATCAGATATCAAGTTGCAGGAGCTTAGAAAAATGTTACTTTATTATACTCTGTAGAACTTGGAATGCTCATTGTGGAGAAGAGAAGGATGGAGAAACTCAGGACTTATAAAAATTCCACCCAAAGATTTCAGAGTCAGGTCCTATCTGGCAGAACTTCTGACACACCAAGGAATTCTTCCATCTACCCTAATTCTGGATTCCTTGTATCTCTTTGTTCTAATAATTCATCTGGCCCTACATTCTATGGTAGCATTCAATAATGCTAATATATAATTGCTCTATGTCCCTATGCCAGCTATGATGTTTTTACCTTTCTAGCTAGAGCTGGCCATCTAACACATATATCCATGATTCCTTTTAAATGAAGTAATTAAAAGAAGATTTATCCAGTCAATATTCCATGTGGGTAGAGAAAAAAAGACGGACTTTAAGATTATGCATGGAAAGCAATATTGTCTGCAGCTACCGAAAATGTCTTCCAGTCATCAAACCTAACCTCTACCTTGCCATAATAACTGCTGTCCAATACTTACACACATTTTATGTAAGATGGGCCAGGGTTCTTATGACTTGAGGATGAAAGATACACTGATATTTAATGACAGATGTCTAACTCGTTTAAAAAACCCACAAAGTTAAGGCAGGGATATTCAAACACTGGGGTTCGATTCACCCCTGAGGGGAGGAGAGTCAGTTTTCTTAACTTTCTTACAACAGAGTATGTTTTATGAGTTTATATTCAAACTAAGACCAATGTAGCAAACACATATTTGGGTTCAGCAATCGTATCTCTGGGTTAAGGGCATATTGGGTTAATAAATGGGGTACCAAAGAAAAGAAAGGCACAAGGGAAATAGGGCTTGAAAGAACAGGTCCAAGCTCAGAGTCTTACCTTTGGCTTAGTGATTTTTGTGGCTGGAGATAAAACCCGAGAGCCTTTTGTTAGCCAGACAAATATTCTGCCACTAAATGCCATCTCTATTCTTAAGAAGAGTTTCATTTCAAAAAAGTAAAAGCACCAAACTCTTTCCATAGAGTTTTCAAATTTACTATGTAAACTATATATATTTACTGACAGGACAGAAGATGATGAAACCACAAGAAATGAAAGCATGTTGATTCTGCTTTCTTGAGTTTCTGGCTGGTTCAGCAGCATTTCTGTATAAAAATTTAGGCTGACAGAGAGAAAATGATTCATGTAGGCCCTGGTTGCTACAAATTCAAAATCAGTATTGTTCTGGGGAACATACATAAATGAGATGTTTGAACACTGCATGAAGTTTCTCTAGTTCTATGATTTATCATTTGTGTTGTGAGTACATTTCAGCACCATCCCCTGTGGTGGCCAAGGTATCAAGGTGCCAGGTCAATCAGAAAAATCTCATAGCCATAGAGGAAAAGTGTTTTGGTTCCCTCTGTTGTACATCACAAAAACCATATGATAAAAACCATCCTCTCCAGGATATATTGTAAGAGATTACCTGCTTAGTTTGAAAAAAGAAACAGAGCTGAAAAATTGAAACTTATACTTAAGCAAAAGGGAGAAAAAAATCATAGAATGAGAACATTACTTGAAAGAGAAAAATTTTACCCTTATGCATAAACACGTGGTTATGTACTAACTGATAAACTTAGAAGAGAATCTTAGGAGGAATGTCATTATATAGCTTCTTTCTGGTTGTCTTCAAGTTGGTCCTGAAATAATCTCTGCAGAAAATGGGAGCTCAGAGCTACAGTACAGTATTACATGTTTTCTGTTCATTTGAAGCCTTAAAATTGTTTCATAAGGATTTTGTATCACTTTACTATCACTCCAGAAATTTTTCAGGGGTCTTTTGTTTTGTTTTTTTAAATTCAAGAAAGAATACTTTTAAAACTCCCTAGTGAAAAACAACTATTTATTGATTACATTTCTTTTCCCTTAGGGATAAAAAAAATGGAGAAGAGCTTTGAAGTAGTAATACACAAAAATAGAGGTATGGAGAAGGTTTCAAAAAACCAGGCCCTTAACCTTCAGCTAGACAACCAATACACTGTGCTTGCAAATCAGAAGTACAGACACACACAGTACAGTTAAGGAGTGATCTTTGCTAAGCCTTCCAAGATAACTAGACCACAGCTAACTACCAATAACAGCCATATATCATTTTTAATTTCTGGATCTACACTGACTGACTGAAGACCTCGATTCCAGTGACTATCCCTGTTGCTCTATGGAAGTTCAAGAGTCACGACTGATCTTGATATGTGTTGGATTTGGGGGTGTTTTCATTGTCTTAAATATTTGTGAATTAGACTCAGCAGTCTTTCTATCGTTTCTCTGTGTTTGAAATCAAACTTGCGGCCAGTGGTCATTTCAGATTTTTATGTTCAGATACTGAGCCTTCGCAAGGTTGACTACCTCAGATTTGCTGCACTTAATTGTGGGTTTCATGTGGATCACAACTTCTGCATAAGGTTACAGCTATTAGTGTCTGTGTGAATCTTGAAACAAACTCTACTGGATTCCTGTTAGAAAGCCTTCAGAAGTCAGCCATCTGGATTCTAACCTGTGGTAAAAGATGAGGAGTTAAGTGACCTTAATTAACCTGTTCTGTGCCTGATCTTAAAGAATACTCTGTAGGCTCTGGCTGTATTAGGCTTCCTGGAACAAGCCACTGTCAGGAATGATGTGTTTGGATAATCTGTGAGGGGCTATGATTTATAACTTCAGTTTTTAGCTGTGGTATGAAGTAACCACAGATTTAATTGGACCAAACTTGGAGTAGGTGAGGGGTAGACTTGTTTCTTTAAAGACTTTTTATTAAGATAGTGCTTGCTCTGTTCCACATTAAGGCCTTGCTTTGACCTGGAGTAAGTTCTTTGACAGCATATTGTGTGGTGAAATAGCCTAAATGAGGCACTGGGATTGTGAAACGCCCTGTGAATTTGCCAATCCCTAGGTGGAACCAGATAGCCTTTGATATAAAGCTCAGCCGATGTAAGAGACGACACTCCGGGGGCTGCTCAAGCCACCGAATCAGGTCTAAATGGAGGTGGATGGTGTGTGATGTCTGCTCAGGTGGGGAGGAGTCACTGACCTGTCTTAGCAGGTCAAAGCAACAGGAGCAAAACCTCACCCAACACCCTCAAATTGTTCAGGAATATTGCATATTGTCTAATATGAATGCCTATGTGTGCCCCAAAATTGAAGAGCTTGGCTATTCTGTAGATGCAGTCATTGTTCCAGGTAGCTCTGATGTCCACCTTGGGAAGACGTTTGTGGTGTTCACTTGAAGAGGTATGGGAATAGCCAGTAAGGTAGCCCTTCTGCTGTTAGTGATTACAATTTAACTCTCCAGTAGTACTTGGTCCTTAAAAGAGGTTACTGCTAAATTTCTTTCCACTTAATGAATAGCCTGGCGGTTACCAACTTTAATGTCACTAGAAATGGTTCAGTGCAGATACTCCATGCTGGCATATGACTACACGATGGCAGTACCTGCATTTCTCTCTGTAAACAAATCCCTTTGTCAAATACCGTTCAGATTGCTCACTACTGACAGACATGGAACAGGCAATGGGGGAAGCTCTCCCACCCTGAGAACGTCTTGCAGTTTTGTGGATGAGTGCAGCAGTATGAGAAGCAGGAGGTGTAGGCTAGAATCTCCTGACCGGACTGCATGCCACTTCTGGGCAGTAATGTTGGCAAGATCTGTGCCAGTGTGTGGGGGGAGTTGGGTGACTAGAAGTTTGAAATTCTTGGTTAAACTGAAAGCTTATTTGGGCACCAGAAACCTTAACAAGTAATCATGTTAAGCCATGTACTTCCCTTAAAGTATGTTTTACCCCACCCACACATGCACACACAGACACATAAATTCTGTTTGGGGTTATGATTTAAGAAGTGAACTGAGACATGTGAAGAGGCTTGTTTAATGGCATACTATATTGGAATGCTAAAGACCTGAAGTGGATGTAAATTCCAAGTCTCGTTATAATTCTTTTAAGATTGTGAAATTATCAAAATGCATATGAATCAAGGTTTAATACACTGTCTGGGTGAATGAGGCTGTCCATTGCACCATTTCTTTCTTTGGGTTCTCAGGCATGGTTTGACAGTGTAAGAACTCTGTAGCATTAATATTGAATAAAAAGTAAACCTATTAAAAAAAAAAGCACACTCAGTAGACTGCATCGGTTTATCACTCTCATCATCACAGGCATGAGGTGATATAGGTGTTAAATATCTTGATTTACATATGAGCAAGTGAAATTCACAACTTCCCTGTAATAAGTGTTGGAGCCAGGATCTAAATTCAGTTCTGTCATGATCTAAATACAATTTTTACCTCGCAACACAGTTCTGTGCTTTTGTTGACAGACTTTGAAAAGGTAGAAAACTAGTTCTTTTGGTCTTTGCCTATCACGTATTAGACGCATCATCTTGAGACCATTGAAATAAGGTTGTAATCATCAGTGCTTCATGTAGAAAATGGGTCTATGGGGTTATTTATATATCCTTTATGAAAATAGTCGACTGTCCAACATTGAAAAAAAAAGTTAGGTCTTAAAAAATTAAAACTTTCTGACTATAGGGTCAGTTTTTGAAGAAAGTTCCCTGAGAAGGTGTATTCTTTTGTATTTTGGTGAAATGTCCTGTAAGTATCTGTAAGGTACATTTGACTCATAATGTCTGTTTCATTATTTCTGTTTAGTTTCTGTCTCACTGACCTGCCTTTTGGAGCGAGTGGTGTGTTGAAGTCTCCCACTATTAATGTGTAGGGGTCAATGCAGAGTTTAAGTTTTATTAATGTTTCCTTTACAAGTATGCAGTTGCACTTGGCACATAAATGTTGAGAATTGAGGTGTCATCTTGGTAAATTTTCTTTTTTGATGAGTATCAAGTGTCTTTCCCCATCTCTTTTGACTATATTTTGGTTGAGAGTCTATTTTATTAGATATTAAAATGGCTACTCCAGCTTGCTTCTTGGGTTCATTTGCTTAGAAAACCTTTTTTCAGCCCTTTACTCTGAGGTAAGGTCTATCTTTGTTGCTGAGGTGTGTTTCTTGTATGAATCATGATCTGTTCGATCCTGTTTTCAAATCTGTTTTGTTAGCCTGAGTTTTTTTTATTGAGGAATTGAGTCCATTGATCTTGAGAGATATTAATGACCAATGATTGTTAATTCCTGTTATTTTGATGTTGGTGGTGATAGTGTGTGTGTGTGTGTGTGTGTGTGTGTGTGTGTGTGATTCCCTTCATTCAGTCTTGCTGTTGTGAAATTGTTCATTTCCTCTGTTTTTTTGAGTGTAGTTAACCTCCATGGGTTGGAGGTTTTTCTTCTAGTGCTTTCTGTAGGGCTGAATTTGTGGATGGATATTGTTTAAATTTGCCTTGTCATGGAATATCTTGTTTTTTTCCATCTATGGTGATTAAAAGTTTTTCTGGGTATAGTACTCTCAGCTGACATCTCTGATCTCTTAGAGTCTGCTGGACATCTGTCCCAGGCCCTTCTGGCTTTTAGAGTCTCTGCTGAGAGGTCAGGTATAATTCTGATAGGACTGCCTTTATATGTTACTTGGCCTTTCACCTTGCTGCTTTTAATATTCTTCATTTGTTCTGTACCTTTAGTGTTTTTATTATTATGTAGCGGGAGGATGTTCTTTTCTGGTTCAATCTATTTGGTATTCTATAAGCTTCTTGTATGTTTATAGGCATCTATTTAGATTACAGAAATTTTCTTCAATGATTTTGTTGAAAATATTTTCTGGACCTTGGAGCAGGGAGTCTTCTCTTTCTTCTAGTCCTATTATTCTTAGATTTCGTCACAAAGTAAGCATCAACAGATACAATAAAACTGAAATAACTGTCTGTATCTTAGCAGATAACCATGGGTTAGAGCTGGACTCCAACAACAACAGAATCAACAGAAAGCCTACAAACTCATGGAAACTGGGTAACTCTCTACTTAATGACCACTGGGTCATACATAAATGAGATGTTTGAACACTGCATGAGGTTTCTCTAGTTCTCTGTTTCATCATTTTTGCTGTGAGTTCACTTCAGCACCATCCGTTGTGGTGGCCAGGGTCAATCAGAGCAATCTCATAGCCATAGAGAAAGAGTGTTTTGGTTCCCTCTGTTGTATGTCACAGAAACGATATGATAGAAACCACCCTCTCCAAGATATATTGTAAAAGATAAAATGCCTAATTTGAAAAAAGCAATAGAGCTGAAAAATTAAAACTGCTACTTCAGAAAGCACACTTGGTAGACTGCATCTGTTTATCACACTCATCATCATAGGCATGAGGTGACGTAGGCATTAAATATCTTGATTTACAAAAATCTAAGACCACTTCATATTAAAAATCTTAGAAAGATTAGGGATACAAGACATACACATAAACACAATTAAGACAATATTTAGCAAATCAATAGTTAACACCAAATTAAATAGAAAGAAACTTAAAGCAGTTCTACTAAAATCAGGAACAAAGCAAGGCTGCCCAGTCTCTATGTATCTATTTAATATAGTACTTGAATTTCTAGCTAGAGCAATAAGACAACAAAAGGACATCAAGGGGATACAAATTAGAAAGAAAGAAGTCAAGGTATTGCTTTTTGCAGATGCTATGATATTATACGTAAGTTACCCCCAGATCTCTACCAGAGAAGTCCTACAGCTGATAAATACCTTCAGTAAAGTGGCTGGGTACAAAATTAATTAAAAAAATAGTACCCTTCCTTTATACAAATAATAAATGGGCTGAAAAAGAAATTAGGGAGACAACACCCTACACAACAGCTACAAATAATATAAAGTATCTTGGTGTAACTCTAACCAAGCAAGTGAAAGGTCCTGTATCACAAGAACTTCAAGTCTTTGAGGAAAGAAACTGATAAGATATCAGAAGATAAAAAGATCTCCTATGGTTATGGATTAACATAAAAATGGTCATTTTACCATGGACCAGCTACATATTCAAGGCAATTCCCATCAAAATTTCAACACAATTCTTTATAGACCTTGAAAGAGCAATTCTCAACTTCATATAGAAAAACAAAAAACCCAGAATAACTAAAACAGTCCTGAACTATAAAAAAAGTTGTTGGAGGTGTAATATCTGTGATTTCAAGCTGTACTACAAAGCAATAGTAATAAAAAAATAGTATAAAGACCACATGGTGTTGGCATAAAAACAGATAGGTTGAATAATGGAATTGAATTGAAGACCCAGAAATAAACCCGCACACCTACGGACATTTGATTTTTTAAAAGAAGCCAAAACCATTCAATGGAAAAAAGAAAGCATCTTCAACAAATGGTGCTGGTCTAATGGCCCATCTACATGTAGAAGAATGCAAATAGATGCATGTTTATCACCCTGCACAAAACTACAGTCCACGTGGATGAGAGACCTCAACATAAAACCAGATATACTAAACATAGTAGAAAGTGGAGAATAGCCTTGAACCCACTAGTACCAGAGACAGCTTTCTGAACAGAACACCAACAGCTCAGTTACTAAGATTAACAATTAGTGAATGGGACCTCATGAAACAGAAAAGCTTCTATAAAGCAAAGGACACTCTCATCAAAACAAAACAACAGCCTACAGACTGGGAAAAGACCCTACATCTGACAGAGGGCTGATATCCAGAATATATAAAGAACTGAATAAGTTAATTACCAACAAACCACGTAATCCAACTTAAAAAAAAATGGGGCACAAAGCTAAAGAGAGAATTCTCAACAGAGGAATATCAAATGGCAGAGGAACACTGACACTATTAATAATACTCTGCTATGTTTTCAGACAAGCCTTGCATGGCTGTCTTCTGGAGGCTTCATCTATCAGCTGATGGAAACAGAATATGAGACCCACTGCCAAAACATAGAAAGAGCACAGGGAGTTTCCTGGAGGAGTGGGAGGAAGAATTGAGGGAGCCAGAATGGTCAAGAACACCACAAGACGATCTACAGAGTAAATTAACCTAGGGCCATGGGGGCTCACAGAGAGTGAACCACCAATTAAGACCATACATGGGGAGAACCTAGGCCCCTAAACATATGTAGCAGATGTGCAGCTTGGTTTCCTATCAATTGGAGCTGGAGCTATTTCTGATTCTGTTGCCTGCCTGTGGATTCCTTTCCCCTAGCTGGGCTGGCTTGTTTGTCCTCAGTGGGAGAGGATGCACTTAGTCCTGTTGAGATTTGGTGTGCCAGGGAGAGTTGATACTGATGGGGTCCTCTTCTTCTCTGATAAGAAGGGGGTCAAGAGGAAGAGGGGTTGTGAGGGTCAGACTGTCAGGAGAGGAAGGAGGGGGGCTGTGATAGGTATGGAAATTGAATGAATAAATAAGTGAATGAATAATAAAGAAAGGAAGGAAGGAATGCTTTCTAAGCAATGCATAATACGGATATTTATTTAATTTTTGAAACCATAATATATTACTTCTTTTCCTCCCATATCATACTTCCCCTTGATATCTTTCATTTTCATTCCCTCTTTTTAATTTAATTGTTATATACTGCTACTTTACTAAATTAGCACAGTCCCTACCAATAATCAGTAGTTAAACCTACATAAGTGTAGTCCCCACCCCTCATCATGGAAAAGTCTTTATGCTGACTAACTTTGTCATTCATGTCTGAATATCACAATTTCTAAATTAAACAGTTCTCAAATTAACAAAGTATCCATCTCCAAAGGATGATTCCATATAATCAGATGGCCCCCAGGATGCATTCATCATAAGACTTAGAACACATTTTTTTCTTGTTCTCTTTTAAAGACAGGTTATCTATTTCCATATAGTTCTCAAAGAATAATATCAGGTAGTTAAGAAAACAAAACAAAGGGCTGGAGAGATGGCTCAGCAGTTAAGAGCACTGTCTGTTCTTCCAAAGGTCATGAGTTCAGTTCCTGGCAACCACGTGGTGGCTCACAACCATCCATAATGTGAACTGATTCCCTCTTCTGGCAGGTGTAAATGCAGATAGAACACTTGTATACATAAAATAAATAAATCTTAAAAAAAAAACAACAAAAAACAAAACATGGCCACTGGGCCCCAAATGCATATTTTCTCAACATTAGAGTCAACATGTCATGAAAAGCAAAGTTGAAATAATTAGCCAAGGGCTCAGTGGTAAAAGCTTTGTGTGATACTGGGAAACATAAAGTTCACACCCACCAAACAGCTACACGGGACATTCTTTTGATTTTTGGACATAAGGGAAGGGACCTTCTAGTTAAGGCCCAGAAGTTAAGTTTTCCACTGATCTTGCTATTGGTTATTCTTCCAAAAGGAGATCTGCAGAAATTCCAATTTCTCTTCTCTATTGCAGGTTACAAAAAGCAGAAAACCTCTTTCCTAGATCCAAAATACTTAAAAGCATTGCTGTAAAATTGCCCTGATTGTTTATGTAAAGTACAGCCACAAAAGAATACTCTGAGTTGCTTTGTTAGATTTTGGGTCATAAAACCCACATTTGTGAAAGGGCCAGCTCTGTGGGTGGAAGGAGAGCTGCCAAGAGGGCTTGCCTGTCTGTTACCATAGCCCCTGGGTCTATCACTATTCAAACATTTTCTCTTTATCAAACCTTATGTTTTACATAGCTACCTATGCTTTACCAATCCTGAGCATAAAACCAGATTTTACACTCAGTGTCTTTGAGTCTTCCAAGAACTCCACTGTCTTGTAAAGCTATAATCAATTAAAGTTGTGTGGTCTTTGTCTTGTTAATTTGTCTATTGTCAGTTTACTGAATAGATTCAAATAATTAAATCTGTAGAGGGAAAGTTTGGGCTTTCCTACAGATGAAGAACAGCTCAATTTAAAAATCCCTAGAACAACAACAACAACAAAAAAATGAAATGTACTTTGTTTGGATCAATAATGTTTGACACGGTTATACACACTTTAGTGCCAGCACTTGCGAGGCAGAGGCAGGCAGGGGTCTACACAGCGAGTCCCAGGACAGCAAAGCTTTTATAGTGAAATCCTCTCTCAAACAACCAACCATCCATCCAACCTCTCAAACCCCAAACAATGTGTCCCCTGACAAAATGGGATAAGGTTTCATTTCATATTTAGACGGAAAGACCATCAAAGTACGCGAAAGAATTTGCCTTCTGAAAGTGGATGTGTTTTAAGTCATTGCTTCACAACTACAGACTTTAGATTATCCATGAAAACAAACAAATGACAGATGATGTGCAGATAACAAAAAGGGAGGTGAGCATGTTCATGAAGATGCTTGCCACATGTAAGACCCAACCCCTTAGTTTAAATTAAAAAAAAAAATTCCCGTAAAATAGATATAACTGCAACCCTCTAAATTCTAAACCAGTAAGTTATTCAGAGAGGGATTTCAGGGAAACAATGATGACTTTGAAAAGAAAAGGGGACCATCAAATTAGGAAGTGGAATACAGTTAGGGCACACGGACTTTTTCTCTAGAAGCAGAAATCAGGTACACGACCATCTGAGAACTGTGGCAGAGTTCAATAGAATTTCATATTAAAAACTGACACTATTTTGCCTAGTATGAAAGAGAGTCTCCGAGTCCTTTCACCCATGAAATGAAATAATGACTCGAATAACGGCAGATCAAGTGTGGCAATCACATGGGTGAGCTGTTTTCTCAGCTCCCACTCTCTGATCCTTCAGATGCCTAATGTGAATGGCAACTCATTCTCACTGACAGAAGAGTAAGTTCAAGAAGATCAGAATAATTCCTACAGAGCTACAAATTTTCTAGGAGATAGGACTCTATACAGGGATTATAATGATCTCTGCTTTGGCTTTTTGATTAAAAAATACTCAATGGGAAATCAACCTTCAACCTGGAATTATAATTACTTTGGAATTATAAACTTTACAGCGAAGTACTCATTGTATGTTCTCTTAATGCAATTTCATCTTTTGTTTTTAAAAGCAATTCTTTTTCATATAATTGTTTCTATACTCTAGAAATAGAGGGTAGCACCACCACCACTGACAAAAACTCAGCATATAAGAATTCACTTTAACAACTTTAATGGAGTCTACCACATGTGGATTTTAAATTTTCCTAACAACAGCGATCCAAACTAAAACATCAAGATAATTAAATAATTTAAATGCTAACTACACCAAGAATGGTAAACTTGGTTGACAGAGGTTGACGGAAAATTCAGATCTTGTCTGAGATGACTACAAATCACAATCTTATTCTTAAAAATGGAGGCAGGCTCCAGTGAAGCCAAGGCTCAATGTTTCTCACAGGCAAATGTCAACCATTTTTCTAGGGTACCATTCTAGGAGTTCTGTGGCATACAACAAAGCATAAGTCATTGCTCCCATCTATACAATTAAAATCTCAATCTCAGCCATATACCACTGAAAGCTTCAAAATTAATGCTCATTACTCTTAGGGTCTCAAGAGAACCTACATTGTCTGGCATGTATAACGTTTTTAATTACTGCCTGTTGAATGGAATGACGTCTTGAAGTGCCCAAAGGTCTTCTTTCTCTATATACTCACAACTTTGTATCAGTAACAGTTTTCTTTTCTCCATTGGTGGCACAGCTGACTCACACATTGCACTCGGACTTAACCTTAATGTTTCCGATTATTTCTGTGTACACAGACCAATGGGGTTTCTTTTCTAGGTCAGCTCTTTCAGGTATGGAGATAAATTTTTCATTGTATTGAAATGTTTAATAAAAATTAGCATTTGGATAGTCCTATATACTAGATTTTTAAGAACTATTAATATTTTTCACAACTTTGAATCAGAATTTTTATTTGTACATTTACTATAATTCACAAGCCTAGCTTCTTAGTCATGACTGTTACTGTATGGAAGTGGAAATCATTTTTAAGTATCTTTCATAAAATTATTTGTTTAAGTTTATAATATGTATAATCTTACACAGGAATATATAAAGTGAATTCACTATTTTTTTGTCATCACTAATGGTAAAAGTAGCATGGCATATATTTTTCCTTTTGTGAGTATATACTCTATATTTATTTTGAGGAGAAATTCCAAAAGTAGAAAATTGAATCTGATAACATATTACATATTGTTCTGTTTGTCTGATAAGTACTATTCCTTATACCTTATATCTTGTTCATTGTCTACGAACTCACCAGCTTTTATGTTAATAAAATTAAATAAATAAAAAGCCAGATTTAAATCTATGATGTGTTTAGTGTGACAGACACATAGCAAAGGCCTAACAAGGGAAATCACCTGAACAGGGAGTTGACCTCAACAGATTGGTAAAGTAGAGAAGCAAGTTACAAATATACAATTCTTCTGCACTTTCTATAGCAGGCTACTTATAATCCAAAATGGTTGCTTCTGTACTGTATAGTGTTTGTTACATAGTTCTATTTAAAAAAAAAAAAAAAAAACAAAATAAGAGCCAATAAAGTACATTGACATGGGAAACCTGGCTAACACATTAAGTACCATGTACTACGATTCAAAAATTTATACTTGTGGTGTGATGAATAATGTCTCCAAGAGACTCATAATTTGAATGCTTAGTTACCAGGGAGTTGCATTATTTAAAATAATTAGAAGGATGGGGCTTTTGGTCTTGTTAGAGTAGGTGTGGCCTTCCTAGAGGAAATGTGTCACTGAAGGTGGGCTTGGAAATTTTAAAAAGCTCACAGCAGGCCCTGAATCTCTCTCTCTCTTTTTCTCGGTCTGCCAGCTATCCATCAGGGTGTATGTCTCAGCACCTGCTCTAGCTCCATCCATTCGCACTGCTACCCTCATTCTCTATGTCATGATGAAACTGGACTAACCTTCTGAAACTGTAAGCAAGCCCCAATTAAATGCTTTCTTTCATAAGAGTTGCCTTGATCATGGTGTCTCCATACAGCAGTAAACACTGACTAAGACAATAAGTCTTTTTAAAACTGGAAGTTTGAAGCAAATGCAGGAGAAGTACATTTTATGTGCTATTTTTATTCATCTACTAAAAATGCTCTCATTGGCTAATTTTTTAGTTTTTGAAAAAATACTTTAATTATGATATAATTACATTTCTCCCTTCCCTTTTTCTCCCCAAACCTTCTATGTACCCTTTCCTTCTCTCTTTCAAATTCATGGCCTCATTTTCCACTAATTGTTATTGTGTGTGTGTGTGTGTGTGTGTGTGTGTGTGTGTTTCTAAATATAACCTGTTTGTTCATATGTTATCTGTATATATGCTTTCAGGGCTGTTTGGCATGGGACCACTAATCGGTGTGCTCTTCTATGGGAAAAACTATCTTATCTTGTCTGTTCACAGTTTTTCTTAGTTACTAATGGTTCTTTGTGCAAAGTTGATGTCTAAGGGGTCCCTTACCCTGAAAAAATAATTGAGAAGATGAAGTACGCACAGTGAGGAGGTAAGCTCATGGCTATTGGTGCTCAAGGCAGACTATGATAAATTCCTCCCAACAAACTAAACTGTATAAAGGTGCAAGCCATGAAGACATCTGGTCCCTGAAGAATGATCACATCTTCCAAGTTTGAAAGAGACACATGTTTCTCTTAGGGGGGCCAGTCACTTTGCAATTAAAGAGTTATTGCTTTTTAATATTATGCTCAATAAAACAGACATGCTTTTGACTAAATACAAGACTGTATACTATTTACTGAGGCTACCCTAAATTAAATAGGTTCAGTTTCTGAACAATTTGCTTGGGTTTTGGGAGAATAAATATGGACAGAGAAACAAACTGAAAAAGTAGACGGTGTAGGTGGCCCTAGAATGATGTCACATGGGAAACAAATGGAACAAGTATAAATTTCTTAAGAGAACATATTCAGAAGATTAATAGAGCAAAGGAATCTGGTGAAATGCCTTTCATCTGGTAATACACGTTTAAAACTTGTGCTTTAACAATATTTACTAAATTAGTATGAAAAATAATTTTAAAAATGTGTTGACAATCATACACAGGGAATAACAGAAAGTGTGGACAGTAAATCAGGCCAGACATGAAAAGAAATGCGGGCTTAAATGTATCAAAACTGGTACTGTATATATGGTTAGCAACTCAACATCTGGCAGAAAGCTATTCTCACAACTGCATAGAGAACCATTATCTTGATAGCACAGTAAGTTATAAAATTATCTTTTCTTACAAAAAAAGTATTACTATAAAACTTCTTAGTGCTTTGGGCAAGATACTGTTTAAAATGAAGTTCTTAAACATTTATTGCAGCTGTAACTAATTAATTAACTTCTAATTACCTTGTAAACTTGTATGCTCATACATAGCACATCTATATAAATAAAACTTCATCCAGGGTTCATTAACTAGAGAATAGCATTACACGCATGAAAACTATTTTAATTACACCAATTTTACAAGTGAGTTTAAATTAGTCACCATGTCAGAAACTGCAAACATTTCCAAATCTGTATAGTTAGAAGAGGGCTAAATGAATGCTTGGTTTTATATTCTATTTTCTATACCACTTCTACAGATCAACTCTGACAAGTTTTCAAAAAATATTTTTGCCCAAGCAATATCACTTTCCAGGACAACTTTAATCATAAAAAACCCCTTTATTTGTTCAATGTATCACATAAACATAGGGCTCAGATTAAAAGAGCAAAGGAAAGAAAACAATTTGCATTGCTGATGCTGATGTATGGAATCATTTTCTCAGACTCTTTCAGGGCAATCTGCAAATGCATTAAACAAAGGCTATAAAGCAGAAGCAATCTCCACTACTCATAACACACAAGGGCAAAGCGCTGAAAAGTTTGAAAGCATAATTGATGTCTGCATTAGTAGAAATTACCCAGGAATAAGGATGAATGCTACTACCAGGTAGGAGTACAGAAGTCTCACACATCTCATCATGCTTCCTGTGTAAGAGCATCATGTTCAAACCACTGAATAATGAAAAATGAGGTATTTGTGTGTGAGTACTATTCACATGAAGAACTCTTTTAATATGACACTTTCAGGAAATATATTACTGTTACTATTCCATTGTGAATGCCAGGAATCACTTCTTACATGCATTTTCTATTTCCTTTACCCATTTCTACTGCTCTGTTGCTCTTGAGATAAGGTCAATAACAAATGTAGTTTTTACTCAGAGAAATAATGACATCATTGTCTAATTACCAAAAAAAATGCTTATTTATTTTACTGCTTACTGAATACATTTATTATTTTTAATACCATATTTATTAAACACTCATGTTTTAGACCAAATAGAAGGCTGTATTATTATTTGCCAATTATACTGAAATTCCTAATACAGTTTTAAAATTCTCTTTTTTCTTTTTTTTTGAGTGGAAGAATTGATTAAAGCCTCATATCTTTACTTTGAGACCAGACAATTTTTCTACAGCCCAGGCAGGTCTCGAACTGTCAATCCTTCTCCCTCAGCCTCTCCGGTATTGCGTTTAAGGCTGTACAGCATTATACCTGTCTTACCTGCAAATAGTTTTATTTTCTAAGAGGCAGTGAGCATGTACGATGTAACTGATAGGGTCATAATTGCCTACGTAGTAAGGCTCACACTACAAACATAGATGTTAATTTTTCTGAAATGAATATCTGTGCCTTTCCTTTCACATGGGCAGGGGACTTTAAAACTAGCTGTTTTTCTATTATATCATTACAGCTTTTGGGATTTTGAACCTTTTCACAATAGAAAAGAGATTGAAGCTAGCTGTTTTCCTTTTACCTCGTTACTATGTTTTGGGGATTTTGAACTTCTATTGTATCAGGTGGGCTGGGAACCTGCATTATGTTGCAGAATTTATACTTATATTTTCATACAAAGGATAAATGAAAGCTATATTTTGAAGTATCCTCTTTCCGTCAGAGTAAATAAGTATCTGACAGGGTTAGCAGAACACACACACACACACACACACACACACACACACACACACGTAAACCTAGACAAAGGATACTTAAAATGGCTTTATAAAAACTAAATCTTCTAAAGTTCTGAATCCATTATTATGAGGACATCTTTAAATAATGAAATTGAACTAAAATTTCTACAAAAATGAACTGAAAGATTGTCATCTAATAAACTTGGGGATATTCAATATTCCCTTTTCTCTGCTACCCTGATCAAATATGGAGATGTTAATCAGTCTGCACTTCACTGCACACAAGGCAATGGATATATTGAAATGTATGTGACACGGAAATGCATACAGAGATAAAGCATACATAGAGAAATTGAGTGATCACTAAACATTAGCCAATGGCTCATGAGACCTTTATGTTTATCCTGGCCTCTAGCCTGTTAGTCTTTCTAGGTGATGAACAAATGCATTATACATCTATAATGCTTCAGGAGGATGCATTAATAACTGTATTTAAAAAATATATTTATGGGACAGACATAATTCCTAGTCTCTGTAGGTAAATAATTTCATTCTCTCTTAAGAATTTTCAAGCAGAGGCATAAACTTTGGAGTCAGTTTTAACTTAAAATTACAAAGGAACTGATTATAAATGCTTGAATAATATTTCATTTCAAATAATGAGAAAATCAAAGAAGTGGTGCATAAATTCAACAAATCAAGCCACAGAAAATAATTCTTGATGCGGGATTATGCCAAAGGCATTTCAAGGGTCTTTTTAATATCTATTGTCAATATAGTATTTAATAGAGGGAATGATTCATATTGGAGCAGTTGTTCACCCATATTGACATAAGCAACCGAATATCAGGAAAATGGAAATAAACTACTTGTCAGTATATATGTACATTCTTATTGCCAAATCGTCTCAAAAGGTCACTTTGTCTGGTACTGTGTGATAATAGATAAAAAAAAACAGTTTTACAATGAAATAACCTATATCACTTGCTTCACTAGATAGTAACACATGTACATGCAAAGACACATGCATTGCCTGATAAAGTACATACCCTCTAGATATCTATGTATATAGTATGTTCAAATGTATATTTAAAAATGGTTATATGTATATGTAGTTCTAAGAAAATATTTTTATTTTATAGCGCATAATAATAAGTCTGACACAAAATGTATTCATCATTCTTGTCTCTAGATTTGTGAATCGTGAGTAATATCCCCAAAACAAGCCCTTAAAATTGGTTTCTCTTGACTGGAGAAATGTCCATTATAATATCAACACTTGCTATAATTTAAACATCATTTGCAGGATTCCCAAAAATTCTATAAAGCAAATATCATTACACTGATGGCTTTATTCTAGAAATTAAAAAAATCAACTAATAGGAAATATAATATTATTAATGAGACCCAAGGTCAACACTGAAGTGATGATGGCTTGTGAGCATATGCCTGTGTGCAAAACTCATCTGCATAGCATTGCTCTCAAGGGGAAATCATGGTGAAGTCAGGTCTAAGTGTTTAAAAAGCATATCCTGTCACAATATTTATCGATAAATCATAGTTGCCTAAATGTGACATCATGAGTATAACTTTGGATAAATATCAACAGTCATACTTCATATTCAGAATTCACTCATGTGAGCGTTACCTTCTGAATATATGTACTTGATAGTCTGGATATCTCAGAGAACTAGAATAGAACCAAACATGACAGGGGAAAAAGTCAATGAAATGATTCCTAATGATATTCTGCTATACTCACAGACAGGAGCATAACCATCATCAAGGAGGCTTTATCAAGCAACTGCTGGAAAACAGATGCAGAGACCCATACCAAACCCTGGGCAGAGCTCATACAATCTTATGGAAGAGGGGGAGGAAGGATTACAGGACCAGCAGGGTTGAGCACACCACAAGAACGTGGCCTACAGAATCAACTAAGCATGGCTCCTAGGGGCTCATAGAGACTAAACCAACAATCAGGGAGCCTGCATGGGTCTGACCCTATGCCCTCTGAATATATGTGATGGCTGTGTAGATTGGTTCTCTTGTGGGACATTTAACAGTGAGAGAGGGGGCCTCTTTTGCCTGCTTTTGGGACCCCTTTTCTCCTACTGGGTTGCCTTGTCAGCCTTGATATGAGGGAGGTGCCTAGTCTTATTGCAACTTGATGTGCCGTGCTTGGTTGATGTCTCTAGGAGGTCTGCCCTTTTCTGAAGAGAAGCTGAGGAGGAGTGGATCTGAGGGAGAGAGGAGAAAACAGAGAGGGCCTGGGAGGAAAAGAAGGAGAGAAAACTGTGCTCGAGAAGTGATATATAAAAGAATAAATTTAAAAATTAAAAATGAATATCAATTAATTATGTAATTAATTAATCAATACTGGGGGTTGACACAATGACTGAGCAGTACTCCAGCCCCATAAACATACTTTAAATGAGGCCACCACTTTACAATTAACTATCAGCCACAGTAAATACAGTATAAAGTACCTGTTCTCCCACAGCTGTCAAAATGATAAAATACGTAACATACAGGCAGGACTTCAGTGAGACAACAGATCATATCAGGGAACGAAAGCTGGCTCCATTTTCTGTGGCTTCATTTGAAAAAATTCAAACATAATTATAAAATAAATGTATCAGTATGAGTAAGAAGTGGGTAAGGAAAATACGATAAACAAGAAGCCACTGAAGAGAAATGTAGACTGGTTCAGTCTCTGGCTCAGAGGAAACACTCACCTTCCTTGGCTCTAGTGAGACTATTTTGTTCATGGAAGTCCCCTTTTCATGCTCTGGGGCATCAGGACTGAGCCTGCCATCACCCTACTTTAAGTCATTGCTCCTTCCTGGTAGGGACCACCCAAGATGTTGAAGCTCCATGTACTGCAGAATAGGATCTCTGCCTGGGTTCTCTAAAGCCTATGTTCTCTGTGTTTGGAAGAATCAGAGCCTATCTTTGTCTTTCCCCCTGAAAGACTTGGGGCACACTAAAGCCATAGTAAAAAAAAAAAACAAAAAACAAAAAACAAAAAAAAACAAAAAAACACCTGATTTTCTAGTAAGATGGCCTCCTTTGCTTCACCACCCATTTACTATCATTCAGATAGGAGAGGTATAATTAAACCAATTAAAAAAATATTGTCTTTTCTCTGCAGGCCTTCTACCCTCTGGTCCTCACTCTACCAAGGTCTGATCTCTACCCTCATTTTTCTCTGCATTCTCTCTCCTTCTTTGTTCCCTCTCCCTCTGTCTATTCTATTTCTCCTTTGGAGTGAGATTTAAACATCCTCCCTTGGGTCCTTCCTGTTCTTTAGCTTCTTTGGGTCTGTGTATTGCAGTAAGTTTATTCTGTACTATATGGCTAAAATCCACTTATAAGTGAGCACATACCATGTGTGTCTTTCTGGTCTGTGCTACCTCACTCAGGGTGATCTTTTCTAGTTCCATCCATTTGCCTGCAAATTTTTGTGATTTCCTTGTTTTTAATGGTTGAGTAGTAGTGTATTGTGTAAATGTAATACAGTTTCTGTATCCATTCTTTGGTTGGTTGGTGTCTAGGTTGTTTCCATATTCTGGCTATTATAAGTAAAACTGCTATGAATATAATTGAACAAATGTCCTTGTTGTATGGTGGAGGATCTTTTGGGTGTATGTCCAAGAGTGGTATAGCTGGGTATTGAGTTTGAGGTGGGTGGGCAAGGGGGGCCTCCCCTTTTCTCAGCAATAGTTGAGGAAGGATGGGGGAGGGACTGTGGGGATGACAGAAGAGGAAGGGGCTATGACTTTCATGTAAAGTGAATATATAATTCTTTTAAAATCCTATTGAAAGCTCTTGGGTGATTCTATTCCTCACTCTGGAATATATGAGTTTAATCAGTTCTTCTTGTCTTGGGCTTGTCATTTTGTGGCTTCTGTCTTGAATACCAGCTTTGCTTCTAAATAATTTGAAGACCTTAAGTTGAATATGAGTGTTCTGTACAACATGTCTGTCATTTGGGAAATGGGGATGATGCCTTTCACAGGGAATTTTATGGAACATCTTACATCTCCCAGTTGAGCACACATCTGTTTGCTTTTCTTCTCTTCTGAAAGTTTATTAGTCCCACAGTTTGACAGTCCATGTCAACAGGGTCAACAGTGTTTAAGTCACTTGACTTACTTGATAATGGGGTGATATTATAGATTATTTCTCTTTTCTCCAGTGTTCAGTAAGAGGATAAAAACAGATATGAACAGCCATTTTGATCTTGTAGGTCGCCTTTGATAGTAAAATGCAATAGTTACTTTGCAATAGTTAAAGGGACATACAGATGAGGTACACTCATTTTGGTAGCATAATAAACGTGTAACTGAATGATCCTACTACTTATAAAAAATTAAACCCTTCAGGAGATATACTAAAAAGATATTAACTGCTTTAAATTATTTCCTTTAAATGTATAGGGTTGAGCTTGGCATGGTGGCCCATGGTTGTAATGCCAGCATTCAGCAGGTAGAACCAAGAAAATGGCCACAAGTTGAAGATAAATGGGCTCTATAGAATGACCTTCTGTTCAGCTGAAACTGTTTCATGAGCAACTGCTTCATTAAAAACAAAACAACTACTAACTATAGGTTTGGGCAGTCTAAAACTGATTTCTATTATGTATCTATTATGGGGTTACACAGCACTCTGGAAAGCAGAATGCTCTCTTTGAGGAACAGTTGGTAGCACCCTACCATCTTTTCTATCTCTAACTACCTTCCTTGTTTGAAATGTATCAGCCTCTTTGCCAGTGATGTTCATCTTTAAAATAAGTTTTTATTGGCTAGGTGCTCATCATTTTAGCTTCTAAATTGTGTACAACTATGATTCTTTGTCTGTATTAACAATATTTGGAATTTTAAAAGAATGTCTTGACAGTGTTTTGAGTTTACATCAATAGAGCAAGGGTCACTGTATATGAGGAACAGGATTGGGTAACGTTCCAAGCACTGTTCTATGCATAAAGGAATAAAAACCAATGGTAGAAAGAGAAATTTACCAGAAGTAATACTTCCTATTTATGGTGCCCATGAGAGAATCTCTACCCTTTATCTAGCTCCATTTCTTTTCTCAATAGTCCAAAACCAATTTTATAACTCAGTTGTCTCCCAGTGAAATAAATGTGCAGCCTGCTACAGAGATGAGTTCGTGAAGCTTAGCCATACGAAACAGTCTATCTAAAGATCACCCACATACATTTGTGAGGATGATTCTGTAGCTGAAAGGAGTTTTGCTTCAGTGTTTCTCTTTTTTTATTCCTTTCTAATGTTTGCTTTCACAAACTATAAACAAAAATGTGTGTAACATATATATGTATATTTGAACATATTCGCATACACACATATATGTACACACACATGCATAATGGGCATATGAAGAACAGTATTGAAAGATCCATGGTTTGCACACATAATTATATTAAAGGTCTATCATGCACCATGCAAATGATGAGGTAATGCTAAGCATTACCTACTCAAAACATCAGTGAAAAGCTGCCATCTACAGTCATCATTATACTGTATTTTGGCTTATAACCTGGCTTCTAGTCTTTAATATTGTGGTAGGAACTAAATGCATCAGATGTTTTTTTTCAGAAGTTTCACAGAATAATAAAGACACCAACATTAGAACAATATAACACAGAGAACCAAGATCTGTGGTGGAAAAGGAACAAGAGCCAATCACATTAGCATCAATCCATGGATATGTCTGTCTTCCTTTATACTCATGTAACAATATTGGGGAAAGTCTGTCTAGTGCTTACACACAATGCAGAGAATGAGAAAACCATACTTACTGAGGTTCTAGCACATACTTATCATTCTCTGCAATTTCCACTGATTTCCTACTGAGATGTTGTGTCCTGAATAGGGAAATAGAAACTGACTCCCTAGTTACAGTACATAGTGCTCTCTCCTTTCTCAGAGGGGAGGCAAATCGCTGTACACTTGTATTATTTCCTGACAGGGAAATATCCTGGGTGTCCTGTTAATTGAAACGGACAATTTCCTATGCCTAGAAACCTGTCAGGTGGCCTTGCTGCAGCAACATAATGCTAACCACAGGCCCAGATGAAATGAATCACATTCACAACATGCTGCTGGTTAAATTGATTTAGGGAGATAGAAATTACATGTTGGAAAAACAATAAACTGATGGTTACAGAGGCATACACTAAAAACCGCTAATTCATCGTGATGAAGACTAACCTTAGCATTGCATTTCACTCACATTCAAGGTCACCAAATGTTCATTCAGAGGTCAGGGAGAGCGATATAGGGCCTCCCGAATAATTTATTTTAGATTTGAAGTGTCAAGGTGTCAGATCCTATATCGACTTGGAATGTAGTATTCATTCTCTTGCTGTAGAAACTAAAGTTGTTTTGTTTCTTAAAATGAGTTTGTGCAGCAGTTCTCGGCCGAAGCGTCTTATGGTGCAGTACACTACACAAAAGCAATTTGTGGAGGTGCATAAAGAGAAAAAATAGAATATATTATCATATCACAGGAAGCATTTACTTGTCAGATGGGCTGTGAAAATAAAAGCCTTTTCATACCCAGAAGAAGAATTGAGGCTGGTGCAGTGGTGCACACTTTTAATCCCAGCACTCGGGAGACAGAGGCAGGAGAATCTCTGAGTTTAGAGTTCAGCTCCTCTCCAGAGTGAGTTCCAAGACAGTCAGAGCTACACTGAGAAACCCTATCTTGAAACACTGTCACCATCAACAACAGAAAAAAAGTTTCTACTTGCAAATTGTACTGGACTTTCTAGTCAGCAAATGTTCTCTTTAGCTGACAATAAAAGGATTTGGGAAACGGTATGGGATGTTTGTACTCCTGACTCCTTGTTTCCTTCCAATGTCCCTTGGCTTAAGAAGGTTAAAAGAAATTAACACAGTGTCAGGGTGATGGATCATTGAAAATTATGTCTTTCCTGTTGAGTACTATTGATCACTGAATCTGTACAGTCAGCTCCTAGGTAAGGAATGCATTTGAATTATGCAATTTACAACAATTGTGAACTTTTTAATATTTATCATAATTATATGCATCTCACTATACACATTTATACAGACAAATCCTAAAAGTGGCTTTATAATATAACTCAACAACTTTTGATGGTAATGGAATTAGTTACTCACTTAGACAATGCTTTCTACAGGAAGAGCTCTGATTCTAAACTTTTTTTCACTCCCAGAAAGCAAGTATTTTTCAGCAGGCTCACTTATGACTTTACTCTGGACCACATGAAATTGATTTCTCATAGCTCTGTCTTCTTAAGGCGCTTGTAACATGTCAGCTAAATACAAACACACACACACACACACACACACACACACACACACACACACTGAACAACCGCCATTTAAATTAATTCCTGTTGTATCAAGTGCACACTATACGGACTCTCATAGCTTCCTTACTTGGATCTTGGCCATTAGATCCAAACAACCTATACTATTTCTTCTTTCCATATACAAACCTGGTCACAGAGATGTTTTCACCCAAATTCATTCTAATTGTGCCCTCCCCCCCTTTTGGATAAAATTCCTTTGACAGCTGCTTCTTGAAAAAGAATGGAGCACAGGGAACCTTTATCAACACCCTCTTTATGCCTCTTCCAGAATTTCTCTTGACCCTTACATGCTTAGACTACATTGAAGTCACACCCGTTTACTGAAAACACATCCTATTTTAAAATGAAATTTTCTTTTCTTTCTTTTTTGGGACAGGGTATCATCTACCTCAGTCTGAGCTCAAGCTTGCTTTGTATCTATGGATGACCTTGAGCTGATCTTTCTCTGCTTCTAGTTCCCAGGGTGCTTGAGCTACTATGCTACCATGCCTATGATCCCATGCTTAGTTTTATGTAGTACTGGGGCTTCCTGCTTGGTAGGCAAGCACTCTACCAATTGAGTCATATCACAAATTACATATTTGCCTAACCATCCTGATTAATACTAGTTTCTTTATGTGGCTCAATGGCAGACTACTACTATTTATAAGTCTGGTGATTTTCTGAGTTGCCTCATTGTGTCAGTAGATTGTAGGCTCAGCAAAGAAAAGGACCATGGTTTTAGGATAGCAATGTTTAGCATGAGGCCTTCTTCCAAATAAGACCCCAAAATATGTCACCAAAATGTATTCAGTGTAATTTTTAATATTCTTGATTTGTCTCCTGTAGTCTAAGCTGATGTGGAACTTCTGAACGTCCTGCCTCCCCCTCCCATCTTCTGGGATGAAATGAATGCATCACTATACCCTCTTTATAACTCTTCTGATTTGGGGCATTATTTCCCCTCAATGTGGAAATTCACATAGAGCAAAGCAGAGAAACCCTAGCTGTTTTGCTAGTAATCTTCTTTTCAGATTCTTGAGAAGTATCACACAGGCACTAAACTTTTCCTCTCTTCTCATCCCAGGTTCCAAATAGGTCAACAAACCTTCACAGCTGGTAACTTGAAACATAGCTAGTGGGAGTTAGATGAGTTTCTGTAAACATATGAAGTACTCTTCCCAAATCTGAGAGCTGGTAATTAAAGAGGCCAACGCTGTTCTCTGCATGTTGAAAGCCATTGGAACTAGCACAATGACTCAAGAGTGAAACAGATTGATGGTGGCAGTTATCCATCAGCTATCTTGCTAACAAAAGAGGCATTTTTTCCCTTAAATTGACAGCTAGTTGGGAGTTATTTGTTAAGTTCTTGCATTTGGAGTAGGATCTCTAACAAAATACCTGTTTAACTTCTGAGCACATACAGAAACAGCCCATAATCACCGTGCCTTCACCACTACATCGTTAGAAGCAACTTTCACTCCTTTAAGAACTACATTTCAAATCAGACTGCAGAGCACTGACTTCCATTTGATACTCATAGAATGAACAATTGAATTTTTCCCATTAAAAGTATAAATATAGCAGAGGGTAATTTTTCTGACACTGACACCTCAGTAAATAATTTAATTGATTTCAGTTCTGGAAAACTAACCTCTAAAGAGTTTTAGGTATCGTTTCTTGAAAAGTTATAAATAAAAATGCAACAATGGCTTTCCACTGAAATACAATTACAACCAAAATGAAAGCCTTGCTCTGAGGACAGCGGTTTAAATGGGGACAGTGGGACTTCAAAGGAAAGCACACCGCTGGGGGACAGCAGTGGCTGCGCTTCAGTTCAAGAAACGAGTATGAAATCCAAGTCAGAAAACCTAAAGCCTCAGCCATCATTTCAGTCTTTTCTTTGGACAAAATATGTGAGAAAATTCACTCCTCACCCCCTACCTCACACAGATGGTGTGAATGAAAGGATATAAATATTCGGTGTATTTGAGAGAAAGACGTGCTGTCTTGAACTTGCTGTCTCACTAGCACTGCTTGGAAGATACACACATGCAAATAATAGCACCAAGCCGTATTAGCCCAATGTGCTTCAGCGAAGGAAGACCTCTCTTCTGACCCAATTAATCTTTATTTGGGATAAGTGCTTGATAGATTATTTCCCAGGAAAGTAGGCACCATGGCTCATTGAACTTTGTTTTCATTTTACATGGACTGTGGTCTTCCTAGATGACCTTGGCAAAGTCATTTAACTCGTCTTACCACAGTTTTTTTTTTTTTTTTTTTTTAAATCTATAAGGTACATAAATTCTGGCCTATCTGACTTGGAAAAATAAACATTGGTACAATGTATTAAATATGTATGAGTGTGAAAATTATAATACACAGGATCAAAAATGATGACATATGAATATTCCCGTGTCATTCAGATAAGCATTTAGACAAACTGCCTTCCTGTAGAATTGAGTATTTCAATAGCCAGGTACTTAGGATTCAGTTAAACAAGCAGGTGCCATTATGTTTTTTGTTTGTTTGTTTGTTTGTTTGTTTCTCTTTTTTTTGGTCCATTAGATACAGATATTCTGGCTGCATAAACTGGAATAGTGGAAATACAATTTCATTTGAATAAGTATATTTGATGTATAAACTTTTATTTTTCTGCTTATCTGGGCTCTAACTCTTCTAGCTTGAACCACTTGTGAAGTAGTAATAGACAGAGGAAATAAAGTTTAATCACATCAAATAAACTGCCAAATGGAAAACATACAGTATGAATTAATGTGCTCAGTCTGGAAAGAGGAAAGTATGTTCATTACTTCATGGTATTTAAATGAAAGGGAAAGATCATTAAAAACATTTTTAAAGTGGGGTCAGGACTATGTAGAACAAGCTCTTACCAAAGTAGGTCTTTAATTTAATATGGGAGCTCTAAAATATGTTTCAGAATATAAAAGCAGTGTATCAAATAAAGTCATAGTATACAATTGTTAAAGGGATGGATAATTCTGAGGAGACTCTTTCATAAGTTATGAATTATTCAAAGAACTGTAGTTACACCAGTATGTAGAACTTAGTTCTAATTTAAGAAACCCTGAATTGTGTTAGGTGTGAGAGTATTTACTGATGAAGTATTTCTACTAGCTTTTCACTGTAAGATTTTTTAAAATACCCTTTACTTATTTTTAAATAAAACTGTGCTAATGATAAAATCTTGGTGTTACATAGGGAAAAAATTTCATAACCTTAGCTTCCTAATACACAATATAAAATTCTAAAATGTTATATCGTAATTATGTAAAAAATCTAATATGTAATATTTCTATTATATTATATAATCCTAATATACCTTACTAGTCCTTGTATTCTGTAACTCTACAAAAGAAAACTTCCTTTTTCATACTTTAAGTGAGGAAACCATCAGACATTATGGTTTGTTTTCTTGCATTCATGTATGGTACATATTTACATTTTAACTTCTTGGATGTTGTAGAGGTCAGCAGAAGACATTCAGGTATGTTGTTGCATTGTTTGTACATAAGATGAGGAAACGATTTTGTCAGGAGAGGATAAAATGGTAACACACATATAATCCAATCACATCTACACATATACACACATCTACATACATACATACATATAACCCAGTTTCATATACATATATATTAATTACTTTTACACACAATTACTTCTACACACATCCACACACAACTACATATATACATACACATATACATAAATTTGTACCTATATGTAATCCAGTTACATCTACATACACACACACACACACATGCATGTATGGCTAAAATGCTGGTTACTTGCTGTGGTTACATTTCAAACACTTAATCCATTTCTGCTTTTTTGGAGCCTTTTACCATATCCGGCAGAGAAAGTATTGCACAATTCATCAATAAACCCATGGAGTAGACAGAATTCCAGATCTTTATTATAATCTTTATCATTCACTTCTTCCAAAAATACTTAATGAACATCTATCATTTTAGAAATAAAAAGACATGAAGTCTCTGCTTTCAGAGAGTCATAGGAGATGCCAGAGAAATTCACTCATGAAAGAACACATAAAACCAAAGTAACAAAATTTGGAGCAAAATGAAAATAGAATTAAATAAAGAGTGACTTTGACCTTGACCGAGACTCATGACAGTTTTCTCCTGTAAGTTACTCCCATTCTGACGTGTGATAGGTAAATGTTACCTAGGCTGAGGAGGAGGAAACAGGGGTTGTAAAAAATCTCTGAGCAAAAGCTAATACCTGGGGAGAAAGGCTCAATAGCAGAAAGGGGGATGTGGTAAGAGATGGGCCAGCTGCATACCACTCAGCATGCAGAGCTGCATTTGGGAGCTGTTGTGTGATAAATGAGGGGAAGCCACGGAAGGAAAACCACCCTTCTGGCTGGAGAAGACTGGCTGACTGTCAGGGTACAAGGGACAGCTACAAAGCGCATTGTTCTTTCTATGGCCCTGAATGCTTGGGTACAGAGCGGCCCGTATAATCTACACACTTCACAAAGAATTGGGAAATGTTATAATAAAAGCATCCCCGGGCCTTCTGAAAACAAGAAAAATAAATTATTGACATGGCCACTGTGATATCTGAAGTGTCACAATAACAAGTAACAGACTTAGAAAACAAAACAAAACAAGAAACCTGAGAGCTTGCCGCACACACAGAAAGCTCTGCATCTACTTC
Organism: Meriones unguiculatus; assembly: GCF_030254825.1. NCBI lineage: Eukaryota > Metazoa > Chordata > Mammalia > Rodentia > Muridae > Meriones > Meriones unguiculatus. The sequence continues at coordinate 117,175,637 of NC_083350.1, forward strand.
CACTCTTACGGATAGACAAACACTTGCTGTTTGTACATTACTGCAGCACCTATGCAGTTACGTTTGGGTGAGAGAGGGCTTGTACTACAAATGATCAAAGTAACGCAATATCCAAGTGACTGCATCCAAACTATCTTTAAAGACAGTATTAGTATTAGAAGTCCATGGACTTCTGTAACAGACAGCAGTCTATAAAACTTTGGGGCACCGCTTTTCCATGTGTGGCCCATATGCCACAAACCCCTGAATTACCCAATAGTGAAAATTCTAGGCCAGTTAATTCTAGCGTTGTTGAGTCCTCAGGAGACCTTAGACCTGCAGATTAAAATAACTACTGATTATTATTTTCAAGAAAGTCTTAACTTATCTCATGCAATGGATCCCATATCCATATTCTTCAGAGTCACCTGGGGAGCCTTCAAAATACAGGCTTCATGGAAAAACATCTAAACTTTTTTAAGTGAAGACACTTGGATGATAATTAAACATGAATATGTTTTTTTATTGCTTATGTCAATCAGGTATTATAAAAATACATCCTTCTGGTCTACCCAGAATGTTTTTTTATTTTTAATTTTTTTCTTCATAATTTATTCACTATATAGCCTGATTGAAGTTCCCTCCCTCAACTCCTCCTAGTTCCATCCTCCCTTCCTCTTCCCCCTCATCCCCTTCCCCTAATCCACTAAAAGGGGGAGTTCTCCACTATTGCTACCTGCCCATACCTTGTTAAGTCTCATCAAAACTGCCTGGACCTTCTTCTATGGCCTGGCAAGGCTGCATCACCAGGGGCGAGTGATGAAAGAGCAGTCAACTGAGTTCGTGATAGAGGCAGGCATGAATGTATTTTAAAATGGTTAGGAGTTGTGGCACACACACATACCTAAAGAAGAGATCATGAATTTGAAAGGCAGCATGGAAGGAGTTGGAATGGGGAAACCCGTGAATGAAAATGATGTAAATACAGTAATCAAGTATAAAATTCTTTAAAAACGAAAACTATGAAAAAATTTAAAAGATCATGATATTTTATGTTGAAAGCCATTAGTTTGTCTTTCAACTTCATTTGAAGAATTTACAGTAAGATATCTCAACAAACACAGCGTAAATTACTTGAGGATGGATATGACCTTTTCCAGTCTTGTCCCATCAGTATTAGAAGACAGCCAGCTTTCTTCCCATTCTACCCAGGACTCAAATAGAATCTCATTTCTATCTTGGCTTTATGCTATGAATTTACAGTCTTGTCTATAATTTATTAGTTCCATCACCTATACATTTCTTTATAATAAACATTATGACAAATAAACTGCTGTAAGTATGTAAACTCAGGGACATCATATCTATCATGTACTCAATCTCCATTATCCTGTCAGTGTATACTTAGCAAATGAAAATGTGAAAATGTTCTTACAAACTGAGCACTGATGTCTTTGCTAACCATTCTTCACCAAGAGAAACTTCTTTTCATTTACTGTTGCATGTTAGGTTCTAATACAACTTGCTATGAATCCTTTCTTCCTTTTTAGAAAAAAAAAAAGTCAAATGCCTTTGGAAAGTACAGGAATTCTTAAGGGAACAAGATTGTCCAGTAAATGAACAATCATTAAGAAAGGGCACATTCAGATAATCACCCGTAAGATAAAAATTATCTTGTTCAACGACTGAAGTGAATTATGAATAACAAATACCCACAAAAGATGAGACAGATAGTGTGGACTTTAGAAAAGGAGTCTTCACATTCACAGAGCTGGTAAAAGAGGAAGGTTATTTTACTTGCACAGACATGAAAGAAGAAAGAAAAAGAAGTTGAAGGTCAGTGGTATCTGAGTGTATTGCAGGTTTTGTAAAAGACACTGAGGTTGTTAACTAAGAATCCAATTTAACAAAAAGAGTTCAATGATTATTGTCACCCTAAGTATCCATAGGAACCCCATCTCTCAGACACCAAAATCTAAGACTGTTTAAGTCTGTTATGTAATTTATATACACACTTCATAAACTTTAAATCATCCTCAGAGCATCTTTTCTACTCGAATGTAAATGCTGTGTAAAGAGTTGAACCTGTACTGTGTGGCTTAGGGGATAACAACAACAATTATCTAAACAGGCTGAGTAGAGACAAACTTTTCCTGAATAATTTTGATCCTTGTTCAGATGAATTCATAAATTTAAAGCCTATGAATATGGAGGATTGACTCTGTAAGCAAAGCAGTCCTGTGGACAGTGATAGATAAAACATTCAAATGTTGCGCCTCCTCTTCTGTCTCATGTCCAGAGGACCCACAAAGGTATAGAATTCACGGAGAAAGAAAAGATAAAATTAAATAGAAGAAAGACAAAATGGGTTATTACAAATACTTTGTTTTTATGAGTACCATGGAGGACAGAGGCATCAGATCTCCATGTTGTAGAGTTACAAGGAACTGTGAGCCACCAAAAAATGGGTGCTGGGAACTGAACTTGAGTCCTCTGAAAGAACAGTACCCACTTTCAACTGCAATATCTCTGTAGCACCATTTTGAATACAATGGAAGACCTCATAAAGGCACCAAACTGAGGAAAGAAAACAAAATACCTACATGTGAGTTATTTTCTCTCTTTTATTTTCTGAGAGAAATGAGAATTGTCTCGTCTAATCTTGAACTTTGGTTGGAGGGAAACATTCCATTTGTTTTTGTCCAATTTTCATCTTGTCATGGTCACATCTAATACTATTGATGTTTTAACCTTTTTCTCCAATGTACTAGAAAATATTGAAAGAACAACCCAAAGAAAAATTAACCTACAGTAAAAGAAATGCCAAAGATTTTATCCAGCCATTAAAAGGAACCTATGCAATCTATTACATAGACCTTAAGCCCAACACAGGAACATTCCGTCACAGACTCTGAAAAGAAAGAAGAAACCTTGAAAACACGGCCAGTACTCAACATGTAAACCGAGGAAAGAGGATCCTGCTGACATGACAGTCAAGTGCCATGAAATACAGAGGGCCCTCTGCCTGTGTTATAGCAGAACAATGGCGTAGACCTCTAAATAAGGACTCAGGAGGGACAATAAGATGAGAGGAAGGAGTAGCTTATTATCTGATTAGAAATGAAACAAGTACAGTTGATAGTGATTGGAAAACCAAGAAGAGATGAGGGTTAAGCCAAGTGGGATGTCAAAACACTGAAAATATAAACAACTATGATAAAATAAACTCTCAGGAGGATTGAATTTACATCAATAAGAATATGCCTTTCAGATAAGTCTTTGAGTTGTTGGCTTTTTAAAATTATTCTGATTTAAAGTTTCAAATTCCTAACAGTGCTAATGCTACATACATCGCCACTGTTCTGTACTCTCTGCAATTATCCATGAATAATAAGCAAAGACTTCTGTAAACAGTTTTGTGGAATATTTTTATCTCATTTAAATCTAGGTGGAAGCTGTCGAGGTGGAGGGCTTCCTGACTAGTTAAGAGCCAGTGTCTCACCTTGAGTTTAGTGAACACAAGATACGATAACTGACATCAGTGATGTTAGTAATGGTCTTTAACTTTTTTGAGTCTCAGTCTATATCAGAGAAATGAGGCTTATTACACAACTTATACCATTTTTTGTTTGCTTGGATTAAGCAGAATAAAACTTTCAAGTGGTTTCAAGGCCAGGTAAAATTTGCTACCTGCTATTTAGTATTAATAGTTATGACTTTCTTTCATGTCTTTCCCCACTCCTCATCAATAACGCAGCAGGTAGACAACTTCCAGGTTATTTGAGATGTTATGAAACTAACAAGAATTCCACCCATAGATTTCAACATGACTTACCCTTCGTCTCTTCTTGGTTTTCCCATCACTATCAACTGTACTTGTTTCATTTCTAATCAGTCCCAAACAAAACAGCTGGAGGGAAAACTGAAGGGCTGTTGATGTACAGCTCAAGGATAAGAACTAAGATGGAAGTTAATAATACAGAAATATATAAACTACAAATATTCACAGAGGCCTGTTTTCTCCAGGGACATATTAAAGCCCACAGAGCTTTTAAGATACTATGTTCAATTTCAGAACTGTTACAATACACAATAAAAGTTGTCACATGATAATGAGAGAGGCATCTGCAAACAAGATAAACATTTAATGAAAGTGACAACCTGGATTTTAAGCTTGATGCAAAGTCGGCAGATGGAATAATAATGTTCCAAGCCACCATGGGAACATGTTTAGAACAAAGCTGAAGTATTCTAAAAATCCCACCCATGTTTTCCCTATGAAACAAAATGCTCTTAAATAGTTTCTTTTCTTTTTTTCAGCTAGAGAGCTGGCATTGTTGTGTGGCTTCACTTTTGTTCTTACAGCTGTCCTAGGCCTAGGAGACATTGAGACACCTGATCACGAGGCATTTGTGAGGATGTGGCTAGAAAAATCTACAGTAGGAGTTGGTTGGGGAGAGCATCTGAAGCCTCAATCTGCTGTCTAGACCAGGACCTGGCAGGGTCCTCTGCAATTCCTATGTATACATGAACAAAATATTCGTATTCTACCTCTACGCAGGCACTGGAATCATATCACCTCTCGTCACCCCTGGAGCTCTATCACAGTCCATCTGAAGCAGATCATAATGGTGATTATGAATGAGGCCTTCACCTTTTTGACTTTTTCCCTAACAATACCCAATATTGAGAACAAGCTTCTCAAATATATCGTAGAGTCATGATTTTTCTCTCCTTAAAGCATTTCAGTAGATTTATGTTACAGTTAGAACCTAAGCTCTCATCACTGCTCATAGGTTTATTTACCACTAATATTTTCTCTTCTTTAACTAAGATCTAGGTATACGCTTGTCTGTATACTGGAACAATCAGAATCATTCCTGTCTCAAGATATTCATTCATGAAGAAACCACCACCCTCTTCCTGAAGATACATCAGGATGGCTGCTTCTCGTAGGTTTTGACTTCCAGGTCACCATCTCAGGCGTCCTTCTCTCACCCCCTCTACATAAATAGGCTTTATAATTCCAATTTTCTCCAAATTAATCCATGCCTATCTTCATGGGAACTTTGCCACCACAGTAATCACCAACGACTTGTGGATTTCTTTTCTTTTTCTATTTCATAGATCATAACTTCAAAAAAGCACGGGCATACTGGTTAACATTTTTATTACTGTATGCCTAGCAGCCCCTTAAAAATGACTCCCATACAGGAAGTATCTCTTAGTAGAACATAAATAAATGAAGGGACCATTACTCAAACTTTTCATTCACAAACATTCTCATCTCTACCTGTTCTCATAATTTTGATTTTTTTTCCCTTTAGTGCTGAGAAATGAACCCAGGGCTTTTGTTGTAGATTACTGTCTTATTAGCAAGACATGGCCATTTCCCTCTTAAATGGTGACAACCTGAAGGGGACCTTAAGAAGATTTGGCCTATTAATTATTTGTCCTAGGAAGAATAGTGGCCTATGAGGTCACATTCTCCAGGTAGTTATAAATAGTGAATAGGACAGCTCATGACACAACATCCCCTAGGATTTATACTTAGTTAATGTTGCTAAGGGAAGGTATTGGAGTTTAGCTTCTCAAAGGATCTCTTTTGCTTAAATTAACCCTAATTAAACTCATTGTGTCATCAAGCTGGACTTAAGTAGAACCATTTCTTCAGTCTGCTTCTGGTGCCCCATCTAGAATAAATAGATGTTTGCTCTGAGTATCATGGACTGCAAGAACAATAAAGGAAGAGTACTGAGAGTACTAGGCCTGAGAGAGGCAGTGTTTGATACCCTGTTTGCTGTGTTGGATAGGGCAGTGTTCAGAAGAAAGCTAAGAAAGGGTGAATCACCAGGGACCGTGAGAATGGAATCTAGTTTTAGTGGCTTCAGTGAACCTCATGTAGGACATGATCTTTGTGAATCAGATACAGGAGATACTCTGGCAGATCCCCATGATTTAGACTGATATGTGAATCATGTTTTTAAAATGCTAAAGCAATGAAGAAGAGATGAGAAATGGAAAATGCAGATAAAGGAGACTGTATTGGTTATCAAAAGCAAATGTGTTAAGATGTGTACAGATCTTGAGTTCTGAAAGAAAAAAAAATTGACAGGAGCCAAATTCAATGCTACAAGCTTAAGGAAGGTGTTGAGCCTGAATAAAAATTTAATGAAGGTATGAATGATAGAACAGTACAGATGAAAAGGAAGAGTGGTTAGTTAATCCCTGGAATAAGTTCTGTACATTTTTCTCCAGTAAGAGGGAACACTAGGAATGGAAATCAGTCTCCTCACTCGGCACCCCCTTTTCAGCTAGGTTTGACCAATGGAAGTAGCAGTGAGCCAAAGCGCAGGTAACAGGAACTCTCAAAAATCTATTGGAATGCAACAAATGAGAACATAGTTGTGCTTCCTTGTGGTCTAGGCCAGCGAGAGTAAGGAAAGCTAGAATTGCCCTTCTCAGCCTGATGGAGGTGGAAAGATGAATAACAGTCCTGTGACATCATTCAAGGATGAGTAAGTAGATGGCATGAGCCATGAAAAATGACTGCATTCTTGGGAGATGGAGTATTCTCATCTACACTGATAACTGACATACCCATCACTGATCTTTTGAAGAAATTATAAATACATTCAATGTAATTTTTCCAGAAGCACACTGGACATTGTTATTATTTTTCTTTGTTATCCCCTTAGCTGTGGACTCCTGAGATCAATTGACAATTGGTTGGAATGATGGGTGGGTGATGGGTCTTCAGAATCTCTGCCTAGCCCTTACAAAATATTTGATTTTGTAGATGATACAGTGCTAACTCTTAGTGTTTTATTGATTTAGGAAAGCATTTGACTGCGAGGTAAGCACAGCTAAGAGAGTAAAGATGGGAAATCTGTCAACACAGGGTGCAAAGGCCAGACATATTGTGAAAATCTTAGAAATGTTATGATTTGTTCAGACACAGATGGTATACAACAGCATTAAATGAAAAAAAAAAAAAAAAACTCCAATAGCCTGTGTCTATAAACATTGAAGTGTGGCTATAAGGTTTGTATGAAAAGTCCTTTGTCCATGGAACAAGATGTTCCCATAAGCCAACAGCCTACTAAATAAAAATTCCAGTGCTAGTGGTCATTTACCTCACTATAGGTTGTTGACCACTGAGGCCAGAGAAGCTCCTAAAATAATTAAGGCTATTGCCACAGTTGTTGGCTGCATGCCAGAACTAAATGATAAGACCTTGTGTCTGAACATGTTCCATGCTTAGGTTACAGGACAGGAAGACATCATACTGGGAATAAACAGGAAGTTCTTTCTCTACTGGCTGGCTTTTGTAGTGCCAGAAGGCACTGAACATGTTGTTGGAGAAGAATGACACCAAATGTCCTACTTGGCTGTGAACCCTTTGTATCACACTATTAACATGCCAAGCAAGATGTATCAGCTTACACAAGAGTGGCATGACAGTTATGGATGTAGCCATCTGCCTTCTGATTGTATTTAAGATCTTCTCGGCAAGAGAGAATTTGTGTCTGGTGCTATAAGCCCACTCAAAAAATCTGTGTCTAGGAAGCTTATAGATTTCAGTGGAGAAGCTGTTGCTGGTGTTCTGCTAGGCAGATATGGATGGCTGACAAAATCGCCTTCTAAACATTTTTTGGTTTTGCCCATAGATTATTGCTGCTGTCAGCTTTATCAGAGGAGTTACTTTTTTTTTTTTTTCAGTGTATGGCAGTCACTGCAGAAACCCAGTACAAGTTAAAGTACTGAGAATAAGCTATTGTTGACTGATAATCTCTAAGCTGGCCATCTACCTCACCTCTTCGTAGACTAGGAACATTGTAGATGAGAATGTGGCAAGACTGTAAGAGTCAGAAGGAAGGGCGGAATCATGGAGTGCTATTCTTTGGGCATGGCATGGCATCATCTTAAACTGCCAGCTACCACCTCTGATTGCCTGGAGATGACCTTCACAAGATTGGGTCCATTAATTAATTGTTCATCATCAGAGAGGCTCACAAGGCTGTTTTCCTCCCTATGGATTTGCAAACATTGATGGGGAGACAGGATTTTTTTTCTTCAGTGGCATAGCCATCCATAAACTGCCCCTAACTCATGCTCCTGAGATAATTCCAAGTGATATATTCATTCCTCTATGATAGACTTGAATAGAATTGTTTTTTTTTTTCTTTTTGGCCTATTGTGATTGTTCACTATATTGTTCATTATATTGAATGAACAGATACCTAAACAACGACCCCACACAAGATAAGCAACTATTGTACCACAAAACTACACTAGGCCTATATTTAATGACCTTTTATATGGAACTGTTTTTGTTGACTTTCTAATAAGAATTAAGCCTTTAAGTGGTCTTTTTGTCTTCTGATTTCAAAGTCTTTTCTTGACAACTGATATGTAAGATCAAGGGATATCAATGTAACAAGAGATATATCAATACTATTATTTTTCTTTCCATTCTCAACATTATTCTACTTCCTGATTTAAATGATCTAATAACAAAAGGAATTCGAGCTATTGGGACGTAAAACATGCCCCCATCAAACATGCCCAGTTTTTGCTATGTCTTTTTCTGCTATATGATATGTAAAAAGTTTTATAGATTGCTATAGGAAATAACCTAATAATAATAATGAAACCACACACCGAAAGTACAGCTATGAAAGCCCATTTTTTTTTCAGTACTCAGAAAATAGTTTCCCTGAGCTAAGTGATGAACTTACACTTGGCCTTGTGGAGAACAACTTAAGTTCTAGCCTCCCTGAATAAACTATGAGCCAGGAAGTGCAGAGAGGTCACAGCCTAGAGTAATTACAGTGGCATTACAGAGCAGGGGGATTAGAGATGGCCTGCGAACTGCAGCTGGATTTAAATCATTACTATATTTAGTCACACCATTTCTCCTCACCTAAGGAGGAGGAGCCCGAATCTCTTCAGAGCCCAGTTTCTCCTGGCCTGCTGCCAGCCTGTCAATAGCATCAGCCCTTTTACTGAAAAATGGCCAACAAGGTAACCATGAATAATTTCAGACTGAAAACGCTTAAAATTTTCACAAGCTGAAATGTTAATGAGCACAGAAGCTAGGAATACATTTGTGTGGATGCAAATTACTTCTCTTACTTTTCTTTTTAAAACTGTCCTGGTGGCTCTAAAAATGTACCAAACAACAAAATATCAATAAGTATTATTTCACTAATCACTGCAAAATGTTTTAATCACCTATAACTAGACTGTACTTCAAAGAAATGAATCAAGATTATATCTCCATAAGCTCAGTCATGGAGAAAATAAATGAGGACTGTGTGGCCTGGTCCTCCTTCTCATCTTCCATTACATCACCCTTAATAAGTGACACTCTGGAGATTTCTCATAATGTTTTTCTATATCTCCTAATCTCACCATAGTACATTTCAGATACTCCCACTCCCTCAAAAAAAAAAAAAAAAAAAAGAACAAGCAACATACCAAAAGACATATGGACAGAAATATAGAAAAATGGGATGGCTGCCATTTCAGGGTCACTCAAAAGATGATAACAAATATGGCTCATCCTTCTTAATGGTCAAATGACAAGAAGATCCAAATCTATAGGCCTGAACTACGGCCACTTTTAGAACACTACTGGTTTCTCTGTAGATGTATTTATTGCTCAGGCATCATGGGATGAGGGCGGTGCTTCTGCAGCCTCTTTTTATCCTGATTATACTTTACAGCTCCATGGTATTAAGGAAACCATCTCTGCTAAATAGCCAAACTTTGGCCTTGGCAAGTTTAGTCAAACAGGTGTTATCTGTTGGCACTTTGCTGCTCTGGCAAGTCTGGAGCAAGCTCCCTGGATGTTACAAGTAAATAATACTTTAATTTCTATGCCTTACGTAAGTAATCTTCGTATGTGGTCACCATTTACCTGCATGAGAAGACTCCAGATGTAGTGCAGGGCAGGAAAAATTAGCACCGTCACAGTAAGAGCTTGTTGCTTGCTAGGACTCAGAGGGCTGCCAGAAATCTTGGTTGTGATATGTGGCAAGGTGCATTTGCATGAGCTGCTGTGTAGGGCTTCTGGGGAATGTCCTGTAGTTTCACAGGTTTCTTTTCAAAAACAATGAAGTATCATGGTTTGCTGCAAGCATTTTGAAAGTCTGAGGTCATGTAAACTATTATCTACCAAGCCAGTGTCACTGTTCAGGAGAAAGGATTTTAGAGTAGACCATATTTACCAGTTACTTATAAGTGTAAAACAAGGTGCCCACAAACACCTTAGTGTTCCACTTCCTTTAATCTAACTACAGAAATAATATTTTCACTATAATGGTGTCATAAGGTAAGAAGCTTAAAGGAATTAGAAATATAAACATTCAAAAGAATGATCTTGAGTCTTTGCCCTGTATTTATTAGTAATTGCTGCCATTCTAATAAACTATCTTAAACGATAGCAGTATCAAATCTCTCTTATTGTTAGCCTCAAGTGAATAGCTAAAACAAATCTTAAGCAAAATATTCTCCTGAAACATCATTAAAATACAATTAACTTATGTTAACTCAAGGAAACAATAATATTGAAATGATGACAAATTTTATAGCGAGCTTAATATCATTCAGTCCTTATGTAAGTAATCATGAAATGGAGGCCCATTGTATCCAAATCATGAAACTTATTAGGTACATAAGAGAAAGGAAAAGTAGATAAATTAAATGCCAGAAAATATCATCATCTTTATGATATTTCTTTATTTAACTGGCAATGTTGGGACCAAAACCTGGCAGGTTGGTAATTGTTCTACCACTGAGTTACACTGTCAGGCATTAATACCTAAAAATCAAATCTGTCCAAGTGCATTTATATACATATATGTACTAACTGCACTGAAATAGTCTATTTTGATAAGCAGGGCCATTGCTTATTTGGACATATTGAAAATGGGATTCTATCAGAAATAATGTTTCTCTAACAATGCAAGCTAACAATTTTATTATGAATTTATTTTTACTTTTAAATTTTTGTACTGTGTGGTAAACCTAGGATTTCAAACATGCAGGGAAAGCATGTTACTACTAAACTGTACTTCTACACTTGTTTTATTATGACTTTTACTCATGACAGTTTTTCTATATAATTACAATCATTCAAGATGCTGACAAAAGTTACTTTAAAATGGAACAAAAGAAATTAATCCTATTAAAGTGATGACTCAAAGCTACCAAATGAAAAAAGTAGCTCTAATCAGAATCCAAGCTTACCTTCTTCTTTGTAGAAATTAGTTGTATCTACAGGATTATATAAAATGAAATGGACTGTCAATCATACTTACAGATGGACAAAAGTAGGTTAAATCACTAAAAGGTAAAGCTTCAAACATGTTACAGTCATGAAAATGTACATTTTCTCTCAGGGGGGCACAAGAATTTTATACAAGTCACTAGGAAAATTATCTTTACTGTTTCTATATTTGGGGAAATTTATACTGCAATAGATGCTCTTCTGTATAAAAAGCCAAGACGCAGGGCTGGAAAGATGGCTGAGCCTTCCATAGAACCTGAATTCAATTCCTAGCACCAATATGGCAGCTCACAACTGGCTGTGATCCAGCTCTGAGTAATTTGACATCATTGCACAGACATACATGCAAGCAAAACACTAATGCACATAAAATAAAAAATCAAGAAATCCTTAACAACAAAAAGAAAAGCCAAGTAGCAACAATCCATTAAAGGCAAGCGGTAGATCCCTTTCATTACTGTTTTGGTTTATAGAACCCACTACATCTTTCTAATTTTGCAGTGAGTTTTAAGCATAAGTTTTTTTTTTTCATAAGAAAATCTACTTTATACTCTGGAATATGACTTTAAATAACATATACTGACATTTCCTGGTACTTATATTTTGCAACTAGACAGAGTGAAAACTGAGGGTTGGGGCTATTCCTTTCTTTTTTCTTTTTTTTAATTAATTTATATTTTATTCAGTTTATATTCTGGTTGTAGCCCCATCCCTCCTTTCCTCCTAGTCCTATCCTCCCTCCCTTCCCCCTTGCCTATTCCTCAGAAAAGGGGAGCTCTCTTTCCCATCCATGCCCGCTCATCAAAATGCATCAAGACTGAGCATGTCCTCTTTCCCTGTGGCCTGACAAGGCAGTCCCACCAGGGGAAAGCAATAAAAAAAGCTAGCAAGTGAGTCCTTGTCCAATGCAGTCCACACTTCCCTTATGGGGGGACCCATATGAAGTCTAAGCTGTCCATCTGCTACATCTTTGCAGGGGCTGGGGTCCATTTCTTGCATGGTCCTTGGTTGGTGTTTCAGTCTCAGCAAACCCCTCTAGGCCCTGGTTAGTTGGCCCTGTTGGTCTTCTTGTGTAGCTCCTGTCACCTCCAGGTCCTTTTCTCTTTTTTTTTCCATTTTTCCATGAGACTCCCTACACATTGCCTAATGTTTGGCTGTGAGTCTCAACATCTGTTTTGAGGCACTGCTGAGTAGAGTCTCTCAGAGGACAACTCTGTCAGGTTCCTATCTGTAAGCTTAGCAGAGTATCGTTCATAGTGTCAGGGGTTGGCACTCACCTATAGGGTAGGACTTTGGTTGGGGCAGGCATTGGTTGGGTATTCCTTCAATCTCTGCTATATCTTTATCCCAGCACACCTTATAGGTGGGGTAAATTTGGGGTTGAACTTTTTGTGGGTGGATTGGAGTTCCCCTTCCATTATTAGCAGACTAGTCTAGTTAGAAGGTGTCCTCTTCAGTGTCTTTGGCCTCTGCTTCTAGGAGTCTCTGTTTGACTCCCCTTTCATATCCTATCCTCCCAGGAGCCTACCCTTACTTAGGTCTCCAGCTTGTCACAGAGATCCCCATGTCTCTTTTCTCTACAGTTTCTCTTTTCTCTACAGGCCTTCTGTCCTCCTTGCTCTCCCCAGGTCTGATCTCCAGCCTCTTAACTCTGCGTATCATCTCTTACCTTGTTCCCTCTCTTCAGTGGTTGAGATCTTGCCTGGCATGCATCAGACCCTGGGTTCAGTCACAATACTGAAGGGAAATAAGTGAGGTTACCCAGACTCATGAGAACAGTGAATACTAGAAAAATCATAGAATAGAGTTTTTGTTCAGAATCAAATTTTTGATCAGCATTTACCAAGGTACTGGGTCTAATAGATGTCATATGGTAGACACACTAAAATTTCAAGACACCGATTGTTGAGTCAAAAAGCACCGTGATTTTTTTTTTTTAATGGAATGGAGCATTTGGTTTCACTATGCTGGCCAAACTCCAAGTTAAGAGATTGTAGTCTGCTTTTCTTACCTCCCTCACCACCTGTAGACTCTTTTAGATGCTGTACTCTTCTTCAGTTCCTTTCTTAAATGATTTTTTTTTTCTGTATTGTTGTGGTCTGTTAAACAGCTGCTGCGTTCCACTCCAGAAGTGGGAAAAGTGATTTCTGTGCTCTCTACAGTTTGTAATGTGCTCCTTAGGGGTGAAAGCTTCTGCAGAAAGCCAGGACTCAGGCACTCCTTTTAAAAGGAAGCACCACACTGATCTCAGTATAACAGATGCATTTTTAAAGCCAAATATTGAATGTGTAATGGGATCACCTTCCAACCAATGTGAGGAAATGTTCAAGGTTGTTGGGTTGTTTTTCCTGTCTGCTGATGTGTTTGTCTGTCTGCCTTACTTTGCCTCCCTATCTAGTTTAACAATAGAAAGAATGACTTAGTGAATCTGAGGCTCTGGGAGTACACAGTCATTAAGGAAATGTAACGCATTTAGTGATGCTAAATTACATTCACCTTTCGAGTAGACGTGAGGTACTGATGCAATCAGCTCTAGGCTCAGGGTTCAGGGCATCTCCATAAAGACAGCATGGTGTGTTTTCTGAATTGCTCACTACCTAGATATTCGAATTGCAGTCCAAAAGTAATATTTCATTCCTTAGCAAAGAAAAAAAAATTAAAATGAAGAGACAGCACTTTATATACAGGTGAAAATTGAAATAAATTAGCAGAAAACAAATCACCATGATAGCTTTTATTTTTCAGTTTTTGGATTGAGGTGAAATCATGATTAGAAAACATGCTCAATTATCCCTAAAACATACTTTATCATCCAATCTCTCTCTGTAAACTTTTAGCCACAAAATGATTAAGGTAAATTTTTGTTAAAATTTAATTTAATGTTCTTAAAGCAGTGAGGACAAACCAAAGATAAATTTTAGTCCATTAAAAGAGAGGATCTGTAAATACTCATATGCACCCTGCCACTGACTATATTTTTCTTTAAATATTTTACTTGTTTGCCATGCAGATGATTAAAGCAGAGAACACAGTTAAAATAGAATTATAGGACCTTGAAATTACTGGAAGCAAAACCTCTCAGTTAGTACTTGTGTTTTTTGGTTTCATTTACCTTTAGAGCAAGAAGAGAAAAAGGGTTTATTTTGATGAAGAAAGTTGAAGTGGAAATCAACACTCAGATGATGAACTTCCCATCAGAAAAACCAAAAGATAACACCATGCCTTTCATGGTGAGAGTCCTTTAAAATCTGCATCACTTTGACTAAAATATTAGCATCCGAAAAAGCAGACTCTACAGAGTGCTGTTCTCCCAGGCATCATTGCCACCAAGAATAGACCATAAATTGGTAGTATAGAGTGCCTTTCGGTTCCAATTTTTCTAAAAGCACTTCACAAAGCAATTAGTCAGATAATGGCGGTATGCTGACTCTGTGTAGCCTTTATATAGTCACTAATAGCACACCATCTTCTCAAAGGTTAGGAGGGGCTAAAGGGAGAGCCTTCCAACATCTTCAGTCTCCCAAGTGTAGGCACATTTTGCCTTCAATAACGTGTTTATACTCTCTTCTTCTTTATAAACAATTTAGAGTTAAAATTTGCATTAGTGGGGCGGGGTCCCTAAGCATTTTTAATTGAAAAAAGTTTTTTCATACGAAATATTCCAATCATATATCCCCTCTCACAGTTCCTCCCAGATCCCTTCCACCTCCCATCCAAGTCTCTCTTTAGAAAACAAACAAGCAAATAAACAAATCAAACAAACCAGAATAAAAGAGAAACAACCATTACAATCACCAGAAACATACATTGTTAGAGGCAGAGGGGACGGATGACTTGAACGAAATTGTGTTTTCCGGACACAGTGTGACCAATGCTCATATAAACTCACAGAGACTGTGGCAGCGTGCACGGGGCCTACACAGCTTCAAGCCCAACAGCTTCAACTTGGGGAGAGAGGTGGACACTACCTCCCGTCCCCCAAAAGAAACTAACTGACAACTGTTCCCAAAACAAAAACAAAAAACAAAACTAGTTTTTTGTTGTTGTTGTTTTGTTTTTGTTTTTCATGGAGTCATGCTGTACTAACTATACCTAAGAGCAGGCACCACACCCAATAGTATTTCTGGAGTGTTTCATTAAATAGATATCTTTCTAAAGTATATTGATACCAAGTTTACACCACTTGGTCTTAACAAGGTTTATTTCATGAAAAGATGGCAGCAAAACATTCTGTCAGAAACACATTAACGATCGGAATCTTTTAGCATACATATATACATACATACTTAATACATACAAGACAGTATGTATTAGTGAATCCAGTTTCAGCCTTGATAACTTGAACTGTAGGGATTAGGTGTGACTTCTTTTTAAAGATAGAGAGCTTTAGGTACTAAAAATAAAAAGGTGTTTTAGTAAAGTTCACAAAAGTAATTTTTACATTATTTTTGTTCAGAAGCAAGAGGAATGTTTTCTTTCAAAGATGTACTTTTATCATTTTAAATCTTCCCACTGCTTATATGGAAAAGATTAGCTATGTTCCTCTTAGTTTGAAGCAGCACATCTTAACAATGTGAATTAGTTCTGAATTACTTCGGAAATGTACTGTATATGCTAACACACCCTGATGCAATTGAATATGATCTCATGCAGTAACCGTAATACTTGCCCCAATTTTGCTTTCCATTTTTGCACAAACCTCACTGATATGCACTTCAAACATCAAACATCTCTAAATATGAAATACCCAGTTGCAGAATCCAGCCCAGGCACCAAGTGCATACAAGTACTTGCTGTAGTGTAGGGATTAGAATCTTTTTTGCTTGTATCATATTTTGTTGGCACTAATGAATTTCTCGTAGGAATATCTAGCTTCTCTGAGTTTCTGATGTCCCCATCTTTTCCCAGTATGGAATATATTAACTTCTGACAGTGACTGATTCTTGAATTATTTGTAATACAGTGGACAAAGATATTTTCCTGGGCCCTGCACTGGATATTCCTATCCTTTCTAAAACATGTGAATTCAAATACTGAGTGTGGGATTAATTTAATTCTACTTGCTGTTAATCACTTGTGTTCTGACAGACACAATTTTAATCCAAAGTAAAGGCTCGCTGCTAGGCAGAAGGGATTAAAGGAACAAGGATGATACCAATCAGAATTAAGCCTGCCATTGGAAGGCTGGCGGAGTTTTCAGCATGGTTATCCTGGTTTTGATCAGGGCCATTAGTCTCCTACTTAGAGACAAAATATATATAAAAACATGTCACGGGAGGATTTTAAAGATAACCACAATAAACTATAACTATTGATCCACAGAACAATTTCCTCTTATAGCTGGGGTTGGAGTCCATGGCAGAACACTGGCCTAGTAGGAAAACAAAAGCAAAAGGCAACTCCAAAATAAATGGCTGGTTCTTTGATCATCTCCCCTGAGGGGGCAGCAGCATTACCAGGTCACAGAGGAAGACAATGCAGCCAGTCCTGATGAGACCTGATAGGCTAGGGTCAGAGGGAATGGGAGGGAGGACCTCCCCTATCAGTGGACTTGGGGAGCCTAATGGCAGGAGATGAGGGAGGAAGGATGAGATTGGGAGGGGAAGAGGGGAGGGGAGGGGGCTATAGCAGGGATAAATTGTAATTAACAAAATTTGTGAATAAATTGTAATTAATTAAAAAAAAAAAGGAAAAAGAAAGCGTCAGGATGACTCAGAAGGCAAAGATACCTGTCCCCAAGCCTGAGGATGTCATTTTCTCTCTTGTTCTGCTGAATTGTCTCTGGCCTCAGCACTGATGCTGCAGCAGGCATGTGCCTCCGTCGCCCTCAATAAATACACGGATTTTTAAGAGTCTTCTTTTCCAGACCCCATCATCATGTTATCACTGACTCATAAACCACCTTCTGTGGTGAGTGTTACAGAGGAAGACTGGAAGTCACTCAGGACCACAACCGTGAGCTGGCTCCTGGTCTCAGGGCACACCAATACAACAGAAGCAGCACATACAGATTCCCAAGTACATGCTGGATCGGGCTTCCTCCTGGAATATTCCAAGTCATTTCATTGGCTCGTAAGACAGAAGCGAGGAATTCAACATGTCAGCTTGAAAAATCAATGGAATCTGCTAAGAAATTCTTTTCTCATCATGCTCCTTACTCTACCCACTCTTTGATCAGAAAGGAAAAGGACAAAATGAAAGCAAAAACCTACCAACATTGAAACTCATGAAATTTATCAAATTTTCACGGGGCATTTCATCCAGCTCAGTTTGACTGTTGGTTATACTTAGTATCTGAGTGTGATTGTGGACAAATGTACTACATGCTTCATGTCTAATCATTGATTTATTGTTACGGACAACCGCACGAGTCAGGAAGCGCATGCCATTATCCCGGCTTTGCAGAGCAAGAAACCAGATTCAGAAGGTCAAACACATCAGCAGAGATCATCAGGTTGGAAAATGGCAAAATCATGATTTGAATAACTTAGTTGAATAACTTAGACCCCTGCCCTCCCCCTCCAATCTGGAGCTGACACGTCACTGTTCTTCAAGATTCTCTACCCAGTTCGCTTTTGCTTTGTGGTTTCTTAAACAGCTCCAGGAAATGGCGCTCAGTGCCCAAATTTGCGAGCACTGTGCTAGCGTCCGCGGACTCGGAGCTGACAGGCCCTGGTGGATACTCTCACATTGTCTTACAGCCCAGTGCTTTACAGAAAACGAGCAGCATTTGTCCTCGACAATGAGACCTCAGAGAACTGCTGCCCTGAATTCCACTTTAAAATCACTCAAGGAGGGGAAGGGAAATTAATCTCTCAGTGAAATTCTAACTTCCGTGTCTCTCCAAGATTCTTCCTTCACCTATCTGCATTGTTAGTTGTAATTTCAATATTTTTGTTCCTCTAGACAATGTTTGATTGAATTAAAGCCAATATCAGGCAAATTATGAAGAAACCCAAGATTGTTTCTTGGTTTCTGTCTCCAACCCCACCTTAGGAGGAGAGTAGTGTTATTCATTTATTCCTTTGTTAGGGTATTAAAACATGGTGTGGGAAACAATTTGATTTAAATCAACCTGTAAGGTTTTGATTTTAAAGCCACTTGGTCATCCTTTGGTAAGCATGGTCTACAGGTTTTGAGTTTCTATAAAGTGACTGTAGACATCATGATAGTGAGAAGAACAGACGGTTATGACTAAGCCAAATGACCCTTTCACAGGGCTCACATATCAGACATTTATGAGTCATAACACTGGCAAAATTATGGTGAGGAAATAACAATGATATAAATTTTATGGTTGGAAGTTACTACACAATGAGGAACTGTATTAAAGGGTTACAGCATTAGGATGGTTGAGAATCACTGGGCTCCTGGGTGAAGAAATACCAGTTGGATCCTAAAGCCTCTGAAAGAGACTCCTCTCTTCCCTACTCGCTCTTCAGATTTTCCTTTTCTTGCTTCTCATGCAATGTCACCCTCACTTGATTGCTTCCTGATCTATTTATCTTTCTAAAATAGGGAAGGAAAAAAAAAAAGAGCAGAGGGAGGCAAAGCTAGAGCATGGGAAGGCAAAGCCTAGACACCTACTCTTCTTTCTCTTCCAGTGCTAAGAAACTCAAGAGAAATGAAACAGCTGTGTTCTCTGGATAGGCCATGAGCTATTTTAACTCCATTTTAACAGACTGGGATATTATCACCTTCTCCTAGTCCACAGCAAGTCACTGGTCAGTGATAAAAGAAAATATAAGTAAAGCAGAAATGCCTGAGGATTGGAAGTAACATGAATGTTGGCTCTTTGTCTCTCGGTCTCTGTCTTTCCGCCTGTCTGTCTGTCTCTCAGTTGAATGTCTCTGAATTGATCATAGTAACCTACAAAGTTAACTATCTAGGTCCTCCTGGGTGAGAAGTGGTCACACTTATAGGAGTGACTCTCAAGAGCTATATTTTTGTTCTGAGTATAGCTTTCTTGACTGCTGCTAGTTTTTATAAGATGAGCCCTTCATCCTCAGTGAGAAAAATCAAACAAACACATCTCCTCTCCTCTTCCTTGGAATTTGACCTGAGAGATAGAGTTCTGCTGCTGGGCTGTAAGAGGACACTCTGAAGTTGCTGAAGTGACTTTGGACTGAATCTGTAATACACTAAGTTTCATGATGTCTTGGAGTATAGACTTCCTCGTTTCTTCTGATACAAATCACAGAGACGTATGCCGTGCCAAATGCTTCTAAGTCTTAGGGTTCCTGAATAGTGTGACTACACTTGTGTGCTGCTTGTGAAAAGGCCTCTGTTGCTCTTACCTTTCTCTCTCTCTCTCTCTCTCTCTCTCTCTGAGCATTGGTTTCCCAGAATGCATTTCTGAGTTAATTTTTTCCTTGCCTTTCTGATTTATTGACCCATTTTTTGTGTTTTTCTAAACTAGGCCTGAGTAGACAAAGCAGACAGACAGAGCTGTAAGGAAAAGCATGGGGCTTTAAAGAGTTTACCTCAGAGAAGTCTCAGCTCACTCCACACAGGTGTTGATATGGAAACCTAACTCTTTATCAGTAGAGTTAACTTGGAGATTCCTTTGAGAACTCTATTAGCAGCAAAACAATTACCAGAGGCCCTCAATGGAAGCCAGATGGAACAGATCTAGGCTGTGATCAGCACCACTGAAGCCCAGCTGAGCCATGTGGCATACATTCTCACTTAAAGAGGCAGTACCAGAAGTAGGAACAGTTCATGGACATCAAGTCATGTTTGGAACAGGAGAGTGCCACCTATCACAGCCTGCTACTACAACCTCTCTACCCCTAGGCCCTCTGAGCCGGCATCAGTGAGATGCTCTTGGTGAGGAAAATGACTGTGGTGTAACCTTTACCCCAGTTCTTCCCTTGACTTGCCAACAAAACTTCACCCTCCAGGGAGAAGAACGATCAACAACAACTACGTATCTAAAGCCCTTACCAGGAGCTTTATTAAAGTTTTAACAAGGCAAAACCCTACTAGAGTTGTCATTTTATGCTTTTCTCTTATAGTTGATGAAAGTATAAAATGACCATGGCTTTGGAAGATTCCCCTATGACTCTCCTGAAATAAAGTCTCCTTAGGTGGAAGTCGGTGTTGAGCAGTACTTTAAAAAACCCAGTTCATAGTTACAGTGGGGTTGCTGAGTTCATGAAAGAGTAGATGGACTTGGATATAAAAGAAGAAATATATTCACCAGAATATTCAATTAATGCCTGTTTGTGAAGTGCACATGATGTATGAATACACTGAAATACCACTGCAGAATCTAATAAAAACCCTCCTTTTGAGCAAGACACAAAGGTAGCAAGAGGTAAAATTATGCTCCTGATTACATCACTAGTCATCTGTGTAACAAACAGGCAAGAAAAGAGAATGATGTTACAGAGAAAGAAAACCATCTTTGTTTGTAAATTAATGTGTGTTACAATCAGTGTAAATTAAGGCACATTCCACATAATACCACAGTTCTGATGAACAGTGATTTATCCAGGAATCACTTACGTATTTAGGGTTACGTCTTGCCTCTCTTTTCTTCTCTGGTGAACCTCAGCAGCAGCCACAAGAACTGGGCACAGACTCAAAGGAGCTTGGGTTAAAATCCTGCATTTGTCTTCCTTCGCTAAGAAAACCAGCCTTCTATAGATATTCAAAAGAAATTAATTTCTTTCTGTTGTTCGGTCCCACAATGCTTCATTCTAATACTGATTACACTGATTGTCTAAGATATGCTGGCAAATGCAGCTGTAATACAATTTCTCTGCTGTTGGAAACAAAAGCTCTTGAGAGTACCCTTGCTTACATAGCTGCTTCAGGTGATTACATCTTTACACAGATGCTAATTACTCTCAGGAGAAAGCTGCCCAAATTGTCAGGTGAAGAGAGTGATCCAGCCTGGATACCAAAGAGTGTCCTGAAGTCCATTATGGATAATGTTTCTTACCCAGTTGAAATCTGAGCCTCATTTTGATGGGGTTGGCAACAATGGTGGATGGTGAAAACTTTCTAATGATAAACAGTATAATTCTAAAACGGCTATTGAATGTTAACACAAATATTAGGTTTCTATCTAACCCTACACTTGGACCTTGGCTTTAATGAAGCAATAGATTCATAACTATCCTGGAGGATTCTTAAAAAAAAAAACAAAAAAAACAACAACAACAACAAAAAAAACCCCACAGCAACACATCAATTAACGGTTCTTAGACTGTGTGTGCACACGTGCATTAAGATTCCCCTGGGAGGTCACTTAAATTCCTAATGGTCAGCTCTGGCCTTGAAGTTTTGGTGTAAAGCCAGACATACATTTGAAGCTCCTGTGCACTCTCAGCATGTTGAGAAGGTTGAGCATGTAAAGCTTCCGTATCCCTTCTTGCTGTACTGTGCCAGTGCTGGTGAGCTTCAGCATGGCAGGCATAGGCGGGAAAGTCAGGAGGGAACACGATGAAAACACCTCAGGGGAAACTAAAGCTGTATAGCATTGGGCAGTGACAATCATGGAACCAGAAAAGAAAACAGCATGGGAAGCAACTTCTAAGGTTCATGTGAATGAGCCGTAAAGACCCACAGGCAGATGTTTCAGTGAATGTCTTGCAAAGAGGAGACAGTATAAACAGTATAGACATCCACACATTATTATAGATTCACAAATGAAAAAAATTAGCTGGACAACTACTACTTTATTGATCAAAACTGGTGCAGCTCAAATGAAAAAAGACTTCTGTGAGAGCCCTGTTAACATTTCAAGGTAGAGAGAAACCTGAGTGGTGGTTAAATCCTTGCAGAAAACCATCAATATTAAAGATTGGGGAACAAAACCTGAGAAAGATTAAATTACCCTGGCAGGCTGACTGTCGGGTGAATTTGTTCAGGGACAAATAAATACAGGGATAAGAAAGGAAAAACATTTGATAGTGGCAGTACCAATCAGAGAAATGTTTGAGAAAAATGCATGCATTTCTGTCACTTTGTAAAAAAAAAACAAAAAACAAAAAAACAAAACAAACATGTAACTTCCTTTGTTTGTTTCCAGGCTTCTGTATTTCTGCTTTCTATTTGCCTGGTGCTCCAAGCTCAACAGCAAGTTAGAAAAGTTACTGTTAAATATAAGAATGAATATAAGTTAAATATAAGCATGAAGAAAGGATTGGGACTGGCTGATCTCAGAGAACCTAGAATATTTTTTCAAAAATCTTATAAATTGAATATATGATATTGCCTTACTTGTTAGAAAGCAGTCACCATCTTACAGGACAAAAATGTCAAATATCATTAATTTCATATGGCTTGTATATGTATAGATAGATATGTAGCTATAGACATATGTATGCGTGCCATTTTCTTATTTTTAAAAATATTTTTACTACAATTGTAAATTGTAGTTTGTAAATTGTAAATTGTTCCTGTCCCCTCTAGGATTTTTTATCCCCCCCCCCTTCTTTCATAAGATTACCTACACTCTGCCCAAAGTTTGGCTATGAGCTCAGCCTCTGCTTAAGATCACCCTGAGTGAAGTAATTTATTACAATTGTTATTACAATTTACATACCAGCTGTGTCCCCTTCCCTCATCTCTTCCCAATCCCACCCTCCTTCCCTCTTCTCCCCTTATGCCCCTCTCCTAGTCCACTGATAGGTGAGGTCTTCCTCCTCTTCCATTTGACCTTAGCCTATTAGGTCTCATCAGGACTATTTGCATTGTCTTCCTCTGTGGACTGGCAAGGCTGCCCCTTCCCCCAGGGGTAGGTGATCATAGAGCCAGTCACTGAGTTCATGCCAGACAAAACCCCTGCTCCCCTTATTAGGGAACCCACTTGGAGACTGAGTTTATGGGATACATCTGAGCAGAGGTTTTATGTCCTCTCATGCATTGTTCTTGGTTGGTGTGTCAGTCTCTGCAGGGCTCCCAGGGCTCAGTTTTATTGACTCTGTTACTCTCCTTGTGGAGCTCCTGTCCCCTCCAGGTCTTTTTATCCCCACTTCTTTCATAAGATTCCCTGCACTCTGCCCAAAGTTTGACTATGAATCTCAGCCTCTGCTTAAGATCATCCTGAGTGAGGTAACCCAGAGCGGAAAGACACACACGGTATATACTCACTCATAAGTGGATATTAGCCATATAATATAGTGTGAACATATTAAAATCTATACTCCTTAAGAAGCTGAACAACTAGGAAGACCCTTGGGAAGATGCTCAATCCTCGTTGAGAAGGACAAATGTGACAGATATTGGAAGTAGGAGAAGACAGGGAATAGGACAGGAGCCTACCTCAGTGGGCCTCTGAAAGAATCTACTATTGATCGAAGTTTTGAAGCAGAGGCAGAGACTCTTAGCCATCCTCTTATTTTAAAAGGATTAGAATAAATTGAGTGGAAAATATTTGTTTTTCTTTCCAGAAAATAAACAAATATTAATAGTTGTGTAACTCTAAACCTACACACACGCACAAACACAAACAAACAAAAAATGAAAATTCTAGTATAAAAACTGAATTTCTGACTGGAATCAGTGTTGATAAACAATATGCAAATAACGTTTTCATGATCTAATGTCAAAACTTTAAGATATTCAAATACAACTGATGTAATGCATCAACCTGATTTCACCCAGAACTTGGAAAATGCTTATTATCAAAGAAAAACACAAAACTCACAGAAAAATATAGATATTGGTACATTATTGTCATTCCTTGCAAGATATACTAGGTCCAAATGATTATGCAGCTCAGTCAATATTTGGGAACAGCTGCTTGTTCTGATAAGGAAATATATGTCCCTGGTCATTATGTGTCCTTTTTCAGATTGGGGTGCAGGATAATTTAGGGCTGACAGTTTTACACTCTGTTTCAGAATATAGAGATATTAAATATAGACTTTAAATCACTAGCTATAGAGCTTCCAGGATACATGAATTGTAGGGTAAGGCACCAGGGCTCTATTAGCACAAAGTAGCCATCATTTTTCAGGGGAGGAGGACCGCCCTTATCTGTGGTCTTGGACAGGGACATAGGAGGAGACGAGGAAGGGAGGGGAGAAAGGAGGGGACTACAGTTGGGATACAAAGTGAATAAACTTTAATTAATAGAAAAAATAAAAACTTAATTAAAAAAGTTAAAGAATGAAAGTGCAGTTCATGAAGAAGATAAAAAAGAATCCTTTCAATAGTCATCGTGTCATGAATTTTGAGGAAAAAACCCCAAATTGGTTCTTACATACATAAAGATGCAAAATTCTTTAACTTTCCACCTCTAATCATCCAGATGATGTCACAGGTGAGTGTCCCTGTATCACATATGTGCAACAGTGTATCTGTAGGATGCAGAGACCTTCTCAGGCAGTCACTGATAGGAAGACAATCAGTGTTCTTTGTCCCCGTGATTCAGAGTTCTGGTCTTTGATCTGTAGGTGCTGTTTATTTTAGGTTTCTTTTTAACTTGTAGTGCTGGACTGGTTTCTTAGAGAAAAAAAATGTAAACATTTAAGAAAAATGGTGAGGGATAAAAATGTAATGCACACAGGGGTAACTATTCAACAGAAGTTACACAAGCAATAAGGCTATTGTAATCTATCTAAACTGAAGTTCTGACATTTTTCTATTTTATTTCATTCAGATGCTATTCACATACCACATATTTGATTTCCTGACTCACAAATAGATCAAGCTCCTCTTTGACTAGTATTATTTTAACATGCCTTAATATAACCTCAGGCCATTAGTAAGCAGAAGTCAACATTTGGTAATGTCATATCTACATGTTCAGCTTATACTGGGATACTGTTTTGAGCATATTTTAAGGTTAATGGCTATAAAGACTTGAATCATGGGAGACATGGGTGGAACTAGAACTTACACTTAGGCATAACCACCTCTAAATTCTTAAATGCCCCAATCCTTCACAGCACTGCCTGACACTGTTGCTTTTGTGGTCTTCAAGACATAAACAACAACCTTCTGTTTCTTTCTCTTCCTTCCTTCCTTCCTTCCTTCCTTCCTTCCTTCCTTCCTTCCTTTCCTTTTCTTTTCTCTTTTGATCTCTCTAAGTGCATCTTCCTGACTTCTAGGCTCACTCTCAGCTGGGGGAAAAACAAAACAAAACCAAAAACTCTTCATATAAACTTGGATTTCACCTTGCCATGGGTGACCCATTTACATGTCACCATCCCCGGTTTAAATATTTCAGAAAATAAATTCTGTATCTATAATAATCCTCACAAACAACAACAAACACGCAACCAAATCAACTGGTTGTAAAAGGAAATTATGTCCATAGAAATTGAGCCTCTTTTACAAAATCTTTAAGTGTATGAGTTTTATAAGAAGCGTCAAAGATTATCCATTTGAAAAAAACACCTTGCTAGCTGAAGAAAGGGTTCAGGGAAAGGGCACTGCTGAATGTCTGCATTTTAAGAATCATAATTGAACATTTATTTCTGTGGATTTTTCTTGAGTAAAGATCTATGATTTCTGATTTTAAGTGAACAGTGTTAAATCTTTCTTTTCCTCTTTTACATAAAATGATTCCAAATGACCAATCCTTCTCTTCCCGTGGACATAAATAAAATTATATTTTCATCTGTAAAGTCCAAAGGAAACAAAATTAGTTACCAAGGGGCCCAGAGTTTTAAAGTTCTGTACTAATTAAGTATAATGCTTTTGGCATTGGCCATGGGCCAAAGACTGATGATACTCAGTTACCAATTATCTAGAAAAAAAGAAAAAGAAGGAAACCATCAGCAATCTGAATATAAAGGATTTGAGTTAACTGTAAGGTTGATTTTCTGCGTGTTCTAAAAATCCCTTCTCAAAGGAGATGTATTTTCTTAAATATTCCTTTAATTTTGATGATTAGTTATGATAACATTAAATTGGAAAAATATTAATAGAGCAAAGTCAAAGGGAAGTAAAAATAAAATATCTCCCAACCATCTAAATTTCTTGTTATGTGTACTCATGTGTTTTAGGTAAGAATAAAATTCTGTTGCTCTGAAGCTTACAAAGAGTAATAAAATAAATGAACCACATTCAAAAATTACAGTGCCTTCAAAATAGAGCAAAGTCTCTCATTAGACCCGTGTTTCCTTTCTTATTCTGGTCCTGTATTCCTTTCTTTCCGGCTTCGCCACACAGTTCCTAACCTCAGGCTTTTCTCTTTGATCCCCCTGAGCTTTCACTTGAGCATGCATGCCATAGTCCACAACCCGCCCCCCCCTTCCAATATTAGTTTGATACAGAAAGTGGATGTAGGATTGGATAATCGGTACATGTGGCTGTTACTTTGTATTTTCCTTCTTTATTATATTTTCAGAACCAAGGGAAGATAAGCACTCACACCAGCTACTGTTACAAATATCAAGGAGACACACATAAGAGATATGGGAACAAAATGAAATTTGAGATGTTGATAGGAGACAGACTGTGTTAGGAAAGTACCAGATAATTAAATTTAAGAAGGAATCAAAATTTTGGGCTCCTCATAATACAAGTGAGCTATGGCAGACACAGATAAGAGTATGTACTTAAAAATACATGCAGATAGCAACTCACATTGTCTGCGCTGTAACAAAACAAAATGACTGGAAGGATATGGTGAGCCAGATTGTGACGGTTTTTTTGTGACAATGGATGGTTTGTATAATAGCTTTTAAAAAATCAGGGTGTGTGTGGGGGAAATGAAATGATAAGCTGTTGTGACAAAAACCATCTGAAATTGTTAATCTACCCATTTCCTTTTCGAGGATTCTGATCTTTTTGAGTGCAGGGCTTCTGTCTTTGACTTATTTCTGACTTAGACCAGAAATGTGTTGAAGAGTATCAACAAATGATCAAACAATTAGTGCCTGTTAATTCCACTAAGTGGTAGGCCACCAACTCATTCATTCCTATCAGGAGCCTGAGTTCACCTTTGTTTCTGATGCTCAAGCCAGAGGCCTACTTCGCCTGATTGAATTCTCCTGTGCATTTTCTATGCTTCTCTATTCTACTTTATCCTGTTGGGATCCCTCTGTCCTATTTCAGGTAGATATATTCTCTTGGTTCCTTGCAGATTTCAGATATCTCTCTGGTGTAGTTACAGATCAGCTCTACCTATATCTAAACAGCTTTGTTTTTTGTTTTTGTTTTTTGTTTTTTGTTTTTTTTTCTTCTCAAAAATGTTTCTTCTCTGTGTAATCAGCACATTTAGATAGTTACAATATCTAATTCAGGGCCTATCAATTAGCAACTGTACTAGATAATAAGATAATTTTATAATCAAAATTCCTTGGATCAAAGTTTAGGTCATATAGATATTTTTAAATTGTATGATTTAGAGAATTATCTCATTTTTAAACTTTTAGATTTTTATTGCTTTTCGGACCACAGAATGAGTAACAGAGGTGATGAAGCTATGGTGAGCATAAATTAGTTTTATGTTTTGTGACAGCAGTCTCTCCTGATTTTCAATACCATCCATAGAGGCACGAGTCCTGTAGCAAACAATGCTGCAATTCATCCAGCATTTTCGTTGCTGTAGACCTTGGTTACAGGAAACAGATCATGCTCCTCTCACTTTCTTCCTCTTCCCTTTTATGAGGAACTGAAAGGGGTTTGAAGGAGCCTTGGACTGGAAGACATTAAAATGTCTGTTGATGGTTTTCTGAAAGATTACTTTTCTTCAATTAGAAGACAAACAAACATAGGCCAAGAATGGAGTTGTTTGAGGAGAATTCTGAGTGCTGGTGAAAACTCTCCCAGGAAACAAGACTAGAGTGCTCAGTTTCTTCAAAACAAGGCATTTTTCTTGAAATGTGCTTTCATGCTCCTCTCAAGTGAGGACAGTAGTGCATTTACATCAGATTAATCATTATTCCTTATTACTGTTATTCAATTGGATGTTTAAACTATCCTTTATATGCCTCTATAAATTTTTTTTTTGCCACACGTGTCTTGTCAAGTATATAGCTTAAACTCATGAGAAGATTATTCATGTGACCTTTCTTAGCCCCTAGAATATAAATTGTTCTGAATAGTTGGATTGTCTGAGAATTCAGTCTGCCTCATTTATTTGCTCCATTTTCCCAGGTCCCACTGCCTCTAGGGTGGTGACAAACATAACTTGTAAAAATTTTTACAACAATTTGGTTGTTCCCACAAAAAAAATAGGTCTACCAGATGGATAAAAAGTCCTGCCACTTATAAACCCAAATAAGTCAAGTAGATATTTATACTTTCATGATTATGAAACACTATTTGAAATTGTTGAGAGACAGAAATGACTGAAGTATCCATGAGCAACTGATTTGATAGAGAATGGGTACACACATAGAATGGAATAGTATTCTGCCATAAACGTGAAATCTTGACATTTGTAAAAACCAGGAAGCACTTTGTAACAGCCAAGAAGCACTTGGAGACATTAAATTAAATAAGTCAGGCAGAGAAAAGACAAATTGCCCCATGATGTCACTCAAATGTGGAAGGTACAATTTCATCGAACAGAAGAAGAATAGTGGTTATCAGAGTCTGAGAATATTTGAATGATGGGGAAATACTGGACAAAAGGTAAAATACCTAAATGTCTAGAAAGCATAAGTTCAGAAGAACTTTTATATAAGCACTGACTGTAATTAACCGAGTGGATATAAAGAGTCTCATATGAAAGAGATAACTCTATGAAGTAGTACAGGTTAATGACCTAGATTTAATGGCTCCACAATATATATCCAAATAGCATATTGTCCATAGTAAACTCATATAAGTTCATCTGTTAAGACAAATAATAATTTTCATAACAATGCAATGATTTTCTGCTGCACACTTTCCTATCCTCTACCCTACTTTCTCTGTTGCTATGGGAGAACCTGAGCCTTGGAAGCTAAACGATTACTAGAACTGTGAGAAACTGACCAAAACTCCCTGAGGCTGACCCAGAATTTTTATGTTGATCATCTGCAAAATCAACCTAATGCATATATGATAAACTGATAACAAATAACAAGTAAACATTTAAGAAGCCTTTACTAAAGTGTTCTCTACCATGTTGTTAAGAACATATTATTGAGTAGAAATCTTCATCTAATATCTCTATTGCTGACCTTCCTCTGACTTGTTACTTCCTGTACCCATCTATCTTGAAACTCTTAGAAGTCCAATTAAGACCCCAAACAGAGAGTATGAGGATAAAACTGCTTGCTTTCTCTTCCTTATCGGTTCTTGTGACAATCTTCCTTATCACATGGGTGCCAAGCAGACTTCAATTCTTCTTTACCTGGGTCATTACCTTGATTTTCCTACTGTCATGGTGCCCTTGGCTAACCCTACAAATCATACAGCTTCCGTTTTAAGTGTATCTCAATCCATTTAACTTCTCACCATTAAACAGCTACTAGTCTAATGAAAACTCTGGCAGCCACCTCATGTAGAGCATGGCGGAACATACCTGCTACTTTCTATCTACTGTCTTGACCCCAAGACAGTAACCCCAAGTTACTTTTTACATCAGTCATTCACTTTATGATGGTGGTTGTGGTGTTCAAAATTCCAGAGTATTTTGCATAAACCAAATTTGAGACATTCAAACTCCTTGCCACAAAGCTTCATGGGATTTGATTTTCATATAAGGCTCGACTTCATGTCTCCAAATCAGCACAATGATTTTTTGTTAACCTCTGTTTTAGGAGACACTGTCAAAATTTTCTCCTCAATGTCTTTTGGATCCAATTACTTTGTTACTATAAGTTTTATCTCTATACCCACACACATCACCAATTTTCCCAGTGCATATATCAGGGGCATACATGGCACTCTACAAGTATGTCTTGTCTTTTGTCTCAGGAACATGTCAGCTCCATGATGTCAGGAATATGCCAGTTTTGTTCATTCTTGCATTTCCCAGTCATGGTTCTAACACAGTAAACACAAAGAATATTTATTACATTAGTGAATTAATTAGTAAAGGAACAATAAAAGATGGTGACAATTCTGACAACTTTACAATGTGAAGGAAATTGTTCAGAAGGTTATATGTGAATTGGCTAATGGGATATTAATACTAAATGTCAGAATATCCCTTCTTGATTTATTTTTATTCATTTTTAATATATTTTTGGATGGAAGGCCTTATGTAGCCTAGGCTAGCCTTGAATTCCATATGTAGACAAGGTTGGTTTTGAAACCCTAAATTCTTCTGTCTCCACCACCAAAGTGCTAGAATTACAGGCTTGCTTACCATGCTCATTTCTGTTCAGTTTTACCACCCTTTTAAACCTGGCACGAAAGCTTGAAGGCTTCATAGAGGACTTCTATGTCTGTATTCATAAGGAATACTGATATCTCTTTGACTTTTCTTGTACTTTAGTCTGGTAATGTTTGCCTCATACAATGAGTTGATAATTCCTTATCTTTCAGAGATTCTATAGAAAACTAGTATGATCTCTTCCTCAAAGTTTGGTAAAAATTACTAATTAACACATCTGAGCCTGAAAACAGCTGGCTTCCTAGAATCAATTTTATATAATCCTAATAATCTAAAGTATGTATCAACCGAAAACTTCACTTGCACAAAACTCTGAGCAGCTGTAAGGCTCTGCACCCCAATAAGAAAAGGCTATGGGTTCAAGAACAGCCATGCATGCTTTCTACATAAGGTGTAACTGACACTCTAAGAGGTGAATAAAACAGTATGTTGATGTACTCCTTGATTAGCCAGAGATCTGTGCTTCTTTGTTCTTTTTTTTCACACCTTAAAAATAAAATCTAAAATCTGGATGTAATTTATGAGGTTTTGAACCCCAAATGGGACCTCAGCTTCATGAGCCTGGAAGATTGGATATCCAAAATGAGACTTCATGAACCCACATGACTCAGATCCCACTTGAGATGTGATAAATGTATCTTACGGTTGAGAAAAAAAAAAGCACCACTGAAATAAAAATGCAGTTGATGGAAGTCCATTATATTTAAGGAGGACATACTCATTAAAAGAATGTTTACAACACCCAGAAAGACCCCTCCATGTGGCACAGATTTTAATAACACAACACAATGCCTTGTTTCCTTTGTTGACGAACTCTTCCTGGTGCATAAAGTAGATCAGAAGTTTCCAAAAATGTAATAGGAAAATATTTTGAGGGAAAAAAACCCCAAAACTTCAAGATAATCACAGTGAAAGTCAAGACTCATTTACATATCAACTTCAGGAACAGTTTTTGTTTAAGAAATGATTATTTCATTGTTATGCTACATAACATTCTAGTATTTCTTGAGCCTTCACTATGATTATTTTTAATAAGAAATTTCAGAAACACAGAGGCATTTTTCCACTTTGTGAGACTGACAATGCTGTTGGGAGTTTGAGAAAGGAGAGATCTGTATCTATTCCTTCAAGCATATATGGAAAATCTCTCACCACAGTCCAGAATCCTATTACAGTGAGACACAGAAACAGATATTCTGTTTCACGAACTAAATTTCAGCATCCATATCAAGTAAATAGATGATTTATATTCCGTGAGCTAAATTGTAGTTTCAGGACATGAATGGAAAGGTTTTGTTAATGCAAAAGATCAATACTTTCTACCAGCAGCAAAACTGTGAATTTCGAAATATATAAACAAGAAATACTGCCATAGGAAACCAAGAAATCTTCACTGTAATTTCTAAAGATAATTGTTAATTAATCAGTATATTATTCACTCGATTAATCAGGATAATCAGAGAATGATCAAATAATCAGTGTATTTCATTCTATAGTTCTGAACAATAAATGGAAACAATGGTGATTTTCTTTTTTTTTTTTTCTTTTTTTTCTTTTTTCAATGCAGTTTATTCAGGAAGATTGAACAATCCTCGGACCCCGGAGAAAGCCAGCCCACAGCTTAAATAGCCTCTGGGTAGCCAACCCAGGCGTGCCACGGGGGCAATGCAGATAGGTCCACATACATGGAAGCAAGCCAGATCCTCAGCCTTAGCCAAATGTGGAGTTGTTCGTGACAGAGAGCACTCACCATCGGGAAGGTGGAAGGCGGAAACCAGCTCCATCTTTAAGGCAGACATTTACAGAACTTTACACCCAAACACAAAAGAATTTACCTTCTTCTCAGCACCTCATGGAACCTTCTCCAAAATAGACCACATAGTGGGTCACAAAGCGAGCCTCAACAGATACAAGAAGATTGAAATAATCCCATGTATCTTGTCTGATCACCATGGAATAAAGCTGGACCTCAACAATAACAGAAATAACAAAAAGCCTACACACACATGGAAACTGAACAACTTGTTACTAAATGACAGCTGGGTCAGGGAAGAAATAAAGAAAGAAATTAAAGTCGTTCTAGAAATCAATGAAAATGAAGACACAACATACACAAACTTGTGGGACACAATGAAAGCAGTGCTAAGAGGAAAGTTCATAGCACTAAGTGCCTTCAAGAAGAAATTCGAGACAGCTCATTCAAGCACCCTAATGGCTCACTTAAAAACCCTAGAAAAAGAAGAAGCAGACACACCAAGAAGGAGTAGACGGCTGGAAATAATCAAACTCAGGGCTGAAATCAATCAATTAGAAACAAATAAAACAATTCAAAGAATCAATGAAACCAAGAGCTGGTTCTTTGAGAAAATCAACAAGATCGACAAACCCTTAGCCAGGCTAACTAAAAGGCAGAGAGACACCACCCAAATCAACAAAATCAGAAATGAAAAGGGGGATATAACTACAGACACTGAGGAAATCCAAACAATCATTAGGACTTACTTCAAAAGTCTATATGCCACAAAATTTGAAAATCTAAATGAAATGGACAATTTTCTTGATCGATTTGACTTACCAAAGCTGAACCAGGACCAGGTAAATCAACTAAATAGACCTATATCCCCCAAAGAAATAGAAGCGGTCATCAAAAGTCTCCCATCCAAAAAAAGCCCAGGACCAGATGGCTTCAGCGCAGAATTCTACCAGACCTTCAAAGAAGAGCTAACACCAATTCTCTTCAAACTATTCCACAAAATAGAAACAGAAGGAATATTACCAAATTCATTCTATGAAGCCACAGTCACCTTGGTACCTAAACCTCACAAAGACTCAACAAAGAAAGAGAATTTCCGGCCAATCTCCCTTATGTACATTGATGCAAAAATACTTAATAAAATACTTGCAAACCGAATCCAAGAACACATCAAAGATATTATCCACTATGACCAAGTAGGCTTCATCCCAGGTATGCAGGGGTGGTTCAATATACGGAAATCCATCAATGTGATCCACCATATTAACAAACTGAAAGAAAAAAACCACATGATAATCTCCCTAGATGCTGAAAAAGCCTTTGACAAAATCCAACATCCATTCATGTTCAAAGTATTGGAGAGATCAGGGATACAAGGCACATATCTAAACATAGTAAAGGCGATATACAGCAAGCCTATAGCCAACATCAAACTGAATGGAGAGAAACTTAAAGATAATCAGAGAATGATCAAATAATCAGTGTATTTCATTCTATAGTTCTGAACAATAAATGGAAACAATGGTGATTTTCAGTCAGCATAATGTATTGGATTTGAGCAACTATGAAAGAACCACTGTTACTTCATTAAGAGGAACTGACAAAAAGAATTCCGGGGTAACCAATCAATTTCTTTAAATGGAATATGCTCTTAGGCACTAGGGATTTAAAAACTAGATAAAATATTAGATATAACACAAAGAAATGAAGAAATGTTTGATGGTAATATGATTAAACTTTATGGTAAACAGGGATTTTTTTTTTTTTACAAAGTCAGGCATATGTACATAAATCATCAGCTATACTACCCCAAAGTACTCTGTGCCCTGGAAGTACAGGATGTTAGCTTTTTGTTTTTAATGTTTCATCTTGTTAGAAGGAACTGCTGGGAAAATATCCTCTGTGTTTACAACAGAATGGAATCAGAGGGGACCATGTAAATCCGAGTGCTGGCCAAGCAGAATGCAGGCCAAGAACATATCATTTTCCAAGTTGCACATAATAAATCTTTCCTCTTTAAAAAAATAATTTTCTATTCTCAAATTTGATATTTTTAAATATGGAAGATAATTGTTGGTAAAAAAATAGATAAGAATGTTAACTACAGGTATTTTCATTTGATAAATACGGTTTGAGATAATATTTTGGCTTCATTACAGTAGATTCTATATGGAGAACATTAAGAAATATGAGCTATATTGATTTTTTTGTTTTGTTTTGTTTGTTTTCCAAGCCAGTTGTATCTCTGTGTAGCCTTGGTTGTACTGGACTCATTTTGTAGACCAGGCTGGCCTTGAACTCACAGAGATCCTCCTGCCTCTGCCTTCCTAAATGCTGGGATTACAGTTGGGCACCACCATGCCTGTCTTTTATAGTCTTATACCAGAGTCTAAATTATAAATTAAATTATAACTAGAATTTTCTTACGTTTGTACTTTAGAGTTACTTGGCGGGTAAGCCCTCCGGTATTGTTAAAGTCCTTGAATAACATAGAGAAGCTGAAACCCTTTAATGAAGTCCCTCATGTGTGGTGATCCCAACCAACAGCATTTTCATTGCTCCTTCGTAACTGTAACTCTGCTACTGTTGTGAATGATAATGTAAATACCAATGTTTCTCTATAGTCTTCAGTGACATATGTGGAAGGGTTGTTTGATCCCAAAAAGGGTCGGAACCCATGGATTGAGAACCACTGCATGATCAAGACGAAGGAGGCCTGTGAGGAACAGTCAGCAGGTTGTAGTCTGCTTTAGGAGAAGAGCTGTTGAGATGCCTTGCAGGCCAGCTGATCTTCTTACCTAACAGCAAAACAAGTACAGTACCAGAAGGGTTAATCCGATCATTTCCCTGCCCATCTGGTAGGCCATCACAACAGGGAGTGAATTTAGAGAGTTCTTTTTGCCTCTTTCCCTCTGCTCATACCCTTTCCTTATGTAGTGAAGTATCAAATGCCTTTCTTATAGAAAATTGTGATATTGTGCTCATATTTCAGGCCCTTCAGGTTTATCATACTAAGCTAATATGTCAGGAAATCCTGAGGCTAACTGCACTGCTTAGTCCCCATTCTTATTTATAAAGATCCAAGTAATAAAGTATTACAATATTTTTTTAACATTGTCAGGCAGAATCATATTGAGTTTTTTCACAAAAAGCGTAATTCTCATTCAAAAGTGATAAGAACAGACTTCAACATTCTTGCCTGAAGAACATTCACCATTATATATGTACCTTTCTATTGTTTAAGCCGTTTCAACTCTTTTTTTGTTCTTAGTTTATGTGTGTGTGTGTGTGTGTGTGTGTGTGTGTGTGATGGTATGGGTTCACATTTAATGTATCTTTATTTATTATTATTTTAGCATCTTGAAACTTATTTTTACAATGATGTTACCACCTGTAACTAAGTGTGGTCATATTGCCATTTCTATATGTTAATTACTTTTTCAATTATGAGACTTAAATTTTAAGTCAGGTATCTAATTAAGAGGACATGTCTAGGGTTATTCTCATAAAAATCCTACCTTAATACCTTAAAATAATGTTTATTTTTAGCAGAATGCATGCTGAACTTCTCAGAGATTGTGACCCAAAACCCTTCTAATTTTGTGTGACTAAAAAATGCTTTGTCATAGAATGAGTTTAATCCATGAATATATACTTCCAATAAATTTTATGTTAAATTCTGTTGTTTATTGTTGCTTTTTGAATGGCAACTTGAATGCCCACTTTATATCAAAGTTGATAATAAAATGGACATTTTGCAATAGTTAAATGCTGCTATGTTGCTAAGGTGTCCTAATTTCTAATTATATTGGTAAGTTCTGTCTAGGATATAAGAAACCACACCATAGGTACATAAAATGCTATAATTATTTTGCTAATTCTTCATCCCAAAGCTAGTGAAGTTATTTATACCTATTTTGTATTTATTTGTATTGTATGCACACGGATGCTTTACCTGAATTGATGTCTGTGCACAACTTTTATGGCTGCTTCCGGCACTGAATGCCCTCCAGGTGGGGTTACAGATAGTCAGTCGTCAGCTGCTATGGAGGTGCTGGGAACCAAAGCTAGGATCTCAGGAAGACCAGCCCATTTTCTTAACCACTGGGCCATCTCCTTAGCCCTCTTTATGAATATGTTTTACTAGATTTCTTCTCCAGGCTAACCCATCATGGTATCCTCCTTTTTCTCTCTTCCTCTCCATCTGTCCTTCCAATGATTCCTTCTGGAATTCTTCAAAGCCACGGGAACCTTAGCCATGCCTACCCCATTCTGCCCTGCCAGGTATAGGCTGTTTAATTAGCCAATCAGGTATAATGATGTAGGCAGGTTTACACAGAAGGCCAGTAATTAGCATCAGACCAACCTCCAGCATTCTTGATAATGAGCTCATGTAAATCTGAAAACTCGATTTTCCTGAGGACACATTGTCATTGTGTCTATATCACGTTTATATTGATAAGGTGCCCATAGCTTCTTTTTTCCTATCTTATTTATATATTGTTTCATTGTTCTGATTTTATGATATTTATTTTATAATGGAATTCTGTAGATTTCTGGAAAGTCTTTTTTTTTTTCTGGCTGTGACAAAATGATTCTGAGAACAAAATCTACAGCTAGAGAAAATTTTTTTCTTCAATTCTTAAAATTCTTTGGAATTATCTCACAATGAAGTGTTTTTGGAAGTCCTAGAAGATATTTGCTCAGCTTTCCCACTGTGTTTTTTTTAACTTCTTTATCTTCTGCTTTTGCCACATGTGACCAACCCATAAAAGCTCTTCAGATATGACTCATAGCTCAGTTACATCCTATTTGGCTGTTTCTTCTTTCTTGATAGAACTTTCCATTAAATTTTAAGTTTGAAAACCGCATTTTGCTTTTTTTTTTTTTTTTTTTTCAATGCAGTTTATTCAGGAACATTGAACAATCCTCGGACCCCGGGGAAAGCCAGCCAACAGCTTAAATAGCCTCTGGGTAGCCAACCCAGGCGTGCCACGGGGGCAATGCAGATAGGTCCACATACATGGAAGCAAGCCAGATCCTCGGCCTTAGCCAAATGTGGAGTTGTTCGTGACAGAGAGCACTCACCATCGGGAAGGTGGAAGGCGGAAACCAGCTCCATCTTTAAGGCATAGCATTCCGCAGCTCTCTACAGTTCCCCCTTTTTGTTTTAGACATTTTGCTTTTATATAAAATTTGTTTTTTAAAGGGCTTCCTTGCCTTTATTGCGTTATATTTATTTATAATGATTTCTATTTATTATTTCCTTTATATTCATTTAAAATGGTTTACGCATGCTTTCAAATTTTAATCTCTCTCTCTCTCTCTCTCTTTGTAAACAGTTTCATCTTTTGGCAGCCTGCTTGTTCTTTGTTACCCTGGGTCTCAGCTGGAACATGGACCACTTACCTGTTTCATTGTAAAATGAAACTCAGTTTTGTTTGCATATTTTTTTTCTAAAGTGGTCCTTTATGCTCTGCATCAAAGATGCCTCTTTATTTAGTTGCCGGTTTCCATTAGCTGCTCTCTATGAGGTTTTGAAGGACACACGTGCACAGAGTACACACATTCAAGCCTACCGTGCTCAGGCCCAGCTCTGACTTTGTCATGCTGCTGCTCCTCTGTGTTTCTCCTTGATCTTCTCCATTGCATTTAGACACCCAGGCACCTTCCTGGATTGCTGGGTGCATTTTACTTGTTGTGTCTAGAAATAAGTGACCTTTCTAGGGGTATGAATCTAACTAAGACCTTCAGTTCAGGATTTCCAACCAACTTAGCACTAAAGCCTTTTGCCATCAGAGACCCAATAAAAGGACCTACTTCTCCTCTGGTGGTTGTGACATCAACCCTCAGTCTTTGGATTCTGCCTGTGGCATCTCAGGCAGTGAGGACAGTAACACTAGCCCTCAGTGTTATTTGTTTATATTTGGTTGAGTTGTGTCTTTAGTAATACTTGTATTCTGAGTAAGACATGTATATGTCCAATCAAGGTGATAATTATTGCAGAATACCAAAACTGCATATGGGAAGCAAGTGAGATGCCAGTTACTGTTCTGAAATCTAAATGCAAATAGTTAAGTCAGACAATGTTGAACTTGGCCAATGTTAGAAGGACAGTACTAGGACCTGAATGTTTTTGCCTCTCCCCATTCATATGGTAAAATCCTAACCCCTCAGCCTCTGGAAGCTGATGAGTTCACACACTGTTTTATGTTTATGGATTAATGCTCTTACACTAAAGGCCTAAGAAAGACCTCCTTGCCCTTTCTGCTGTATAAGGCCTCTACAGAAAAACAATCCTGTAGGAAATAGGCCATCAAGAGAGACTTAATCTGCCAGCACCCTGACCTTAGACTCCCCAGCCCAGAGAAATGTGGGAAATTCATTTCCGTAGTTCATAAGCTACACTGTCTAATGGTGTTATGTTAGAGCAGACCTAGGGAGCAGTACAGACAGCTTTCCAAAGGTTCTAATTCTAGAGACCAAAGCAAAGTCATGTTTCAGTGATTCCCCTTGCTTCCTCTTGTTCTGAATGTAGGTTGGAAAATATTCTTCCTTTTATCTGACCTTGCTATTGCTTCCTTAATGCTTCTCTGTGGGATAATGTGAAGATCTTTTCCATGTTCATGAGAAACTTCCAGGGCATTCAAATTATGTCTAGCAGCACAGTATTTAAAGAGATTGCATGTTTGGCAGAATGATAATTCCTACAAGTGCCAAACAGTCGGCAAAACTACTCCAAATAATACAAATCAACACTAAACATGGCAATTAATAAAATCAAAAGGGTTGTTTTTATTACTTCACGATAGAAAACTTTCCTAAGACATTTTTTTTGGCAGAAATAAACATCAACATAATGAAAGGAAAAAAAAGAAATGCTTAAACAAATATGTATTCTAATCTAATTAGGTCCTTTTAGCTGATACTATTCCAATCAAGCACTAGTTTAAATTAAGTAATGAAGCACTGTGAAAGTTCTAGTCCTCAAGTCACTGGTTTGTTTCAATGAGCATAAACACTCTCAAAAGTTGATGTCTTATCATCAGTTTCCTGATTTATCATCAATAAGTTCAATCACTTTCCTTCCTATGACCAGAATAAATTTTCAGAAGCCCACACTGTTCTTTTTGTATTGAGTAGTCACACACAGTCCTTTTTGAACTTGGAATTGGCTAGCTCAACTTAATACATGCCAAAGTCACTCTTCCAGACGAGCAGCAGAGAACAGAATATTTATTTGGATGTGTCAGGGTAGGACATTTAGTCACTGTAAAATGTAATTAAGAAAAGGCTTACAATTAGATAAAAGGCCTTTCTGGCTCAGACTGTTATGGTTCCACAAGAACACTTTGCATACACTCTGCCATTACTTTGGCCCAGCCCTATGGATTTTCTCAGGCAATTCACTTATCTATTCTATAAATCTATTTTTTGGTCCCTTTCATTTAGGTAGACCAAAAACTTATAAGATTCAAAATCAGTGGAACAGATGATTCTTTTTTTGTTCATGTTAGAATGCAGTAAGCACCAGTGAGGCTAAAATAAAAATAGAGTCTTTGCGTGAAGAAAAAGCAAAGGAGATACATGATTAGCATTAGTGCGCTGACAATACTTGATGGGACAAACATGTGCATACTTGTCCCTCGTCTATGTTTCTGACAAAATAAAATCTCCTCGAGTGCTTGGACCAGCACACAGAGGTTGCTAGTGGGACCGGCATCTTAAAACCTTAGCAATATTGTTATTGTGGGTGCAAGCATGATGAACTCAGGCTCCATCATGAGCAAGATTTGTTGGACCAGAGAAAAATAAAAACAAAGATAGACAGATGGGGAAACTAAATACAAGGAACGTTATCAAGGAAGTTCATCTATGACATTGACAATACTTGACATTTTAGTGTCACTCATGCAACACTGAAGCATCATTTCCAACAACCAGGGTAACAAAGTCACCACCCCAGAAAGCAATGTTATTGAAATCTGATTAAGCCCAGGCTTGCCCAGTAGTTTCTGGAAGCTGACAAATAGAGACGGAAATGAAAGCACCAACACTGCTGGTTTCTGTCCTAAAACTCCTGAACAGTTTAGAATGCTTCATTCCATATTTTGTTTATTGTTCTTGAGAATGTGATAGAGAGGGGAGCTGTGGTCATATTTAAAAATGTCTCCTGACATCTTTCTTCAATAGTAGATGAACCAGTTTCTTTCTGCAGTCAAAGATGTATTGAACACTGAGATTTATGAAGTAATGTGAAATTTTTCTACAATAGAAGGTACAGAATCTTTTAGACTTTAAATCCCTTTAAAAAATGGAGATCATACAGCCTGAGCCATGAGCTGAGTAATTCTGAGAAACAGCATCAGTAGAAACTCAAAGACTGAGGTGCTCTGTCTCTCCACTAGGTCCATGATCAGTGTTAATGCTCACTGTGTGTCCTTATCTGAGTTTTTCAAGGACCTGCTACTTCTATAGGTGAAGAATTTATTTCAATTCTACTAAGTCATATACATAACCAGTAATGAATGTTATTTCTGTCTTTCTTTTCTTTCTTTCTTTTTCTTTTTTTGGACACAGTCAGTCTCATAGTGTAGTGCTGGTCAGGACTCCCTAAGTCTCTCATGCAGGTCTTGAATTTCTTGCAATAGCTTGAGTGTTGGAATTACAGGGAGGAACCACAATTCCCAGCTTCATCTTTTCTATTTGCTACTTTGATATTAATAGTATCATGTACTACTTGGACCTTTTGACTCACACCCTGTAGCTCTACAATCATCTCAACTTTCCAGCTCCCATTTCCCTGCTCAGGATACATACAGTTCATGCTATAATCCCACATTTCTGTGCATTTTAGAAAAATATCTTATATTCTTTTTC
The DNA here is from genome assembly GCF_030254825.1 of Meriones unguiculatus. Classification (NCBI taxonomy): domain Eukaryota; kingdom Metazoa; phylum Chordata; class Mammalia; order Rodentia; family Muridae; genus Meriones; species Meriones unguiculatus. Next base: position 117,216,785 of record NC_083350.1, read on the forward strand.
AACATTTAGTTTAGTTATAATCAAAACGGATTTCCTTTAGTATAGATATCCACAGCAAATAAGTAATTTGAAAGTTTAATTAATCTTGTCTAATTAATTCAATTTTAGGAGTCAGAAAACATTGTTTTCTACTGATCTTCACTTCAAGTCTCTAGTATTACAAATCATAAAATTTTAGTATGATCTTGTCAAAAAAAGAGAATCAAAACATCAAACATCATTTATAGCATTGTATTTATATAAAATGTGTTTAGGATCCCTAATACTTAATTTATGAATAAAACTTATAAAACAAAACACTTGAAGTTAGTACTTGTGGTTTCTCTAAAGGAAACCTTGAAAAGGAGCTGACAGTAACCTTGTCTTTTCCTCACTTTTTTCTCTCCCTCCTTTCTTTCGTTTTGATTTATCAAGGATGCTCTCAGATTTGGAAAACAATTTAACCCATTCTGTATTTTCAGAATAAGTTCATTTTACAATGTCAGTTGACCTGCAAAAGTAAGATTGTGGTAATTTATTTTTCTTTATAGACCCTTGCCTCAGTGGGTTCACCATGTAGGAAGCAAGAATTAATTTTATGGGTCAAATATTCTCATTTGTTTTCCTGCTGGCGCCAGTGGTGGTTTTTGCCTTCTTCCAGTGCCTGAGGTAATCACAGCATTTTGTATTTTCACAGTTCAAAAGATAGCGCTCTGTCCCTGAACTCTCATTTAAGTGCATACTTACCTTAAAGTTTGGCCTACTGAGCAGGGAAACAATGCCTAACTTCTTAGTACTAAAGCTCAAACAAATGAGAAGATTCTCCACATAGAAATGGCTACTCATGAAGAAATTGTGAATTTCAGTCTCAAAGATTTACCATTATTTTTGCCAGTAGTGCATCCTTTTAGACACGGATAGTAGTTCTTTCAGTGGGTTCGGTATAAAGGACAGGTTGGAGTTCTTGAAGTAACAGTACTTAGATTTATAACATGCTGAAGTATGTTTATTTTTTAGAATTCTTAATAAAATTAAAGTTTTGTAGTAAAAAACAACAATGATTGTACAGATTATGAACTGAATGTTTTTCTCACTATGGTAAAGATCATTAGCTAGAAGACCTGGAATCAGTGTGTGTGCCCCCGGTCTCATTAATTAACAACAAATGTAGAATTTTTAAAATTTAAAATATTAAGCTATCAGTAAAAGGGAAATAAGTTAACCCACCTATATTGCTTAATGTAGCCCATAAAATGTATTTATGTCAGAAAATTTAAACCCAATTTTAATTTCAGTATTTCTTCTTCCTTCCTTCCTTCCTTGCCTTCCTTCCTTCCTTCCTTCCTTCCTTCCTTCCTTCCTTCCTTCCTTCCTTCCTTCCTTCCTTCCTTCCTTCCGTCTTTCTTTCTTTCTTTCTTTCTTTCTTTCTTTCTTTCTTTCTTTCTTTCTCTCTTTCTTTCTTTCTTTCTTTCTTTCTTTCTTTCAAGAAAGTTTCGTGAAGGAAAGGCTTTATTTGAGTTAAGAAGCCTGAATCACAGCCATTGAGGGAAGCCAAGGCAGGAACTGAAACAATGTAAGAACCTACAGGCAGGAGCCTTGAGGAATGAGCCTAGAGGCAGGAACTGAAACAGAAGCCATGGAGAAATGCTGCTTTTTCAAAGGACACTGTCATCAGAACAAAACGATAGCCTACAGACTGGGAAAGGATCTTCACCAACCCTGTATCTCAGAGAGGGCTAATATCCAGAATATATAAAGAACTCAAGAAGTTAAAAAGCCACCAATCAAGTAATCCAATTTAAGAAATAGGGTACAGAGCTAAACAGAGAATTCTCTATAAAGATATATCAAATAGCAGAGAAACAGTTAAAAAAATGCTCAACATCTTTACGCATCAGGGAGAAACACAAATCAAAACCACCCTGAGATTTCATCTTACACCTATCAGAATGGCTAAGAACAAAAACTCAAGTGGCAATACATGCTGGAGAGGATGTGGAGAAAGGGGAACCCTCCTCCATTGCTGGTGGGAATGTAAACTTGTACAACCATGTTAGAAATCAATCTGATGCTATCTCAGACAATTAGGAGTAGTGCTTCCTCAAGATCCAGCTATACCACTCCTAGGGATATATTCAAAAGATGCTCACATATACAACAAGGACATTTGCTCAACCATGTTTGTAGCAGCTTTATTCATAATAGCCAGAACCTGGAAACAGTTGGGATACAAAGTGAATAAACTGTAATTAATATAAAAATGATGCTCTTCAACTGAGGAATGAATACAGAAATTGTGATACATTTACACAATGGAATTCTACTAGCAATTAAAATCATGAAATTTGCAGGCAAATATTGGGAACTAGAAAAGATCATCCTGAGTGAGGTATCCCAGAAGCAGAGAGACACACATTGTATATACTCACTATAAGTGAATATTAGACATATAATATAAGAAAACATACTAAAATCTGTACACTTAAAGAAGCTAATCAAGAAGGAGATCCCGGGGTAAGATGATCAGTCCTCACTCTGAAAGGCAAATGGAATGAACATCAGAAGAGGAAGAAAACAGGCAACAGAACAGGAGCCTACCACAGAGGGCTTCTGAAAGACTCTACCCAGCAGGGTATTAAAGCAGATGCTGAGGCTCATAGCCACACTTTGGGCATAGTTCAGAGAATCTTATGAAAGAAGGGGGAGAAAAAAAGATCTGAGGGGGACAGGAGCTCCACAGGGAGAGCAAAAGAACAAAACATCTGAGCTCAGGGGTCTTTTTTGAGACTGATACTCCAACCTAGGATCATGCATGGAGATAACCTAGAACCCCTGTACAGATGTAGCCCATGGAAGCTCAGTATCAAAGTGGGCTCCCTAGTATTGGGACAGGGACTGTCTCTGACATGAACTTACTGGATGGCTCTTTAATAACCTCCCCCTGAGCTGGGTACAGCCTTACCAGGCCACAGAGGAAGACAATGCAGCCAGTCTTGAAAAAATTTGATAGGTCACAGGGAAGGGGAGGAGAACCTCCCCTATCAGTGGACTTGGAGAGGGGCATGGGAGGAAATGATGGAGGGAGGAACTGAGGGAGGGGGCTACAGTTGGGATACAAAGTGAATAAACTGTAATTAATATAAAAATTAAAAAAATAAAGGCTGTTTTTTTGGCTTGCTTCTAGTGGTTTCCTTAGTTTGTTTTCATTTTAAAAATTATTAACTATACAACAAGGACATATGCTCAACCATGTTTGTAGCAGCTTTATTCACAAGAGCCAGAACCTGGAAACAACCCAGAGGCCCCTCGGTTGAGGAATGGAAACAGAAATTGTGGTACATCTACGCAATGGAATATTACTCAGTGATAAAAAACAAGGAAATAATGAAATTTTCAGGTAAATGGTGGGAACTGGAAAAGATCATGCTGAGTGAGGTATTCCAGAAGCAGAAAGACACACAGGGAATATACTCACCCTCATAAGTGTATATTATATGTCTAATATCCACTGAGAGCATATAATATAGGATAAACATACTAAAATCTGTACACCTAAGGAAGCTAATCAGGAAGGAGGACTCTGGCTAAGATGAACCCCCATTCAGAAAGGCAAAAAGGATGGACATAGGAAGAGAGAGAAAACAGGAAACAGGACAGGAACCTACCACAGAGGGCCTCTGAAAAGCTCTACCTTGCAGGGCATCAAAGCAAATGCTGAGACTCATAGCCAAACTTTGGGCAGAGTAAGGGAATCTTATGAAAGAAGTGGGAGATAGTAAGATCTGGAGAGGACAGGAGCTCCACAAGGAGAGTAACAGATCCAAAAAGTATGGACACAGGGGTTTCTTCTGAAACTGATACTCCAGCCAAGGACCACTCATGGAGATGGCCTGGAACCCCTGCACAGAGGTAGCCCATGGCAGCTCAGTATCCAAGTGGGTTCCATAGTAATGGAAACAGGGAATTTCTCTGACATGAACTGATTGGCCTGCTCTTTAATCACCTCCCTCTGAGGCGGGGAGCAGCCTTACCAGGCCACAGAAGAAGACAATGCAGCCACTCCTGATGAGACTGAAAGACTAGGATCAGAGGGAAGGGGTGGAGGACCTCCCTTACCAGTGGACTGGGAGAGGGACACAGGTGGGGAAGAGGGAGGGTGGGATTGGAAGGGGAGGGGGAGGGAGGTACAGGGGGGATACAAAGTGAATAAACTGTAATTAATAAAAATAAAAATAATTTTTAAATTATTATTATTTATTATAATTTATGCTCTTTGATCACCTTCTCCTAGCGGGGTGGCCACAGAGAAAGGGGATCCAGACAGTCCTGAAGAGACCTACTGGGCTAAGGGTCAGATAGTAGGGGAAGAGGAGCCCTGCTCTCAGTGGCTAGGGGAGGACAAGGTAGGTTGGGGAAAGAGGGAGGGAGGTGGAACTGGGACAAGATGAGGGAGGGGATTACAGGCTGGATACAAAATGATTTTTTGTAATAAGTATTTCTACTCTCTATTTCAATGGTATAGGCAATGTTCTTATTGCTATTTTCAATCTGCTGTCTTATTGGTCTTCTTACACAGCGGTCATTAAATCTTGTAGTTTGTAGTAGTAAGCTGATATGTATAACTTGAATGATAAATCTAGTCTCTGTTCCCACAGATTCTGATTTATGCCTGGCATGAGATCTCAGAACATATGTTTCTATGGCCTGATTTTAGGCTATCTATGGAGATGTTTCCAAAGTATTTGTAGACTAGAAGACAGCTAATGACATCAAAGTAAAATCACCATCAGGATGGCAGGCATCTGTCTTTCATAGTTAAATGCTTCTAGTTTTCATTATACATTGGTATTGCTGTAATTATTTCACAGAAAATTAAAGTGCTATTGATGCCAGGTTTGAGCAGTTTTAGGCCTATTCTTTTAATAACACACGTGAAGAAATTATGATAATTTATAAAAGCACACTTCAACAATAACAGCTGTGACCCTACATGATTCTATCTTCCTGTAAGGAAGACAGGCAGTTCTTACTGAAATGATCCATTCCTAAAGGTAAAACCTCTTATTATGCCATAATTCTATAGAACAAAGCAGCCTACTTTCTATAAAGTCATTCTTTTTATTTTAAAAGGTTTATTTATTTATTTATTCATTCTATAGCCCATGCCAGCCTTGAGCTCACAGCTATCCCACTGCCTCTGCCCCTGAGTGCTGGTATTACAGATATGAGCTATCATGCCTGTCTTTTACACCTTCTTGTATAGCTATAAGTAGCAAAATAAAGACACGGAGATAACATTTCTTCATAATAAATAATAATATTTCTTTTACATAGAGAGTAATATCAAGGCAATGTTTGCGGAATCTCACATGGCAGGAACACAGAAATCCAAATAAAATTCTGTGAGTCACCAACATACTTACAAAGGGTTGTAAGTATGTTAAGTATGTTTATGCCTAGTAAAAGTGTGTTGAAAATGTCTTAGAGTAGGAGTAATTTGATTGGTTAATGAAGAGTCTGAGAGTGATAATTGAATTTGATGGCATTCATTAGATAAGACATTCAAGCAGATACTTTACATACCCATTATGCAAGCTAACACGTGTAAACGTTACAAGTGATACATCCACCTCACTTTTGGATTCAGCACCCTTTGAAAGGATGAGATATGTCATAGCCCCGGAAAATAACTCCTCAGAAACAAATTTTGCTTACACCTCCTGCCCCCTGACCCAGCACTCTTGCTAAAATATCATCTGTGTAGCAGGCCCCCAAAGCACAGAGGCAGATGCGGTGGCATATTCCTTCACAATGCAAGGCTGCTCCTGATCATCTGCAGATAATGAACCATGACATCTTTGGAATTGACGGAGTACAGACTAACTGGGGGAAACATTGAAAGTGCTGTCTAAGTGGCCCACCAACTAAATAGCACCTCAAACTCATTAAAAACTGTCACAACTCCAGAATATATGACAAATGCTAATGCCTCTTAATAGAATATTAAAAAAAAATTAAAGACAGTGTTTGTGGTGGCTAATCTTCATTGTTGGCTTGATTCAATTTACCATCACTTCAGAGACTGGTGGCACACACCCCTGTGTTTGTGAGGATTAACTGAGAAGAGGAAGACCCACCATGGATATGGGCAACACTATGGATGCAGACGAAGACAGAATAAAACGGGGGAGAAGGAAACACCAGCAGTCCCCTTTATCTGCTTCCTGGCCAACATGCTGTGCCGTGAATTTTCTGCTCGCCAAACCCCTGACAACTATAGACTGAATAGTCTGAAACCACTGTGCAAAATATGACTGTTTCCTACCATGAGTTGTCTGCACAAATGATTCTGTAAACACAATAAGAAAAGTAACTAATGTAGTTTCCCTCCCACCCCGACCCCACAGCCGCATCCTGATAGGGACTGGGAGGGCACTGGTCATCATCCAAACCTATCAAAAACATCTTGCTTTTTGGAATACCTTGATGAGATGTTCCCGGTGGAGCTTTCAGGATGGCAAGGATGAACCTTCCAAACTGACTGCAGGAGTTGGTTGTTCAAGAGCTCTCTGGCTCGTGTTTTCCTTGAGAGAGAGAGAGAACACAGAAAGAATCCGTGAACATGCCAGCTTGCAATTCCGCACATGCTTTTACTATTGACTGCATATAGACTTCTGCTCACGCAGCCCATTCATTATTCATACCCAGCTTCAAATTCCTCAATTCCTAGTTGTGAGAGGTCCTTCAGGCTAAGAACCAATAGGTATGAATCATGCCGACATTAAAAATCTCCAACCAAACAATCAAGCAAGCAAGAGAAAAGCTGGAAGAATAAGCATCTCAGAAGAGCAAGGTGGTTTTTAAGGGCAACTTTTCCATATTCCTTCTGATCTATCCTGCTCAGTGGCATGGGGCCACAGACAAGAAACGGCCTGTGCTGCCACCGATGGTCCCCAGTGGAATCAGCCGCAACAGGGAATTCTCTCCAAGCAGCTCACATTCTGTTTTGCTAACAAGACTCCATGTTAGGGTACTGGAGAGATATCTTTTTCTGGCAGTGTCCCACCACCTTTTTAGAATCATTGAAAAGCTAGCCGAGTCTATTCTGATTTGTGCCTCTCTTTGTGAGCAACACCAGCTGCATCAGGGATAATAGCAAGGGAAGACATTGCTATTTACCAGAGGAAGCTATTGAAATGCTGTGTGTTGTACATAGCATCTGACTTGTAACAATGCTGTGTGGACTCTTCTAGTCTCTCCCTTTCTTGCTTCCTGCCCTTAGCTACTGTCTTCCTCATCTCTTTTCATAGTGTATTTTCTCTCTTCTTTCACACCTTTCTCTTCTGTTCTTATTAATCTACTTTCTGTGACATAAAGAGAAAAATAACTTTGCCTCCTATCTCTACACACCAAACCTACGCTCTTATATTTTTAAGATATAGAGTATGAGGTATAGAGAATTCAAGTGACCTTATCTGAGGTTTGATTTCAGGTTTTGTGTAAACATCATGTTGGACACAATAAACGCATGTAGAATATAATTTGTTAACTAAAATTAATGTTAATTTTTAAAAATGAAGTTCCAGTATCAAGCAGACAATTTGACTCTCTTTACAGTTTGGTTTTCAGTTCTCTAGAGGGAGCTCACATGGTAACACCCTGTAATTTGAGGATGCAAGTTTTCCTGCTATATAAGTAAGTATGTAATTCCCTGAAGCTTTCATCACAGTCCAAATACAATTTAATAATTTATCTGCCGTTGTCAAGGAATCCTATTTACCAACTAATGGACCAGGATTATTCTGGCATAAATCCACCCAAAAAATGCGACAGTTTTCTGTGTTTGGGAAAATCACAGTCCTTGATTTAAAAGAACCAATGCTATATGAGAGTTTGTTGAGTGGCTCTTGAGCCAGTTTCCTGGTATAACAAAATAAGGTTAGTTGGCTCTAACTCAGGTTATCTCTATCTACTTGTTTAAAATCTATAATTTATTTAGTTAAAATCGGTTACTTTAGCCTTGCATTTTTTGGGAATAGCGGTTGTTACAGATTAAAGGAGAAAAGACAGATGCTTCCATTTTCAAAAAAAAAAAATCAGACATATAGAAATAAAAATACAAATTGCCAAGTGTCACAATGAATATTTAGGATATGCCAAGGCACACATGGATTTTTTTTTTAAAGAAATGTGTGTATGTGTGTGTGTCCTTCAGCATATTACTGGGTATAAGGTAATCAAAAACTACATTTCTGAGCTATTACAACCTGGAGTTATTTGATAATGTACACAATTGTAGCCCTTCACAACTGTATTATTTTTCCATAACGATTTCCAGCACAAAGTACCATCTCCCACCACCAAACATCTATAATGTTTCTTTCATGATTTTGTGTCTCAAAAATATTATGACCTCAGAGAAAAGGGCCAACAGCAGCAGATTCTCCATGAGAGAGAAAAATATATGATTAAGCGAAGCATCTGAATCCCGGAAGCCAAAGAGCAGAGATTAAAAGCCATCTGTTATTGGGAGTGTGGGCCTACTCATTAGCCATGGACTTCCAGCAATCTGTGGCAGGAACAGGGAAAGCACAGACTTCAATATACAGACTAGAAGAATCACTCATATAGTCCCACTGTTAAAGAATCTTGCCAGCTCTAGCCAGAAGCTGCTTTGCTGAGAGCTGCATAAAACTACCCACTGTCAACTGCATACATTTTCTATAGAAATCCATTCTTCATTTCTCTTAGAAACAATTTCCTGAAGACTGGATCTATGCCAGGCAGAGTTCAAGGTGTGGAGAAGATAGAAAGTACTGACTTGATCCCAGTGATACAATGGGGTGAATGACGGACTGTCCTAGAAGTGAGATGCCTTTTAATTTATCAATTGTTTTCACTTGTTCCACTTAAAATGTACTATATCTTTTATTGGATTAGATTACTTTAATGTTCTAAGCATAACCTGAAGGAATGTGCTTTTTCTCTCCAGTAAAAATTGCCCAAATGACTTCCCCAGAATAACTTTAATTTTGAGGTGAGTTTATTTTTCCCATTCTGTATTTTTTTGTTGTTATTATCTTATTTTGGTGTGAAAATAGCAGACTTCCTTATGCAGTTTTCACTTTCTTTGTTTCCCTTGATCTTCTTAACTGCTTTCTCTCCCATCTCCCCGCCCTCCCCAATCCTGGCCTGACCCCCTTTACCCCTGCATCCTCTCCACTTCCACAGCACACACCTTCTACGTTGTTCTCCCTGTCTTAGGGCCCCTTTCCAGTTTCCCGGCCTCTACACTCCAGATAAATACACATATGACAGTATTGTAAGCTAAGGTTTGCATATATAAGATAACAGGCAGTGTTTGCCTTTCAGAGCCTGGGTTACTTCACTTAGAGACTTCCCAGTTCCATCTGCTTTCTTGCAAATTTCATTTTTCCTTATGGCTGAACAACATTCTATTGTGTAGCACATTTTCCTTATCTATCATCGGCTGATGGGCACCTAGACTAATTCCACTTTCTAGCCATTGTCAACAGAGCAACAACTAGCAAATATCTTTGTATAGTATATAAAGACCTTTGGGATTATTCCCAAGAGTCGGAGTGCTAAGTAACATGGAAATTCTATTATTAAATTTTTTTTGGAAAGCTTCTACACAGATTTCCATAATGGCTGTAACCATTTACTGTCTCGGAAAGCATGTAAGAGTTCTTCATTCTTTACATCCTCACTGGCATTTGCTCTCATTTGTTTTCTTGGTGACAGCCATTATGTCAGGAGTGGGACAGAATCTCAAAGTAGACTTAATTTGCATTAGCCTGATGGTTAAAGATAGCGAATAGTTTAGAATATTTATTGGCTAATAGTATTTCTTCTTTTGAAAACATTTTTTTTTTTAGACTGGGCTGTTTGTTTTCTTGTTTATTTATTGTTAGTTACTCTTTGTATACTGTAGATGCACAGCTGACAAGGACTTCTCTCTCATTCTCTAGGGTGTCTTCACTCAGTTAACTGTTGCCTTTTCTGTTCAGGAGCTTTGCTGTTTCAGAGGGTCCCATTTGACAGTTGGCCTTATACTGTTATTTTTAAAAGGCTAATTTGAATAGTACTTTAATATGGAAAATTAACTTTACAGAAGTCAATGTAGGGTAAAGGACTCAGTGAACCTTCTAAATTCAAATAGAAATGATTAGTTTAGGATGTGTGACCTCATGCATTTGACCTCACCAATAAGTAAATCACAGACAATAGACCAGCCAATTACCCACGACATGAACATTTAAAAATAATTACAGTTGATTTTTTTCCCCCAAATGTTCTATATTTGCATGAGAGGAGTCTTGTCTACAATAGAAAGGAAAGAAATGGAGGAGGGAAAGTGGCAGAGCTGGGCTTCTAATTTTTTTTTTACCTCACTGAAGAAATAATTTAGGGTTAGATGTTTTCTAATTCTATTTGAAGCCTAGAAAGTAAAAACAAACAAACAAAATGTAAAAGCTCACAACCAAACAACAACAATAACAATAACAACAACAACAAATCTCAAGAATTATCTTTTTTTTCCCTGCTGCTAACTCCTAATGGTCTGCAATACCAAGTCTGTAAATTCCAAATATAGCATGCAAAAACCACTTGTGTTTATACATTATAGACTTGAAGCAAGGTTCCCTGATTCTGTTCCTTGAAAAGATGATCATAAGTGAAAACTCAGATGTGCAAATGGACAGCTGGTTGGTGACATGACTGAAATATCAGCTCAGTCTAGTGACAGACACCTTTGTCATCTAGACTACCCATTGCCCCTACTACTCTACACAGGCTGTGTCAAGGCAACATAACACATAGTACATTACCTGTTTCTCATCAGATTTAAAAAAAATAACATAAAAATACTTAGAAAGTTTAGCTCAATTTAAACTAAGGTGTTTTTTTTTGAAACAATGTTATGCTACTTTTGCAAATTCATTTTAATGTTTGATCCCATATTTTTCAAAAGAGGCTTAGACTTCATCAGTAAATATATTTTTTTTTGCCAAGAATCATCTATCATTTGGCTCAAAACCATCCATTTTAAGCAAGTTGCACAAGCTAAACTGCTACTCTGTTGAGTCACAGTGGCATATTGCTACCAAGTAACACAGAGCAGTTATGCTAGCATTAGCTAGCACCATAAGAATTTAGGTAAACTGAGTCAAAGTTGATGCAACTAAGCTGGGAAAAGCACACAAGCATGCACACGAGTTGATTCTCCCTCTGTATCACCTCCCTCATTTTCAGAGCTGAAGGTCTAGTAATTAGTTTCATGCCAACAACCATAAGAACCAGTCTCATTTGAATAAGCTAAGAAATGGAATGTTCACTCTCTAAAGCAATCAATCATGTAAGCTCGTAACTGCAGCAGACAGATGGATACCAGTGAATGGAAACGGGAAAGAGAACAGCATTTCGTAGAGATGTGAACGCAGTACAATCAAACCTAAAACCTGTGACGTATTGAAAAGAATGTTTACTAAGACCCAAATGATCTCAAAGATTCCCTTGAAATTTTACTGTAAAATAACACATTGCTTTTGTATTCAATACACATTAGATTTTAAATAGTGTGATGCAATGTATACTAAAATACACATTAGTATTTGTTTATTTTACTACTGATTGTTAAGGAACAATGAGTGAAATTCAAAAAGGGGTAACCTTCTGAGTGATATTCAAATCTTTTCAGATCTGTGTTCATCTTCATTAATTGATTACTAAACGTTGTTAATCTTTGGTTCCCATGGAATTCTTTCTTTCTTTTTAAATACAACATGAAAACTTGCATTCTTTTCAACCTTTGATTTTATATTTCATATCAAAAAATATATTAAAGCATTTTTTTCTAATACCATTATTCTGGAGAGTAACGACACAAACATTCACAGAAAAGAAAAAAAAAGCCTATAAAATATTAGCCAAAATACAAAATGGCCGAGTGTGCTTATATTGGTTGAGTAGCTATGTATTATTTTCAAGTAACCAACATTAAAGCTTTCTGCATAAATAGATAAGCTCTAAAGAAACAATGTTGGAGATAGTAGCATTCAGTCTACCGTAAATAGTTTAACTATTCATTTAAGGGATTTTCATCCAAAAAAGGGGGTGAATATGTTAATGTAAACACATACAATTAGAATAATTTTAAAAGTATACTATCATGTAAGTGTTTGTTTTGCATAAAATATTTTCCTGCTTCAAGCCTTTATTTTACACTCTCAGCCTCTGAAGCTGAATAATAGTCCCCAACACAGCACCAGCCAAAGGAGCAGGAAAATCCCTGTTCATAGAGCTGGAGCGATGGCAGCAAACTTCTCTCTGCTTCATAAATTATCCACTTTCTTATGAAATTCACATACTTCTCAGGCAAGCACAATGTACGTAAAAGAACTAGCCTCACTCTTCAGTGAGCATTTGCATATTTATGCGTTTCTTCCATCAAATGTAAAAAGTCATAATTTATTGCCGTAACTAAGACTTCCCCAGGCCCACGAGATTTTTAATTAGTTGATTACACTGGATAGAAAGAAGACTAAGACATTGGTTTATAGTCTCTAAAGTGGCCTTGCACCTCTGAAGGCATTATGAAGGGAGCCTTCACTTGTGTGTAGCGCTGGGTATGGAGCCAGGGCATCCCACATGCTGGGTAAACAGCGTCCATTTCCCAAAGAGACACTCAGACTATTGAGGCTGGAATTTTATAGTGTTTATAATTAAGCCTAATTAATGACAGATAAAAATTTTAGAACATTATACAAGACTAACAAATGCTAAATTGCTTCCATTATTTCCATATTTTTTAGAATATGTACTGACAAACCAATGCAATGTTTTCATTGAGACCTTTTATTCTTTAGGCATATGAAGTAGGACAAATAATATTAAACTACTGCAATAGAAACATATATCTATTAGCAATGAGCATTGTACCTAATAAATTTTTGTACAAAAAAGTAAATTAATAATCAGCATCTTTGGGAATTTAATCTGTTTAGTCATCTAGTGATGTCTTTGATTTGAAAACCTCAAAATTTATGGGACACTGCCAAATTCATTAACAATGACCATGAACAACAATGGTTCTCAACCTTCCTAATGTTGTGACCCTTTAGTAGAATTTCTCATGCTGTGGTGACCCCAAACTATAAAATTATTTAAATTATTACTTCATAATTGTAATTTTGCTACTGTTATGAATTGTAGTATAAATATCTTTGTTTTCTGATGGTCTCAGGGCAAGCCCTGTGAAAGTGTTCTTCAACTCCTCCTTGGAGGAGTTGCAATGCACAGGTTGAGAACCACCAATGTACAAGATGTGCAAGAAAGATAGCACCGTTTTGGACAATTGAGAAAGATTGAAAAGAATGTGTTGTGAACTTGCTCACGGTCACAGTGTTAGGTGGAAGTTGAGCTGAGAATTGATTTCAGCCTGCTTTCAGGCTCATGATCATGAAGTATCTGTCAGGTTGATCAGTTGTTCCTGCATAAATTAACATGGGAAGTAGGATGAACAAAATAGACCATACCTTTTTAAAATCCATGTAAGAACTTTTGTAAGAACTTTTGTACTTTCTCTTCAGACTCAAAATGCTTTAGATCATAACTAAGTCCCTCAACCTTCTGTCATTTCTTCCTTTGTCATCCGTACATACTTAAATGGTTTCCTGGCTATTTTACAATGGGGAAATAACAAAAATCCAGAGGACAGGTAATTTAGTATGAATACCAGATCAATTCATTCTTGCTTCTTTCTCTTTTTCTGTAACCAGCCACAATTCCGCAAATAATTTTGCTGTGTCTACAGAAGAGACATTTTCTCTCCATTTCCACTCTTAATATTAAGGCCACTTACTCAAATCTTTATCTCTTTATACTGAGAGATGGAAACAAATTCTGAAATAACTTGCTATATCTGATCCATTATATCCATCAATATAAAGTTAATGTTCCTAAAACACTTGCTGAGCTAGCCATTCTTCTTATTGGGAAAGAACAGTAATAGAAAGAGCAATTGACATTGATTCCTGGCATATAATTAAGACATCTTCTCCCTGAAGACAATCTTTGTTTCTTTCTATTTTATTTATTTATTTATTTTTGTTTTTTCGAGTCAGGATTTTCTTGTGTGGTCTTAAACTCATTTTGTAGACAGGCTGGCCTCAAATTTACAGAAACCCTCTTGCCTCTGCCTCCCTGAGTGCTGGGATTATAGGCATGGGCCACCACACCCAGTTCCTGGAGATAATCTTGATCCTCTGTTGAGGCATTATCTCCACGTTACATGCTATAAACACAAAGCTAAAAATGCAAAACTGATAAACTGTGCCACTTGCCCACTTAAGACATGCAAGCTTTGATTAGGACATCTGGATCCATTTAATGATATTCGTTCCCTGGGCACTATTGACTTCTCTAGTTCCACCTTTTCGTCAAAACTTCTGTCAAGTTTTACACCCTAGCCAAATCAACACCTGGAAGAAGTCAATCTATTTGTTCCAGCCTAACTGGGCGTTCCCATCTAGTGCCTGGTATCATACGGTCTTTTGTACCATTTTTTCCTCTTCTCCAATCGTTCCAGCCATGATGACCATTCCTGCAGTTCAACATACTTTGCTACTCTTTGCATGGTATTCTTGATATTTGCAATATATTGTCTTAATCTTTCTTATATTCCAGTCTTTCTTCAATGGTCTTTTTGTATAGGGAAGTTCTCTACTGTCCCTGAATTCTTATTCTATGTACATGATGGCAACATAGGATATTACAGATGATGTTTGCTTGCTCATTTATTTTCCCCCTTGACTTCAATGCATTAAAGTAGAAAAGTTTGTCTTATTCATTCATTTTTTTCTTTCTTTTTAAAAATATTTTATGATCATCATTTATCATGATTTATTCAATTTGTATCCCTGCTCTGACTCCCTCCCTCGTCTCCTCTCTATCCCACCCTCCTCCCACTATGCCCCTCCCCTAATCCAATGATAAAGGAGGTTATTCATTCATTTAATACCACATTCTAGAATATATCCCAAACAACTTCCCTGTAAAAATGTGTTTATGGACTTTCACACCTTAAATTAACTATTACGTCTGCAGGGGAAAAAAAAGAACAGTTTTAGATATGACACTGGCAAGAAGGCACTGATGCCCGGCCTAGGGGTTCTGTCATGTTGTATTAGGACCCTGTTCTAAGCCTGACACAGGGCAAATGTATAAGAACCACAGATTAAAAGAGGCCCAAATATGACCTTTCAGATCTAGTTCCTTTGCAGAATTCAGGGGGAATGAAGAGGATCATTCTTTCCAAATCTCTTATAGGGGTGTGTGTGTGTGTGTGTGTGTGTGTGTGTGTGTCTGTGTGTGTAATTCAGAGAGATGGCTCAGTGGTTAAGAGTACACACACTAATCTTGCAGAGACTAGAGTTTCAATTTCAACATCCATGTTTGTGGTTCATAATCTCCTGGATCACCAGTTCTATATTTGGTACATTCTTCTGACTGCGATGGGCGTGCACACACACACACACTCACACACACACTCACACACACACACTTAAAAAAAATAAAATCCTTAACCTTTCAAAACTAATTGTAAATGTACCTGGAATACTGTTTCTCAGATGAGTTTTAAATGAAATGATGTAGAAGAAACATTTCCTTACACTATTTTCCTTCACTATCATTGCGCACAAAATGGTCTGCCCATTTCAAAATTTCAGTTTGTCCTTCCTTCTTTCCTTCCTTTTTTTCTTTATCCTTCCTTCCTTCTTTTTCTTTTCCTACCCTCCCCCATCCTCTTTTCCTCCCTTCTTCCCTCCTTCTTTCCCTTCCCTCCTTCCCTCCCTTCTTTCTTCCTCTTTTTTTTTGGAGGGAATTATAATATTATATTGTATACAAGTTATTATGAAAATGGAATCTCCTTTCAGCAAAAACTTTACAGGTGCCTGGAATAATGTTTATATTCTCAGGAGACAATCTAAAGCCAAAATAGGAGTAGCCTCTCTGGACACTGGATTAAGGGTTTTTATTTCTTCCTAATTTTTGAGTAAACAACTGTGCTCAATTTTCTTCAAAATTAAGCCAAAGTGTTAATTTCATTTCACCTACTCATTCAAGCACACATTCAATTTCTTTTTCTTTAAAATGAATCTTCTAAAATATGTTTTTAAGTACCATTTAATTACTTGGGTCTTTAAAATCTTCAGCAATCTTGCTTTCCCATTCCATTCCATGATATCAGCTCCAACCTCCTGATTATCAAATCTACCCCCATTCTAAGTTCTGAACACTTCCTCTTGATAAAACTGTTGAATGCCTTTCTGTTCTGTTCCAAATCTTTGCTTATATGTCAGTGTGTGCAATTTGGAGATTTCCTAGATTTACATCCATCTTTTCCTTTTTTTTTCTTTTTGTCACATCTGTATTTGACTTCCCAGTTCTTGATCTTTAGTGCTGTTCTTTTTTCCATACCCTTCTATGTCCCTCTAATGGTTTCTGCTACCACTGTACACTGACATGGCTACTGTTTTTATGGCATCTTTGACCCAGATTTCCAAGTGATGGTGATCGACTCAGAGATGTCTTGCTCAAATGAAAAGCTGAATACTTGCCCTACAGCATTTTCTACTTCTGTGTGTTCTATCTCAGGAGCTGATAAGAAACGAGGATCGACCTTTGACTTCTCCCGATTTTCATTGGCAAATCTGATTAAGCGTAGTGTATTATTGATGTTCGCCATGAAATGACCTTGATATTTTTCCCACTATGCCACCAGCTCCTTAACTAATTCAGGAACGTATGTGCTTCAGCTTGTGACTGATGTCTCGCCTTTAATATCCTGCCACTTGAACGCCATCTCTGCATTGCTCTGCCCTCTAGCCTTGCACTCTTTATACTAATAGAGTCTTTTCTATCACTATTAAAGCACTCACTTTATCCTTCGAACTACTACACTGAATTGTATACATGTCCGTTTTTGCCATCATGTTATTGATTCCTTAAGGGCACAAACAATATCTTAATCTTTCTCATAGCTCCCTTACTGTTACCATGGCCGCTGTATGAACTCAATAAATATTTACTAAATTGAGTATAAGATAGGTGAGGAAAGAGATCAGCAAGTGTCGTGTTGCACTAGACTAGGTGGGATGACATTCTCTGCTCTGACACAGGAAAAAAAAAAGAACATTGTTGTGTTTAATGTTTTACATAGAAATATCGGCTGAGATTTTATTTATTGTCCCTATGATTTTTTTATAATATACTTGAAAAATTAGAGTTTGAAAGCATATAATGATTTCATGTATAAGTAAAAAAATCAGTGATGATTATGCTTAAGTTCGCTTTTCATGAATATTAACATGTTGTGCTTTACCTGTGGCTGAGGAACACACAAGAAATTATGTACTTTCTTAAACATCACATCAGATACCATGGTGGGGGATTAAGCCACCTTTATGAGTTTGGGAATGATGAGTTCAGGCTAAAGTACCCACATGATATACCCTGTCAGTGTATGTTTATTTTTGGTGATTTGACATAAGTTATATGATAGATACATGCCGAATATGCCCTGTGAACGTTAAAAAAGTGAAAACAAATTATTCTGTAATATATGACAATGAAAGAGTAGAAAGATCATTAAACCTGAGATGTAGAGAAACTTAGTTTTGACTGCAAGTTTACGACTAGACAATATATATATATATATATATACTGAGAATATTGCTGAACTACTGAGCTTTAACTATTCAAATAGTGGTACAGGTGTCAGCTTTATAGTGACAAGTATAGAATGACATAGAGTATGATGGATGACTCAGGTATGTAACTGTTCAACCGACAAGACATACAACAGACACAGTCAAAAGCTGTGAATTCTTTAAGGTAGAATTCACTGTTTCATTTGCTTAGGAGTAATTGTTGATGACCTAATGATTCCAGGCAATGTTATATTTTGATAACACGCTAACACATGATCATTAAGAGACATAGACACAACATTGCTTCAAGAAACAGCTATGTTTTTTTTTTAAATGACACCTCAAATGGCTGCTAATTTTAGCTGTCCTTCACCCACTCCCACAATCTCTCCCCATTTCTGTTTGATCCTTCTGTTTCAGCCCACCACATTTCTCCACATCTATCTATTCTATTTCCCCTTCCTAGGATGACCCAATCCTCCCCTTATTCCCCGCTATACCTAATCTGGCAGTAAGATAAAACAGAGGTTTAGAGACTGTGTGCTCTCAGATACCCTCGGCTATGTGTTATTTGCTTAGTGTGCTCCATCCTTATGTTGACAGCATCTGCCTAATCAGTATGTGTAAGAATCTAAAGAAAATGCTATTTCTCAAAAGCTTAAACATCTTACAAAATTTCATTCTTGTTTTTTTTCATGAATCAAGTCAGATGAGAAATATTTTTTTAATATGATATGGTATGAAAGGAAATGGACATAGAAGCTTGATTTAATATTAAGAATGATAATTAGCATCTTAAAATAAAATTAAGAGTAATTTCCCATTATTAAATTGGTTCATCTGCCTCTTAGTGTGCATAAATTATGTCAGTTTGCTCAGTATGCACAAAACTTAGTTGTTAATAATAAAATCTTGTTATTCGTGGTAATATTCCAGGATCATGCATCACTCTATTTTCTTCACATTCATTTGTTCACAGCCAGCCTGTTCTATAGAGACAGAGACAGAGGTTGTGTACTTTTTTGTTTTAAGCTAGGAATAGTAGAAAACAGATGCCATTTCTAGCAAGTAAATTCACAATTCCTTAGTCTAAAAAAAAACAAAAAACAAATCAAGGCTATAATGAGATCAGACTAGGGTCATTGTAGGATGCTAATGCCACAACACACACACACACACATATATATATAAATACATTTTTTTTTTGTTTATGAATTGTTATGTTGTACCAGAGACATGGCAGAGACATGGTTCCGGAAAAGAAGATGCTTGGCAAACAATCCTGAAAATTCATGTTTAATTCCTAGGACCCAAAAAGTAGCAAGAGAAAATAACTCCTGAAAGTTGCCTTTTGAATTCTGCAGATGCAGCATGACACACACACACACAAACATACAGGTGCACACACACACACACACACACATTCATGCACACTAAATACATAAATAATACTAAAATAACTAAAACTTATTTATGTTCTCTCTATATGTTTATTTTGATTTTTGTTTTGTTTTTCAAGACAGGGTTTTTGTCTGCATGACCCTGGCCATCCTGGAACTTTCTCTGTAGACCAGGTTGGCTTTGAACTCAGAGATCTGCCTGCAGGTGCCTCCTGAATGCTGGGATTAAAGGTGTGTGCCACCCCTGCCTGGTTCTTTTTTTTTTTTTTAATTTCATGTAGAAATCAGGTAGTAAACCCATTTTTTAATGAAACATGTAGCATACTCATTATGATTATAGCCATTCAACAAAAGTATGGTATGTAATCATTTCATTTCAGTTGGGTTATCTTTGAACTTCGTACAAAAATATTTCAAAAATCTAAAAACACCACGTATTCCATCCTATAGACAATATATGAATCCTAAAATTAAAAATAATATAATAAATAAGGGATTTCCTTTCCTCGTTAGTTATGTTGTAATACTGAGGTAGATGAATAGATGGTGACTATAAATTAGGAAAATGCTCGTTCTTTCTGGTGGTTTCTTAGAAAAACACACATTCAATGATTATATGATATAGTAGCACCTTTTTATTTTACAGATTTTCTTTGAGATATAGGTTATGATTGAAATCTTGGCAGGGTAGAGCTTGGAGGAAAGGGTGTTTCCCGGGAAACTCAGTGTGAACAGAGGTTTCAAAGACAGTGACCAGAGGAGCTGAAGCTCAGAGAACTATCCCTGATTCATAAAGCTGGAAAGAGGAATTTCTCCTAGAGCACTGCATGTCACAGGAGGATCTGGCACACTTTCCTTACACTTTAAGAAGTTATTAAAAGCTAAATGCTACTCTATCGCATGCACATAACGTATGCCCATTCATCTGTCAGGTTATTTCCACATTTTAGATGTTGTCTGCAGTGCTGCAGCGAACATCAGCACACTAACAACTAATCCAATCATCGTCTGTAAGAACCCAGAAAGCATGCTTCTGGATTACCTGATAACCATCATTTTTGAGGCATTTCCATATAGCTTATTAAGGACAGTTGTTCTATTTCCCATTCTTTCGAATATTATACAAATGTTCTGATTTCCACATCCTCCCCAACACTTGCCGCCATTTTTTAATAGCCATTCTTAGTGGAATGACAAGATAAATAACTGTAGCTTTGAGCTGCCTTTCCCTGATGACTAAGAATATTTTGTATTGGCTGTTTCCATGTCACTTTGAGAAAAATATCTATTCAAGATTTTAGGGCAGTTTTAGATCTTGTTAATACTTGTTTTGTTATTGATTTTCAGAAGTTCCTCATCTCTTTCAGAAAATAACTACTATGTGGTTTGCATATATTTTCTTCCATTCTTTGTTGTTTTCCTGGTGGCGGAAAGGTAATTTAGCTTGATAGCAGTGCCATTTTAATCTATTTTTGCTTTTACTTCTTTTGTATATTTTCCTATTCATGAAACCATTAAAGGGGCTTATGTCATATTCCTCCCAAGAATGCATATAAATATGAATATATGCTAGGCATGGTGTGATGCATGTCTTTAATCCAAACACTTGTGAGGCAGAGGTAGGTGTATCTCTGAGTTCCAGGTCAGCCTGGTCTACCAAGTGAGTTCCAAGACAGCCAGGGTGACACAGAGAAACCTTGTCTCAAAAAAAAAAAAAAAAAAAAAAAAAAAAAAAAAAAAAAAAAAAACAACCAAAATGTAAACAAAACCAAAAAAGAATCTAGATGAACAGATATGTTAAAAATATGGTGCACAAACTGAGTGGAATATTATTCAGCTTTAAAAACCATGGAAAAGCCAATCATACATACTCAAGTCAAATTATTCCTAATATCTGTATACAGTGTCCTTGCAACACTCCAACAAAAAGAAAGCCAGTGATGAGTTTTCTCAAGTGGCCTAAGAGGATTCAACTTGATAGATGCTGAATTTCCAAAATGTCTTGCTTTCCGGGGGAGGGGGGTCAAGGTACAGGATGCTAAGTAGACTTCAGAGACAGTGATGGTAGAAGAAAGTGGCAGTTAGTTAGTCACTTCCTTGCTCATATACAGCTCAGTGTTAAGAAAGATTTTTCTTTTCCTGACAGCTTAAATCTTAGCATATTCTGCAGAGTCCAAGACTAAGAGCACACACAGGGTAAACTTTACTATTCTTACTCACATACGACATACATGAACACTCCCACATATGTGTTTGCAGATATGTGTACAGTCCCCCTTCCCCTACATCTATTGCATGTTTCTACTTTACAAAGTTGACCTTTCTACTTTACAAAGTTCATATTGGTTGGTCAGCCTGGAGACAGCTTTCTAGTACTGATGTTCAGTGTTCACTGATCCTTTGTAGGTGTAGTAATTATGAGAAAAAAAGCAAAAATACCCAATCTCCAGAGGTAGTATATTAGTGTTAAAATTCCAGAAAGAATGCTACAGAGTGATAACTGTATTTTGGGCAATACTGTTAGTACCTTAATTGGCATTTAGTAATTTAGTTTTTATAAGAATCACAGGCAGTAATTTTTGTGTATATGATCCATTATCCACCCTTGTGAAATAATTACCTAAATCAGAAAAGTAACTCAAAGTTCAGAAGCTATCTATGTAAGCACAGTCCTAAACTCTGAAGAAAGAAAATTAACATCCAACTAAAAGAAATCAAATAATATCATTTCCAAAGCAAAGGGAATAAACTATAAAGCAACGTCAACAGAAAAGAAAAGGAAGAAAGCCATAAAACAGCGACACAAACCCACAATCTGATATGGCCATCTCAATGTGTCTTTGATGGGAAGTATATAATATTTATGAAATTATAATCTTTCCTTTCATTTTTAAGTGATTCTGAGTAAAATGAATGCAATAGATTTGACAATAAAATCAGTGAAGTATAGTTCTAGGTACACAATAAAATACAGTGCAAAATTACCCAAATCTGACATGTTAAGCAGTAATGAATGTATAAGTCAATCATTTCAGTTCTAAAAGATAGATCACATCTCTGGAAGGCTATCATTTTATTTGGTATTAAGAGCTCTTCTGCCTAAATAGTTTGCAAGGCATTAGAAAAGCTTAAATAAGTCCTTGTTATTAAGCAAAGTAACCCGCTTGTGTACATTTGCCCCAGCTTGTGATCCAAAGAAGTACAGAGTATATGATTTTAAGTATAACGTCATCAATATCTAAATAGACAAAAGGAAATATGGTTAACTTCTTTAAAGATACAAGTAACTGATTGGCACAGCATGAACTTGATCACAGCAATCTTATTTCTCTAGAATTAAAAAAAAACAAAAAATGAAAACACTGCTTGTTGCCTGAAGTCACAAGGTGAGGCCCTATCACAGTATAAGACATACTAATATTTCTGAACAATGGACATCTGGGCAAAGACACAACCTGTTTTACAGAGCGAGAATGAAGATATATGTGCCATTGAAGAAAGTTCTAGCTAATTAATGGGTGAAGGAGTCATGTTGGGCTATAAAAGAAAAAATTCTAGTAGTTTTTTTATTATTTTCTCCCTCTTCCACATGTTCCTTGGGGCCAATGTGTATACACAGACCATTAGGATTAATAAAACCTTTAGCATTACAGTATAAACTAATATTTTTTAGTTCTCCAGGGAATGCATGAAAGGTCTTTCTTTACAATTTTCAGGAATATTATCGGTTCTTTGAAATATTTCAAAGACGTCCATCATTGTAGTTCATGTCTCCCAGGTGGCATATTTAGCTGAACTGACAGAGAAGAGTCTTCCTGAAAGCCTTATCTTGTACCATGACCTTGTTTTAACAAGACACTAACAGGTTCCTTCTATATTGGCTTCTTTATCTAGGGTCCTATTTAGGAAAAAGTGATACTCCTGAGGCAGTGAGTAAGTCGATCTGTCCCTTATATCTTGCTCTTCAAATAACTTCATTAGTTGCTAAAGACTTTCTTCCATCCTCCTCCCCTTCCTTTTCTTTGCTTCTACCTTGTTCCTATTCTTACTGCTATTGCTCTTCTTTCTTCTTTGGTGAAGGACAATAAGTGGGAAAGTTTGAAAACCCATGTGGGGAAAAATGTTCCTATAGTAAGTTTGTTACACACTTATTTATATAAGAAATTAGTCTTGACTTTGAAGATTACATTACATATTTAAATTATAGCAAAACCCCACCACATTTCAAAAAAAAAATCTGGAATTCATGTTGCTACTTAAAATTGTCACTTAGAGAAATCAAGAATGTCTGAGAGACTTATACAGGAATGGGCTTTAGCAGGGCTAAAATCCAGAACAATTAAGCTTTCACCTTTTGTTTTCTTTTGTAGCAAGCCAAACTCCTAGTTCACGTAAGTAGGAAAGTTGCCCTTTTGTTAAATTTCTTTGCTAGCATGTGACTATATTAGATTGCAAAACAAGTACAAGGTTTTCAGATCTACATAAATTACTTTGAACTCAAATGAAATGTGAAAGCAGTTTGCTCTCGAAGCTAGTTCTTTCTGTGGCTTTGACTTGTTTCCATTATCACTGCGGCATTTCTTTGTTTCTTGGATCCTGTATTTCAAACTATTTAGAAAAACATCCCTCAAAAGACGGACTGCTTCTGTGGCCCTCTGATCATGACATCACATTCAAATGTACTTAGAGTTCCAGAGGACATAAAGACATCTTCAACTGTTATCTCACTTTCCCACTGAGTCCCTTCCTAGCTATGTAGCTAGTACTACAGCTGAGCTTTTATTAGTTTGGAATGGGGCAGAAATCAGTAGCATTCTGTGATGGGTACACTCATTCTTAAGAAGCCCTTACATCTATTGTCATGTATTGTAGAGTAAACTCTGTATGCTTGATTAATTGCTTCTTTTTGCGTGTCTCTTGCTAGAGTTATCCACTGAAATACTGTGCTTATAAACTTCTCTCCTTTAAAGTCTGTGGGAAAGTCTCTCCAGTGGAAAACACTCTCATTTACATTTTAAAGCTGCAGCACCAATTTCTAAACAATGTCTTTGAGATATCACTTGTACAGGGAACGATTAAAGACTGTTTGAAGCTCAATAAAACCTGCCTTTTATGTGAGACAGCTTTTAAAATTACAAATATTGTTAGAAATGTCATTTCAACAGCTCTAATCAGACACTGTAAATGAGTAAATTTTCTGTAACATGTAATTTTGTACTTAATAAATATAAAAGCACATATATTTAATAAGAAAAATCTTTGCTCTAGTTGAGTCAGTCAATACTTAAGAATACTTTTGGAGACAGTATTTTATATTTGGGAAAAACCTTAGTAAAATGACTGAATAATTTGCCTAGAAATTGACAAAAACAAGTTTTAAACATATGTATATATACATATATATATATATATATATAAAATTTCACATAGAGCATATGAATCAGCTTTAGGTCCATGAATATTCTTCTGAATTGTAATTAAAAAGATCTTGAACATGTTTCACACTGGGGTAAACAAAACAAGCTGTATCTAAGCACTGTGCACATTCCTTCATTTAAAATCATACCTACAAGTAGAAAAGTAACACAAAAGTCCACCAAGCATGGCGAGAATGCATATGATGTCCCTGACAGTTGCGAAGCACCTGAGTCTAAATATGGAAGAAGCAGGCATCATGCAAGCATGATGAAAACAAACTGTGTCAAGGAAATGGCAGAGAACCTCTGCTCTGTGTTCCTGAGGTAAAAGAAAAAGCTGATGTTTTCACTGATTCCTCGGTGGTTACAGGCCTTTTGTTTTTTAGGTGTTTGCTGCTGTAAGCACTGTTCCTCTTCCTTGCTGCCACTTGTGCCTCCAAAGCTCAATTCTTTGGCTGAAGGGTGTTTGGAAGGGGAGAGACCTCGATCTCAGACTATATAACATTCATCACAAGATGTCAAAAGTGTCCCCCAGTGACTATTATCTTAGATATTATAATGCACACAGAATCATCAAAGCCTTTGATATCAGATAAAGCTCTATCACGATTTAAAAAGCTGCTAATGGAACAGGTGCTCACTGAGAGCAGTGGGCCCTTCCACTACCTGCCCTTCCAGCATTTACTCCTCCACTTTCATCTCTGGAAACTCAGTGACTTTTCTGTGCACATGGGTGAGGTGAGGGGCTTGGGAAAGAAGCCTGGCTGCAAGGCAGACAGGGCGAGATGTCACAACCATGCTCTAGATAACCTGAGGAGACATATATGGCAGGGCCAGAGCTCTAACCTGAGGTGTCACGAGAATTTTCTAAAGTTGGTACTGTGGATAACAACACTTGTAGGTATTCATTCTCTTCTCCCTCATTCTTTCCTGCGACAGTGTTGACCGTTCCTCCAAGCCAAACGTCTTTGTGCAGTACTACCACAGTACGCTCATGTGTCCTTTGTTCTTACACAAAATCTTACACACATATAAGAGGAAATTCAGGCAATGTTAAAACAAGAGGGGTAAACTAGTATTCAGATATGGACTTTTAAAATGACTTCTCAGCCACATAGTTTCATATTCTATTAAGGATTTACCCCATTTTTACAGGGTCCAGTTTTTATTTTTTGAGTATTTGAAAATACGTTCAATGTACATATTGCCTTGTAAAGTAAAAGAAAGTATAAAGTATATTTGGGGCAGCTCAGAGAATTTTGCCTCTCAAAGGAATATAGGGAACAAAGGCTTTGCCTTTTGAAAGAAAAAAAAAATCTGGCTCTACCCACCTACTGGCTGTGTGACCACAGGTAAATTACTTAATCCTCCTGAGCCCACTGAAAATCTCCAAAAATAAAAGTAAAAATCCTCAATCCCATAGAGTTTTCACATTAGCTGAAATAATGTGAAGCTTGAGCCCTGGTGCTTAGGTGCTTCAGCAGGTGGCAAAATGAGAAAGGAGGGGAGTTTTCTCTAAGACACGGAAAAGAAGCATTTTCATCTAAACAAAAAGAGAAAGAAGTGTAAGTGCTTCTAATGTGTTTTCAGTTACGAAGGTATATAGATGATACCCAGCAGAAAGAAACTAACTACATTTGCTCATCAGCTTTGCCAATCAGCAGATGGCTCTTAAAAACCACGATGTACACGTGGACAGCAAACATATCTATACATTATATATGTATCAGCAAATATATATATACATACATATGTATATACAGTTATACATACATGGTGAGAGGGTAAACGCCAGTGTGAAACTCCACAGCTTCTTTATGCCTGTTCTAAGTATACAACACTGAGATGTATAGATTCTGGGTCTGGTTAATTTGGGTTTATAACTTAATTTTGGTATACAATATTTTCCCCCATTTTAAAAATAATAAACTTAATTTAAAGTTCCTTTGGAAAACAAAAGAAATAACAGATAGGAAGCCAGGTTATAAATATAAGCAGTGAGTCTCCAGATCCCTTGATTGCCTTCTTTTTTATGTATATAACTGGTATGGGAAGATCAGACTTGGAGAGGGAGGGAAGGGCGATATGGGAAGGAATACTCGGAGAGACAGCTAAACATGAGGGCCATGTGAGGGATGGTATCGAGACAAAATGCAGTAGAAGCTTCTTGAAATCTACGAAATATATTCAAGAAAATATATATATTAAATTGGAACCACCAAATACTGCCGGAAATAAAAATCCCAACTAGATAACTCTTTCTATCAAATAATGCCTTGAGTATTGGGGATTGGGTATATCTAATGAAATCCTTGGTCAAAGGGCCCACGAAAACCCCCAAATGACCCAGACTATTGCCAAGGCTGTTGGTTCCTCTCACCAAGCTGAAGGTAAGGCCTATTGCAGTCACATAACTCACTGATCACAGAGAAGTGAGGCTGGCGGCTGCCTAGACCTAACAGCTACAACTATAGCTGGTGTTCATGGAACCTGAAGGAACTCTGCAAGCTGTCAGAGCGAAAAGTAAACAACAACCTAACTACAAACTCCGTAATCTACAATGGTGTTCTGCCTGCAAGACACACTGGTACAACAGTGGCACAAAAGTTGTCACTGTCTGGCTGGAATGAAGGCTTACATCATGAGATGGAGCTCATGCCTGGCACAGCCTTTGTGGCCATGAATCTGATTAAGGAAGCCAAGAACCTAAAAGAAAACCAAATATTACTGTTCTGCTAAAGGAACAGACCAATACAATTATTCTTAGCGACACTCTGCTATACTCAGACATCATCGCCTTGCTCAGCCGTCATTAGAGAAGTTTCCTTCTGTGGTAGACGGAAACAAACAGATTCAAACCTGGAAAATGTGTAGAGTATGAGACCTTGGAGCACCTAATATTAAACAGGATGTCTCCATCAAATCTCTTTCCTCAGGGTTCAGGGAACTCGGCAGAAGAGAAGGCAGACAGAGTGTAAGAGCGCATCATGATGAAGACACCAAGAAAACGAGGCCTTTTAGACTCAAGACTGATGCACATATGAACTCAAAGAGATGGTGGCAGCCTGTGCAGAGCCTGTATAGTTCTAAGCTAGATGGGGTTCCAGCATGGACACAAACCCCATCCTTAAACCAGAACCCATCTCTAATTGATAACAGCTCTTAAAAGAATAATCAGTTTTCTTCAGTGGAGTCTAACAGGTACACAAAACACACTTAAAGGCAGTCTCCATCCATGCCCAATTGTAACTGGACAACACAAAAGAAATTCAAAGGTAATTTTTGAAGTATTTTTTTAACCTAATAGATCTTTTGTTTATATATTATGGTTTCTGGTTTTTATACGATCTCTGTGTGTAAAATGTGTGTGTGTTGTTTTTTAATATTTGTGTTTCTTCTGTTTTTTATTTGTTTCTTTTCTTTTTCTGTTTGTTTTGTTTTTTAACTATTTTGTTTTGTTTTTAGGTTATCTTATTCATTTTATTTTTATTAAAATGTTTAGATACCTATTTGTTTTATGAGAGAGGGAAAGAAAGGTTACAGATTTGGGTGGTTGTGGAAATGAGGAGGAAATGGGAGGAGCTAGTGGAAGAAAAACTGTAATAAGAATATATTATGTAAAAATTTCTATTTTGAATAAAAAGCTATGTTACAGATACTTCTCAAAATATCTTTTGCTTTTTGTGAAATATGATTAAATGCACATGTTACCTGTTACTCATATACTGAAGGGGTGAACAGATAGCTCAGCAGTTGAGAGCAGATATTTCTCTTGTAGAGAACATAAGTTCGGGTCACTGTGCACACATCTGGAGGCTCACTGGAGTCTGTGACTACAGCTTCAGGGATCCTCTTCTGCTCACTCCAGAAACCCACATCCACCATGTGTATACACATATATAATTAAAATAGAAATCCTTGAAAGTTCTTAAATATTGAACTCTACCCCCCAACGTGATCTGATTAGACTTGCGGGCCTCTGGGAAGTGATTACCGCGAATAGGACTAGTGATCATCCAAAACAGGGATGATCTGGGAGCTTGTCTGCTAGCCCTTCCATGATGGGAAGACACACAGAAGATGGCATTTTTCAGGTGGACACTCAGTCAGAAAGCCAGTGTCTGTGTCCTAGACTTTTTAGAAAAAATCTGTAATTAACTCATCTCTGTTGTTTCTGAGCTACCCATCTTTTTTTTTTTTCAGATTCTATAAGATAATTTATTTTAAGATAGGTTTATGTTGTGTACAGAAATAAAAATCACAGGTTTCAGTTTTTTGGCTTTGTATCACAATAGACATGTTATTGCATTGACTGCTAAGTGTAACTGATTACTGCAGACAGCTCTGATGAGATCCCAAATAACAGAATCATACCCCCGTTCATCGTTTCTTTTTTTTTTCTGTGTTCCATTTTTATTATTATTATTAATTACACTTTATTTATGTTGTATCCCCCCATAAGCCCCTCCCAACCCCACTCTTCCTCCCCTTTCTGCATGCATGCTCCTCCCCAAGTCCACTGATAGGGGAGGTCCTCCTCTCCTTCCTTCTGATCTTAGTCTATCAAATCACATCAAGAATGGCTGCATTGTCATCTTCTGTGGCCTGGTAAGGCTGCTCCCCCCTCAGGGGGAGGTGATCAAAGAGCAGGCCAATCAGTTTTTGTCAGAGGCAGTCCCTCTTCCCATCACTATGTAACCCACTTGGACACTAAACTGCCATGGGCTACATCTGTGCAGGGGTTCTAGGTTATCTCCATGAATAGTCCTTGGTTGGAGTATGAGTCTCTGGGAAGTTCCCTGTATTCCTATATTCAAATTTTCTTGTTCTGTTGCTCTCCTTGTGGAGTTCCTGTCCTCTCCAGATCTTGCTATTTCCCACTTCTTACACAAAATTCCATTCACTCTGCCTGTCAGTTGGCCATCAGGCTCAGCATCTGCTTTGATAGTCTGCAGGGCAGAGGCTTTCAGAGGCCCTCTGTGGCAGGTTTCTAGGTTGTTTCCTGTTTTCTTCTTCTGGCTTTCAGAGGCCCTCTGGAGCAGGTTCCTAGGTTGTTTCCTGTTTTCTTCTTCTTCTGATGCCCATCCTCTTTGCCTTTCAGGATGGGGATTGAGTATTTTAGTTAGGGTCCTCTCTTTTGTTTAGTTTGTTTAGATGTACCGATTTTAGTGGGTTTATCCTATGTTGTATGTTAAAGGCATTTCGCTATAGCATTTTGAATGCCCTGAGCTAATAAATAGAAACCTGTGTGGTAAAGGAACCACATGCTTCTTCTTTTGATACTACTCAAGATCTACCATCAGGGCCCGAATGGAGTATGTGAGCACAGATGAAGTAATTCTTTTCTCACCTCCTGAATCCTGACCCTTCTGCTTTTCCAGATGCCACCTCAACATGTTGTGCTGTACGGCAGCTGGCTGGAGCTGTTCAAAACTCCTAAGGCATTGTTATATATTTGAAAAACGTTTGCCTTTTAACTATTTCAAAATTATCTTAGGGATTCTGTTTAACTGTCACATCACAATGAAGCCAAATTGATGATGAAAAAGGATGAAATAAAAGCCCCTGAATTATGAAATTATAAAACTGAAAAGAAAATCTCTAAAGGCACATGGACTGAGAGCCTGCATTCACAGCTTCCCCATCTTCAAGGTACAGATAAAGATTTTAATTAGCTCCCTTCAAAACTGTTGTTAACACTAAAGTAAAAAATTCCATCATCACTTTCTTTTCACATAGTCCTCAAGGATGATCCCATGCCCAAAATAGAAATTAAATTCCAAATTCCTATTGCAATTAAATGGTAGAGAAATGCAATAGAACCAATGTTGAATTTTAGCAGATGTTATAAATTTAATATTTAGTATTCATTATATACATGTATATATATATGAACTATATGCTTTTGCCTCATGTACTATACTTAAGAAAATTTTACGTGAAAAGTATATACATTTAAAATAACATATGAATGTGGTGGTGCTGAAGGTTATTCCAGCAACTGGGAGGTTGAGGACAAATGGTCCGAAGTTCAAAGCCATACTTGTTCCACTGAGACCAGAGAGCCAGTCTTGGCTACAAGAGACCCTCCCTCAGAACATCAAAATAATTAAGCAAACAAATAAATTTATACTTTTACCTTTAACAAACATTCCATTACTGGAAAGAAAATTTCTCTATAATCACCGTATGTGAACACTGATAAAATTAAAATTAGTTCACTATGAATATACTTATATACATTAATATTCTCCCTTTACTTTCCAGTATAGTTATATCATAGTGAAAGGCAGAAAGGGCAGCATGTAAGACTATTTTAATAGTATCTTCCACTTATTACTACTCATCTTGATAACTAATTATTATATCAACAAACATGAAATCTCTATTAAAGTAATAAGTAAAAAAGTAATCACAAATTTTTAAAATCAAACATTTGTTCATTTACGTTGGAGAATGCATTAACAGGGGACAGTTAGAGTTAATCCTGCAAGTATACTGTGCAGCAGCTTTGTATCCATTGTCAAGGTGATTTCTGGACATACCAAGTGAATCTTCAACTGCACCACAGAGAAAACCACACGTGTCAACCCTGCGGGTGGAAGGCACATGCAGTTTAAAACGTCTAATTATACATTTCATCTCAGCTGAACATCCTGGAACAGACATGATTTACTGCAGCTTAATGCATTCCTTCGTGAGGCCACAACTAAAGTAGCTAGGAGAAATATATCTATTGTTCTTCTAGTAATCCAAGAACTATACTAAGTGCTCGTGCCTTCCACGTACGTCTACAACTTTACCTGAATACCACTGACTCTAAGATATAACCAAATAAATGTCAGCATATCACTGAGGACTGCTTTTGATGAGTGAGTAAATTTAAAGATCAGGACTGATGCAGAGCCCCAACAACTCAGTGTAGCGCCAGTGAAAACTCTGACCTATTATTTTTTTCCTTCCCTTTCCTACATTCTTTCTTATTCTCTTTCTGTGTTCTTTCTTCTTTACTTCTTGATTTTTAAATTCATTTTTTTAATATTTTGTTTTATTATATAAAAATACTTTATTTTTAAATTTTTATTTATTTTCCATTTTTATTGATTTATTACTTATTATAATTTATTCACGTGTATCCTGGCTGTAGCCCCCTCCCTTATCTCTTCCCAGCCCCACCTTCCCTCCCTCTTCTTCCCTATGCCCCTCCCCTAGTCCACTGATAGGGGAGGAGGTCCTTCCCTACTATCGGACCCTAGCCTATCAGGTCTCATCAGGACTGGCTGCATTCTCTTCCTTTGTGGCGTGGCAAGGCACTTCCTCCTCACCCCCCTCCAGGGGGAAGTGTAAATTGAATTAATTAATAAGAAATTTTAAAAAAGAGAAATGTTTCCACCTTCAAAGCAATGTTTGTCAACTTCATTCTATGCTTTTAATTTTCAAATTTTATTGAACTTTGTGCCTACTGGATGCCAAAATTCCTTCAAACGGTGCCACCGAAGCAGACCATCTTACATTACGTCAACACAAGATGATTACGACTCTATTCAAACAGGCCACAACTTTAGGGTTTCATGATGATGGTGTTGTCCTGTAACATAGGTCAGGCTCTCTCTACAAGCACTTCCAGATCTTAGAAATACACAGTGTTGCAGAAATAAAGAGAGGAACCAGTTGCATCTTAGCGTCCCTTCAAGCGCTAAGCAATGGGTAGCACAGCTCATGCTGCACTGAAGGGCAACACTCACCATGAGACAGTCGGCTTCGTACACACAGCACTCCAGCCCCGGCTTCTGACTGCATCGCTTGGCTTGCTCCGATCCTTACCCTCACAACCCTTTGTCTGGCCTCACTACAATATGGCTGTAGGTTCAATTTATCTTTCAAGCATATCCATCTTTCTATACAGGAACACCAACTACCAATATTTACCTTTTATTATTATTATTATTATTTTTACTAGATCTGTAAGAGCTGAGGGCACAGTGGTGAAGAAAACAGAATAATTTGTTCTAGGTATGAAATAAATCATTAGATGCTAAACATAGGAGGTAAAGTTCTACTCTTGTGGTTATTGCCTTTTTTTCAATAAACATTTTTTTTATTGTTTGTTATTATTATTTACATTTTATTAACTCCGTATCCCAGCTGTATCCGCTCCCCCATTCCCTCCCAACCCCACCCTCCCTCCCTCATCTTCTCCCTGCCCCTTTCCAATTCCACGGACTGGGGAGGACCTCCTCCCCTTTCGTCTGGCCCTGTTTTATCAGGTATCTTCAGGGCTGCCTGCGAAGTCCTCCTCTGTGGCCTAGCAGAACTGCTCCTCCCTTGGGGGGGTGGGAAGTCAAAGAGCCTGCCATTGAGTTCCTGTCGGAAATAGTCCCTGTTCCCCCTACTACGGGAAACCAATTGGTTATTGAGCTACCACGAGCTTCGTCCGAGTAAAGGTTCTAGGTTATATCCATACATGGTTCTTGGTTGGAGAAACAGTTTCAGAAAAAACCCCTGTGCCCATATATGGTTATTGCCTTTTAAAAGTTTGTTTTTTCCTTTCCGTAATCTCACTCTTATTTGTTTTATTAACAGGAGGGAAATGGCGCATTAATTAAGGTGCTTTAACCAATGAGCCATCTTCCCAGATCATCTCAAGCAAAAGGACCAGGGTTCAGATCCCCAGTACCCACATAAATTCAAGGTGATCTTTCTGTAATTCCAACCTCAGAAAAAGGAGATGGAATCCTGAAAGCAAGATGTTTCATGACTTTAAACTTGGCTGTCTACATTCACAGGCACATAAGTTCATACAGACACCAAGCAAAGGCATAGAAGTCAAATTAAGAAAACAAAAGAATCAAAATCAAACAACAATAAATCATTCTAGGATACATGATTTGATTTAAGCACCACCAAAACCAAAAATCTCTTCTCATGACAGAGGAAGAGAGCAACAACTGGAGCATCTTTGTTCAGTGATGGCCATTTCAGGGTACCAGATGATACAGTGTACATTAAGCTATTCATTTATTTTTGCTCTGTTGAGAAAGTAAAAAAAAAAAAAAAAAAGCAAATATCTGGATTATAGAAATAAGATGACTTTATTGTGCTAAAATGTGACAAAATGGATGTCTAGGAATATTCTAGAATTGCCAATAAATTATCAGTGGCAACTGCGCTCTTTGGTATAGCCTCTATACAGTGCTCATCTCAAGAGAGGATGAGTCACGATGTCCTGACAACCCGTGCTGGATTTGAAGCAAATTTGAGCTATAATTTATAGTACAATAGAACCCATGACAGAGGCACATGTGGTCCAGGCTCTTTAAATATTCTATAAATAATAGCTAGGAGACGCCCGACTGACACTGAGCAGAGCTGGGTGATGAATCATCAGGTAGTTTAAGAAAAACCCTGCCTGATTAAATGCTTTGTTTTCAAACCACCTGCATCAGTGTCTGCAGGAGCAGGACAGATCAAATTGTTCTCAGTTTTATTTTGTTTTGTTTGTCAAAAAAAGCAGACAGACTCATGAATGATAAGTTTTATTGCATTACAAAGCTCATGTCTAACTGAAGTCCCAAGTGTTGCATAATTCTCATCTGCATTTTGGGCCTGGGACTTAGAGCCAGGCCGTGGGTACGAGGCAGCTAATTCAGTGATGGAACTCATGGCTTTGGGCTGTATGCTGGCGATTTTATTCTGGTCTTTACAGCATGGATAATTCATTTTTTCTATCCTTCACTTCAGGAGTCTTTCCTGTTTATCCCACCAACCAGTTACCAGATGCTCTGTCAACTAAGTTAATTAGTGGAGTCTCCTTCCAAAGCTGATGCTTGCTGAGTGTGGTCATTAGAGCAGGCAGAAGGGAGGACACTAGAGACACCCCAGATGACACACATGCTCCAGCAAGCCGTCTTGTAGACAAGTCACTGGGCGAAGTGTGGCAGCTGCAGCCACACAATAGCAAAACATCCACTCAGGTGAACACAAATACCAGGTCATTCATTTCTCTTCTATTTGCCACAATGCTCAGTGCTGGGCTGAAGTCTCTGCACTGACTCATAGTATATATTAACAATCTTATTTTTACGTTAAGTGAAAAAAGCTGTTAGTCCCATAACAGAGTGACATTTAAATAATTAAGAGATAATGAAAACTTTTTATCAGAGAACAAAAATTTTGTTTTGTAAAAAGTTCAATTTAAGGCTTTATCATAATAAATGATTAATGAACTAAGCAATAAGGTAACTCACATAAGAGTCTAGGTTTAATTATTCAAGGAAAATAAGTCATCTGATTACAATAGAATCACCTAATTTCCTACCCGAAATTTCCATCTAGCTCTATTACACTATAAAAGTTCATGTTTTGCTGTTTATGGGTAATGCTTTTTTGTACTCAAAATTTAAAAATGTAAAAACCAAACCCCTATTATTTTTCCTTAAAGTATCTTCCTCTTACACCTTGGTGCAATGGCTACTCATTTTTATGTGAAAAAAGTCTTCTTTTAGGGATATTAGGAGAAAAACACAATTATTGTGTCCATAAAAATTGTTCATTAAAGGATTGTGGGTAAGAGAAGCAAAATGAGTCAAACCACCTGATTTAGAAGTCATAATCTAGTCAAGTGATATTATATATCTGAGGCACCTCTCTTGTGATTTGTGAAGTTGGGATAATCAAGGAAGCGTTTGGACACAACTAATTTTGTGAATAAGCTTTGTCATTATGTTTTAGCTGATGTCTTTTAATGGATGACTTTAACCTCTCTAAAACATGTTGTCTGTTGCTATGAGGAAAGGAATCTCACAATCCCAACAAACAAATGTTGCTTTGTCTTCAGGAAACAAAACATGAAAAGGTGCCATGAACATTTTACACCCTGTAACAAAAGTTATCTCTTACTATCCTTGGAGACTCTGTCAAAGTATAAATCCACTGGAAATGGATGTGCTGCTTCATCACCTATCCATCACATTAGCATTTGCAAACATATCCCAGAAAGACATTTGGCAGTATTGAATACATTATGATGAATACACTCAATGAAAAATTAGACTGGAGGTTAATGTGATAACATGGTGTGTCCGTGCCTTAAATTAAAAAATGCAAAAGGTGGCTTGCAACAGAGTCCTGAAGAAAAATATCATCAGTGTAAAATCATATATTTATAAATTATCAAGAACCTGGAAAGTTTTACATCAAACTGATGACTCCACTTACTTTTAGGAGACATAAGTCCTGTGAGACACGTGTGTGTGTTTTAATGGAGAACAATAGTTTAACATAAAACAGTTAAAACATCTATACATTTTTGAGATATTTTTGAGATTATTCTCTTCATGAAGAAAATGGTAAGAATAGTCATTACATCTACTCTTCTTTTTTTTGATGGGGAGAAAGTATTGGTGATCAAACCAGCAGGCACTTTGTCATTGAGCTACATTTCCAGACCCTCATCTTTCTATTAAAAAAAAGAGACAAATTCATAACTCAAGGTTATACCTCAGATAATCACATATCATGTAGGCTTTCCATCTTCCTGTGTCCCCTGTTTGCTCTTTCAGGCTGGTAAAGAGGCACCCTGTTACTTTCATCTGTGGATCCTGTTTTTCCCTTTGGTTTCTTTTTCCGGGTATGGGGTAAGACAGACAGACGGACAAAGTTGAACATCTACCACATTTTGTCCTTCAGAAGTGAATTTCTAAGCAACATCCTTGAAATGAGAAGAACTTGATTCTATAATAACCCAAGCTGATATAAAATTCAGGACATCTTCAGTTATGATGTTACAAATCAAAATCTGTTGCAGAAGTATAATTTAAAATCCCTCGGTCTACAGAAAAAAATATCAGGAACTTGTGCAGTTCCCGTTTATCATTTCTGTTGTAAACCATCGTAGGTCTCTTCACCAGCAGTGGCTCAGAAACACACTGTCTATTAACCTTTAAAGTGCAGACACTTGGGAATGAACTGCAGATGAAATGGGGTTTGGTTGAGGTCTCCTGAAGTGAGTACGCAGCCTTGCCAGGCCACAGAGGAAGATGATGCAGCCAGCCTTGATGAGACCTAATAAGCTAGGATCAGATGGAAGGGGAGGAGGTCCTTCCCTATCAGAAACCAGGAAAAGGGCATAGGGTGAGAAGAGGGAGGGTGGCTGAGACTGGAGGAGGGAGATGAAAGAGGGGACTGCAGAGGGAATGCAAAGTGAATAAATTGTAATAAATGTATAAATAAACTTAAATTTTAAAAAAGCTGATGTGAGAACAGACATGGTCTGTCCTCACTTGGAGGACTATTTAAGCCAGCAAACACATTCTACTCATTATCATTATCTTTGCACACTGATATTACTTTATATCTCTAGTGAAAATCTTACTTCATAATTATGATTAATACAATAGATTAAGAAACTTTCCCACAAGTAAAACTTCTGTGTCTCCCCAAATTACCTTTCAATAAAACTTCTAACATACGCTATGTAGAACTTTTATATTTTTAGTTCCAAAGTGACTTCCCACATTATTCTCTGGTAGGACATTTTCCATAATTGACATGTTTTGTTTGAAGAAGTCCTGCAGTCAATTGCTAGCCACTGAGTTTCGGTGGACTAAAGGTAGATATGACCCTATTTGAGGAATATAAGCTTAAATTTGTTATAATATAATCTAAGGAAGGCCTCTGTTCGCTCTTCTTTTTCCTCTCCCCTTTTTTCTCTCTCTCTTTCCTTCCTTTCTCCCTCTCTCCCTCCCTTCATTTTTTCATTTATTTTTATCTCTCTCTCTTTTTTCTTTCTTGCAAAGGAATTTAACTCAGGCTTCTGTAAAAAGATTTAACTTAAGAAAGCAGAACTGAAGACACCACACTTGATATGAGAATGGGTTGTGGAAGCATCTCTCAGGACATTATGCAGGTACTTAGCACAAGAACTGAAAGGTCCTACTTGAAATGCAAACACATTCAGCCTCATTTACAATGCTCACATACCTGTGATAAGATGAAAGGAAAAGTATTCTCGACCAGATTAGAATCTTGAGAATCTGCCAGTCAGTACTACTTGTCAAGCTTGGATTGACTAAATTCATTTAATCTTACATGCACATAAATATAATGAATGTAGATTTTATTCCATAAACTAATAAGCAGAATAAGCTAATAAGCAGAATAAATATGTCTACATTTATGGTATTATATGACAAATATATATATAAAATGATGAGTAATTGGCATATATTTGTACAATGTATATCACTAATAGTATATTTTTATTAAAATGCAGGTTATGCACTCAACTAAATATGGCAAGCTTCATTAATTTTCTGTTACAATGTATTATAAAAATTTAAAGGCAGCAATTAACCTGACTTAAGTGTTTCTTACAAGCCAGCTTTTAATTTATGGATGAAATAATACATTCTCTAAATTATATTTTGATTAGAAGTAAAGATAGCAACCTGACTAAAAAAGAAAATTAAATGTCATTAATTGCAGAAAGTGTTATTGTATGACTAAGCTTTTCATTTTGAAAGACTTTAATATTGTGAGTTATGGTAAATGTGATTTAAAAGTTATCTGAGAAATCTGAGTTAAATGGTTAAAATATTTGCAGGCTATTTCATGCAGAAAATGTATACCTTCTGCTTTTGTTATCTTTCATCTACTTGTATATGTAATATTTATTATTCTTCTAAGTCTCTTTAAAAGTAACTCACAAGTTATAACTTATATTTTATAATGTTACTCAACTACGGATGCCTTTTACCAGCTGAAAGGTAAAGAATATGGGGATGTAAACAGACACTAAAGACTTCTTTAAAAGCCATATTGCAATGTAAACTTAACTGCGTGTTTTATATTTGGAGGAAAAATACTGACTTCCTTGTACTCTTTTCTTTTTCCCTGTTAATGACCTTAGGAAAGATAGAAATAGGTCATAAATAGACACAGGCTGAAAAGTCAGGTAAATTTGGGTTAAACACTGGGCAATCTTGTAGACACAGTGACTTTAAACATTATTAGTTTCCACAAAATGAAGCTGAAACACAGTTAATGAGTCACTGTTAATGTTCCATTGATTGGTTTTGTATTTTGGAAGAATGAAATTGGAAATTATGGGGTTAAATGACATAAGGACTGGAGACACTAAACAAAGAGGAAGAGGAAAGAGAGGAGACAGAAAGAGAGAGGCAAGACAGACAATATAGCCAACTAGGGGTGGATCAAGGAACCCTTACAATGGTAGATTATTTTCCTTTTATCTGACTTTTTATTCTGTTTACTTCATAGAGTGCTAGTGCAAGCTGTTGGGATAAACTGGTAAGTTCTCCACAAATCCATGTCATTCTTGGGTTTGGAGTCAAAGGAAGACAGTAAGCCAGATCCTACTGTTCTTAATGAATTTAAGATTACTAGAGATATGGTTGCTGGTACTTGCAGTGAGAAGAACTCCATCTGTCCCTGTGTGGAAAGAAGTGTTCAGCCTTGAGTTGTCTCTGTTTCATTGCAGTCATATTTCTAGTCACTCAAGAAGGAAGAAACATTTGAGATAGAAATGAAGAATGTAGGCTGCAGAAAGCAAAGAATAACAACTATTTAATTGTGGAAAGGATGATCAATCCTTCCAATAGGAACCTTTCATTTTGAAGAGTCATGAAGAACAGCATTCCTAAGGCAATATTGGACTGGATGTGGTCTAGCTCCCTATGGGAGTTCTTGCTGCATTGTGACCAAGGGTTATTTTCTGTCTTTACAAAGAAGGTCATGGATGGAACCCATAAAATCTAGGAGATTCTTTCATGATGAAAAAAAATTCATTTTTTGTAAGGTATTGAATGTTGTGTGTGTGTGTTTGTTTGTTTGTTCTATTAGAGAATGTTGTGTGTGTGTGTGTGTGTTTGTTTGTTCTATTAGAGAATGTTGTAAATGGTATAAATCTGGTTGAATTATTCTTACAGAATGAACACTTAAATATTCAACATCACCAGCTAAATTTAGGAAGACAGATGCACAGAAGGTTTGAATGCTGACCTTTCTGAAAGGAGAAGTATTGTTGGACCAGTTCACTAATCTAATTTGACATATTACTTGAGAGAGTTTCAGTTTTACTGACTTATAAAAGGCTGCCATGACCATTGGTCTCTTTTTAAGAAAATGCACCCAAAAAATAAAATTGAACTGCAAGGGATTATCTATGATTTTCAGTTGTAAAGTATTTTTTCTGTCATGCTACATTTTATGTAGATAAAGTTAAAATCATTGAAGTAACTTGCAAATATTTGCTCTAACTTTTTTCCCATATGTTTGATCACATATAATAAAAAGGGAAGCTTAAAAAGAAGAAGGAAAATCCTAATATTGGAATAGAGAATTAAAATCAACCAGGAAACCCAGTCTTTCTTGTGACTGGAGAATAGCAAAAAGAACGTTTCAATCAGGTTTAGATATAAGTATCATTAACCAGATGGGTATGGGCTAAGTATATTTTTTCCTATAACTGGGAGTTCTCATTTTTGTGTGGAAATGACTAATGTCACTTTATGAAGCTATGCCTATCTATTTTACAGAGCTAAGCCTATATCCCAAAGCCTCACAGCACAAAGA
This sequence comes from Meriones unguiculatus, assembly GCF_030254825.1. NCBI lineage: Eukaryota > Metazoa > Chordata > Mammalia > Rodentia > Muridae > Meriones > Meriones unguiculatus. The sequence goes on from NC_083350.1 coordinate 117,256,910, forward strand.
AAGCTCTGGGTGAGTGGCACTCGGTTTTGACACACAAAATACACCAAACACGATCCACCTCTGTAACCTGTGGGAAATGCTAAACTCTCAGGTGATTTTGGCCATCACTAACTTCTGCTGTTATTTCACAACTGTAGATCACTGGGTGATATGGATATTTAAAAAAGTGATGACCTCTCCCTGAATCACTGCCTTTGCAGTATCTTGGTAAGTGCAGAAAATAAGTGGAGGGTCTTTTTCAGTGCATACAAAGCCTCTGGATGATAACTTAGACAGAGTCAGTCTCTCCTAGAGAAAGGGGACTGGCTTAAGTATCTGGATTGCTTTGGAGCTGTATAATTATTCTGTATTGATTGCAATTACCCACAATACATGAAACTACGGGGCTCCCTTTCAAAGCCATGACCTTACTGTTCTAGGGCTCTACCCTTTCCCCTGTGAATTCAGTTTCCTTGTCTTTATAGGAAAATGAATGCTTCTGATAGTTTTAGGGATCACTTGTCTTTTCACACTGAAAATAAAGAACCGAAATCCTGACAGCCAGATTTAAACATAGGAGCCCTGCAAGTTCAGAAGGTGACTTTGATCCCAGGTGCCTGGAAAACAAGACTATGAAAAGCCACATTCTCTATAATAACTCAGGGTCCACATTTGCATTTAAATGAAATATCTTTTTGAAATGCTTTCTTAGAGAAGATATTCAACAGTTCATTTTATTAACTTGGTTTATTTTATTTTGGAGAAACACCGATTAAAAGTTTTACGCTGGGGCAAGCAATTCAAAAGAGGTGAGTGCTGAGGCTTTGCAGATGGGCAAGCTGCACCTCTGCTCACAGTGTTTGGGAACTAGATGCTTCCCCTAAGGGACAGGTGTTCAGATGTAACATGCTCGGGCAGTGAACCCACAGAGGCACAAAGAGTAACAATTAGCCAAAAGTACTGTTCATTCTTAACAATTCTTAAGCAAAGTATCTCTGATTTCTGGCAATCTCTAATCTGCTAATCAGTTTTGTCCTCATTAGTCTACAAAAGCAGCTGCTGTGCGAGCTGCACAAAACAGCAGATGATCCCATAGTGCTACTGTGCAGGACAGCACTTCCTGGACAGCTCAGCTCTATGCTGTCTACTGTGCAGGACAGCACTTCCTGGACAGCTCAGCTCTATGCTGTCTGCCTACTTCAAATTTATTTATTTTTTAATTTATGTTATGAGTAAATCATGAGTGATAGTCACAGGACTCAAAACAACTATTGATGAATTATTCTTTTCCATAATCTAGAGTACTTGGTATGCTTACACACGTGACCATCACTGCACATTTTATCCCGCCTTCCTTCCAGTTTTCCTTGCACCTGTGTAAATAGTTGGAGGACCATTATGTCAGATCATATGTCCATAGAGGCACAAGAATAAAAGGGGTATTACAAAAGCAATGGAACACTCCAGAAGTCAATCTGGCGAACTGCTGTTAATTCACACCTTGCTGCAAGGTTTCCTTATCACTACAGCCACATTTCTCAATTCTATGGCAGCACTGCTTTATCCTATTAAACCTAAATGGAGGGGTGAGTCTTCACACATAGCTTGCTAAGTGCTGGCAAGATTTTTAGTTACTCCCTGAAGACTGTTGGAAATCATATGTTCTTTTTGTGTTATGTATTTTTTTTTAAGTAGTGACAAAGGAAATAAAATGGAAGTAAAAGGCTGGACAAGAGAGAAAAAGATCCCAAGAAATCAGCTTCTATGGGAAAGGAGAAAGAGACTGAAGAAAGAAAAAGTACAGTGTGAAATAAAGTACCAGGATCTTGAGCCTTGGCTGTGATTGTGTTAATGATTTCCAGCACCAAACTATTTCATAAATAGCTAATTATATCATATCATATTCCATTGTATTAGTATTGCATTAGTGAGATAAAATTCTGACCTCATCAATGTTGATCACAGCTGCTCATGCTCAAATAACTGGAAAAGCACATTAATTACACCCAAACAGCTTCCAAAGGTGTGTGTGGGGGGGTGAGATCTGTAACATTCAGAGAACTATATGGTTTGTTTTTCTTATTGACAATTTAAAAAATGCTTTTCTAATAGTTTCTAGCATTGTAGAAACACAGCTTTCAAAAACCAATGGCAGTCCCCCAAGTCTTTAATCCCAGTATGATGGAAGCAGAGGCAGGAAGCTCTTGGTGAGTATGAGGCAGCCAGGTCTACAAAGTGAGTTCCAGACAACCCAGAAGAGAGCATAGTGAGATCTTGGCTCAGGAAATAAAAAACAAAACAAAAAAAACCTACTAAGATGATTTTATAATCACCACACACATACATATAAATCTATCTATCTATCTATCTATCTATCTATCTATCTATCTATCTATCTATTATCATCCATAATTACCAAAAATATAATATAATTGCCACAGCTCCTTGGCAAAATGAGCCTAAAGCACCCTTTGCCTTTTAATTCCAGTTTGAAGATAAGCAGCTGGTCTCATAAGAATGAGTGTATTCCACCCGAGTCATTGTGCATACTGACTCATCTTCAAGATAACGTCTTTGTAATGTCTCCACATTCCTTTCCTAGTAACCACCACAGTTTTATTGCAGAGAAGTCCTAAAACTATGACCATTAATTGTGTTTCAAGGATAATTTTCTGCCCAGTTTCCATGAATGAAGGTCTGTGTTCATTGTTGTTACTATGATAAATATTTAATATTTACCCAGGGTGCCCTCTGAAAAAATAAATGATGAGCAGGAGAGAGGGTGGTGAGAAGCAGAACACCTGTAGTCTTTTCTCTTTCTGAGGGTCCAAATATTGCATCCAGAAGGTCCACAGTGAAAGGACCTTAGAAAATAAATTACAACATAATCACATCTTAGCTAGGGACCAAGGTGACACCAACACCCCATGTACTTCAGACAGGCTGACTCTTCGTCCCCAGCCCTTGATCTCATTCCTGAAAGTGATTGCTATAGAACATTTGTAATTGCAAAATCTTTCCTCCTTTGAAATGTAAATCTTGTCAGAAGCTTCTTCCAGTTTTATAAACCAGAAGTGCCTTAAAGGGGAGGCAGGTGCTTGAGAGCATTCCTTTGAATTGTTACCTCAGAGGAAGGTGGCACTCCTGACTTGAAATCTCCAGGGGAGGATAGGCGTCTCATTCCTACCCCCACTTTGTTCCAAGTTGTAAAACTATGAACTGCCTTGAAGAGATGAGAAAAGTGCCTTTTTTTTCTTTTGGAAAAGCCAATTAAGAAACCAAAAAGTCTTCTAGTCCAGCTTTTAGGGACCTTGTCTGCTTGTAGCGAAGGAGAACTGGACTAACTTCCAGCCACTCTCCTCTACAGCAATAGCCTCTGACAGGATATATTATTTACACAAAGTTGTCAAGATGGGTTAAGTTCAGAGAAAATTATTATCAAAATGAAATCATTAGTGATACACTCTAACTAATTTAGTAAGCATAAAGTTTGGCTTCTTGTTAAGAACAGATTGTAGTTAAACATATCTAATACTCTTCCTAACCCATCCATAAAACAACAAAAACTTATATTTTCCAAGTCAATCTGAGTTATATCAGGAACTGTTCAAAGTTGTGGTATCTGTAGAATGGTTTAAAAATTCTACAATAATTGCTTCCCTTTTCTGAGTAGGCAGTAGTAAGTAGACCGAACATCAGTGAATTTCTGCTTCTACAAGGCTCACAGAATAATCGATCATGTTACTAGGAAACAGATAAGCCTAACTTAAACACCCAGTGCTACAGATGAGGGAAGGTAAGTAATATGTCTTAATCAAGAAAACATGACCACATTGCATTGGACCATTTAATCACTTTACCTTTTTTAAAATGAAGAAGACAAAGCTACAGTTTTCACCTACTGATCTCTTTAAGGAGTAAATATAATAGATCTAAATAACCTAGTTTTAGCGTAAGGAGAAAAATGTCTTCAATATTTTCTATCTCATACCCAAAGAATTAATTCCTATGTCTCTTTTGTTATTTCAAAGGAAAAGTGATACTTTGAAATATTTCATGGGTCTATAAAGTTTTGAGTTGTACACTATACGATCAAGTTGTGATTGCTCTCCTCTGGTGTCGCTTAAGGCAGCGTTCTCAGCTTCCTAATGCTGCAACCCTTTAGTGCAGTTCCTCATGTTGTGGTGTCCTCCAACCATAAAATTATTTCGTTGCTGCTAAATGACTGTAATTTTGCTACTGTTGTAAATTGTAATGGAAATATCTGATATATGACCCCTGTGAAAGGATCATTTGGTCATAAAGTGACCATGACTTACAGGTTGAGATCCACTTGTCTAAGGTAAGCATAGAGAAGTCTCCCTCTAAAATGACTTTAAAGCAAAGTTATTCACTTATGCATGTACTTTACCCTAACCACCAAGTGTCATGGGAAATATGTCTTCACTTTTATTTCTGTCATTTCTAGTTAAAAGCCTTATACTGGGAAATGGCATTTTGATGGATCAATATACACAAAAGCACAAATCTGAAAGGGGACGAATATGACGGGCAGCTTTTCTTTGTTGTAGCCACAAAGGAAAGACTAATTTCTCCTATAGTTTTATTGACCTGTGTTAAAGCAACATTCTAATTTCCATTCTTAAGCATTTTATTTCCACTCTTGGAGGGGCACTATTTCTATTCTACTTTATAATTTAGTCTTTAGCCTCACTTTGATTAATAACATTAATTTTAGCAAAACAATATAATTTAGCTTGCAGAATACATGAGTCAGGCCTACGTTGCTGCTCCAGGGCTTTAGCATCTTGCTTTAACCATAGCAGGAGCTCAAAAATTAATTAACTGAGTCAGTAATTCAGCGAGTCAATGAGACTCAGAGCCAGCCTCTTCTAACTTCCACTTTGGACTTCAAGGCATCCCTCCTGAGGAGCCAATGGTGCACTGGGGAAGAGGGTTTCCTAAAGCCCCCACGGAGCCCACCTGCTCTCCATGCGTATGCTCCTGACCGAAGAAGTAGCTTCCCCAGGTCCGTAATATGCTGTTTTTACACTTCAGTATTACATGTTTTATAAGTTTCAACCGGAGTCGTTCCAGGCTTCTTATCGATAATTCAGTAGAAATGGCTTCAACCCAATCTGTACGGGACAAGGCACGATTCTTGCGATGCCCCTTGGGGTTTCCTGCTGTTTTAACAGATCATTTCGTATGTTTTTACGTAGATTTGTTCTTTGAACTCTACTGTTCCAGATTTCACCCACCTTCAGGGCGAGTGGAGACCTCTAAGCTACATCTTGGGTTTGCACTGCTCTGTCGGTAAGGCTTATGTCCCACAGTCCATAGAAACATTTGTGTGGTAAACTGCAGTGTCTAATTTCCTCTAAAGTGCCTCATGTTTAATCTTGATGTACACATTCACTCCGTTTTTTAAATTTTTATTCTGTTAGTGTATTTTTTTTAAATGTAAGTATATTTTTGCATCACATGCATGCGTGGCTCCCACATATGCCAACAAATGGTGGAAGTCCCCTGGAACTGTGGCTAGGAATGGGTGTGAACCACTGTACAGGTACTGAAAATTGAACCCGGGTCTTCTGTAAGAGCAGCCAGTCCTCTTTACTTCGTCACTAGCTCTCCAGCTGCATTATTTTTTTATTGTTTAAGATTTATTTTATTTATTGTACATCTTTTCTAACTCTCCGTCTCTGTCTCTGTGTGTGTATTGTGTACTAGAGTTAAAGGCCACTTTGAAGTCCTGATGCAGGTGCTGGAAAATGAACTGTGATCTCAAAGAGCTCATTTACATGCAAATTTTAATACAATTTAAATCAAAATAAAATTATTGTCACATTCCCCTTCCTTTTCATCCCTCCTGACCTTCTCAAGCATCTTCCTTGCAACTCCTCCCATAAAACCCCAACTCTAAGATTAATAGCCCCTTCTTACTGATTATCATCTTTACAACATGTGTGCAGGTATGCATACATGTATAAATTCAACATTCTGAGAATGTTTTTCGCCATTTATTTATCAGAGCTGATCAATCACTTTGTATCAGATACCCGATAGTTGAGAGTCACCTTTCTAGCCCCACATTGTGTGATTTAGCTATTAAAAAAGAAGCAAGGTAAAAGTGCTGTATGGGAAAGTTTGAAGGGTAGAAAAGAAAAATGATGGAATTATATTATAATCTCAAAATTTATTTTTAAAAAGAAGCACAGCTGGAATTCAATATAATCCTATCAAACATGTCATAGTGATATGCATGAGGATGCTGAGCCATTGAAAGGATAAAGGAGGTAGGCATATCCTTTCATTACTAACACTACATCAGCATACCTATTACAATTAAATTCTCATTGGGCAAGCCCTTCTGTAACGTACATATGTATACATATATATATTTAGAGAGAGAGAAAGAGAGAGAGAGATACATGCATACATAGAACAATAGATAGATAAATAAATACATACACAGATAAATAGGTACACAGATAGATACATAGATAGATAAAAACCTAAAACTCGATTTAGATATTCAGATTACATTTTTAAGATATAACTTGGGGGCTGAATGATATTTATAGTCTCTTATAATTCGCTGGGCAGGAAATATTTATCAGGTCAACTGTCTGTAGTGAATGAAAATGGAAAACAGCTTGCAGCCAGGGAAAGGGGTGTCCAGGCACTAAGAGGCCAGCCATGAACAGACCCATATGTAGAAATCTGCGGCATGTCATTTTTGTCAAGCCATGTCAAATCTTAAGAATGCTTGTAGAAATCTGTACTACTAGTTGATGCATAAATGGCACAAGTGAGTGCATAGAACAGACTGCTGTGACCAGCACTGTGTCCTGACTGCTCAGTTCTTGGCTTCATTAGACTAGGAAAGTCATCTGCAATGACAAGCATTCTTTGAACCCAAAGGGACTATCTCTTCTCTGAAGGGGCATCACATAAATTGGCCCTTGTCTCTTCAAAGGCAGTACTATACACTGAGGGACAGGAAACAATGGGAGCTAGGTGATAGGAAAATCTGTTAGGAACAAAATTGTTCAACTGACCACCAAGAGAAAAACAAATACATTTACATCATACCTACAAACGTGTTCACTCATTTCTGAATAACCAATCTAATCCTCCAGATGCATATTGAAAGTCCTGAGTCCCTGGGCAGAAGGAAAGATCTTGGGATAGTTCACTTCTCCAATCATATGCACAAAGCCTGTTGTTTTCCAACAACAGTAACTATATTGCATTTAGAGAGTGTTGGTTCAATATCAGTATTTTTTTCCCCTTATACCCTTATGTGATTGTATCCTTACCCTCATTTAAAAATTAAGAAAGCTTGAACATCAATGAAGAAAATTGCACAAGAGGGCACAGCCTCAGAAGGTGGATTTGAGCTTCAATTGATCCATCATGTGATAATGCTTATCTGGTTTCACTCCATGTGCAGAATAGCCTGAAGCCATGGAATCATTAAATATGTTCAATAGATTAAATTATAGGTCCATCATTGAACTATTTAACTGCTGTTTGTTCCCAAACCTCCAGCTTTATCATATGTACGAGTATATGTATAAAGTAAATGGAAAGTCTTAGAGAATATTGTCAAACTGTCTTTTGTCATTATTAATATGAAAGAGTGACTGTGTCCTTGACTTCTCCTTTTCCAATCTATTGGCCATTCTTGAGCTTTAAAGTTATTCCTAGAAGATCTCATTGTTGTTTGCACTACTTATTTTCTAAATTTTAACTTTCATGTTGACTATGATAAATTTTCTTCAACTACTCTTCTCACTTTTTCAAGAAGTAAACCGCTATTTTACCTGGTAAAAACATGTATTCCAATAAACTTTTACCATACCTTTTCTCCCCGACTTCCACCTTCTAATTTTTTAATGTGAGTTTTATGGTAATTTTTTAATTAAAATAATAACTATACGTGTGTGAGCTGCAAAATGGGTTTTGGTTTTTTCTTTTGTAAGCAAGTTTTTTATTTACTTATTTTTCATGCAATATATTTTGATGAGTTCCCACTCCTGCAGATGCTCCCAGATGTTGCCCATGTTCTTGTTCTTTCTCGATAGATCTAAGTAGACAAGGTAGAAAGACTCAATTGCTATTTAACAGGTCTATCACTGCATGGAAGCTCTGTATTCTTGGCTCCAATCTTCCCTGTCGATCTCATTGAAACATAAGTTTTCTTATTGGTCTTTTCTTTCACTTGTTTTGTACAGTATCTACACATTGTACACACATCAGTACTGTGTCTTGCTACATCTTTCATTATGTCACAAGGCTCTTCTATAGCTTAAATCTTCTTGTTCTTAATCTAATAAGTACTCACTATATGTCATCCAAACATTGCATAAATTTTCAATAATAATAATACTTATATATATAAGTTTAAAAAAAGAAATAAGATTACTGAATAATTTTTCTATATTCCACAGATTTTTTGCTGTTAAGTTTTTACTTGCCTAAATGTTTCTAATTTGTTATCATCATTATTTCTGGCAGACAATAAAGATACATATAAGTTTCCATAACCTTTGTTTGTTTCTTTTTTATTTAATAGTCATAACTTTCATCTTAAAACTGCCCTATAGCTTGCAGGCAGAGGAAGAGCTCTTGGAACAGAATGGTCCCAGAGGAGGTTCGTAGTGTATGTGGCATCAAATGGTCCCTCTCTCTTAGTTCCTTATATGGACTAGACACCAGTACCATATTCAAGCTCTGATGTTTATATCACACAACCAGTCACTTATTTGACAGAGTCTGGTTATGAACAGCTTACTCTGAATTCTTTCTTAAGCATAGGGCTTAATATTATCTTCTGAAGTCTATCTGTATAAGTGAAATATGGAGTAATAAATAATCTAGGCTGCTAAATTACTAAATGTCGGGTATATTAAACTATTTAATTAATCTAAGTGAAGGGTAAGACCAGAAATACATAGAAAGTTATCTATATTCTGAAGCTGTATTATCTTTTAAAAATATTAAAAATTTATAATGCTTTGTGTTCAAAAGTAAAATATCAAAAATGTCTTTCATGAATTACTTTCAATTTAATGGATCAACTATATAAACTTTAAAATGGAGCAACAGCTACTAAGGAGATTAGTGCAGAGGGGGAAATATGCCAAATTCTTTTATTATTGTTGCAAAATACATTTTCCTAAGTTACCACTTTTCATCTTATATTGGATTATATTTCTTACTTTGAGTCAATTAGTTTAATTTACTGAGATTCAAGTGTGTATTTTCTACTTCAGGTAGATGAAATGAGGAGATATTAAAAAATAAGATCTGTAGTGAACCACTGATTTTATTTTAATGAATCCATGATGAATACCATTAGACTAAATGCAAATGTAAATAGAAGCATCCTGCTGAAGATGCATGGCAGATGGACAATGGAATTTTTATGATAATTTAAAAACTAAATGAGAGAAAAGCTAAATTATTGGAGACCAAAGATAATTGTGATCCACTAAGTATAAATAAAAATGACAAACATCATGAGTCCAGCTTACACGTTCTGCAAAGATGTATTTCAATTCTAAAATATTTGACTGGAGGAGGCCTATTCCACTGCTCTATTTTGGAAGACAATACCTCAGAAAAATGAAAATTTGTCAAGAACCATGAGGTAAGCATGGATGAATAGCTTAAAGAGTAGTCTTTGTAAGAATAATACCTATTTAAAAATTTATGTACTTGTGAAGAGGCATTTCTTAAGAGAGAGAGATTTGTAGATACATATAATGGATGATTTAACTCATGCTTCATAAGATCTGGGAAATGAATATGTTTCTAAATGCTGGTGCTGGGGGCAGGTGAGAGGGCTAGGAACAAGAAGGGAAACTGAGGGGGACATCTTTTTGTCAAGTTGGAGTCCTGAGACAGGGTAGGCTCCAGGGAGGATATGGGTATAACTCTAGCTGAAACTCCTAACAGGGGAGGAAGGGCATGAAGACTGAAATGACCACCTCCTAGCTAGGTAGGACTAGGAGGAGGGGAAGGACAACCCACTGACAAAACCTGTGATACAAAAATTATTCTGCCTACAAGAGGTGCAGGGATAAAGAGGGAACAGAGATTGGGGGAAAGTCCAACCAATAATTGGCCCAACCTGAGACCCACTCACGGTAGAGAGCCAGACCCTGGCACTAAAAATGCTCTTCTGCTATGCTTGCAGACAGGAGCTTAATTTGCCTGTAGTCTGGGAGGCTTCAGGCAGCAGCAGATCTGGATAGAATGCTGGGATTTGCAGCCGAGTATGGGGCAGAGCTCTGGGAAGTGTTGAAGAAAAGGCGGAAGGACCTGGAGGGGACAGGAACCACACAAGAAGACCAACAGAGACAACTAACCCAGTCCCATAGGGCCTTTCAGAGACTGAGACATCAACTAAGGAGCATGCTTGATCTGGACCTAGGCCCCTGCACACATGTAGCAGATGTGCTGCTTGGTCTTCATATGGGTTGCCTGGTGAGTGGAGTGGAGAGCTGTTTCTAAAATGGACTCACTTGTCTGCTTTTGAGTAATTTCCCCCTGGCTGGGCTGCCTTGCCTGGCCTCAGGCGAGGAGGACATGCTCAGCCCTGATGTGACTTGATGCGCTGGGGAAGGGGGTTCTCCTTTTCTGGGGGGAAAGAGAAGGGGGAAAGGGCAGAACTGGCAGGAGAGGAAGGAGGGACACCTTTGGAATGTAAAATAAATTAAAAAAGAAAATAAACATAAGTTAATAAATAAAAAAGAATATAAAAACTAAACCTCTCTTGTCATGTTGGTGACAGCTTATGTAACTGGTTTCTTATCTTTAGATACAACTTTCTCAGTTCACTTTGCATAAATATGTAGGTTGTGAAGTTACTTTCTCTTATTTCCGAGTAGTCTATGAACATACTTTTCCTTTTAGTTTCTTCTCATCCTCAGTTATGAGATCGCAGTAAAATTAAATGTGTCCTAATATTTTTTTTATGAAATTCAAAACTTTAATGAATAGACATAAAAAAGTAAAAAGGGCTCTTTATTAAGAATATATATTCTCATGCAATGTAAGAAATATGTGAAATTTGATTCATAAACTTTACTGCAAACATTTAACCTGGAAAGGGATTTGTTCTGATTCATTTATCATTATCACTAGTGAACCACACATATTAGAATCACTAGTTGCTATGCACAAAGACTTCGTGAGGAAAATACAGTAATATTAGATAGTTCCAGAAACAAAGCTTTTGATTTAAAGGAATGCATTAAAATAAAATTGATTCTCATGCTAAAACGGTTTCTTTTTTGTTTCCTGTGCAAGCATAACTTAATCGAGAAGCCTTATCTTCTTGAATTTGTTAGGCGTGTAATCCGCTCATCTTTTCAGACATGCCTGAGGAGCCTTTGTTTCATTCCAATCTAACAATTATAACCTTCCTTCAGAATTATATCTGTTTTGTTCAATTAAAAAACACTGCTGAAAAGAGATCTGACCCTGGTATGTTTTCTACTTTATTCTTAGGATAACATCATGCCTGTGCAATAAGCCTTAATTGCACTTCTTTTCTAAGGAATAATACAGGCCATTGGCTCTAACCTGAGAAAGCAAATACAGTATTGTTTTTTGAACATCTGTGAGAAGGTTTCAAATACTCCATTACTCATAGAGTTGATATACCAAAGTGTAGGAAGGGTTTCTGCAACACTAACCTCATGATTGACTTTACAGATGTGAGTAAAGGGTATGAAATACTCAGCAACGTGAAATGAGAGACAGATGAAGCAATTAGATAAATAAGCTGGACTTTTGAGAGTTTAAATGTTTACAACCTCACGTACTCTTCAAAGAAATCCCAGGTAGGGGAGAGAAAAGACTATTTTCCAGGTACAGTTTTTGTATAATTCTAAGAAAGAAAATATCAGAAACATCCCTGCCCCCCTTACTAGGGAACCCATTTGGAAAATGAGCTGTTTAATAGGCTTCCTTTGAATAGGAGGTCTAGGTCCTCTCCATGCATGGTCCTTGGTTGGAGTAATGGTCTCTGCAGGACCTCTGTGCCCAGTATTTTGGCTCTGTTGTTCTCCTTGTGGAGTTCCTGTCCCCTCCAGGTCTTTCTATCTCTCTCTTCTTCCATAAGGAATCCGGCACCCTGCCAAAGTGTAGCTACAGGTCTCAGTATCTCCTTCGATACCCTTGTGGGTAGAGTGTTTCATTGGTCCTCTGTGGAAGGCTCCTGTCCTGTTCTTGTCTTCTCCTACTGATGTCTATCCTGTTTGCCCTTCTGAACGAGAATTAAGCATCTTCCCTAGGGTCCTCATTTCTGTTTAGCTTCTTTAGGAGTATAGATTTTAGTATGTTTATCCTATATCATAAGGCTAATATCCACTTATAAGTAAGTATATGTCATATGTGTCTTTCTGTTTCTGGGTTACCTCACTTAGGATGATCTTTCTGAGTTCCCACTATTTGCCTGCAAATTTTATGTTTTCCTTGTTTTTAATTGGTGAGTCTTTGATCACCTCCCCCTGAGTTGGGGGGTGCAGCTTTGCCAGGCCACAGAGGAAGATGATGCAGGCAGTCCTGATGAGACCTGATAGGCTAGGGTCAGATAGAAGGAGAGGAGGTCCTTCCCTATCAGGGGACTAGGGAAAGCGCATAGGGGGAGAAGGGAGGGGGAGGGTGGGAATGGGAGGAGACAATGGAGGGGGCTACAGAGGGGATACAAAGTGAATAAATTGTAATAAATAAATATTTTTTTTTAAAGAAGAAAATGTTGACATCTCAGAAGGAAAGGATCCTTAGGCACAGGGCTTGGGAGCTCAACCTAAGCAGTTAAAGTAAAAGCATGACAAAAGGTATTCAAATGAGTTACGCAGTCATCAAGTCAGGGCAAATTCAGTTGAACTTACAATTATGAGCCTTACAATTATGAATATATGACTAATCCTTAGTTAAATGTGCTCTAAGTAAATATTTAATTCTAACAATAAGGTTTTTTCTTTCAAATTCTTTTTTAAAATGTTTTTTTTTCTTTTTTACATTTTTTTAATAATTTGTTCACTTTATGTCCTGATTGTAGTCCCCTCCCTAGTCTCCTCTTGGTCCCAGCCTCTCTCCCTCTTCCCCATACTCCCCCCTTCTGTTGTTCACAGAAATTGGGAGCCCTCCACCCCTACCATCTGACCCCAGCCTATAAAGTCTCACCCTCTTGCTCTGTGGCCTAGGAAGGCCTCCCTGCCAGGGGGAAGTGATCAAAAAGCAGATACCAAGTCAATGTCAGAGATAACCCCTGCTCCCCCTACTAGTGAACCCACATGAAGACTAAACAGTCTATTGGCTACATCTGAGCAGGGTTCTCCATGCATTGTCCTTGGTTGGTGCTTCAGTCTCCGCAGGACCCTCTGGGCCCAGATTTGTTGGCTTTGTTGGTCCCCTTGTGGTCCTTTCAAATTCTTGAGTTAAAAAAATATTGATATCAAGACTGTGGATAAAGCATAGTGGGTGAACTGCTTGCTATGTATCTGGAGGACCCAAGTTTAAATCCCCAGAACTCATGTAAAGCACACATCTGTAACATCAATGCTCATGTATGGAGAAGGGAGACGAATTCCAGGAAGCTAGTGGAACAGTTAGCCTCCTATATGCAGTGGTGGGCAAGACAGAGCTTTTCAAACAGAGTTTAAGGTAAGGATCAAAGTCCAAGTCCTCTGATTTCCACAGTGTATCTGAACTTATGCACACTTCCCCTCTGTTTGTCTCTCTGTCTCTCTATCTCCTCTCTTTCTGTCTCTCTCTCTGTCATGCACACAGATTTTGAAGTTTCTAATCATATGGGTAGGTGTGCCATGGGTAATAAGAGCCAGCTTCGTTCTTTCAGAGAAGGGAGCTATGAATGCAGGAGAAGATGAGGAGAAAAGGAACTCCAAGATGAACATAGAAGACAGAGCATAATGTGGTATCTGCTCAGGATATGAAAGACATTATTGGGACAACTGATGAAATCTAATAAGATCTGTGGATTAGATAATAGTATTATGACTAGTCAATGTTAATTTTCTGATTTATATAATATAATGTCTTTATTTTTAGGAAACATACACCTAAGCATGTAGTAGAGAAAGGAAGAAATCATATCTGCAACCTACTTTTAAACGATCCAGGAAAATAATGAAACACCTGCATACACTCCCCTCAGAGTTATTAACATTTGGGGATTCTGATTAAACTACACGTAAAAATTCTTTGCACAACTCTTCTCTCTGAAGTTAAGACAAAAGAGTTTGACAAGGCCAGATGCATGGTGCACACTAAGCTCTGGCACACAGATGCACAGGCATCCCAGACCTCTGTGAGTTCGAGCACAGCTTGGTCTACGTAGCAAGTTCCAGGTTAACAAGGGCTACACAGCAAGACCCTGTCTCAAAGGAAAACAAGCAAATAAAAACAAAACAAAGCAAAGTTTAGTGAAGAAGCTTTCTGATGTAATCCACTGATCACAACATAAGGGTATGTCAGCTTCCGGCACAGAAACACACTGTCAGACCCACAGGGAATTTTGAATGTAGGTTGGCTTAACATCTAAATCCTTAATTGCTACTTTGCAACTTCTTGCTGGATACATCTTCAGGAAAGTGTCTAAGATAGGCACATCCTAGTCACACTTTCATGACACCTGTGTCAGCAAAAAAAAAAAAAAAAAAAAAAAAAACAAAAGCAAAAAAACAGAAATAAAGATTTTAATATAGGATCTATAAGCATTGAAGTAATTTTGTACTCTTATTTAACTTACTGAAAGTGTTTATTAAGATACAGTGTCCTTTGATTATGTTAAAGTAGTAGTAGTTTTAAGTTGTACTTACCTGATTGCTAAGCAATTCTTTACATGTTTCTTGGCCATTTGTCGTTCATTTTTTTTTAAGTGAACTGTTTAGTTCCATATCTCATTTTAAAAAGTGGGTTGGTTATTTCTTGATGCTCAGTTGTTTGAGTTCTTTTATATTCTAGATAGTAGCACTCCTTCAGATGTATACTTGAAAAAGCAAAATCCCAGTATGGGGTGGGAAATTGGGTACTAAATCTGATCACTAGCTAAGGGACTACTGGCAATTGGTTGCTGCTAGGAGAGGGAGTCAATCACCTTCAGGGTGTGGCCTCTGCTAGTTTCACCCTACTCCTACGGATGGCCATATAGTCAGGAATATGCGGGCAGCACAAATTGGAATTGATGATTAAACAAAAAAAGTTTGAAAAGTGGACACATAGTTGGATGGGTAAGAAAAGGAAGGAAATGGGAGAAGCTGGGGGAAGGCAAGGTACAATCAAACACAATGTATGGCAGTCTCAATGATATTAAAACAATAAATGTCGAACCAAAACATTGAGAAGTGAGTTATTACAACTTAAACATTGGTTCTTCTGTCGCACTGGCTAGATACTAACTAATCAAAAAGAACGTCTTCTAACTTGCATATCACACAGTGCGGACAGAGAGCATGAAGCTCTGCTCTGTTTGGCGTGGATGCCAGGCTATGATAACAATGAAAAGATTCTCCTTGCTTCCATCTATAAGTGTGTCTCCTAAGCCAAGGTTATCCCTATACTTTGCTTCTCCTGTGGACAGGTGTTTGTGCTGGTTACGAGATTTTCTGGATTCAAATTGAGACCGGATTGCCCACTAGGTAACTTACTAGTCTTGAGCAAGTAACTTCACAATTGTGATATTTATGATTCCTCATTTTTTAAGTAGGTATCTTTGTTTGGGGATGTCAAGAGGATTAAATGACTTTTAATAACATAATTCAAAAGACTGAATCTTTATGACTCACAGAGCAAGTCTTAGGCATGTTGGTTGGTGAGCTGTTGATTCCTTATATCTGAAATTGAACACCTTATTTTTCAATCATCCCTCAGGTCACTATTCAGAATGAAAAGTACTAGAGATGTGTTTGAACTGAATGCATTTGAAGATCACCTTTTGTGGAGAGTCTGTGATTTCCTAATCACACTACTCTGGCACCACTACTCTGCCATGAAATACCTTTGAAGCAATTAGCATTCATAATTGGCAAAATTCATTTATGCCTATCTCCTTAACTATAGTATTCATTTTTTAATTTTTGCAAATAAATGCATTTTCTTTCTTATAACTAACATCTTTACTCATAACCTCATTTCTTTTAATAATTAAAAATTATATGTTTTTAATTTAATGTAATAAATTACATTACATCTAATACATTATTAGTTCAAATTAAAGTAAAGGCCAATGGGACTAACATTTCTGTCCTTACTTCTTTCCCTATATGGATATCTATTTATTTATGGAATATTAAGAAAGTATATTAAGGCAGTCTATGGAAGAGCTTTCTTTTTTAAATTAAATTTTATTCACCTATTTATTTATTACAATTTATTTACTTTGTATCTCCTCTGCAGCCCCCTCACTCGTCTCCTCCCAGTCTCACCCACCTTCCCTCTTCTCTCCCATGCCCTTTCCCGAGGCCCCTGATAGAGGAGGACCTCCTCCCCTTCTATCTGACCCTAGTCTATCAGGTCTCATCAGGACTGGCTGCATCATCTTCCTCTGTGGCCTGGCAAGGCTGCACCCTGCAGGGGGAGATGATCAAAGAGGCAAGCACTGAGTGCATGCCAGAGACAGCCCCAATACCCCATGGGAGGAAGAGCTTATTTATAAACACAATGTACAACTGAGTGAGCATTTTAGCATATTTCTATGTGATTTTATTTGTTATTATGATTCTAAGTAGTTTGGAAATCGTACTGCTTAGTAAGACGGATATACCTCAACCGCAAAACAAAATGATGATCCAGAGAAGAAAGTATAAAATATATCTGAGATATAAGGATTAAAAGTATAGTGAGACTGCTCAAAATGGAATTTAGAGCCTTATTTATAGGGTGAGTGGCCTTGAAGAAATTAGCTAATCTATTTAAGCTTTGATCTACTAATCATCAAAAATTCATTATTATCAGCATCATATAATATCCACTTGAATCAGACAATGCAGGTAAAAGGAAAAGTACTGGAGACATGGAGGGAATGGAAAGGAATTAATTTCAACAGAATAGATAATAATAAGGCTTTGACTTGCCAACTGAGACTTTGTTTACATAGACTAACATAATAACAATATTTAAAGAACCATTCTCAACTTCTTTAATTAAAAAATTCCTTAGTGTGGTTGTACACATTTTAAATAAAATTTATTATTTAGAACTGTTTTGTTTATAAAAGTTTTAAAAATCCATCTGAATGGGTAACAGCAAAAGATTAAAATTTATGAGTTGAAATGTTTATTGCTTTTTAAATGCCATTGGGGTAAATGCAAGATGCAAAAGCCATCATAATATTCTTCAGCACGTGTCAGAGCTGACATTATGAGGTGTTTTTCTATAATATGTCTTTTCCTTCTGATTTTTATTTGTTGATTCTTCTCTGTTAGTTCATAAAAGTGCCAGATACTAATAGCTATACCTGCATTTGTGGTCTAGTAAAACAGCTCACAAAAGCACACAAAAGTGATCAGAACACTTTCATTCAAGGTTGTTTCTCTTGGGAGATGATACCACTACATTTATTATTATGATTCTGCATTCGCACAATTTAAACTTAGTTTTCACTTTTCTATCAAGTCTACTAGTGGTAAGAAGACAGACTGTTGCATGCCATGTAAGTATGAATTGACCTCTGGTAGCATTGGCATCATTCTTTTGTGGACTTCTTTCTAAACATGATCAAGCTATCCTTTAAATTCTGAGGGTTCTTCAATGGCCACTTAATGCATCCTTTTTGGCCTCTAGTTCCCCAGAGGTACACTGGGTTGTTTGTAACCTAGAAAGTTTATCTTCCTACCTGTAATAATTACCATCTAAAAATTTCAAGAGTACAACCTTTTGTAATGTAAGTAGCTTTATTAGCTGTGGGATGTTTGTAGGGAACAGGTACACAGACTGAAGTTCCAAAACACTCAATGGTCATTAGAAAGTCCAGAATAAAGCAGTGTACCCTTAGGGTGTCCTTCTAAATTTTCATTTGTTCCTCTAATTCCCCTTCCGCAGTTCAATTTCTCTCTAATATCATTGATGAATTTTAAAAATGAAATGCTAATATACACATCGCATCAACGCCTGGGTTTTACAAGCATTTCTCATGAAGATATTTAAGTAGTTTATTTCAGCATTGCCACACATAGCTGGGCTTGGTGGCACATGCCTTTAATCCCAGCACTTGGGGAGGCAGAGGTAGACAGATCTCTGTGAGTTCAAGACCACTCTGGTCTACAAATTGAGTCCAGGAGAGCAAAAATTTCCTGATATGAATTTGCCCTAATTAATACTATAAATGTCTGTCATTTGGACTGTTTGTATTTTTGTAGCCACTATAATTAATTCTAAGTAGAATATAGCATCTCATAAATTTGGACACAAAGAATGTCTCTGTTATTGTGTTTTGGTTTTGTCTAGGTTTGCTTCTGTTGAGCTCCATATGAACAATGCACCCACAATTTGCACCCTTCAGCAATGCTCTTCAAACTAGCCAGTTCAGCTTTTTCTGTGAATATCAAGAATTAGAGCCCTTTGATTTGAAAAGGAACCAATATGTAACTAGCTCATATGCCCAAAAGGCAGCTTTCCTGTCCCAGAGCCTGTATCTTTTAATTCCCCCAATCAGTCAACTCTGCCCTGATATGGCTCTCCAGAAAAAAAGCATGCATGCTGCAAGAACCAATGCTGGCAGTTGGACCGACAGGGATGAACCTCTTGGCAGATGACATGCCCGGAATGGAGAGAATAGCAAGTGAAAGGCTGTGCTCACATCACTGCTTCCCTAGAGGGGCTACGCCACTCCGAACATGGCGATTCCACAGACATGCTCTGACCTCCATACCAAAGCCATTTTCCCCACTTACTCATAAGAAACATGGTGTCTGTTGTTCTCACAAAGGTTGAGAGAATGAATGTGTTCAATCTTTAATTTGTTTGGCGGCTTAACAAAAATAACCTGAAAAAAAGAATCCTATGTATTAGAGAGATTAGTGTTTATTTAAACTAAAAACCCATGTTGCTGTTATTTGTATAGTTTTGAGGTGATCATTTTATATAAGATCTTATATGAGAGTACTTAAAAACCCTAGCAAAAATTTATAAACATTTTTATCAATGGACAGGTTTTTAAATTCCTAAAAGATTCCTTTAAAAAATGAATCTTTTTTTGCTGTTCTATAATAAATGCTTGAGTTTAATTCCAGTGCCCATTTCCAATCATATTTAAGCTTAATATAAACCAAGATTATGAAACAAACATTCAAAGAGGTAATGCGATCAAGCAAGAATGTTGGTGTATATGGGTGGGTGGCATGGAGTGTTTAGTTAACACATTCTCAGGAATGAGATGGCACTACAGCAGCTCCTCCTCCATCTTGTGCTGTTCAGAATAACTTGGGGGCTCTGGAGTCACCTTTGGGTGCAGAGACTAATTAGGATACATTCAGAAGACAGGAAGTTAAGGAATCAAAGTCATGACTCATGAATCAGTGCCTGAAGCAGATGTACAAGATGAAGCTAACTGTCTTCAAACACTTGAAGGGTTGTTGAGTGGAATAAAATCTGCTCTTTATAGCCACAAGGGACTGAGCTATAGATGGAAATATAAGAAAACAGTTCAATACAAGAAGATGCTTCTAGTAGAGGACAAAAATGCTTAAAACATTTGTATCGAGACTGAAAAGTTTCAAGTTTTACATTTCATACAAACCAAAAATGCATACATGGGTGCAGAAAACATGCAGCAAACCTCTACCTCTTGATTTGGTTGTGAAGTTAAAGCTGCTCAAAAAGAACTGTTAAAAATAAAGGAACTTAGGTTTTTAATTCTAGAACTTCAATATTAAATATTAAATGCATTTCTTGACAGAGATAGTTTTCTAAAAATTAAGAAGGGGGCTGACTGTTCCAAAAATTACACTAACTAAGGCCCTTATAATAGAGAACACTTCAGTTATTTGATATGTACATGATGCAAAATAAGTCACTGGGAAGCACAGACAGACAAATAAATAATAAACAAAATGCATTTTGTTGGCAGAAAATAGGTAAGAAGGACAGATGAAATGTATGTGGATTTAGTTAAGCTGAACTTTACAATAAAATTGAGAAATATGTTACTGAAATGAGTGTTGATTTTAATCACTGAATCTTCACTTTGCAGATATTCTTGTATGAAAATTATAAATCAAATATTTAAATTAAATTATACATGTAAAATAATTTAAATAAATTCTTATATGAAAATTTATAAAACTAAAATTATATATTTAAATATAAATTAACCTTTAACTTTAAATTTAAAAGTTCTTGCTTCATCTAAGAGCTGTATGTTTTGTTACAGTATGGATATCATAAACGGAAAACCATATAGTAAGTTAATTAATTTATCCAGCTGTTTAAACATAATTGAATTATAAATCAGCAGATGGGTCCTATACCATAATTTCAGAACCAGTCTGGAAGTTCAATAAGAGCATCTGACCCCTTTACGTATATAAGACCAGCCACTGAAACCTGAATCCTACTTGAGTCTTTTCTTGTAGCTACCCCATCACTTTTAGCATGTCCTAATATTTAATTAAAAAACAAGTACATTTCATTTAGGCAAGGAAACATCTGATTAAAGTCGAGAATTACACCCCACTGACGCAACACCAGCAAACAGCAGTACTTTAGATGAACATTTAAAAATAGATCACAGTCTCTATCTTTGCGCATTTGGGAATCTTAATAAACACAGAATTTGAGATGCAAAGAATTCTAATACAGAATTCAACTTTCGATGAGAGCTTTCTATACATTCAAGTGACCATAAATTGTCATGGAACAAAAGACAGTAACACAGTTCCAATAGATAATATTTCATTTCATTGCAACTTTTTTTTTGTCGTTTTTGTTTCCATTTTTTCCTCATCCTATTTCTAGTCTTTATCACAAAGACCAGATTCTTTATCCTGTGGGTCCTAACCATGACCATGCATTAGAATTGTCCTGTGGGTCTTAAAAATTGCCTCTCAGGACAGGGAGAGAAAACAAATTGGTGGGGTAGCATCTCTGGGACAGGGGAGGCCCCTAGGAGTCTATGGGGTAACCCTACCTGAGATGTCTAACAACTAGGGACACGGAGCCTGAAGTTGCCACCTCTTGGAGCAAGGTGGGACACCTGGTAGAGGGACGGGGGACACTAATCCACTAATGGAAATAGATGCAGAAATCCACAGCCAAACAATAGGGGGAGCTCAGGGAGTTTTGTGAAAGAGTTGGAGGAAGGATTGAGGGAGCCAGAAGGGTTAAGGGCACCACAAGAAAACCTACAGAGTAAAGTAACATGGGCAGAGGCAGGGCTCACAGAAGCTGAACCACCAACCAAATATGGTGCATGGACTGGACCTAGACCTCCTACACATTTGTAGCAGATGTACAGCTTGGTCATCTTGTGAGTCCCCTAACAATGGCAGTAGGAGTGATACATCTCTGATATACCTTCCCACCTCTCAGACCACAACAGCTGTCCACTGATACACAATTTCATTCCCAAAAATGTACTCATGGTATTTCGAAGGTGCAGTTCCAAAGTCACTTTCTCCAGGATGCCTATCCCTTCTTTATTATTGTGTACCAGTTAATAATTTTTACTTTGGGGTCATAATTAGCTGTGCACGTATAATGAGCACTCTGATAGTACATTTATGTCTTACAAAATTAGACTGTTGCATAGATCATGTAGAAAACAGACTCAAGTTAAAATGAGATGTAGTTGAGTAATACAAATATTTCTATTTTTTGTTGTGTGATAGAGATTGAACTTGAGGCTAAGTACACAGACTATATCATGTGGTCACAAATGTTTCTAATGCTGAATTCTTGCTGTATGTATCTTTAAGCAGACATCAAGAGTGTAGGGACCCAATTACTATGTCAGCCCAGCCTCAGAGCTGTAATTCACATGCCTATTTAAACTTATGTAAATGAGGACATTAAAGTATGAACATATATAACATGTACATCAATAAAAGAAAACAAATTACTGTATAATTTGTTGCTGTTAGAGTAGGCTTAACTCATTAAATTCTCTGTGGTTAAGGCCCCTGAAAACAGCTGGCATGGAGATCATGACTGTTACCAGCACAGATCTGAGGAGCAAACTAGAAACCGAACTTTGTTTTCACTGCATGTCTAGTCCCCATGACGTCTCCCAGTCTTCAGTATTACTATAACCTGTTCTCTGACAAATAATGCAAACACATCTTCACTCTACAATATTTTCCTCCAGTATAAAAGATGTGCCATCACTGTTCAAATCTCTCTAAACATCCTCAGATTTTCCTAATTGATGGATTTAGTAGGTAACAACAACAACAAAACCCCCAAAATGTCGTCTCTCTGGCTCAAAAAAATCACATAGATTATCTAAGAAGAATAACCTTCTGAGACAGGGATGTGTGATCTGTATTTTAGAAATGAAGAAGATGAAAATAATATGATTAACAGTTTTCCCCAAAGCAAAAGCAATTCCATGTCCTTTGATGTCCACCTGGCTTTCTTTTTTTTTCTTTGATTTGTCAATGTTGATACTATTTTTCTTTTTTATATATTTTATATTTTTCTTTTATTATTATGATTAATTACAATTTGTTAACTTTGTACCCTGGCTGTAGCCCCCTCCCTCAGCTCCTTCCTCTCCCCTGACCATGTCCCTCCCCTAGTCCACTGAGGTGTAGGTCCTCATCCCTCACTATCTGACTCTAGCCTATCAGGTCTCATCAGGACTGTCTGGATCCTCTCTAGTAAGGGGAGAGGAGGGGCAGCTGTCACTGGCATGAACTTTGCTTCCTGCTCTTTGATCAACTCTACCTAGTTTTCTTAAACATACTTAAATTTGCATGAGACTTCTAGAGACTAAGTCAATATTCTGGATAGGGAAAAAAATCAGTACCATTTCTGGCAGAGCACTCACACACATAAACATATAAGAATACACATATATGTAATTAACATTTAAATTTTAATGTTAAAAATTGTTTATAACATCATTATAAAAATAATTGGAAATTAAACAGCCTTCAAGATGAACATAATAAATCATTTTGAAGTACATATGAATTTTAAGTCATTATGAGACATGAAAAAATACACAGTTCTTTAGCTATCAAATAAAGTATGTGAAATTACATTAAATAAATATTTAATTTAAAAAATAGCAGTTTATCAATTTTTAAGGTTATTTTAAGCACTTACTCAGCTAATAGGGCAAAAGAAAAGATACTACACTCAGCTTGTGTAACAATTCTCATTCATTATTATATTTCACAGTGAATGTAAATATATATATATACATATATATGTATATATATATATGTGTGTATATTTATCCACAAAATCTCCATTGAGAAAATGCCTCCATAACTTTTGGCTGCAGGGTATTTTCTTAATTAGTGGTTGATGGGGAGGGCCCAACCTATTGTGGGTGGTGCCATCCCTGCCTGGTGGTCCTGGGTTGTATAAGAAAGCAGGCTGATCAAGCCATGGGGAGCAAGCCAGTAAGCAGCATCCCTTCACAGCCTCTGCATCAGCTCCTGCCTCCATGTTTGAGTTTCTGTCCTGGCTTCCTTCAATAATGGACAATGATATGGAAGTGTAAGTCAAATAAACCATTTCCTCCCAACTTGCTTTTGGTCACGGTGTTTCAGCAGAGAAATAGCAACCCTAACCACCTGACCAGCCTGATGAACTCAGTTGATTCCTAGGGCTTACAAGGTAGGAGAGGATAACTGCCTCCCATAGATTTACCTTTGTCCTCCACA
The DNA here is from genome assembly GCF_030254825.1 of Meriones unguiculatus. Classification (NCBI taxonomy): domain Eukaryota; kingdom Metazoa; phylum Chordata; class Mammalia; order Rodentia; family Muridae; genus Meriones; species Meriones unguiculatus. Next base: position 117,280,765 of record NC_083350.1, read on the forward strand.
GGTGTGCATGACATGGGCAAACCATCTTATTTACACACACAAGCACACAGATGAATAAATGAATGTACATCACTTAATTATTTAAAAAGCTTTCCATATAAAAATATTCCTGGGAAGTTAATATTATAATTTATATTGTCTTACAACAAAGTTGAAATATTCTATGTGTATTTTCTAGGAACATTTAACAACAGCTACCGGAAGGAAATGCATGTAAAATTATTTTACTCTAAGACTAAAAGTATAATCTAACTTTTACATCTGAGGTAAGCAAATGTAATCAAAAAGATTTGTAATGTATTTTCAATAGATGTACATTCTCAGTCACTAAACTAGAGCACATGTTAAAAGCATGGATAAAGATCTGATAAGCTAGGGTCAGATGGAAGGGGAGGAGGTCCTCCCCTATCTATGGACTTAGAGAGGGGCAGGGAGGAGATGAGGGAGGGAGGGTGGGATTGGGAGGGAATGATGGAGGGGGCTACAGCTGGAATACAAAGTAAATAAACTGTAATTAAGATAAAAATAAAAATATTTTTAAAGCAGCATGAATACAATTATGAAATTCTTCTCACTGAGAATTTGGGGTTATACGGCTGCAGTGAAATTCTAAGTGTATTAGCATTTTGTAATGTCATTCTACATAAATCTACAAACATGTTTACACACACTCTGATGTCCTACCAATGTATGGTGTGTAATAGGCACTAGTGGTCATTGCACTTATTACAGACCTCCCTTTGCAAAAGGCTCTCATTTAAGTTCTTACTCAACTCCCAGTTTACTACATTCACCTTTAGCACATCTCCAGTTTTGGTTACTGAGTTTCTGCTTTTTTCTTTATAAGAGGATTATTTACTGGTTATAGTAAACAATGTCTCTTTCCTCTGGACTTTCCCTGAGCCTCTACATTAATCTCCACTCTACTCGGAGTTCTCCATGGTGCTCTGTTTGCCACATCCTAGCCTTGCACTCAGCAGTGTTTTCCTCTCTACTTTTATGCTTTACGCAGGTGCAGCCTTCCATGTACCTTATTTCTTAATTCCATTCTTTAGCAGTTAGGGCCTTGCAATCTACATAATAAACCATTAACTATTCATTCACAAAACAGGTAAAGTAAAGAAGAAAAGATAGAATATAGGGAAGGAAGAAAATGTAAGAAGTTAATGAAAAGAAAACTCAATAATGAATCCATTTTCTTTTTGTGCTTTATCACAAATCATTGAAACCCAATATTTCATCTCTGGTATTATCTTTTTTAGCACCCCAAATTGAGTTCAATTTCTCTTATAAGAATTTCGCAGCAATATCCAGAAAGATACTGGAGTCAGATACCAATGTCCTTAGCTTCCTACAGGATATTGAGGTTTTATTTATACACATTAGGAACTATAGTGACAAAATATTCATCTTATTTGGAAATTTTATCAGGTCCAAAGGTGTAAAGAAATAGGAGGTTGTCTTTCTAGCATGCATGAGACTCTATGCTCTGTCTCCAGCATAGACACACACACTAAACAGGTTTTTGCAGGCAGGATGGTACATGTTTGCAGTCACAGCACAGGGTATTTGGAGATAGGGAGTTGGAAATTCAGAGTTGGAAACAGAGAGTTGGAAAATAGCTTGAGTTAGTTTTTTTGAAGAGAGATAGAGAGAGTGATAAAGGGAAGAGAAAGAGAGAAGGGAGGAAGGGAGGACAAGAAGGAGGAAAGAAAAGGAAGAAGAAGGAGGACTAAAAGAACAAGAGGAGAAATAGAAGAGATAAGAGAAGAGAGGAAAGGAGAGAAGAGAGGTAAGAAAAGAGTAGAGCAGAGCAAAGAAGAGAGAAGGGAAGGAGAGAGGAGAGAAAAAAAACAGGAGAGGAGAATAGAAGAGAATTCAGTGAGATAGTAGACTAGTCATTTTTTTTTTTTTTTTTTTTTTTTTTACACAAGCACTTTCCTAGGGACTAATTTAATTACCTTAGTTTCCAGAGGTGTTGCCAATATCACAATTCTTAAATGTTAGAGAGGCATGAGTTGTCTATACTTTCTCTATTTTAATTTTCAGCCATTTCTCATCCTCGTACCTTCATGACCTCTGGTTTCATGACTCCATTGAAGCAGATCTTGCTGATACCCCTGAGATCATCATGTCTTTCATTCTATTAGACACCTTGCAGTTTTTAAAAGTCCCCATGGAGTTTCTAAAGTGCCATCTTTAAAACAGAGCATCCTGGGTCTTCTGTCACACAGCTGCCTCATTTCACCTTCTCTTCCATGTCATTTCCGCATCATCTAGGAGCTTATTATGTTGCACAAAGACAATGAGTGGTAGGACACCCTAAGTTCATTCTCACCCCCCACTCCACTGCTTTTTATGCTGTACAGTCTCACAACCTGAATTATGGTCTAACCACAGCTGATATCTTCTATGTGTTGAGGCAATATGTTCAATTTCCTATAAGACATCTCTCCTAGGATTTATTTCCCAGCACACATTCATGTCCAAAATCAAATTCACAGTCTTCCCACACAACTCAGTGTGTTTTCTATCACAATGAATAACACCCACATCCGTCTAGTTGCACAAGCCTGAAAACTCATCTTGACAACAAACTAATCTATCCGCATCCACTGCATGCCCTTTTGTCTGCTCACAACACTGAAGCGTGGCGATAATTTAAAAATGAAATCTGTTCCTTCTCGTCCCTTGTTCAACACACCCTTCAGTGGCCTCCCATCACTCTCAAACAGATCTTCCCCATCACCTGAGATGCCCTATGGTCTGATTCTACCACTGTGATCTTTGCTTATCGTCTGTCTTTCTGCATTTTCTGAACTGTATAGTTGTCTTTTCATTCTTTACTCGTTCTCAAGGGTTTGTCTGTGTTATATTCATTGTGGACTTACCTAGAAAAACTCCAGTTTGTCCTTCAGGTACCAGGGCACATTTATCTAACTGAGGGAAGCTTGGATTCCCTGGTAAGGTCCTTATAAAGAGCTCTTAAGACCCTATATACCCTTTGCCCTCATATTGCATTTATTTTGGAGTTATAACAACATTCCTTATGATCATTTTTAAATGATTCTTTTTTTTTTTTCTGCATCTAGACTGTACTTTTCACAAAGAAAAGGATGTACTAGTTTGTTTGTTTGGTTTTACTCTTTCATATTACCATAATGCCTAGAATATATCAGCCATAACTAAACACAAGAGGAATGAATGGTCAAATGAAAAACGGTTATCAGAACCAGTAAGGTACACAGGTACCCTGGGGTTTAAGATAAGATGTTGAATCAATAAGAAGGGCAGGAGAAATCACTAAGCCATCTCCTTTTTGACATCTAGACTCTAAGAAAGCTAACCCAGGCTTAACAGAACCAACTTTTTTTTTTTAAATGGCACATGGAACACTTGATGAAAGAAGTAGCAAGCATGAAGCTGGAAGATCTCGGCTTAGACTCATCCCTTTGTTTATAGGGTTAATCATTCGGCCACCTACGTAACACCTATTTATCAGCTATTAAACACCTATTTTTACTTTACCTTGTGCTAGCCATTTTGGCTACGAATAGGAGATTATTGTCCATAAGAAGCTTATAGTCAAATAGGTAAGCATCACAAGCTTACAGCAAGCAGTGGGGAAACAGCTTCTCACTTCTTAGTGGGTTTTGGTTCAGTGACTCTCGGAGAAGCAGATGACTAAGGTGAAAGCTGGTAGATCAGAGGCTGGTGGTCCCAGGCCTGATTTACTTGAACACAAGGGGGAGGAATCAAGTAACATGTTTTACAGGCATCTTATTTATGACACATCGACTTCTTTTTGAAGAAAGAACATATTTAAAGAAAGAACAAGTTAAAAATGACAACCCTCTATGGGGCATTTGACACTGCAGGCCAAGTTAAAATGGAATACTATTATACTGTAGTAAAACAGATAAAAAATTTAAAGCAAAATGTGTTATATTGAAATGTAACCATAAACTACTAATTTAGTGATGAAAATGTTGAAGAAAATGGAAATATGATATATGGTCACTGTATGTGCATTTTTCCTTCCTTGATGATAACATAGACAATGATTGTATACTTTGTATTGAAATCTCAGTTTATGGGCTGGAGAGATGGCTCAGTGGTTAAGAGCTCTGATTTCTCTTCCAGAGGTCCTGAGTTCAATTCCCAGAAAACACATGGTGGCTCACAACCATCTATACCTTCTATTGCTGTCTTCTAGCATGCAGGTGTACATACAGATAGAACATTAAATAAAATCTTTAAAAAAAAAAAAGAAATCTCAGTTTATTCAGGTTTAAATTACCATCAAGACTTCAGCATAAGGTAAATATGATAATAAAGTCATATTTTCATAGTGATTATTTTCAGGTGGAAAGAAATATTTCAACACCCAATCGAATGTGGCAAATTGTGTCTTAATGATCAGAGGGAAAGCTTGACTTTTCAGTTCAGATCAGTAGAACAGAATGACCGGTACAAATTATCGCCTAAGAAGGGACCTTGGAATTCGGCTCCATCTTCAGTCACAGAGTATTGGATTGTTAACATTGGCAGGTACTGATTGCCTGCTGGATTTCTCCAAGGTTGCATCACCTATCCTCAAAACGATACTAAAACATCAAAATTCATCCTCAAAAAACCCACACACCTAGCTTCAGGTCCTGCAAGTTCATGGTGATCATTTTGTTAAAACAATAAAGTAAGAAATATCTGCTGTGTACAGAAATAGACATCCCATGCATATTAGCTGACTGCAAGGAAAATTCTTACAGAATTTTGAAGATTATAGATAAAAGGAAACAGAGCTTAAGGGAGATAAAGTGATTTCCTTTTTTCACATCATCCACTCACTAAATGTTAGTTTTGAAACCCAGAGAGTCCTTGACACACTCTGTTCCCTGAGCTTCCATGTTTTGCCAGGGACACAATAAATTCATGTACACATATAACTATATGACAATTGTTTATACAATTGTATGTGTGTCTTTTTGCATGTAAACAGAGAGCTGACAGAGACAGGATTTTAAAAATAAGACTATTGTGAAATGTGAAAGTTTTTCTTACTAACCAATCCAATTAATTATTCTGACCTTTTGGCAGGCAAAATAATTTACATGTTTTTCTAGGCAGCAACAAGGCTTTAAAAGGTGTTTAGAAAAAAGGGCTTCTCCCCTCTATAACTGAGAGCTAATTAAAATAAGTCTTCTCTTCAATACACAGAGCAGAGAATGGGATCAATGTTTTGTATAAGCAGGGCTCCTAATGCTTTCACTTCTATTAAGTTCAGGAACGTGTGGCTTGATGATGTTTTTCTGGTTGTAAGGCACTGGCAACCTCACATTTTTATTTCACTTGACAAAATAAAAAGTAGCTTCATGACAGTAATAACTGGGAGGCAGATTAGAGAGTCTGACCTAACCACATATGGCATTTTATAGTTTGGCTTCAGACAGCTCATCTTTTGAGACTTCCATCAGTACATAAAAGCAGAATTTAGCATTTAATGCTCTAATAACTATGGAACTTCTGGGGAAAAAAGACTACTTTGAGGGCATAAATCCCTCAGCATCAACATCTGACTTTATCATTGTTCAACAAACTCTCTCACTTGGTCCTTCCATGCAGAACAGAATGCTTTAATGAACCAATGCATTAATTCATTTCACATCATCTTCTGGCTTGATGCATTTTCCATAATTTTGTCTATTCTCTCCTGTTATATGTAAAATGTAACAGTATCTAATTTACAGGATGGTTTATGCACATAGCAAAATTTTACACAGAGAACAAATAATGACTTTGGATTCAGCTGTCTACAAGCTTGCATATATCTTTTATGGTCTTATTGTAAATGATTTTGTGACATCCAGCTCAAAGGGCCGTGGCACTGATTTTAGAAAGTAGGTTGCATGGGACACCTACCCCAGGAACCAGAGCCAACAAGAGCTGTCAATGGTGATTTCCCTTTGTAAGCACATTTTGCCATAAATGCATATTTAAATTAATCAGAAGAGGAAACTTATCTTTAAATAATTATAAGTGGATATTAACCATATGATATAAGATAACCATACTGAAATCTACAGACCTAAAGAAGCTAAGCAACAAGGAGAACCCTACGGTTGATACTTAAATCTCTTTCAGAATGGTAAAAATGATAGACACTAGAAGCAGTGGAAGAGAGGGAACAGGATGGGAGCCTACCATAGAAGTCCTCTGAAAAGCTGCACCAAACAAGGGGTCAAAGCAGATGCTAAGACTCACAGTCAAACTTTGGGCAGAGTGCAGGAAGTCTGATGGAAGAAGGGGGTGATAGAGAGACCCAGAGGGAATAGAAGCTCCACAAAGAGACCAACAAAGCCAAAATATCTGAGACCATGGAGGCCTGCAGAGACTGACGCACCAATCAAGGACCATGCCTGGAGAGGACCTAGACCCCCTGCTCAGATGTAGCCCATAAGCAGCTCAGTCTCCATGTAGGTTCCAGAGTAAGGGGAGCAGGGACTGCCTGTCATGAACTTGGTTGCCTGCTCCTTAATCACTTCCCCCTGGCGATTCAGCCTTGCCAGGCCACAGCGGAAGAGGATCCAGGCAGTCTTAATGAGACTTGATGAGTTAGGATCAGATGGCAGGGGAGGAAGGTTCTTCCTGTCAGTGGACTAGGGGAAAGAGGGTAGGGTGGAAGGGGGAGGGAGGGTGAGACCAGGAGGAGATAAGGGAGGGGACTACAAATGGGTTATAAAATGAATTAATTGTAAAAAATAAAAAATTATAATTAAAAAATCACTGTAAAATATAATAGCAGAAGGTATTATGAAGGTACTAGAAGTTAAGCTTCTTTGTGTGCAGTTTTGAAGTCTTCATTATGGTGTGACATGTTCCAAAATCAATGTTTTAGTGATGAGATGTTGAAATGAAATGACAGAATCATCAATATGACCTAGGAATAATGTGATCTTAGCAGAATGAAGATGGAGCCTAGAATACTGCCTTCCTTGAAAAGGAATTCTCAAATCCTCTGAGGATGCTTCCAGTCTGATTATGACCTATTTCAAGAGGTAGAACAAATTCTCTACTATAATCTCACAGGAGCTTGGAGCTTCCAGGTGATCCTGGCAAAGCTTCTAGACTTCCTCAATAATGGTGGCCCGTAGATTACTTTTCCTGACACCGGTCACAGACCCTTTAATTTATGCTTTACATATTTTTATACTATCTTATGTGTTGAATATTTGATGCTTTCAAAAATATGTCTTCTGTATTATTGTAGATATAAGCTCCTGGCAGACAGGCATCTTTTACTCTTCTCTTCACTGACAGAGCTTCAATACATAACAATTAAAACTGGGCAGGTATTTATAGCTATTTGCTAAAAGTTGGACTAAACACCTACTTACGTGCGGTGCATTTTTTCAAAAAATTTAAAGCCTTTTCTGTTCTGTTGGCTATGCACATAAACACATGTAAGTGGCCAGAATGCAGTCATGAGAAGTTTGTGTGAGTAGTGATATGCACACACTTTAGGAAATTTTAAGACCATAATATGTGAAATTAAACAAACCTGATTTTAGAAAGAAGCAGCAACCATAATCATACTCGCTAAGCACAAGTAGAGATTTCTTTACTTCCTGTCTCTATTCACTCACTGGAGTGAACGTGTGCTCACATAGTACTTTGATTTCTTCAGATTACTTGAAATAAGGAGTACCTTGAAATCACAGGTAGCATTTTTTTTTATCTTGATTCAGTGAAGAAAAATTCATTAGTGTTTACAAAATGAGTATCCTATGGGGTAGGAGTAATGAAAAATACCTCTTCGATGCTACTTCACATACAATGAAATTAGAGTTTAATGTGTGGGTTATATGTTACAACATTTCTCTTTTTATGAGAAGGATTTGGGTAGCTAATCCAAGTCAGCCTCAAAGCTGTGATCCTCCTGACTCAGCTACTCAAGTGTTGGCATGATAGGCGTGTGCCACCTCACCTGGCTGTATGCATGTCATGTGCTTTTTAAATTACGTTTGATTAGCATACAAAAGAATGAATTTCATTTTGTTCAGGCTAGAACAGAGACAATCTGATAGAATGACAAGAAATGTCTTACTTTGTGGATCGTTCAATTAAACTTCTGCTTCTCAAGTTCTAGGATTCGAGATGATAATGAGCTCCATATCTCAAAAATTAAAACAAAAGTGTTAAAAACATCAAATATCTTTAAAAAGAAAACAAATTAATTCTATTCAAAAACTGGAATATTCTAATAAAATTATTTCTAAAACAGTTTAAGAGAGTCAAGATAATAACACTATTAATCATATATAAAACCTTATTTGGCAAGTCAGATGATGCACGTTATTAGGACAAGAAGTACACGCCTTCATACAGTCTTATGTTTTGAAGTTTAAATCTCATGTGACATTCATAAAAATAAAACTAAATGCATACTGTTTCTTATTTGCAGGGAACACTGGTATTTTCCCTTCAAATGTCAAACAAAATATACTGTGGCCTTTTTTTTTAAAGAGTTTCTGCTTAGCTTCTTTAAGTGTACAGATTTTAGTATGATTATCTTATAGCATATGTCTAATATCCACATATAAGTATATGTCTAATATCCATATGTAAGTATATATAATTGAGTATATACCATGTGTTTCTTTTTACTTCTAGGATACCTCACTCAGAATGATATTTTCTAGTTCCCACCATTTGCCTGCAAAGTTCATGATTTCCTTGTTTTTAATTGCTGAGTAATATTCCATTGTGGAAATGTTCCACGATTTCTGTATCCATTCTTCAATTGAGGGATATCTGGGTTGTTTCCAGATTCTGGCTATTACGAATAAAGCTGCCATGAACATGGTTGAGCAAATGTCATTGTTGTATACTTTAGCATATTTTGGATATATGCAGAGGAGTGGTATAGCTGTATCTTGAGGTAACACTATTCCTAATTGTCTAAGAAAGCATCAAATTAATTTCCAAAGTGGTTGTACAAGTTTACATTCCCACCAGCAATGGAGGAAGGTTCCCCTTTCTCCATAACTTCTCCAGCATGTGTTATCACTTGAATTCTTGATCTTTGCCATTCTGACGGATGTAAGGTGAAATCTCAGGGTCCTTTTGATTTGTATCTCCCTGATGAGTAAGGATGTTGAGCATTTCTTTAAGTGTTTCTCTACCATTTGATATTCCTCTATTGAGAAGTCTCTGCTAAGCTCTGTACCCCCTTTTTAATTGGATTACTTGATTTGTTGATTTTTAACTTATTGACTTCTTTATATATTCTGGATATTAGCCCTCTGTCAGATATAGGATTTATGAAGAAAATAGATCCATACTTATCACCCTGCAAAAGTGAAGTCCAGGCGGATCAAAGACCTCAACATAAAACCAGACACACTAAACCTGTTAGAAGAAACTCATTGGCACAGGAGAAAACTTCCTGAGCAGAACAAAACCACCCCAGGCTTTAAGAGCAACAATCAATAAATGGGACCTCATGAAACTGAAAAGTTTCTGTAAAGCAAAGGACACTGTTGTCAGAAGAAAACAACAGCCTACAGACTGGGAAAGGACCTTCACCAACCTTATATCTGACAGAGGGCTACTATCCACAATATTTAAAGAGTTTCTGAACAAAGAAAGCTCCTTTGTGTTTGATGCTGATTTGCATATAATGATGAATTCTAGAATTAATGAATTTCATCCCTGGACAGAGTTAGAGAGAAATAATGCTGGCTGCTGGGACACAGGGGACACGCTGCTTTCTACATAGTGTCTTAGGTTCCTATAGCTACAATACAATAACACACTGTGCCCATGGTAACTGGTGGAGGAAAGGGTTTAGTTCCTCTTACACCCTCCGTTCACAGTCCATCACTGAGGCTAAATCACAGAGGAACCCGGCAGGAAACTGGCCTATAGCCAAACTTGATTCATCATCGATACTTAGTGTGGGCAGTGCCAGCCTTGGGCAGGTGGCTCTGAGAGCTATGAAAAGGCGTGTTTAGAAAGCCATGTGGAACAAGCTGCTAAGCAGGGTACCTCCATGGCCTCTGCGTTAGGAAAGGGCAGTGAATCTCTTAGAAATGGAGTTACAGAGTGTAGTAAGATGATATGTAGGTGCTGGAAATTGAGCCCTGTTCCACAAGTGCTCTTAATTGCTAAGCCATCTCTCTAGACCTGAGAACTGAATTCTGGACATATTCATATTAACTTACATATAATTATGTTATGCTTTCCTAGCTAAACAAATGTTTATATGAAGAAAGGGCCTATTTATCAATTCAAGACTATGGGATATTAATGTATATATTCTAAATTATTCCAGAATATTCCAAAACATTTTTATTCAGTAATTTTTGACACTGTTAGGATATTGTATTCATCACTTTAGCCAATATATAAAGATTTGAGGTTAAGACAGGAAGACCTCAGAATGGCTGAGGCTAGGCTACATAGACAGCCTGGGCTACAGAGGGAAAAACCGTACTGAAGAAAAGAGAAGAAGAAGAACAGTGGGGAAACTTTACAAATTCACTACATTTACATGTATTTATGTTACAATAAAATATATAGTTTTTCTTAGAGTTTTTTTATACAAAAAGTATCAATATTTACTTTGAATATAGAACTTAAATTTGACATTTAAATTTTCTTTTTATGTTTTTTTTCACATTGGGTATAAATTTATTGCTTTTGATAAACTGGAGGTCACTGTATGACTGTCAGAATCTGAGGATAACTAAGACATAGTAATTGCCCAAGTCCTAAAAGAGCAGTTAGTTATAAACACTTTATATTTTTTATAAAAGAAAGGATCAGAGAAATTGGTGTCAAGAAATTGGATAAAGTTTACTTAATAACTAAAACACAGGCTGTGGTTATAGCATTTGAAAATAAATATTTTAATAAGCTAAATTTTAAAAGATAATACAAGAATAGACTAAGAGGTTGCATTGTCAAATATTCTTTACTGACTGTTATGATTTTATATAATTTTTCATAATTTTGAAGTTTTTCTTCCCAAAGTATATTTTTTTTGTTTTTAATTTTTTATTTCACTTTTATTAATTACACTTTATTCCTTTTGTATCCCCCCATAAGCCCCTCCCTCCTCCCCTCCCGGTCCCACCCTCTCCCCCTTTCTAAACTCAAGCGATAACACATGCTGGAGAGGTTGTGGAGAAAGGGGAACCCTCCTCCACTGCTGGTGGGAATGTAAACTGGTACAACCACTCTGGAAAGCTATCTGGCGCTTTCTAAGACAAATAGGAATAGTGCTTCCTCCAGACCCAGCTATACCACTGCTAGGTATATACCCAAAGTTTGTTCAAGTACACAAAAAGGACACTTGCTCAACCATGTTTATAGCAGCTCTATTTGTAATAGCCAGAACCTGGAAACAACCCAGATGTCCATCAACGGTGGAATGGGTACAGAAATTGTGGTATTTTTATACAATGGAATACTACTCAGCAATCAAAAAGGAGGAAATCATGAAATTTGCAGGCAAATGGTGGGATCTTTTTATGTTTTTATTTATTCATTTTACATCCTAGTCATAGCCCCCTCCTTCCTCTATCCCCAGTCCAACCCTTCTTTCATGTTTCACCTATCCCCCTCCCCTACTCCTCAGAGAAGGGGAGCCCCCTTTACTCACCCACCCCAGCACAGCAAGTTGCATCAGGACTGAGAGAATCCTCTTCCCCTGTGGCTTGGTGAGGTAGCCCCGCTAGTGAAAAGTGATTTAAAAACAGGCAGCAGAGACACTCAAAACTTTTAATTACAGTTTCAAATATATACACCGATTTCCTACCAGATAGAATACAAATGATTGATGTCAGTTTTCTGAGTTTAGAGCTGTACAGCATCCGCTCTGCACAACTGGGGCCAAAGGTAACTCTCAGGAACTGTTAGCTGAATCTGAATAGTGAGAGCCAGTAGATGGTCCCTACTGGTGGCATGATCCCATAAATGGCTTTCAAAAACCAGTGTATTAGATATGGGCATCTGAAATTCAAAACGCCAGACAGCGTCTTTCAGAGAAGACTGCATGCTTCATGGCTCCTGTCAGGTAATGGACTGTTGAGTTCCTAAGGATTATTTTGCCATTGGGATTTCCAACTACCAAATTACTTTTTATTTCATGAGTGATGTGCATGTGCCCACGTAAATGGAAAAAAATAGTTTCTCTCTCTTCAATCTAATCAACTATATCTTTATTCAGCATATTTATTCTGTACCACATGATGGTCATGCACTTTCTAGAAATACAAGAGTCTTAGGAAAAACACACAATATTGATATTTTAAAATAATATTATTCACTAACATCCACTGTATCCAATAAATCATTTTTATTGTTCCATAGTGTAATCACTCTATTAACTTAAATTACCTACTATTTTTGTGGTATTGGGGGTTAAGCCTAAGACCTAGCTCAGACTAGCTAAGTGTTCTACCGCCAAGCAAGAACTGAAGCCTCACTTTACTGTCTACAGCAGCGGTTCTCAACCTTCCTAATGCTGCAACCCTTTAACACAGTTCCTCACCTTGTGGTGAACCACAGGAATCAGATTATTTTTGTTGCTACTCTGTAACTGTAACTGTTATGAATCGTAACGTAAATATCTGAAATGAGACCTCCAAAGAGGTTGAAACCTGTAGGATGAAAACCATTGATATATAAGGAATACACGCTCCAGAAGATGGCTGCAAACATTGCTACATACTGTATTTCTGGTACAGAATAAAGAGAGGTGCCCTGAGATGCACTCCATCTATTGAGATTGCCTGTAATCAAAGCTTTAACAATCTGTCTAAACATATGTATTTTCATTTTTAGAATCAGTGTCTATTATCATAGACATATTAAAACTTAAGCATCTTATATGGTCATAGGAAATAGAGAACTAGCCAAGCATTTGGATGCTGTCTAAGAAGAAAGTACTTATGAGGACACAGCCATGTATTGTCCACTAAGTGTGTGCTTCATTTTAAATGACTTGTGATATGTAGAGGCCAAGCCCTCAAGAACACAGTTGGTGCCTGAGGAGGAATACTGCTTGGTCTTACAATCATCACTTTGTTGACAGCTACAGGAACAAATATTTGGACATGTTTTCATAACAACAAATTATCTCTTCCAATTACTCTCCAATTTACACTTGTGTTACTATTAACAGCTAGATTGTCCTTTCACACAAATAATAATGGCCTCAACCACTAAAATAAAAATCAAAAGCAGGCAAAGCTTAGTTTTCTTGATACTGAGACAGAAATGTTAATTACAGAGGATATTGAAATATAAAAGAACTCCCTTTGCTGTCTCCAATCTCTTTTGAACTTCTCAGGGGTTTAAATACAGTGTTTACTTGGCAGATATTCATGTCTGAAAAATGAAGAGAAAGGAAAATACCATACCAAAAAATGAAATCTCAAATTCAGTAACCAACACTAAACTTCATCAATCATAGATGAATACTCTCATTTAGGCAAAAATTCTCCCAAGAGGTCCACATTTAATTTAAAATTAATGTTTTTATAAAACAGTTAATTTCATCTTCATACAAATATTTATGATAAATAGATGCTTGACTTCAAAAGATAATGTTCATGAGTGTTCTTTCTAGAATAAATAGATTGATATCAGTTCAATTAGATAGAAAAACATATACATACACACATCTTTAAAATATTATCTAAAGTTTTGTATAGAAAAGACAGTGAGATAAACGATTTGGTATTGTTTAATAGAAACAGCTCGTAAAAGAACTTAAAATGCATTCATGAAATAGGATGAAAGGGAAAATATTATGTCAAGTGATTTTAATTGCCTTCTAGTGTTCTCACAAAACCCATTAAAATTGTATGCACATTTGACAGTGTTGAGTATTTAAATTAAGAAACAGAAATGCATCACCAACAAATAACCAAATCTCCATTTTACCCAGATAGATCTTCTAAAATATAAATAAAACTCTGCCTCTAAGTCTGGCTTGTAATTCTCCATTGCAGTCTACTTCTTTTTTCCTTACAAGAACTAGAGAATGAAATAATAAAATATATGCCTGTCTTTTCTTTACTCATTTATCTAATGCCACAGTTCTATGTAGCTCAGGCTGTCCTAGAAATTGCTCCGTAAACAGGCTATCCTGGAATCAGAGGTTCACCTGCCTCTGCCTTCTGAATGTGGGGACTAAAAGCATGTACTACAATCACCAGGCATGTGCCACAGTCCTAGACAAACCTGCTCTCTTTTGAGCTCCACAAAAATCCTATGATCACATCTCTCTTGAGATTTTAATAGTTAATTTCATTGAGAGAATAGGACATGAGATCTTCCATTTTCTATGAATCCACAAAGATAATTCCCTTGACTCTAATCTAAATTTAATTTCCCCACTGTGCCATTCTCTATCCAATCTTTTTTCCCTCTCATAGATTAAGCCACCTAATTTTTACGAGGTGTTATTTTTTGTCTTATCAAGAATATAAGTTCAAAGAGAGAAAGTATATTATATGCTTGCTTATAAATCTGCTCTTAATCAAAATAAAAGAATCTAACAGTCATTGGTCATTAATCTTTCTCTAATCTCTCTCAACATTAATGGACTCAACTTTCCAATAAAAAAACTAACAGAATGGATGCGTAAACAAGACCCGTCATCTGTTGCATACAAGAAATATACCTAAATCACAAAGATAGACATTACCTGAGATTAAAGGTGTGGAAGAAAGTTTTCCAAGGAAATGGACCCAAGAAGCAAGCAGGAGTAGGCATTCTAATATCTAATAAAATAGACTTTCAACCAAAATTAATCAAAAGAGATAGGGAAGGTCACTTCATACTCATCAAAGAAAAATTCCACCAAGAAGACATCACAATTCTGAACATCTATGCCCCAAATACAAGGGCACCCACCCTTTTATAATGTTTATAAAAGAAACATTAATTAAACTTAAACCACACATAGATCCCCACACATTAATAGTGGGAGACTTCAACAACCCACTCTTAACAAAGGACAGGTAAACAAAACAGAAATTAAACAAAGAAACAATGGCTCTAACAGAGGTCATGAATCAAATGGACCTAACAGACATCTACAAAAGCTTTTACCCAAACACAAAAGAATTTACCTTCTTCTCAGCACCTATGGAACTTTCTCCAAACAGAACATATAACCAGGCAAAAAGAAAGCCTCAACAGATACAAGAAGATTGAAATAATCTCTTGTATCCTTTCAGACCACTGTGGACTAAAGCTGGACCTCAAAAACAACAGAAATAGTAAAAACCTAGACACACATGGAAACTGTACAACTCACTACTCAATGACAGCTGGGTCAGAGAAGAAATAAGAAAGAAACTAAAGACTTCCTAGAATCCAATGAAAATGAAGGCACAACATATCAAACTTATGGGACACAATGGAAGCAGTGATAAGAGGAAAATTCATAGCACTAAGTACCTTCAGAAAGAAATTTGAAACATCTCACACAAGCAACATAAGGGCTTACCTGAGAGCCCTAGAAAAAAAAAAAAAAAGAAGCACACACCCAAGAAGAGTAGAGACATGGCTGTAAATAATCAAACTCAGGGCTTAAACCAATAAACTCAAAACAAAGAGAACAATTAAAGAATCAATGAAACCGAGAGCTGGTTCCTTGAGAAAATCAGCAAGATAGACAAACCATTCGCCAAACTAACTAAAAGGGAGATTGAAACTATCCAAATCAGCAAATGCAGAAACGAAAAGGGAGACAACAACAGACACTGAGGAAATCCAAACAATCATTAGGTCTTACTGAAAAAGCCTATATGCCACAAAATTTGCTGATGAGACCTGATAGACTAGGGACAGATGGAAGGGGAGGAGGACCTCCCCTATCAATGGACTGGGGGAGGGGCATAGAGAAGAAAAGGGAGGGAGCAAGGGATTGGAAGGGTATGGAAGAGGGGGCTACAGCTGGGATACAAAGTCAATATACTGTAATTAATAAAAATGAAATAAAAATTAAAAAAAACCAAAAAACCCCACAATATTTGAAAATCTAAATGATATGGACAATTTTCTTGATCGATTCCACTTACCAAAGCTGAAACAAGATCAGGTAAATAAATTAAATAATCCTATGTACCGTAAGAAAAAAATAGAAGCTGTTATCAAAAGTCTCCCATCAAAAAAAAAAAAAAAAAGTCCAGGGCCAGATGGTTTCAGAGCAGAATTCTTCCAGACCTTCAAAGAAAAACTAACTCCAGTACTCTTCAAACTATTCAACAAAATGAAAACAGAAGGAACATTACCAAACTCATTCTATGAAGCTACAGTCACCTTGATACCTAAACCTCACAAAGACCCAACAAAGAAAGAGCATTTTAGGCCAATATCCCTTTTGAACATTGATGCAAAAAAAAAATAAAGACCCTCAATAAAATACTCGCAAAATCAATACAAGAACACATCAAAGATATCTTCCACTATAACCAAGTAGACTTCATTCCTGGCATGCAGGGTGGTTCAATAGATGGAAATCCATCAATGTAATCCACCATATAAACCATATAAAGAAAAAAAAAAAAACAAAAACGCATGACCATCTCCTTAGTTGCTGAAAAAGCATTTGAAAAGTCCAACACTCATTCATGCTTAAAGTCCTAGAGAGATCAGTGACCTAACCATAATAAAGGCAATATAAACTAAATGGAAAGAAACTTAAATCAATCACACTAAAATCAGGGACAAGGCAAGTCAGCCCACTCTCTCCAACATAGTTGGAGTCTCTCCCACTATCTCCTCAACATAGTTCTTGAAGTCCTTGCTAGAGCCATAAGAAAAATTAAAGGAGATCAAGGGGATTCAAATGGGAAAGAAAGAAGCCAAAGTATCACAATTTGCAGATGATATGATAGAATACATGGGTGACCCCAAAAATTCTACCAGGAAACTTCTACAGCTGATAAACACCTTCAGAAAAGTGGCTGGATAAAAAAATTAACTCAAAAAATCAGTAGCCCTCCTGTATACAAAAGACAAAAGGGCTGAGAAAGAAAATAGGGAAACAACACCCTTCACAATAGCCACAAAGGACATAAAGTACCTTGGTGTAACTCTAACCAAACAAATCAAAGACTTGTATGAAAAAAATTTCAAGTCTCTGAAGAAAGAAATAGAAGATATCAGAAGATGGAAAGATCTCACATACTCATGGCTTGTCAGGGTTAACATAGTAAAAATGGCCATCTTACCAAAAGCAGTCTACAGGTTCAATGCAATTCCCATCAAATTACCAACACAATTCTTTACAGACCTTGAGAGAACAATTCTCAACTTCATACGGAATAACGAGAAACCCAGAATAGCTAAAACAATCCGCTACAAGAAAAGATCTAATGGAGGTATCACAATGCTGATCTTAAGCTGTACTATAGAGCAACAATAATAAAAACTGCATGGTACTAGCATAGAAACAGAATGGTGGATCAATGGAACTGAACAGAAGACCCAGAAATCCACACACTTATGGATATCTGATTTTGACAAAAATGCCAAAACCATACAATGGAAAAAAAAGATAGCATCTTTAACTAATGGTGCTGGTATAACTGGATGTCTACATGAGAAAAATGCAAATAAGTCCATACTTATCACCTTGCACAAAACTGAAGTCCAAGTGGATCAAAGACCTCAACATAAAACCAGACACATTAAATCAGTTAGAAGAAAAAGTGGGGAAAATCCTAGAACTCATTGAAACAGGAGACAACTTCCTGAACAGAATACCAACAGCACAGGCTCTAAGAGCAACAATCAGTAAATGGGACTTCATGAAACTGAAAAGCTTCTGTAAAGCAAAGGACACCGTCATCAAAACAAAATGAATGCAGACAGATTGGGAAAGAATCTTCACCAACCCTATATCTGATAGAGGGCTAATATCCAGAATATATAAAGAACTCAATAAGTTAAAAAGCAACAAATCAAGTAATCTAATTAAAAAATGGAGTATAGAGCTAAACAGAGATTTCTCAATAGAAGAATATTGAATGGCAGAGAAACACTTAAAGAAGTGCTCAATGTCTTTAGTCATCAGGGAAATGCAAATCAAAAGGACCCCGAGATTTCACCATACACCTATCAGAATGGTTAAGATAAAAAATTCAAGTGACAACACATGCCTGACAAGATGTGGAGAAAGGGGAACCCTCCCCCATTGCTGGTGGGAATGTAAACTTGTACAACCACTTTGGAAATCAATCTGGTGCTTTCTCAGACAATTAGAAATAGCACTTCCTCAAGACCCAGTTATACCACTCCTATGCATATATCCAAAATATATCAAGTATACAATGTGGACATTTCTTCAACTTTCTTTGTAGCAGCTTTATTTGTAATAGCCAGAATGAGGAAACAATGCAGATGTCTTTCAACAGGGAATTGGACACAGAAATTGTGGTACATTTACACAATGGAAAATTACTCAGCAATTAAAAACAAGGAAATAATGAACTTTGCAGGCAAATGGTGGGAACTTGAAAAGATCATCCTGGGTGAGGTATCCCAGAAGCAGAAAGACATACATGGTATATACTCACTTATAAGTGGATATTAGACATATAATATAGGATAAGCATACTAATATCTGTACATCTAAAGAAACAAACCAAGAAGGAGGACCTTGGGTAAGATGCTCAATCCTCATTCAGAAAGGCAAATGGGATATACACTGGAAGAGGGAGAAAGGAATAGGACAGGAGCCTACCACAGAGGGCCTCTGAAAGTCTCTACCCAGCAAGATATTAAAGCAGATGCTGAAACTCATAGCCAAAACGTGGGCAGAGTGCAGGGAATCTGATAAAAGAAGTAGGAGACAGAAAGACCTGGAGGGGACAAGAGCACCACAAGGAGAGCAACACAATCAAAAAATCTGGGCACAGGGGTCTTTTCTGAGACTGATACTCCAACTACGGACAATGCCTGGAGAAAACCTACAACCCCTGCTCAGAAGTGGCTGATTGGCAACTCAGTCTCCATGTGATTTCTGAGTGAGGGGAGCAAGTACTGCCTCTACCATGAACTCTCTTGACTGCTCTTTGATTACTTGCCCCTGATGATACATCCTTGCCAGGCCAAGGAGAAGGAGGAAGAGGACCCAGGCAGTCCTGATGAGACTTCACAAGCTATGGGCAGATTGCAATAGTGTAGAACTTCCCCTTTCAGTGGACTAGGGGAAAGGAATGGGGGGGGACAGAAGAAGGAAGTGTAGGACTTGGGGCTGTTGAGGGAGGGGTCTTCTATTGGGATTTATATTGAATAAATTGTAAAAAATATTAATCTAAATAAATATTAGATTAAAAAAACACAAAAAAACCTGCAATTGAAGTAGATGGCATTTACCTTCAATGTTTAAATTCTTATTGAACCTAACATTGATCTAAACAATAAAATAATAAAATGGTAGTGCACGCTTGTAATCTCTGCACTCCAGGAGACAGAGACAAGCGGATTGCTGTGATTTTTGAGGCCAGCTTAGTCTACAGAGCAATACCAGGAAAGCCAAGGCTGCAGAGAGAAATCCCATCTCACAAAATGAAAATAATAATAATAAAATTGTATATAGACAATATCACTCAGATTTCTGAAAAAAGCATCTTTGCCCAGTATTTGTAGATTCGCATTGCTTGCAATTCCTCTGACTGACATTCTGTATTGCTTAGGTTTTCATATACAATCACCACATTATCTACTGCCTTGGTTGTTTTCTAATCTGTGTCAGGCACTGTGCTATCTTCAACAGTACACTTTAATGCAAGGTTGAGTCCCCTGCAAGAGAGACACTCAAAAGAAACGTGCCAGTAATCTCTATTACTAAGAGGGCTCCACGATAACTCTTAATCTTACATCCTATTTGAAAGTGGTTCTATACAGTGAACAAGAGTCTCTCTCCTCCCTCTCTCTCTGTGGCTTTTTGAGACAGGGTTTCTCTGTGTAGCCTACCTAAGCTGTCCGGGACTCTCCTTGTAGACCAGGTTGGCTGCGAACTCACAGAGATCCGCATGCTTCTGCTTCCCAGAGTGCTGGGATTATAGGCATGTGCCACTCTGCCCAACTCAAAAGTTTCTCATATTAGTTATTTAAAAACAAACAAGCAACAAACAAACAAACAAACAAACAATATAACAGAAGAACTGGCTAAGTCAAAGTCGTTAGTAATGAATGAAATCAAGGTCAGGCCAACTCCAGGCATATTGTATTCCCTTGTGGAGATGGACTAAGGAGATGAACTAAAGCAGGTGAACAATATATTTTAGTATTAAAAATTATATCATTGTGTTCATTTCATAGATTTGGAATCAACTATTGGAACCAGTGATCTGTTTTAAAAGTCCAGGTTAACTGACAGTTGGTATGGGTCCATTTTGAAGAGACAGATGCTAAGAAATGATAGTACTCTGTGATGTTAAAATCCGGTTCCCTGCGTGCGAAATCATTGTCAAAGGTCTGCAGTTTTGTTGTTGTTGTTGTTTTCTTTCTTTTTTCTTTTTTTGTAAATCATGCTTGAATTTGCCTGCAGGATCAAAAATATCTGTGCTCCTGTTCCCCAAAACCCAGAGAACAGCAGCGAGCCAGCTGGCAGAGCCCGCTGGCTGCCTGCCATTGTCGGCTGAGGTTGCAATGTGGCCCTGAGGGACAAAGCAATCATGAATTCTGTTTAACTAGAGCCATAGAATAGCATTTGTTTCTTGATGGACTGTGGGTCTATTACTAAGACAAACTGGATTAAAGCCATTCGGATCCTGCTTTCTGTGACTCTGGGAAGATCAGAGGGCTGAGGAAGTTTTCAGAAGAGAGATTATGTTTGTTTGTCAGTCTTTGGCATAATGATAAAACGACCAAATGGAAGGTATACATTCAGGAATCAATTTTTTTTTTTAAAACTATCAACCCCCCCCCCTCTATCTTGAACTGTTTAGCTTGCTACAGGAATTCCCTAGAGGTGAGATGATAACAAAAGCGTTAGCAGTGTTTGTTAGGCAGTGTTTTTGTTAGGCCTGTCCCCAAGAATACTGCTGCTTATTAAGGTACTTCTAAACTCGAAACAAGGCTATGAAGTAGTACATGGCTTCTTCCAGTTTCACAGACAAGAAAGATGAGACCAGATCAAACATTCTGCTCAACACTGCCAGGTGAGGACAGAATTCAGGAACACTTTGCCGCACAGAGGAAGAATTTATAAACTGTAATCAGTAGCGCCCAAGCATTCATAGATGGTAAGGTCAGAATATTCAGTTTGGAATGTCCATCTTCTTGTGCAGTAAATGAGGAAGATTAAGCAGGAGCTCTGAGTGTCCTTCCTATTGGCTTATTTCCCACTTTGGGAATTTCAGGTGCGCCCACGAAAAAGGCTTGTGTCACTCTCTAGAATACAACTTAAGAGGACACTAAAGGCTAGGCAATACGTCCCCTGGACAAAGTAATATTTCCTGGAGGAAAGAGAAAGCTTCCAAGTTTCAAACTTGAAACTTATCTTTACTTATTGATGTCAGTGATAATTTTGGAAGGGCTAGAGTTGGTGTACGTAGTTTTCTAATACACAGGCTGCCTAGGTAGGTTAATAACTTGTATAGATTTTCTGGACGCTAACTGAGATTATTAGTGTTTGGTATGTAAACTGAATAGGTGTGCAGCTACCATCAGACTCCTTTGAAAAGATCAAGATATTCCATCCCTGTGCATCTACACAAAAAATCATGGGTTGCTGCTTTTCAGGCAAAGTTTCATCAAATAATGAAGATATCCACTTCCTGATTTTTATAGTATCCATACCTTATACATAAACAATACAAAGGAAATAAAACAAAACCAACCACCTAACTACCTGTGGAAGTTAATGCTGTCTGTCATGTTAGCAGGATCTAGGCTCGACCATGAGAGAAAGGTCTGTGTACATCTGTGAAGGGTTACCCAGATTAGGTTAGATTCTTGGCATGTCTGTGAAGAATTTTCTTGATTAAACACATGGAAGTTAGAATACTCACTCTGTGTATGGACAATACTGTTATCAGCTTGGGATGTTGGATGGCGAAAAAAGGGAAGAAGCAACCTGAGCAAAAGCAATTTTTGTTCTCATCTTCCTGATTATGAATACAGTATGATCATTTGCTTCAAAATTCTCCTTCCAGACTTGCCTATGATGGGCTGCAGCCTTGAACTATGATCTAAAATAAACTCTTTAAAAAGATCTCCATAAAAATAGTTCCTGTCACAATATTTTATCACAGCAACAAGAACGTAACTAATATAATTACTCAAAGGACTCTCATTACTATTAATACCAACATAGTCTTATGTTGCTATTTTTGAACTGAAGAGAAAAAGTAACCTTTCTTTTCAGTTAAAAAATAATCACTAATAGTACACTGGTATTTGACATATGTTAAGGATGAACAGGCCTGAATATTATACAGATGATGTCTTTTAAAAGTACAAAGGGTGTATGTATCACATTAATTTATCCATGATGGTATTCTAGATCTATTTAAAGGGTTTGTTGGTTATATATATGAACTATGTGTCACAACTATCTATAAAATAAAACTGATTTTGAAAACGTTTTGTGTTCAGTGGACTGTGAATATAGTTGTGGATTTACGAAGTATAGGCTGCAGGGACTTCTGGGCATGATTTAAGGGTTTGAGATTGAGGAAAGAAAAATTTTGTAACTGAAGATTTTTGTTAACAGGAACTAATTTTGCAGAAGAAAAATATGTTTTATAGGTTGCATTTAAATTTCCTTATTATTCTTTTAAAAGTACCAAATAGTAAACTAAACAATACTTTTTTTAGCATTAATTCATATTCATCAAGAAGATATAAGGGTTATTTAGATGGCTTCTCTCAGATTTTTTAATATCCCAAGATATAGTATACGTTTTAATATTTTAAGTAAAAAGTTAAATGACTTTCATATGTATTTTATAAACACCTAATGGAAATGACATTAACTTTTAAATTCTTAATTTACACAACTGTATATGGAACAAAGATGTTTTATGTCTTGGTGTGGATGGCTGAGTTATTTCCAATTACTCTCCAACTAATCATCCTTTTATGTTTCAGAAGATGCTTATTTATTGTCTTATGAAGGACAGCATTCACATTAAACTGGAGTAGTTTCAAGTAAATATTTTGTAATAGAGTTACTCTTGTTTACTGACCTCATTTTTTTTTATTCATTCAACACTGAAGAGTAACTAAAATATTTCTCTATGTTATATACCCAAAGGCATTTTCCTGGCTGTGTATCATATACCTCTTATCTATTGTAAGCATCTTTTCAGTGTGTTTTTGTCATAATGTTAGTGAGAACACCATGTATTCATTGTTCAGTGAAGCAGTGGAAAAAGCCAATTTATTTGAAGAGTGCAAGCAAGCATGAAAGTATGCAGAAAAGAACCATACCACTCTAAATGTACCAAGATGCATAAAGAGGAGCTATACAGTACTAATTCCACCCTAAATACTTAGGGAATAAAGAACAACAGAAGGACTTTCTGAGCGGAAGAGTTGGGTTTCTGGAAACAAAGTCTTATTTATTCACATAAATCAAACAGAATATAGTTACATGTGTGTGCGGGTATGTGTGAGAGAGAGTGAGTGATAAGACAACATGATCAAGACAAGTTATAAAAGAAAGCAAGTTAAAACTTGAGACTTAGGTTTTAGAGGGTTAGAGTTTGGGGCAGCAGATGTGGAGGCATAGCAGCAGGTAGGCAAGCACTGCTATAGCTCAGCACTCACTTTTATAGACACCGCCACCACTAAAGGAATGGCGTGGGCCTTTAAATCCTCAAAGCCTGTGTTGTTGGTCAACTTCCTCCAACAGACCACACCTCTTAATCCTTCCCAAAGAGTTCCACCAACCTGGGACCAAGTATTCAAATATATAAGCCTATGGGGGACATTCTCATTAAAACCATCACACAGAGTATACAAAAATACTGGTCTTGGTGCAATATGGAGCTTCTTCCTTTTAAAGCAGGTATAATGACCCCCATTTTACACTTGAGAAAAAGGATCAAAAATCCAATAACTTCTCACTGCTTGAAAACTAAACACCCGAGCTTTCTTTCTGTCCTTTATGTTTTCCACCCATTTTCTTTCATCTGTAACATTACTAATTTTATGAAGTCCTCTTTAGTGGTAAAGATGGAATCCACGTAGTTACTGAGGCCTTGCATCACAGCAATGTCTGCATGTCCAAAGAAAGCATCTTGGTGGCTACCGTAACTTTTATGTTTTTCTGTTTGGCTGTTACTTTCAAGAATTTTATATATATCATAATCATTCATTTGGGTGTCCTATAGCTTTGCTTGCAATTATTTGCAATACAGTAGAAAACACAAATCAACAAGTGAAATGCTTCTTATGGAATTACAAATATTTGAAATTTATAGTAACAAAAATAAAATAAGGTACTAAAAATAATAATATAATAAAATAATAAAAATGTTTCTATAACAATAGTCAAAAAACACTGTATTTCAAGGCACCATTATCGTATAGGAGTACACAAATTCTAAATCTTTGGTAACTTCCAAATCAAATACTATTTCACATTAAACATTTGACAGAATCAACATGATTCTGTCAAATAAAACAACTTTTTGGTTGTTTTATTTAGTATAGATGACTTAATCTTATAATCCTAAATGTTACAAATTAGTTTTATATGTAAGCTTTTATTATCTTTTCTCATTTTTATTCAATGATCTTATTTCTCAAAAGAAACCATTGTATTATGAATAATTCACTTTAGTAAACAGTAATTTTTAATATGTTTTTTTGGGGGGAGCTTCTTTGTGAAAACTGAAAGAACACGCTAACATTTCTGGATAAAATAATAAATTTATTAATTTTTTAAAGTTTATTTTATTTAAAAAAAGATTTATTTATTTATCATTTATACAATATCCTGCCTGCATGCCAGAAGAAGGTGCCAGACCTCATTATAGATGGTTGTGAGCCACCATGTGGTTGCTGGGAATTGAAGATAGGACCTTTGGAAGAACAGTCAGTGTTCTTAACCTCTGAGCCATCTCTTCAGTCTTAATTTATTTTTTATTAGTTACAATTTATTCACTTTGTATCCCCCTGTAGCTCCCTTCCTCCTCTTCTCCCAATCCCACCTTCCCTCCCCCTTCTCCACTCATGTCCTTCCCCTAGTCTACTGATAGGGGAGGTTCTCCTCTCCTTCCTTCTGATCTTAGTTTATCAGATCACATCAGGAGTGGCTGCATTGTCTTCCTCTGTGGCCTGGGTAGGCTTCTCCCCCCTCAGGGGGAGGTGATCAAAGAACAGGCCAATCAGTTCATGTCAGAGACAGTCCCTTTTCCCATTACTATGGAACCCACTTGGATACTGAACTGCCATAGGCTACATCTGTGCAGGGGTTCTAGGTTATCTCCATGAGTAGTCCTTAGATGGAGTATCAGTCTCAGAAAAGACCCTTGAGCCTAGATTATTTGATTCTGTTGCTCTACTTGTGGAGCTCCTGTCCTCTCCAGGTCTTACCATCTCCCCCCTTCTTTCATAAGGTTTCCTGCACTCTGTCCAAAGGTTGGCCATAAGTCTCAGCATCTGCTTTGATATCTTGCAGGGTACAACCTTTCAGAGGCCCTCTGTGGTTGGCTGCTGTCCTGTTACCTGTTTTTTCCTTCTTCTGATGTCCATCCTCTTTGCCTTTCTGAATGGGGATTGAGTAACTTTAAATTTTTAACTGCCAAAGTTAAAAACCTTTAAAGTATACATGTTTTATTATATATGAATACAATTTAGAACATTTAATCTATCCAATTAACATGGAAAGTACTCAACAAAAAAAATCACAGATTTATTTATTTATGGTGTATGTCATGATGTTTTATACACAGCTATGTTGTGGAATAACTAAGTCAAGACAACATGTACTTTTATACTTATAAAATCAGATTCAAATTTAACCTCCTCCATTTTCAAATATGTAACGTGCTGTTTTAAAAGGTAGTCACGATACATTCTTGATCCCCTTAAACTTAATCTTTTCTTTAATTGGAAGGTTGTGCTCTGACTAACATCTCTCCAAGGCCCCATCCCTCAGCATGGACTGCCCCAGGTAGGCTAGGCTGGCGGACAGCAAATCCTAGCATCTACCTGTCTCTGTTTCCCCGGCATTAAGATTATAGATGTGCAGCAGTAGCACGAAGCCTACTTTAAAATGTAGGTGCTGGGAAACAGAGCTCAGGTACTGACGCTCATTTAGCACCCACTGTATAACTTACGTGCCATCTCTCCAGTTCCCTTGAACTCAGATTTCAATTCTACATGCAACTGGAGTCATGCCATATTTATTTTCCGCTGTCTGGTATTAAATGCTGTTATGTTAACGAGTAGCTCGTAATCTGATAAGCATTTAAAAGGTGTTGTCTTATTGAATTCTGACGAGTCTATGAAGCAAACAATATTTTGATGTTCATTTTCTAGTGAAGAAACTAATGCTCAGAGAGAGTAAAAAGGTTATGGACTCCATGTCACATAGCTAGGCATGTATGAGGTTAGGAGGAGGTTCCTGCCAGTGGAACTGTAAGATGTGAGCAGTTGTTGTTAGATTTTTCTTGCTGGGGAACAGTAATTAAAAAGTCACAATTATAAATTATAATAAGATTAGGACAGGCATTGTGGTACATACCAATAATCCCAGCAAGTGGGGGGCAGAGGCAGAGTGTCAAGAGTTTAAGGACATTCTCAGCTACACAGCAAATTCAAGACCAGCCTGGGCTACACGAGAAATAGCGTCTCAAAAAATACACAAGTAAAATATTGAGGCTAATATACATGATCAGAATAGACATATTCAAAGTGCTGCAAAGAAAACTTAACATCAGCAAGGAGAAGAATTTTGGATAGACTTTAAATATTTGTTAAGGAGAAGGAAAATTTCAAGGTAGAATATAGGCAGACATTGGGTTTGGTGCTGATTTCCTGATATCTTATAAGTTGATCATTCTGAAAAACAAAAACTCAAACGCAACATGAATGCGAAGGGGGGTGGGAAAAGCTTAGTACCTTTGCTAAATCTCTGCTCTTTTATGAAAGGCATCCCCATTGTTAACCTCATCTGCCTACATCTCTGGAAAGGTTCCCACAGGAGAAGCCCTAAAGGCTGAGTTCCAGAGGACACATGAGAGGACAACCTTCTTTAGGTTTTCTCATTGTCTTGGCAGTTCCAGGAATACGTGTCTAAAAATACACGTTAAAATATTAACTATGCATCCTAATGGGTACTTCTTGCATTATCTATGCAGTACAAGGTAAATTATAGTTTTAAATCTGCTTGTCCCTTTAGGCTGTATGTTTATTTAAGAGAAGATATTTATAGTAATACATTAACACTTAATTTTAACAGTAGTCATATTAAATATTATTCAGAAGAAAGCCTTGTTATTACTTCCTTTATCTCTTAAGAGCTTGGATGTCATAAATTCTTTCAGCATGCTTTTAATTTTTCTTGTTTTTCTTTTTTTTACATTTATATATTCACTTTACATACCAATCATAGCTCCCTCCCTCCTCTCATCCTGTTCCTGCCCTCCCACCATCTTCCCCACCTCTCTTCTCTTTCTCCTCAGAAAAGAGGAGCCCTCCCACCAACACATCAGAACACATGAAGTCGCATGAGGATTGAGCTCATCCTCATCCACCAAGGGCAGGCAAGGAAGCCCCTTTAGGGGAAGTGATCTAAAGCAGGCAAACAAAGTCCATGTCATAGAGAGCACCTGTTCAACTTAGGGGATCCTAATGAAGATCAAACTGCCCATTGGTTACATATGTGTAAGGGGCATAGGTCCAATCCATGCGTGCCTTTGGTTGGTGCTTTCAACTCTGTAAACCCCCATGGGTCTAGGTTAATTATTTGAATAACCAGTGAATGTTACTTTTTAGCTTTTCCTCAATACAGGTGAAAAATAATATGCCTAGATGAGCTGTCTTTGAAAGTTACACTGAATATTGATTCAAATTTTGCATATGGTGAGGTTTCTAGAGTTTAATTTTATGATATTATTGTAAAGGTGATGGTATAGCTCAGTGGAATAGTATACCTTATAATTACAAGGCCCTGGATTTGGATATAAGTGTAGCAAAAAAACAAACACAAAAAAACAAGATAAAATGTATGTTGCTCAGAAATCTGATTGGCTTAGATTCTCAATAATTTTATTTCAATATTAGACAATTACATAGGTAATTTTATTAACCATCTCAGCAAGTCTGTCCCAGGCCAATAAGAGGTAAAATAAAAATAAATTAAGATTAGAGCTATGATTTGTAGATTTGAAGAAGTTGCCTATTATTTCCACTGTTAACAAACTGCTTAGAAATTCTCAGGAATCGTTTTCATCTGTGTGCACCTGCCCAGTCCATGCATCCTGGTTACGGTGATGAGAATTGTAATGAGGGCTGGCACCGCTCTGGATGCTTTAGTTCATTAGCACAGCAACTCATCTGAAAATGTAGTTAATATAATAACAGCGTTACAATAGTATTGGATATCTTATTTTTCTAATTCAAAACTTTGACTGACGTAGTGTGTATACTTGGAGTTCACTGTCAAAGTGATCTTCTCATATTAGGATTCATGTTCAGCAGAGCTAAACAGAGAATTCTCGACAGAGGAATATCGAATGGCAGAAAAACACTCAAAGAAATGCTCATCCTCATTAGCCATCAGGGAAATGCAAATCAAAACGACCCTGAGATATCACCTTACACCCATCAGAATGGCCAAGATGAAAAACTCAAGTGATAACAC
The DNA here is from genome assembly GCF_030254825.1 of Meriones unguiculatus. Lineage (NCBI taxonomy): Eukaryota > Metazoa > Chordata > Mammalia > Rodentia > Muridae > Meriones > Meriones unguiculatus. The sequence goes on from NC_083350.1 coordinate 117,309,620, forward strand.
ATGCTGGAGAGGTTGTGGAGAAAGGGGAACCCTGCTCCACTGCTGGTGGGAATGTAAACTGGTACAACCACTCTGGAAAGCTATCTGGCGCTTTCTAAGACAAATAGGAATAGTGCTTCCTCCAGACCCAGCTATACCACTGCTCGGTATATACCCAAAGTTTGTTCAAGTACACAAAAAGGACACTTGCTCAACCATGTTTATAGCAGCTCTATTTGTAATAGCCAGAACCTGGAAACAACCCAGATGTCCATCAACGGTGGAATGGGTACAGAAATTGTGGTATTTTTATACAATGGAATACTACTCAGCAATCAAAAAGGAGGAAATCATGAAATTTGCAGGCAAATGGTGGGATCTAGAAAAGTTCATTCTGAGTGAAATATCCCAGAAGGAGAAAGACAAACATGGGATATACTCACTTATATAGACCTATAAGATATGATAAACATAATGAAATCTATACACCTAAAAAAGATAATCAATTGAGCGGACATGGGGTAAGATGATCAATCCTCATTTAGAAAGACAGATGGGATGTGCATTGAACGTATGACAGGAGTCTACTGAGCGCATCTGAAAGACTCTAACTAGCAGTGTTTTCAAAGCAAAGACTCATGACCAAACCTTTGGCAGAGTACAGGGAATCATAAGAAAGAAGGGGAGTTAGTCTGATGGGGAAAGGATAGGAGCTCCACAAGGACCAAATATATCTGGGCACAGGGTCTTTTCTGAGACTGACATTCAACCAAGGACCATGTATGGATATAACCTAGAACCTCCACTCAGATGTAGCCTGTGGTAGCTCAGTAACCAATTGGTTTCCCAAAGTGAGGGGAACAGGGACTATTTCTAACAGGAACTCGATGACTGTCTCTTTGGTCTCCCCACCCCCGAAGGGAGGAGCAGTCCTGTTAGGCCACAGAGGAGGGCTTTGCAGCCAGTCCTGAAGATACCTGATAAAACAGGATCAGATGAATGGGGAGGAGGTCCCCCCCATCAGTGGACTTGGAAAGGGGCACGGTGGAGATGAGGGAGGGAGGGAGGGAGGGATTGGGAGGGAATGAGGGATCGGGACATGGCTGGGATACAGAGTTAATAAAATGTAACTGATAAAAAAAAATAAAAAAACAAAAAGGATTCATGTTCAGTGGTTCCTACAGTGTTGTGAATCTTCAAAATGAATTTCGCTCACTGTTATGCATCATGAAGTGTTTTTGCTTGAGAGAACTGAGTGAATGAATGTGCAGCTAAGTCCCATACCTACGTGCATCTTCCAAATATCAAGTTGAACTTCACTTTCTTTCCCAGTTTCACTCTATGCATATATCATTTTATTGAATGACAAGTCAGACCATTAAAATAAAGTACTTTTTCTAATACAGAGCGGTATCTTCTCTCTGCCTGAATCTAAAACTCTGGGACCTTCAATGTTAAAGCAAAGGTTCAGGAGTAGAGAGAGGCAAGTGACTCAAACATTTGCCTTCTGGGCTAGCGAATATTTTTGAGACTTCCAGTTTAGTGAGTGGCCCAGGTTCTACTTAAGATTGACTTGTTTGCTCTGCTAAATACTGAAATTACAGGCATGCATTACAAGGTTTGATGACTGCTGTCACCAATATTTTTTCTATTTCATATTATTAAAGATTGGGCTATAACATTTTTTTTGGCCATTTCATTGCAATAGCTAATCCCTGGATTTGTGGTAACTAAACTAATTTTTTAAAGGTGTTATGTTCAGAACTCAATATTTGAGTACTGATAATGTACTTTTGAAAATAATGTTAAGTTTCCCAGCTATTTTAATATGGTATGATCATACCATTGAATCCAAGAAAAGATGCTAACATATAGGTTCCCATTTTGCATATCAAAACATGCAATACATCATTCCACTTCAGCCATCTTTTGGGGTTCAAGTTCAGCAAGGACTCATTAAATTCAGCATTCAGATATGGAAAGGCAACTAAGTAGGCCTGCCTTGATCCTTAATTAATAAGATGGAGAAACAGCTAATGCTATCAAGACAATCAAGAATAATATAAATAGAAGTCCATGTATAAATGTATGACATAGTTTTGAAGTTATTTATCCTTATCTTAGATATTATAGAATCTCCTGAACATTTTTCCATATAGAAATGTGATTTGGAATAATTTCTTTGGACATCTCTGACAAAGTTTCCTTTCATCTTACATCAATATCACAAGTTCTAAGATTTCTTAAGTTTCACAACTTGCAATGCTCCCAAAATAGACTTCTGGATAGAAATTATTATTTTACTGTAACCACTTTGAAATACCAATTTTTAGAATATCTATTAACAACCTCAATAAATCTGTTCCAGGTTTCCTTTTGGTTAGACGGTGTTAAGAACTATGTAATTTAAGACTTTCTAGAATAAACTGATACCTTACACAACATGTATGTGGAGCCCAGGAAGCCTGTTGTTGAGCAGAATGACTGCATAAACTACTAACTAGGTCTTCTGTTTCTGATGCAAATAATGAGGCTCTCTAAACTTGTTTTTGTATAAAAATGAGGATGATGATGATACATCCTAGCACAGTTCAAATTACAACATGTGCCTGTGATTATTAGTTATTTTTCTCCTAAAACCATTTGGATGTCTTAAAAAAATCAGTGACTATCAAGAGTCCATTTTGTGCCTAATGACCTGGTTGATGAAAACAAAATAAAGCAAGGTAATCAATAAGCTAACAGCAAAGAGAGCTTGGTCCTGCTTACAATATTATGAAACAGGTGAGAAAATAAGTACAAGAAGAATCAATGCAATTGATTCTCAACACAGCAATACATCTGACAATCAATACATCTAAAATTCAGGAGGTTCATGTTGGCACCACGCTAGCCTGTGGTTGCTTTATATACAAGCATTGAAGATGAAGAAACATTTCAACTGACTAGAAGGAAAGACTCTGAATCCTGAGTCTACAGAGAGGTAGAAGAAATGCCAACAGATTTGGAAGAATGAGAAAGACAGAAAAAGGAAACATCCAGAAAGAGTTTTCAAGAAAGAAGGAAGAGAGTGCTGAGATAGGTGAGTGAGACCCAAAGATATTGCAATTGATAAAACCATGCAGGAAGGAAAAGAAAAAATTACATTAGGAAGAAATGCATCATGAGCAGTCTAGTTCAAACTGCATTAGTTCTGATATGATGCTGGGGAAATCGAGTAGGGAGTTTCAGCCTTGTTTCTTCAAGTCAGATAAAATGAGAGCCCAGTGAGAAAACACTCTGGTTATACTTAAAAAACAAACCTGAAATATAAATGAGGTACTAACTTCAGGCCAGTATACACTCATAATATAATTTTCTATTAAATAACTGTGCTTACTTTCTCTGGTAATTGGACTGATGTCCTTTTTAACTATATATCTTATGCTGATCTTTGATATTACAAGTTATTTAACAAATAATATTTTCAAAAAAAATTGTGTTTTTACAGTATAAGTCATATTAGCTGAAATATAATTGTATTATTCTAGCAGGTAGTATTTCAGTCTATGAAAATTACTGGAGTCTCCTACTTTCAATAACTTTTATTTCTTTATAAATCAGTATTGTCCTCATTATGGGCTCTTCATTATACCCTCAAACACTGAACAACATTAATCTCAAAGCTCTCTTGATGCTCTTTCTCCATAAGACAGAGGCCTCACACAACATATGTAAGGCAAAGCTCCTTTGTAAACTCATGCATGGCTTCAACTTTTCATCTCCTCTACGAGTACTGAGTCTCTTCTCTACATGGTCACACTCATTTTCCTTCTTCTGTTTATGGTACGAACTTAGCTTATTTCCGAAGGTCCTCAATAGGAGTGGAATGTTATGCCTATTACTTATAACCTACCCGGTGAATCTTAAGCATTTTGGAATCATAAGCTTTTGATATGTGATAAAACTTTAGTTTCTTCCCCTAGAATGTGCTTATGGAAATATACACATAAGATCTTACATTTAATTTCAGAGAAAAATATTCTGGGTTCTCAAGGAAATATGATCTACAGGTTAAAAAATTTTAAATTGGAGCTGGTGATATGGCTCAGTGGATAAAAGCATTTGCTGTATAAGTCTGATGGTGTAAGTTGGGTTTTTATATCCCAAGTATTAGAAGGAGAGAATCCAGTCCATCAAGCTTTCTTCTATGTGTCTACATACATTCTTACACATAAACATACATACATACATGTACACACTACTAAGTAAACAAATTTAAATAAGTGAATTCATGCTTAATAAACATCCCATACTGAAATAAAAATTCAGCATATACTTGTATGCTATTTAATTTTTTATTAATTAGTTATTATAATTTATTCACTTTGTATCCTAGTTGTGGCCCCCTCCCTCATTTCCTCTCATTCCTTCCCTTCCCCTTCTTCTCCTATGCCCCTCCCCTAGTCCACTGATAAGAGAGATCCTCCTCCCCTTCCATCTGACCCTAGCCTATCAGGTCTCATCAGGACTGGTTGCATTGTCTTCCTCTGTGGCCTGGCAAGGCTGCACCCCCCTCAGGGTTGGTGATCAGAGAGGCTGTTACTAAGATCATGCCAGAGACAATCCTTATTCTCCTTACTAGGGAACCCACTTATATGTTATTAACCATAACTATTTAGCTATTTTTCTTTTGGTTTAATAAAATTAAACCAGGCACTTAATAAAATTAAATTCAATTAGTCACTTTGGAGAACTAGAAAGAAAATTGGTGATGCTATCAAGAGAGGAAAGAGTAGGGGATTTGGAATAAAAAAAAAAGCTTTGGCCTTAAAGTTAACATAATCACTGCTGACTTTTATGGTATTGCTTTGTTACCTTGTATAATTTCCTTTTTTTACTTGCTTCTTTTAATTTTGAGATTATAACATAATTACATCATTTACCACTTACCATTCCTCTCAACAACCACCCCCAGGTCTATCCCTCATTGCTTTCTTTCATAGCCTCTTTTTTATTTTTCTTTTGTATATGTATTATATATACAAATTTGCTCATAAATACATAAATGCATCCCTTTTAGTCTCTATGTTCTTCATGGTACTAAAAGGCACATTCACGTTTGAGAAATGATTAGTTTTTAATAGAAGAATGAATTAAATTTTTGTTTAAATAAGAGATAGATCAATCAGTAGAGTCTTTCAGAGGCCATCTCTGGTAGGCTCTTGTCCCGTTCCCTGTCTTCTCCTGCTTCTGATGTCTATCGCGTTTGTCCTTCTGAATGAGGATTGAGCATCTTCCCTAAGGTCTTCCTTGTTGTTTAGGTTCTTTAGGAGTATAGATTTTAGTATGTTTATCCTCTATCATATGGCTAATATTCACCTATGAATGAGTATATACTAGACTCTACTGATCGAGGTATAGTAGCAAAGGCTGAGACTCATAGCCAAACCTTGGGCAGAGTGCAGGGACTCTTATGAAAGAAGGGGGAGATAGAAAGACTTGGAGGGAACAGGAGCTCCACAAGGAGAACAACAGAGCCAATAAAACGGAGCCCTGGGGTCCCTGAACAGAATGATCTCCCAACCAAGGACAATGCAGGGAGAGGACCTAAAACCACGACTCAAATGTAGCCCATTGACATAGTCTCCAAGTGCAGTCTCTACTAAGGGGATCAGGGGCTTTCTTTGACATGAGCTCAATGACAGGCTCTCTGATCACCTTCCCCTGGGGGGTGCAGCCTTGCCAGGCCACAGAGGAAGACAATGCAGCCAGTCCTAATGAGACTTGATAGGCTAGGGTCAAATAGAAGGGAAGGAGGTCCTCCCCTATCAGTGGACTAGGGAGTGGCTTAGGGGGAGAAGAAGGAGGGAGAGTGGGATTCGGAAGAGACAAGGAAGGGCGTCACATCTGGGATACAAATTGAATAAATTGTAATAAATGATAATAAAATTAAAAAATTTAAAACGGGATATATATTGCCATAATATTTTATCATTTCAAAAGAACGCATACACCAGTTAATACACATACATTAAAAAATGTCAGTATGTGGTATTTATTGTTTGGGATAGAAAGATTTCCTTTTACATTTGGTGATATATATTCTAACAGAGAAGATAAGGGACATACACAACTACATTGTTAGGTAGAAAGTATGTCATAAGAATTCTCAACTCCACTGAAAAGGCCTTCTAAACCCTTTTCACTCTGGTGAGCATGGGTTCCCAGAGCCTATCACCAAACAGTATGCACATATTATGAATACTTAAATACCTTAACCCTAAATAAGGGTGTTTTCTTGCCTAAAGTGTCTGTTTTCTTTATTGTCGTATGAAATGCTCAGCCTAACACTTTTCTCTGGAAATATTCTGTGATTTTTTTTTCCTAGCTATTGCTTCATTATAACCTCCCTGAAGAAAAAGCAAAGAGATTTGGAGAAATGTTTCTAGTTAGTCACCTGAATTCAAGCTGACTGTCTGTTAGGTGATAGATAAACACTGTGTGTCAGAAACATCTGGAGAATGCATTAATAAAACAGATCCTCGCATGTATCAGCATCTTAGATATCTTTTAACTGCAAATTTGTTGTCTTTGAATATAGTGAGAAACAGTGAGGTGACAGTTAATTTTAAAGTACCATATCAGATACTTTGCAGTATCCAAATCAACCTTTAGCGGAATGATACCATTTGGAATGATCATACAGATATATTATATTATTTTATTTTATTATTGTGATAATGGATGTATTTTTGCTTAAAGTTAAACCAAATAGAAAATAATGACAAGGTAGAGATTTTTCCTTTAATATATTTTTTTAAAATAAAAGTAATAGCAGATCAGGTGCTTCATGGAGGATAGCTCTCAGAGAGAGTGGCAGTGTGTATTTAGTGTCTTTCAGTCATAGAACAAAAGGTGCTATTTTTCTCTGCCACCCTTGCAGATGACTAGAAGTTAGGCCAATTTTTATGTATTTGGCCAAAGGCAACACATTTGCTGACAACATGGGTAGAAAAAGTACATAAACCATGCTAAAGGTAAGATCAAATCAGTGTTATAAATTGGACCACAAATGAGAGATGTTTAGCTCCACTCTATTTTTTTAATTGATTAATTACACTTTATTCATTTTGTATCCCCCCATAAGCCCCTCACTCCTCTCCTCCCAATCCCACCCTCCCTCCCCTTTCTGCATGCATTCCCCTCCCCAAGTCCACTGATAGGGGAGGTTCTCCTCTCCTTTCTGATCTTAGTCTATCAGTTCACATCAAAAGTGGCTAAATTGTCCTCTACTGTGGCCTGGTAAGGCTGCTCCCCCCTCAGGGGGAGGTGATCAAAGAGCAGGCCAATCAGATTATGTCAGAGGCAGTCCCTCTTCCCATTACTATGTAACCCACTTGGACACTGAACTGCCATGGGCTACATCTGTGCAGGGGTTCTATGTTATCTCCATGAATAGTCCTCGGTTGGAGTATGAGTCTCTGGGAAGTTCCCTGTGTTCAAATTTTCTTGCTCCACTCTTATAAAAACAAGAGAACAGCATTCTTTGACAACATCTCCTCAGCTGCCCACTGCTTTGCTACTCCAGGGGCTACGCAATCTTCAGAAAAGCACAGAGAAAACAACTGCAAAAACATTGCTTCAACACATACCTACAAAGAGCAAATTCTTTCCTTGTTTCCATCCCTGCTCTAGTTACTGAATAGTGTTTTCTGAACGATCCTTCAAGACTCTAAGATGGCTAGCAAAATTCTATGCAAAATCTACCACTTTTCCCTTACCCCATCTCATCCTAATAAAAGCCAACATGCTCAGCACCACACAGAACTGCGTGGCATTGGCAGAGCTTCCTCAGGTTACTACCTAACACAAATGAGCCATGAGGCATGGAACCACCATGACTCCGCCTCCTTCAGACTTGTGCTCATCTGTGACTTGTATTGCCTGCCTTGTTTGAAAATGCATCCTTATTCCATCCACTAAACTGGCACACGGTATGTCAGTATGTTAAATAGAACACACACAAAAAAAGAATGTATGTCTCACCTTGAATGCAGGGGAGACTTGACTAACAAATGAGAGGTCGGTAAGGTTCCTACTACCGAAACCTCACGTGAAGTGTAGGAGTTAGAGGGAAAACAAAAATGAGCCCGACAGGCATGGGAAAAACCAAAGCAACGAGGCTAATTCACTCAGGAGTATCCAGCAGGGATTTGTACGTGTTCTTTAGTACATTCCCACAATGTCCTGTAAGGTGAGCATCTGGAGAATGATTGGAAACAATACAGAAACCATCCAGCATCCTACAGAACGTAAGTTCAGCCTGTGTCAGTGTGGTAAGCATGACTTCTTCATTGATTTAATTTCATAATTTGGTGTACTTTTGCTGAAAGAAAAATAGAGAAATACATACAGTATCTCAATGATGTTTGACAGTTACTTATTTTCAAATGAAAAAAGCAAGTAATCAGAACTACTTTAAAATAATAATATCTGCTTGCATTTCTATAACAATTACGCTATTTTGTCTTTATCCAGAAGATCTGTTTTTCAGATAGATTTAGAAGTTGTGTTTTCACGCCCAGAGGATGTAAGATCACAGAGTGTTCCCATTACAAAGAAAAGAAACAAACACAGGAAAAAAAATCTGTGATGCTATTATTTTGACAGAATACGTGCTATCAAAATAATTGGGGAAGAATCTAATATAAAAATTTAACAACACTCTCTTAGAGCATTTCTCTACATCCTATTTCAAATTTCCTTCAACTGAATCTAGTCACTAGAATCCTCATCTATTCCATATGAACCAATAACATACTTCTTTAAAATCAACTAAGTATTCAACATTTTTTTAAAAAATTATACTCAGGTTTTCCCAAAATATAAAACGTTTTCAGAGTCGGTTCAAAGGCATACAGTATACAATGTTTGCCAAGACTTGCCATTTCTGGGCTAATGCGAGACAGGTTGAATTTGTTTCCTTGGTAGCACTTGGAATTGAACCAAGGACTTGAATAATGGTGGACCGGAACCCTCCCAATAACTACACAACCCACCAGAGCTTTTGAAATTTTGCTTTCTGAAACACAGTCTTCCTAGGCTGCCCAGGTAGAACTTCTTATTGGAAACCTCCTCCCTCAGCCTCCTGAGTAGCCGAAGGTACAACCATGTGCCTCCAGGCTCAGCTGAAACAATACACAGTTATAAAGAGTCGTTTTATGGGTTTAAAATCACCATTTTAGTGTTTACCCTTAGTAGTGACATTCAGATTTTGAACTTCGTATTGAAGGATAATGAAGTCACTGTGAAATGCTCAATGATCTGTTTGAACCATGAATGTCTATATTACCTCAAAGATGTCTAACTTAAATATTATGTTTTCTCTATTCACCGTAGAGGGGAATATATTATTCTAAAGAGTAGAGAACAAAAACACATTGGTTCAAAGTTCACATCTTCCCCCAAGCCCTTTTTTTTTAATTAGATATCTAGGCCACCCTAGTCTTAAACTCCTTATGCATGAACTGATTCTCTTTCCTTTACCTTAGGTGTATTGTGATTCCAGGAATGTACTACCATATCTAGTGTTTTCAGTACGAGGACTGAATCTAGGGTCAGTGTGTGTGTACACATGCACCTGTGTGGGGATGAGTGTGTGAAAGGGTTCTGAGGAATGACCTCCAGCAAACATGTCTGAAACACGACTGTCCCTGCGGAAGACAACATGGGTCATAAATGGACACTCATATCCAGTCGTTTCTGTTTCTACTTCTGTTTCTACTGTTTGATATATAAACACATAAAGACAAAGTGCAAGTGCTATAAGAAATACAGAATGCTATGGGAGATAGAATTTTAGTAAAGAGATTAGAAACAGCCTTCATGACTGAAGTGTATGCCTCAGGGTCAATCAAGTTCGGGTTAAATAGAAACTACTTTAAAATTATGTCTGGGCAGAGATAAGCCCACAATTAGTATTTTGTTTGTACCTTCTCCTCCATCTGTTTTCTCCCTTGTCCTAACCACCACTTCTTTTGAAGATAATTACTGAGCTCAGGCTACTTGCTTTTTCTGTCATCCTAGGTCACAGGAACATCACTCTCTCTCTCACTGTAATGACCAATGAAAGAATCTAGCTTACTTTAGAAAAACTACAAGTTGCCTAGTTTGTATGCCTACTTTAGAAGACTGATCTTTTTTTTTTCTGTTCAACAAGATATAACAAGGTTTGAGAGTACTCAAGGCTAAGTATTTCTTATCTGCCTGAGAAGATAAACATGAATAAAACATTTTCTAACCCTAGTAGGTTTATTAACTAATAGGTGGATGGATGGACATAAAAAAAGATGATTATAAAAAAAATCCAGATAAATATAATGCCAGAACAATTCAAGTGTATTACATAAACTTTGAACTAAAGACACAGGATAGGGAATTTTATTTGAGTAACATATATTTAAACTGAATTATACATGATGGGTGCCATATAAAATAGACACAGTGGGAGATAAAAAATGTACACAGAGAATGAACAGCAGGGAAGTCTTAAGAGTAATAAATGATGTAGTGAGTCTAGGCCAGAATGTCATAATGGGCCCATGTAGACCATGTTCACTATTTCCATTAATATTTAAAATTCTAAATGCTTTTGCTGTCTTCAATATTTGTTTCATGGACAAAATTTTCAGTCACTGCTTTAAAAGAAAAGAATGAGTTACTCTGTGTAAACTTTCTCTGCTCTACAAGCTGATCCATAATTGTAAAAAGGGGTTCAATATATTGACCCTGTTTAAACAAAAAGCAGTTTACAGCTATCAGCTGAATTTCTCATAAGCTAACACAAAAACATGCCATTCCTTGATGGACAGTGGTGCCAGATGAACTGTTGACATTAGAAAAAAAACGACATGAAAATTTACTCAAAATTACCAATACATGAATATAGAAAAAAAAACAGTATAATTTTGACACATGGTTCTTTTATTACACTTTAAACATTTATAGGTATCATATTAAAATATATTGCTACTGCAATTTCCTATCTTTTGCATCTATCCATATGCTAAAGATATCTTAAATGCATTGCTACTCATTGAAAAAGAATATAATTTTTAATTAAAATTTTATTTTTATATTAATTACAGTTTATTCACTTTGTATCCCAGCTGTAGCCCCCTCCCTCATTCCATCCCAATCCCACCCTCCTTCATCTCCTCCCATTCCCCTCTCCCAGTCCACTGATAGGGAAGATCCTCCTCCCCTTCCATATGACCATAGATTATCAGGTCTCATCATGACTGATTGCATTGTCCTCCTCTGTGGCCTGGTAAGGCTGCTCCTCCTTCGGGGTGGGAGAGGGTGTCAAAATCCCGCCACTGAGTTCAGAGACTATTGAGTTCAGAGACACTGAGTCCCTATTCCCCATACTAGGGAACCCGCTTGAATACTGAACTGCCATAGGCTACATCTGAGCAAGGTTTCTAGGTTATATCCATGAATGATACTTGGTTAGCTTGACTCAGAAAAGACCTCTGTGCCCAGATATTTTGGTTCTGTTGCTGTCCTTGTGGAGCTCCTGTCCTCTCCAAATCCTGCTATCTCTCCCTTCTTCCATAGGATTCCCTGCACTCTGCACCAAAGTTTGGTTAAGAGTCTCAGCATCTGCTTTGATACACTCCTAGGTAGAGTCTTTCAGAGGCCCTCTGTGGTAGGCTCCTGTCTTGTTACCTGTTTTCTCCTTCTAACAATGTCCATCCTGTTTGTTTTTCTGAGTAAAGATTGGTCATCTTACCCAGGGACCTCCTTCTTTTTTAGCTTCCTTAGGTGTACAGATTTTAGTATGTTTGTCCTATCTTATAGGTCTAGTACCTACTTATAAGTGAGTATATACCCTGTGTATCTTTCTGCTTCTGAGATACCTCACTCAGGATGATCTTTTGTAGATCCCACCATTTGCCTGCAAATTTCATGATTTCTTTGTTTTTAATCATTGAGTAGTATTCCATTCCAAATGTACCACAATTTCTGTATCAATTTCTCTGTTGAGGGGCATCTGGGTTGTTTTCAGGTTGTGGCTATTACGAATGAAGCTGCTACGAATATGGTTAAACAAATGTCCTTGTTGTGTAGTTGAGCTTCTTTTGGATATGTGTCTAGGAGTGGTATAGTTGGATCTTGAGGAAGCGCTATTCCATTGTCTGAGAAAGTGCCAGATTGATTTCCAAAGTGGCTGTACTAATTAATACTTTTAAGGGAGTGTTTTCAAGATTCAGTTCCCAGCATCTACCTAGCAGTCTGATGCCCTCTACTGACCTTCAAATGCACACACACACACACACACACACACACACACACACACTACACAAACAAACAAACAAATAAATAAAAAAGGTTTTTGTATGTCGTAGTGTCACCGTATTTGGTAAGAACCAGGACTTTTTCTTTTAATGTAGGGGGTAAAAGAAAGAAAGAATAGAAATAGCAAGTGTGAGACTGTAAACAAGAAGATTTTAGAACATTTGTTCTTATTTTTATTCACATAATTGATTATGTACTAAGCTTTAATGTCAGTAATATGATATATCATTAGTGGATTAATTAACTACATTTTCTATCAAATGTTTCCCTCTTGTTATCTTCATGGGAATAAAGTGAAAAAATTGTTTAAAAATCCTGTAAAATTTACTTTAGTTCCACAGGAACTAAAACTCAAAATCAAAATACACATGAATGCAAGACAGAAAGTAGACGACAAAGCTCTTTAATTCCACTGATAGGGAGCACATACTAGTTTGCCATTTGCAGACCAGAGTACACAGCAAACATAACTCCATTTTGAAAATATGTTGTTATGATTAAGCTTATAGAGAAGAATCCTAAGGAAGGAAAAAAAGTAGGTCACATAAGATTGACGCTTTAATTATCATTTAATAACTGCTGCAGTAGATTAAATGGCAGTATGGTTTCACATAGGACAATGTGCATCTGTAAGCACCTGCTTTACTATCACAGAGTGACCTAGACAGGCTTGGGTTATTATCTTCTTGAAACCAGGATATTGAACAAGATAAAGGCAAAATAATTTCCGGTTAATGCTTCAAGATGTGTGTTGTCTAAATGATAATCGACACAAAATGATTTGTTTTATTATATTCCCAGTATTTGTTTACTTTTGTCTCAAAATCTAAATTAGAGTTTGTAGGTTATAATAAAAATATACTCTAAAGGAAATTACTTGAAAAAAGTTATTACTGTGATAAAAACCCACTGCATTCACTTAAGACCATAAAAATACTGAAGTTGGTCGAAGGCAGGTACTTAATTCCCTTAGAAATTAGAAAAAAGTAGAAAGGTCACTAAAATTTAGCAACAGATTTGTGAAAAGTGTGTAAGGAGACTATTCCAAATTATGATAATGAAGAATAAAAATATTCATGTGTAAAACTTTCAAGAGTGGATTTCAGTTATGTGTGGAGAAAGAGTTTCCATTCACTTCATGCCCAGTTCTTATAACTCTGAACCCACGTTAGCATATATACATACCAAGAAAATATGACACAGACATAAATCTCACATACTGAGAAAATTATGAGGCCGTATGTGATTGTAACACCGAAAGTGTATTGATGCTTTTAGAATGCTTGTAACTAAGAATGCAAAGGCAGAGGACAAGCTATTGTGGTAGTCCTGGGTATTCAGTATAGAGAGCTGGCTCAGCTCGCTTTTCCTTTGACAGGGATGTGTGTCTGACAGTCACAGGCAAAGAAAGGCTGGCTCCTTTTTCTTTTATGCCTCGGCTTCTGTATTTTTGTTTTCTCCATACTCCCAACTATAATCATTTGGTTTATTAGATTTTTCTGCGATCTCCTACCAACAACTACTATTTAAAGCTACCGTGGTTCTATTTTGCTGTTGTTATTAATTTTCTGTCTTTTCCCCTATAATGTAAACTCCATATAACAGAATACTTATCTATTATGTTTCTTTCTATATTCCCAGCATCCAAACAGAGCTTGGCATAAAACAGGCATATCACTGTGCTTACTGAAGAAATTGTACTGTAGGCTGATACACTATATACCAACAAGTACCAGACAAGTAAAACCTTATTACATGTCTCTGTCTTAATCAATACTTAGCAGTCAGTTATATATCTTCTTGAATCTTGTCAAGTGAATAAACTTATGTTTCCTGCCTAAATTGCAGTAACATGAGGTTCAAATTGATGCAGATTTGGGGTAGATAAGTAAGCCTTCGGTTTGTCGGTCTGTGTTATCAGCTATGGGATACCATCTTATTCATCTGCCGTTTATATGTTCAAGGACAATGTGAAGTTTATAGGTGAGAATTGCTTCAGGAAACAGATGGCTAGGATTTGATCCCATGTCAGACCACATTCCATGAGCCTCAGCAAGTTCCTTAAATGTTCCTTTCCATCATTTTCTTATTAAAAGATGTGGCTATATTATCAGTTATATCAATGATATCGAATAGAATTCAGAATCCAAACCATGAGGAAAAGTATTCAATACACAGGGAGAAATAAGAACATGATGAGTTTTTCTTCCTCCACGAGTTCCTACAAAGGTCTAGTCTTGTGCTTCACTTTTCTATTACTTCTGCGAGCCAATCTCAAAGAAAATTCCCATTTGCTTATAACAGTAATCAGGAGTCAATGATATTGATTCATATTGCAGTGCTCATGAAGACTAGTGTTTCCTCCTCTTAAATCTGACCCTGAACACAGAAGTTGTCAGCAGGGTGACGTCACACAAGGGTTAATTTATGGTTAAGGTTTGGACATGTTCCCTTGAGGTAAAATAGAAACAGGACTAGGAAAGGAAAGCATCAATGGGCTCAACAGCTTCCATTAGTGTTAGGTGAGGAACAGTGAGACACCAGAAAGAACAGGAAGAGGCAGCATCAGGCAGCTAGGGCCCAGCTAAAGCTCCTGTTATTCCAACTGCGGGCGGGCCTTTGCCTCCCATTAGATACCATGGGGAAAATGAGATTACAAATCTGGCATCACAGTAAGACAGTGGTAACTAAAAGAAAACTGAGTCAGGGGCATAAGCTTTGGGATTTTTTTTTTAAATCATAGACTGAGAAAGTGTCTGTGATTAATTTTAAAACACAAACTCAATCCTCTCAAAAATTAGCATAGCAAAATAATAGAATATTAAAACTTCTTCATCTTTTCAGTTCAGTGAGAAGCAGTTTAATTTTCAATGGTGACAATACATTTTGTCTGTTTCTGATAATCAAGAGCAAACTAACTCTTTCGTATGGAGATGATGATGAAACACATGATTCTCACTGAGTAGTGAGGCAATATAAACCAGTAAACAAAGCATATAAACACATGCTAAGTGTGTAATTGTAGCCACCTAATTTAGCACCTGAGTCTTCTTTATTGCACCTGTAAGATAGAAAAATCTACTACAAAAATCAAATAATACAACACAAATACTTCTGCAATACAGAACTATGTATCAATCAAGGTAACTAATGCACCACCAAGGGTTGGGTGCAGATCACTCCATGCTAGCTTTTTGCTTTTTGTTTTGAAGCACAATTATTCACCCTGCAATCAGTTTGGACCTAGAAAATATGCATAAGAGAAGCCTGAATATGCAAATTCCTAAAATCACTCGTCATGGCACATTCCATTAAGCATGGCAATTATGTAAACATATTAAGACCCTTCTCTAGTACTTATATATACATGTATTATGAAGCCAGTATATACACTTTATGAGTTACAAGTCTTGGTTGTTGGAAAAACTGAATCAAGCTGATAAAAGATGACAATAGAGTTAAAAGTAGGAAGCCTCCTGTCACTACATCTATAGGGAGACGTGTGAAGATATCAAAAAGAAAGAAATAGGGAGGGAAGGAGAGAGGGAGAGAAGAAAATAAAGAGGAAAATAAAAGGAGAGAGTAGGAAGGAAGATGTTTTCAGAGAAATTAGTCTTAGTGGAAGGAAGAAACTGCAGAAAATTCCTGGAGCATTGTCATTGCCAGAGAGCTGAAATAATTTTTCTGCTCTAGGCAATGAGAAGTAAAAATGCTTCAATGCATAAGTACAGGTGTAAAAGTCAGAAGTCAAGAGAAATAAAATGGTTGCTCAGTGTTCAGTATATACACGATGAAAGAATCTCAAAGGTATAGCAGGGCTCATCTTTCCTCCTTGTTCCTGGAGGAATTAGTTCTCCCCAACTGTCAATATTCATTTTGTGTTATTTATGAGTTGCTCAAAAAGTAACTATCACTGCTTGAGAAAAAAAAATCATCAAAAGATAGAATGACATACATAAAAACAATAAAAAATTTTAAAACAGCAGTGTAGTTTGCATGTAGGGGTATGTTGGCTTTCTTTTAAAATGTCACATTTTGAATGTTAGTCTTAGACATATCTTGTAGTGATTGCTTGACTTTTAAAACTTAACATTATAGTTTAAGCAAAGCAATTTAAACAGGCCTCCTACATGTCATGACTAGTGGAAACCTAAGTTTATGGCTTACACATCTCCTATATACAGAGTTGAAACCCAAGTATTTTCATGCAGAGTCCTGTTTACATGTACAGACTCTTAAACCTGAAATCTACAGACTTATATCTTAATATTTGGTAAAGTAGAGTGGTGATGTGATTCTATTTATAGAAGATTCCAAAATGTTCTAGAAATGTGTTCTAATGCCCAATGGCTGCCTTTATTCATTGCTCAAATCTGATGAAAATGCTGGGGATTAGGCAGGAAGCCAGTCTGGTAAGCCAGGATCTGGCAGAAACTCAAAGTCAGAAACTGATTTCAGTGCTTTGCTACCTAGCCTTTCTACTGAGAAACTGTGTCAACTTTGCTTCTTAATAATGTTCCTAACTCAAAAGTGAAAGTCTAAAGCTGTCTCACTATGCTTGAATCCCTTGCTATACCACTTGTTTTAACATCAAAGGCCATTAAGCCATTTGTCGAAATAGCATTTCTGTATATTTATATTTTTTTCTCAAAAATAAGTAGATAGACAATTTCTATGCATCATAACTAGTAAATAGGGTCCTACCAACAACTTCAATGCATAGAGTATTGGAGGCCAGGACTTGAGAAAATGACACTCAGTTGTCTCTTCAGTAGCAAACAATTTCTAATGCTCATTTCAGTGGCTATGACCTGCTGCCCGCTGCCCTGTTGTCCTGCTGCCTCAATTGTTCATTACCTGTGAAGTAAGTTGCATATGCAGCTTTGCTTAAAAACACTTTATTAAGGATGCATCCTCAAAACAGCCTTGTTCTATGTGCTGCTTCAACATAAACCCTAGAAATGTGGAATATTCTTAAGAATCTGTAGACAAGAGGGTAAAATGTTTTACCATTTAAAGGTCTTAATCACAGACATATTTGGGTTTGAGAAAGGTATGGTTGGGAGTTCTTTTCTGAGGTAAGGGAGATGGTTGAGCAATGGTTTCATGTTGCTCAGGCTAACCCATGTAGCTGAGAATGACCTAGGATTCCTGATCTTCTTGCCCCAACTTTCCAACTACTGGGATTACAGATGTTTACCTCCATGCCTAAATTGGAACTCCCTTTTGTATGGGCATTTCAGTCTTAATGGGCATTTCAGAATTATCCTCAGGTGAAAAAAAAAAGTTCTAGCAACTCCTGGTTTAATGGCTTTGACTTTGGATTACATAATCTGTGATGAGTTGAAAGAAATTCTTGAAGGAGACATTGTTTTATAAGAAGTTGTTTTATAAATGGCCTTAAATTTTATGTAGGCATCTGCACCACACATCAAAGGGTTAATACATGTTTCGCACAGCTGTGTATGTTCAGAGTATTTCCATGTGTTTTTGCCTTCTTGTTGATGAAGGAATCTCAAAGTAGCAATTAGTAAATGCAATTACCTGCTTCCTATCTAGGGTAGGCATGGGATCACAGGTAAGGAAGAAATGAGCTTCGGGCAAAACAGGATGCTGTAATCTGCAGGGGCACCCAGGGAATTCACCGGAGGATTGAAGTGGGTTTGTCTGATCCTCTCCCCGTTACCATATAACTGACATGACGGCCATGGACAGGGAGGGTGAAGACAAAACACCAGGCAGTAGTTATCATGTAAGCAATTCAGCGAAAGGATGTTTGACATTTAAAAATCCTCAATTATATTTGTCTTGGAGTATGTGTGCACATTTTATCCTTGATGAAGTAGCTGAATTGCTTAAGAGGGAAAATAAAATATTTAGTTCTCACAGAGAACGATACAGAACTAGTTTCCCCCTTTGGCAAAAATAATTATAGAAATGCTCTGCATGGTAGGATCGTTCACTAAGCTATATTTCACAAATAATAGCAATAGGTTCACAAAGACAGGGATGCCCATTTCTGTACCATACTGGTTGAGATTTATCAGGTCTTCCAGTCAAGAATGAGTTCTTCACCGAGGCACTTAGCTAAGCGTTTTGTGTGTATCATTTGTGGTTTCAGTAGCATGCTTCTAACCTAGTACATGGTGAGGACTGCTGTCTGACAGGATTGCTTTAAAAAGTTACTAAATGACATCTTAAGTAAATAATCTTACCTGATTCTGATACTGGCTGAAAGGCCATTCTCACTGCATGTGAAAATTCCCCCATATCTTGTTTAGCACAAACAATTAAGAACCAGACGATACTTCTTATCTTCACACGCATCATAATTTTCTGGAGACTTCTCTTTCAGCATAGTGCCTCCCTATGTTCGCAGTCAGTACATGCTCTCTGTAGTTAAGGCACTTATAGAAATGACCACTCTGCTAGTGATACCAGGGCCAGTGAGCTGACACATTTCTAGGCACCAAGTGTATATTTGGAGAGACAAAATAAAGTCAAAGAGAGTCAGAATTGATCTACCCAATTTGACCTGGAGGTAAAAATAAATACAAAAATATAGAAATTGTTGTTCTTTGTGAGCTTTGTGTTTTTCAGAGACATGGCCAGAAACTCAAAACAGTATCAAAAATGTACTGTACTCCAAATTAGTTTTTATGGTGTTTCAGAACTGAATAAAAACTGAATGTCATTTTAAAAGTTTCTTTTGTGATAGATTTTGAAAATTATGTTTAAAAATGCATAAACAACATTTTAAGTCGTACTATTTCTACAACACGACAATATTTTTCTCATACATTTTAGGGTATGTATGTCCAACATGCATCTATGATGCATCGGTTCCAGGAAACACATTTGTAGATATAGTCATCTGACAATGACATCCTTGCTTTAAAAGAAGAGGCTTTATTTATTTATTTTTCCTAAAGCAGCAAAGTCAATGTTTCATCTATATGGATAGGAAAGAATGAAGGTTTTCTGAATTGTGATAACATAACCTTAAAGAGGCTTGGGTTCCTACTTATCATGTATACACTTGAGTATGGTGCTATGCAGGAGCCAGGTTACAACTGTTTACTTTGTAGCCAATGAAAGTAGTATCTCAAGACCTCTCTGAAAATCTAAAGGAAAATTGCAGTTTCCTTTTGCTTGGAAATATTAAAATTCCCTCGAGGAAAATGCACAGGTTAAATGAAAAGGTTTGGATTAAGTTTACATAACAAAATGAAAAACATCAGTCATCCCTTGAAGAACTTAGATGTGAAAATATCGTGCTATGTTCCCTACGCAAAAAAAGCAGTGATAATCATGCCGTTCAATTACATAAAATTATAAAATGAATGAACATGTTTACCTAGATGCAAAGGGTCACTGAAATGTCTGAAAAAGCCCTGCAAACAGACTTTGTCGTCCACCATATCTAAATCAGGCAAAATTATGATTTCAGTATCTTTTTATACTGAGAAGTCAGTTCATACATCTTACCCAGTCTTTAGAGGTATGTGCTAGTAAAAGCAATGCTCTTGATCCACACTTATTTCATCTCTAGGTATTCCTAGTCTTTATACCCAAAGACCGGCTAATGCATGCCTACCATGTTATAATCTTTCTTTGATTGGTGCTTGAGAAGTGAGTACCCTCAACTTTCAACATACTATGACTTACTGACCACTTAATTCTCGTCATTCCAAAAACATTACATAATTTTGGAATATGTGTATATTATGAACGTTTTATATATATGTGTGTGTGTGTATGTATACATACAGCATGTATATTTGAATCCAAATTAAAATTATGTATTTATATGCATTCATTTTATCCCTACTTAAATAGATTTGGCTAATTTTAATGAAAATAAATTCAGCCAGGAGCATCTCATATCTATTAGAATTTCAGTGCAGATACAGTCATGACTAATAAATCATTAAAAATTTTAAACCACAAGTGAATCAGATATTTAATGAAAAAACATTACATTTTTGCAAAATGCTTGTACGATCCATAACTACATTGTACGTTGGCATGAAGTCTATGTTTCATCTGGGTTACCCATAATTTTAGATAAAATTCTCTATTATATAATCAAATTGTCTTATTTTGCTTTTTTACCCCCAGCCCATGTAATCATGTGATCATTAGCATTAGGAAGATAAATATCATGTTACACATTAGAATTAACAATAACCCTTCCCAGGTGCTGCATGAACTGGAAAGCAGAAGGTTTGAGATTCATGTAAATTGTCTCCTTAAATCTAAATTTTTATCCTAGTAGATAGCACTGAGAACCTGTTTTGTGAATATACTCTAAATTGATTTAATACACTGACATTAAAAGAGATGGATTGATATTATTTCAATGTGTTATTAGCCTAACAGGAAGTTCAAATTAACTTTCAGATTTCTAAGGCATTCCTCATTTTATTTATTAATCTCACAGCTCATTTTGCAAACACGATTAGGACAAGCTACCATTTCCTACTTTTACTTTTGTTATGATCAAGTTTGATATGCATACCTTAAAAAGTAAATAGCATGCTTTCTCCATTAAAAAAAAACATATTACAACCACCTGATAATTTAACCTGCTAGAATAGCTAACAGCTTCTATGGAGATATAAGGTTCACAACTAATATTGACAACTATCCTTGCAGTACTTTAGGATTTCCCTTCTGTAATTGCAATCTTTAGTTCTGTTAAAAAATACCTTAAATTATAATTATCAAATCTACTCTAAAGCATTACTAAGACTTTCTAAGTCATCATCTTAAAGTGTGAAAAATGAAGACTGTATGAAATCGTGACCATAAATTTTCTAAATCACTTTAAGTCTTCAATCTGTACCTTACATATTACAATTAGTTAGGACTTGCAGTATATAAATGCTCAAATTTTCAGAAATATATGAAAAATCCACACTCAATAGCATCTCTGCACAGGATATTGATATAATTAATATTTTAGAGAGTCATGCAAATAAATGTCAAAAATCAAGCCCAAACTTTCACATTTCCCCAATACGATGGAAAAACAAGCAAACATAATCTTATTTTGTCCACACACATAACTACTTCTTTCCTTTTTGTACGTCTTTTCATGTCTAAACTTGTTAACTCAGTAGCGCACACACATGAGGTAATTAAGTGGTTATCCTTTTGTCCTTGTAACTGAAAAATGTCACCTCTGAAAAGTCATACATTTCAGCAGGGACGTTACGTTTTTAAGAATTCACTTAGGTGTTAAAGCTTTAGGGGGAATGTCCTGTGTATGTGTGTGTATGTGAGAATGTGTATGTGTGGTGTGTGTGTGTGTGTGTGTGTGTATGTGAGAATGTGTATGTATGGTGTGTGTGTGGTGTGTAGCGTGTGTGTGTGTGTGTGTATGGTGTGTGTGTGGTGTGTAGTGTGTGTGTGTGTGCGTGCATAAGTGCATGAAGTCTGCTAAACTAGGTGAGATAACCAGCTAGAATGGAAATGGTTTTGGAAATAATATACAATATTAATATTAATCAATAAACAAATCAGTATCATTGATGGCACATGAAGTCAGCTCTTTTCTAAGTTTGTGTAGAAACTTACACATTAATTGCAGTGATTGATAGCGACTACCTGGGTTACCCAGTATGGAAGGTGAGATGGACTTAAGAAGGAAGGTCTTCTCTTTTTATCTCAAATAGACATCTAGAAAAAATACGACTTGGCATTTCTCCTGATAAATCAAAAAGATTTATCTTGTTACGAGCATGTGCTGCCTTCGCTCTGCTCATGTTTTCCTGTTACACATAACTGGGTATTTCTCTTCACTCCCTCCCAGCTGACAGCAAAAGCTTATCAGTCTCCAAGGAATAATAGGAAAACAAAGCTTAGATCAGAGATGATGGAATTAGAGATTGCAGAAGCTATTGTCAAGGTCTGTCTAACAAGTATGGTGTACTTGACCTATTATTCTGACAGTTATGGAAGTTGTTGTTCCAATATCTTTCTTTTAACAAGATGTGAGAAAAGTAATGTTTTCTCCCCCTTAAGATCTTTTAAATTTAAGACTCCCTTCCTTCCTTACTTCCTAAACTTTCTTCTAGCCCAAGAGGATTCTGTCAACTGAACCTACATCTATCCTCAGAAGACAGCATGGAAACTGCAGAAACATCATTTCACAGCCACTAAATATTTTCATGTTAAAAGAAAGTGTGTGCGAATGTAGCCTAAAAAGAGGTAAAACGGAATTTCATATGCAAAGGTAGCTTTAACACAAAGTTAAACATCTTGTGTTTCACCAAAGGGTTAACATCAGGGAAGTGAACATCGACTGTGCACAGGAAAGCTAACCAGATTAGCAACCTTAAAGTAAAATCTCCTTCATTCTGGTGTCACTTGCAGATGTTTTGAAACTTCTCATGTTTTCAGCCCTCCCACTATAAAGGCTACCAGGACAAACCTCAGGAGAGCACTGATCTAGTTTTGATTTTATAAACTCAAGAAGCCCTCAAAGTTCAGACAGTGACACTGATGTGCTATCCCAAACTGTCAGCCTCATAGGACACAGATGCAAAACAAGAAGAGTCGCATAGCTGGCACTGGAGAGCAGCAGCAATTAAGCAGTTGAAAGTGGGTTGGAGTGTTGGTTTATTTTTGTTCCATTTGTAGCCTCCTGTAAGGAGGAGATGGAGTCAAACTTGACACTTCCTTCCTGAGAGCAAGAGCAGGGCTCCTGGTCTACTCTCATTCAGTTTAATCCCCTCTGAGGTTTCATTGCTTCCTGGACTCATATTTTCACAGGGGTTGCGTTCTATCCTGCCCTCCAACAGAGAGAAATCTTCCTCTCTTCTTCACTGCCCTTCTTCCTTGTAAGAAAGACAATCTCCCCGGGGTGGGGGTGGGGGTAGGGGTAAAACAAAACCCTCTGCTGGCTTAGAATGGGAGAAAGGGGAGGAGAGAGGAGGGGGTTGGGGAGAGAATGGAAGAAGCAAAAAGATGGGGGATGCCCAACATCAACTCCTGGTTCTGAATCACCAGCCCCGTGCAAAGTGCTTTTCCGGGAGATGCACTTGTGCTCTCTCATTTCTCACAATAGGCTTACTGGGGGAATCCCTCCCTAGGTCTCCCACCGCCACAAACCAAGCGCACATGGGTCTTTCTGATAGATTCAAGCGCTGAGGTACCACAGGGGTGGCCGCGCTGCCAGCTGGGGCTGTCTTACCTGGAGCGAGGACCGGGAGCTGGTGCTGGTCTTGGTCCCCACTGCTCTCGCCGCGGACCGGTGCGAGGCACGCGAGTACTCTCGCTGCCTCTGCTCTCTCAGAGGGGCAGCCTGCAACACAAAAGGGGTGTGTGGGTGTGGGTGTGGGTGAGGTTTTCTAGGGCCACCAGCTGGTCCCAGCTGGCCGCCCCCACCCTACACACACCCCTTCGGGGCGCTGAGCACCCTGCCGGACGAGCAGGACCCTGGGGGCTTGCCCCAGGTACGGCTTCAAGTTGCCCACTGCCAACTGCGGATGCGGCGGCTGCAGGAGGAGGAGGAGGAGAGACACTGGGGGCTGAACTCGGTCAGAGCATCCCCACACTGCAGCTTCTCCAGGAATCCCTCCAGTGAGGAGGCGGCCGCCCATCATCTCCCAGCACCGGCTGTTGATTGGTTCCCACCACGGTACGCTGCTCGGAGGAGCCAATCAGGGGACACTAATAATAGGTGGATCCTCTCAGGCAAGGGAGCCCAGCCCAGGGCTGGTAGTGTCTCTCCATCCCCACAGCGGACAGCGACCTGAAAAGAGGGGCTCAGAAGCGTGGCGGGGGTAGGCTGAACTAAGAGGGGACCAGATCCCAAGGAGAAACACTGAAAGATATTTTCTAAGCCAGGTGGGCAGACTGGATGGCCACAACCTGTTCAGTAAGCCATATGCACAGGATAAGGAGCAAGCATAATACAAAGCTTTTTTTTTTTTTTTCCTTCATACTTTCAATCAAAACCTGCCCTGATTCCGAGCATGCCCAGACGGCCACAGCACCCTCGGAGTTTTGATGTGTGTGAGTTGTAGGTTGGAAAGGTGGGAGCTGGGACGGGAGAGAGGCAGAAGTTTGTCTTTGGCCCTCTGACCCGGCGGAGTTGGGGAAACAGGGCCGACCGAGACAGAGGTGGTCCTTCTTGCTTTGGGAGACCAGTCACATCCTTCCGCCTGAACACGAGTGGAAAGCCGGGCTCTGGTCGTGTCAGTGCAGCTAGATGCCAGGAAACTGCCCTGGAAGGGTGTGGTGGGCCAGAGACGTAGGCGAGGTCCGTCCCTTAGGTGGGGCGGAGGAGCGCGGCTCCACCCAGCTGCAGCTGCCAGGCAGCGGAGTGCCCTGGGAGTTTACGTGCAGCGACCAATAAGTTTGGAGACTTGGGTCAAGTGCGACCTTGTTAGACATGCTTTTTCCATCTTCTTGTGCTCGCCCCGCCCCCACCTCTCTCCACCCCTTGCCAGTGCGGTGAGGGCTAAAGGGCTTTCTCCCTCCTTCTCTTCCTAGTTGAACCCTTCTGCTCCGAAGTAAGAAGCTTTTCCCCTGTGCGGGCAGTGGTGACCTGATTGTCTCTAAGCTCCCGGGCAATTTATAGCTTGGTAATACCGAGAGATGCCAAACAGAGCGATTGAGAGGCTTGGTGGGGAGGGCGGGCTGGCCGGCCCCTGGGACAGCCCAGCTCCGGCGGGCGGGAGCCCTAACTACTCCACAGGTTTTCATGACACTAAAAGGGATGTTCCTTTCTCGCTCACTTGACCTTGCCTAGTGCCCTCTGAACCTCTTGTTTAGTTTAGAGATCCTAGCAGTTTGTGTAAAGTTGATCAATAGGCACAAATGAGAACTCCCCTAATTGGGCTCTTTATTTTCCTGACAGGATGACCGTGGCTTCTCAGGTAAGGAAATAAATAGGTATCTCAATTCCCCAAACTCATCCACTTTGAACTGGAGTTTTATTAACACTGGTGTGCAAAGGTAACTGTAGCGAGAATTCAATTAACGGTAACACATTTCTTCAGGTTTTTTTTAATTAAATCTCTTCTATTTATATAATGTTTAAGATTAAGAACCTTATTCTAAATATACAGCAAGAGAAGACAACCTTCCAATAAATGTATACTTCTGGGACACAAATGCCTGTGTTTGGGGCTCTCCCTGTTTTCTTTATCAAGAACTTAGAATGAGGGGTAAACTAGGAAAAGAACACACCTTCAAACTGCAACTTCATGTAAATATCTGCCGTTTGTTTTCCGAAATAGTTCCAGTCTTCTTTGAAAATATTTTCATAGGTGAAAAAAAAAGAGATAGTAAGCATTATAAATTGAATTTAAATGTTTGGTCAAGGACAGAAGGAACAGGAAGAGGAGGGGGAAGGGATAGGGTTAGTGCAAGAGGAGACAGAAGAATCAGGTATCTGTGTGCTCCAATAAAGATGAATGCATGACAGAATTATTGTAATATCCACCTAATAGAAATTTTTACTCTAAAAAATGCCTATCTCTCTCTTTAGGTTTTTAAGTTAAAAATGACATGTTTACCTCATTATGAGCAGCAGTCTACAGAGAAAGGAAGAAAGAGCATATCAATGAATAGAAGAGAACTACAGAATTTTTTGAATTTCTGTTGCAGACCCTGATTCTATCATCATTTTAGCCATTTTTTTTCCTCTCCACCTCATACCCTACCCAATATGGTTCTTCAGAGGGCAGGAATATGCCAGGCTTCCCCCAGTGTTTTCTGAAGAAGACTGCTCTCTGTAATAAATGAGCTTTGGGCACATTTAAACTGTACTTAATTTTAGAATTAATAGCATTTTTTACTTGTCAATATTAAGAAGATTATTTGCATGCTGACGTTGGATACAAAGTAGCTTTTGGAGGACTGAAGTTTTTAATTTTTGTTTTTTTTTCCTCCCTCCTATTTGTATATCCTTGTCAACATTTCAACATTCAGGAATTCACAGAAGACCTTGCCTGGCCCTATTTGGTTGGTATGACACTACAGTTTTTGTTGTTCTTGTACACATGCTTATGGAAGCTAGAGGATGGCATGGTTATTATCTTCAGGAATACTCCTCATCTTCAGGAATGCCATCCACCCTCTTTGGGGCAGGATCTCCCTTTGTCTCTGAGCTCACCAATTAAGTTACACTTGCTAGCCATCACCTCTCCAGTGCTAAGATTATGACTGCATGCACCATCACACCTGGCTTTTATATGCGTCTGAGGATTAAACTCTGGTCCTAATGCTTGCCAAGCCAATGCTTTACTGAGCATATTCTTAGTCCCAAGTATATTTCTATTGAAGACACTGTGTATGGTTTCTTATCTTCATATTATACTGCTCTTTTTTTAAAAAGAAAGATATGTTCGATAAACTTGTTTCATTCTTTCAACTTTCTTTAGACCATTTACAGGCACTTTCATATTTAGGATTCCTATCTCTTTTACCATCAGCTCATTTCCTGACTGTACAGTGTTGATTCTTTTCTTAATTACTTGTTATTTTCAGAACTGTTTCCATGTTGAATTTTTTTTTGTGAACAAATTCCTCTTTTTATTAATTAAAAAACTTTTTTATAACCTCTGTGTCAGTGCCAAAATTCCCCTTATTTTTTTTTCCTCATGAATTCCTTTGTTTCCGATTTTAATGATTTCTTTGCCATCTATTTTAGCTTATGAGATCAAAATAGAAACTGAACTGTACTGGGGGCAGAGGAGAGAGTTGAGTGTTATGGGAAGAGAGGGAACTAGAAAATTTAGAAACTAGAAATTCATTAAGCACAAACTGAGCCAAGATTTTCTGTGGGCCACAGAAAATACTTGCATGAGAGAGATATCAATAAAATTTACATTTTGGTGAAAAGGCTGTTATAGCCAATTGATAGATAATACATATGTTTACAGTTCATTAGGACTCTCACATATCATTAAACCTTACATCCTTAATTGTTTTAAAAAAAAACTATCCAAAAATTTAATTACCCAAAAGGATGAAAAATGAAAAATAACCAACTCTTCCAATTTTGTTGTTCTTTATATAGATGCAAAGCTGGTTTTTTTCGCTCCATTGTTTCTTAAGACACTGATTCCCCCATCTCCTTGGGTTTTTCTTTTTAAGATAGGGGATTGATTAAGAATTTGTTTTCTAGTCTGAGAATTTAGTAGAATCTGAGCCTTACAACTAATTGGCTGTGTGACCTTGAAAGATGTGCAAAACCTCTCCAAGCTTTGGGTTTCTTATTTCTCATGTGTATATAATGTATGTACATAACATACACCTTTAGGGATTTTGTAAAGAAACAGTTCATGCTAATTCCCACAACCTCGCAAGGTCATAAGGTCTACTAACCTTTTTAATTACTTTATCATTATATTGTTCTTATTGCTGCTAATACATTCTTTCTCCCCTGACCCCGGGTTCCTGAAAGAGTGGATTTTCTGTCATTGTTTCATCTATTTAAGCCAATATGAGAAGTATTCTTGGCCTAAATTTGAAAAATTATAAGGACTTAGTAATTGGGGGATGTAGAGATGTCTTGGCCAAAAAGAGTTGGTTTGGAATGGATCCAGATTCAGGTCCTAGCATCAAACTCAGGCAGCTCACAACTGCCTATTACTCTAGTTCCAGGGCATTAACACCCTCTCTTGGCCTCCATGGGTGCCTACTTGTGTATGGTATACACACTGTTAGGCAGGCACACACATACATCTAAATAATAAGTACTGAAAGAATGAACAAACCAGAGAAGGAAAGAAAACCAACTTCTGTATGAAGATATGAACAGCTTCCTCTCTTTTGTGTTGCTCATAGGCTGTATCCTTCCAGGAGATGAATTATAACAGAACTTGTGGTGAAGATGAGCTTCATCACTTTTTTGTTATTGAAATTTAGTTTGAATTAGTTTTTCAAACTAAGAGACATTCTATTCTAAGGGTGAAATAATTGATGAACACTATTTTTCCTGGAAAGTCTTTTTAAAAACAACTGTAGTGATAGAGCTGTTTTGGTTTCTCTTCTCCTTTTTCCTCTCCCTTCCTCTCTCCATATATATATGTTTTTGTGTGTACGTATATGTATATGCATGTGCAAATGTATATGTACATATCTGTCTCTCAAGATCATTTGGCCAGGCATTACCGCTTGTTTTTCTTTTCCCTTTTTATATAAATACATTTATTTTCTCATAGAGTATACCTTGATTATGGTTTCCCCACACTCTACACCTCTCAGTTTCTTCCCGCCTTCCCTTTCATCCTGATCTACCCTTTTTCTGTCTGTCATTAGAAAACAAACAGGCTTTTAAGGGATTATAATAATACAATATAATATAATAAGATAAAACAAACAAACAAAAAAACCCCTAAGAATTCAAGGTTGGTTAAGAGAAACAAACAGAAGTAAAGAACCCGAGGGAAAACAATGATTTGAGACTCACTTGTTTACACACTCAGGAATCCAATAAAAACACTAAACTATAAGCCATAATATGTAACTGGATTCTCTAATTTGTGAGTTCTTTTGCTACCCTTTATCCACCCCCAACACCCAGTTTCACCACTAAATAAAAGAGAAAGGAGAAGAAGAGACAAACCACTACCAACCCTTACTACCCAACAACCACCAACCCCACCTCTGGTCCTTAGCATTTATATACCCTATGAAAAGTTCCCAGAATTCCAAGTGTCACACAATTGCAGAAACTATCTGCAGCTGGCAAGACCACATCTCTGCAAGATCAGGAGGCAATTCATAGTCAGCTGCTGTGAATAGTCTGAAGCAGATGCAGTCCCTACACTTGGGATTAATATGTCTGTGCTATATTAAAGAAACCAAATATTATAATATGTCTGTGTTTTTTTTTAAGAAACCAAAACTCCAGAATTGTCACTATAGTAAGTAAACATGCAGAAGTCCTGGTGCAAACTCATGCATATACTCTGCATGTTGTCTCAGTCTCTGTGAGGCTTCTATAGGATAATATGTAATATAATATAATATAATATAATATAATATAATATAATATAATATATAATAAAACTGCATTGGATTATGACCAAAAAAAAAGAAGGGAAAGAGCATAAGAAAAGGCACAAGAAACATATAGAAGCAGACAAGACCTGGTTTGCATGCTCAGGAATCCCATAGAAACACTAAACTGGGAGCAAAGGACCTGTAGGTTAAAAAAAGAGAGAAAAATATATATTAAATATAGAAATAAAAAAATAACAATGTTTAAATACAGAAAGACCAAACCATGATCCAACCATTTTAGTCAAGGAACCTCCAAAGACATCACTGAGTTCATTTTCTATTGGCCATCTACTGGTGGGCATGCAGCCTACCCTTATGAGTAGTTTGTTTCTCCAGTGAGACTCCCTTGGAGAGAGCTAAATTTTCATTTGCAAGTGGTTATCAGTTGGAGATAGTGTTTGGGTTAGGGATAGAGGTATGTGTCCAACTCTTTCAGCTCTAGGAGCCCAACTGGTACAAGCCCTGTGCATGCTGCCGTAGTCTCTGAGCTCATATGTGGATCAGTCAGGTTGATTTAGAAGGTTGTTTTCTAGGTGTTCTCCACCCCCTATTGCTCTTTTTTCTGCCTCCTCTTTTACAGGCTTTCCTGTGCCCTGAAAGGAGAGATTTGATGGAGGAATCCTATTTAGGGCTGAGTGTTCCAAGGTCTCTCTCACTCTCTGCATAATGTCTGGCTGTGGGTCTCTGTATTTGTTCCTAACTGCTGCAGGAGGAAGCTTCTCTGATGATGGTACTTACCTATGAGTACTTATCTATGAGTATAGCAGAATGTCATTGGGGGCATTTTGTCAAGATTCTTTTTTTTCTTTTCTTTTCTTTTCTTTTCTCTCTCTCTCTCTCTCTCTCTCTCTCTCTCTCTCTCTCTCTCTCTCTTTTAACAGTACTATTTAGTGTTTCCCTAGGTCCCTGGGCTATGTAGTCTCAGGTCTTTGGTCACATGAGGAGTGTTGGGTATGGGTTCCATCTTATGAAATGAGCCTTAAGTCAAACCAGATATTGATTGGTTACTCCCAAAAGCATTGTGATACCATTGTCTTCCAGATAGGACACCATTGTAGATCAAAGGCTTTGTGGCTAGGCTAGTGCTTACATTTCTCCTTTGGTAGGCTGCAGAGTAACTTCCTGTACCAAACATGCTAGTATGTAGGTATGAAGGCTCTGTGTAGCTACCAGCTCTCAATTTCCCCATGGATATATAAGTGTTGATTCATTAATAGGGACTTGCTGTCAGTATGTGAGGAACAACATATAGTCTTGGCAAAGCCTGGGTTGTTTGGGAATTCCCTTTGACCAACAGCCCAATTGAATGTGACTCAATCTCTGTACTGGAAGCTTTATTTGGTGCTGAGACATGTCCAGTGGGGGCTCTGTCTCCCTGATCATTTGACCTTTCATTTAGATCTCCTTAAATATTTGTTAATAACCTATTAAATATTAATATTGATATCCTATTATATTAATATATTATATATTAACATGTGTATAACCGATTACTATACTATATCTTATATAACATATTATATATTAATATATATATAAGCTTCTACTGTATTAAATTTCCCTACTACCCCTCAAATGGCACTTAATTTTAGCTATCTCTCCTTGTATTCTCTTCTTCTTCCCTCTCTTCCCCCTCTTTTCCACTTGATCCTTCTGTTCCAGCTTCCCCCCATGTATTTATAACTATTTCCCATTCCTATATAAATCAATCTGTCCTCTTCTAGTTCCTTACTCTACATCTAATCTCTGTTTCTATGGATTGTAGCTTGCTTTCCATTGACTTAATAGCTAATATCCACTTATAAGTGAAAGTAAATACGTATTTGGTATATATTTCAAAACCCAGAGTACCCCACCCAGGTTCATTTTTTTTCTGGTTCTATCCATTTACCTGAGAATTTCATGATTTCATTTTTTAAATGGCTGAGTTATATTCTATTACTATAACTCAGCCTTTTGAGGGACATCTAGCTGTTTCCAATATCTGGCCATTATGAATGGAGTGGTAATGAACATGGTTAAGCCAGTGTTTCTGTAGTAGGACGAAGTGCCTCTTGGGTATGTGTAAAGACTACCAATTATTTTATAGTCAGTTAAATAAGATAGAGACAAGTAGGCTCTCTGTGTCAGAATTAAATGAAAAGAGATTAATACATGAATTTTCTGAGTGACCACCGATGGTGCTTAGGACAGAAACCTCGTATTGGAAGAAAAATAAAATGAAGCCAGATGGAGCCAGTCTGCTACAGAGTTAGAACCCCATAACTGAATCACAGTACTTCACAATTTACAGATAAAAGGAAATAAAGAGCTAGCAGCATTCAATGTAGCCTTATAAAAAGCCTTTTCTTAAATACATAGCTAGGAAAATACCAGAAATGAAAAGAAGGACAGTGACTCAAAAAGTAATATATTGTGCCAGGCTGCTGAGGTTAGTGAAGAAAATATTATTTAGGCGAATAGATATGTCTCAAAGGCAAAATAAAAGTGTATTTGAGCTAATGCTAGCAAAGGCCTGAGAAAGGAAACATTTGATATATTTTGTGAATACCATGTCATTAAAAAAAAAAAAAAAACACTTGTGAAACCTGGCTTACTAAGAAGCAAGAACAACATTTGAAATCAGGAAAAAGGGTTTCTGTTCAACTGAACATAGAGAATGATAGTTCAACTGCTGTCTTCAAGTTATGCAAAGAGTGTGACTATACAGAATAATTGACTTATTCAAAGCTGTAGAGGGCCAGACATCAGGCTAGATGAGAGTCAACAAGCTAAAATGACTTAATAATATTATTTGAGGATAAAGGATAACAGACAATGAAGGCCTGCATTTTATGATTTGATTGTGTTGTGGTCCATGGTCAGATCCAAAAAAACCAAGGAACTGATTTGTTCTGGATTGTTTTTGGAAAGTGTTGTATCCAGTAGAATTTCTTCTTGCTAATAAGCAGCTTGATCTACTTTTTTTCTATCTTATCAAAGTAATAAATACAAAGAAGATCTTGTATAGATCAAGATATCCTCCTATTTCAAGAATTTGGAATAGTCAAGACATCATGCAGATGACCGATCCCTGGGTGACTGATGGTTTGCTTGGAAAGCATGCTTCAATTCCAGGTGGTTGTAGGCTGTTATGTATGTAGAATCCATAATAATATCTTCTCCTTGATCATGATTGTACCGTGTCCTATATTGTACATCAGTGACAAGTAGAACTTGAAGCACAGATTGAGGGGGTCAATACTAACAGTATAAATAACAAACAAAGATTTTCATAACGGTTGAGACACAGAAATATTTAACAACCTTCCAGAGATCAACAGCTGGCAAACGTTCCACTTTTCACATTTCAACCACATAGACTTGACAAGGTTAATAGACATTTAAAAAGAACCCAAAATAACTGTGAGTATGTCAAGGACTGCCAGTCCTCCTCTTGGAGACTCCAAAAATACCTCATAACTTTGAAAATTTGTGAAATAATAACCATAAAACTTTTATTAGTATAATCACCTCTTTATTAACCAAGGAAAATTCAAGCTAGGACAGGAATTGTTTACCTGTCACTCATTTAATGAATGGAACCCAAACTGAGAGGTGGCTGTGGAGATGAGAAGTCTTTATTTCATTATGGAATTCATGATGACTTAGTATGAATGGATTGAAGGGCACTCAAGCTATTTGTGAGTTCACCTCGCATCTTCAAAGGTCAGGTGTTAAACATCATCTTTTACTCATTTTCTCCTTACAACCTGTACCACGAATGAACCCCTATCTGGTATTTTGTACTTATTATATATTAGCTATTGTTCAGTTTTACCACATCTGTAAATATGTATATCTAAAAATGTTATTGTTTTTAAAGAGTTTATAAACAGAATTATCCCATATGTATAAAGATACAAACATGCATACATATAAAAACAGACACACATACACCACACACACAGAGCAAGAGAAAGAACATTTTTCTTAATTTAATTTTAGGGTTTAAAGGCCAATAAGATAGCTCACTGAGCAGGTTAAAGTTGTATGTCTCCAAGACTTATGACCTGAGTTGGATCCCAGAACCCACATGGTAAAAGGAAAGAACCAGTCATTGTTACACACACACACACACACACACACACACACACACACGAGTTATAAAGTGTAAAAAAAAAAAAGAATTGGTTTTAAGGAGGTTGGAGTGATGGCTCTTTAAGTAAAGTGCTTACTATACAAACATGAGGACCTGCATTTGCTCTAACACCTATATAAAGCCAGACACAGCAGCAATTCATATCTGCAGACCCATTGCTGGGGGTATAGACACAAGAAGACGCCAGCCAGCCTAGCCAGAACTGCAAGCTCTATGTTCAGTGAAACAGATGCCTCAAAATGTAAGGTAGAAGAGTAATGGCTTCCAGACACCTATGTGCAGCGACAAGCCTGTACATACATAGGAATTCCACACACATATGAACTTTCAATGAGAATAATAGGTTTGGGGTTTCATTTTCTCTAGATGACTCGTGTTATATTCAATTATACATCTATTTAATTTGGTTTCCTCATTTTTATTCAAAAAGTTTTCATTCCATATATTTTAGTCATGTTCCCCTTCCTTGAACTTCTCCCAGCAGGTCCATCCTGCTTTGGGATTTTGCTCTAATTTTGAATATTTTGTATCTTACAAAGCTGTGATAAACATTCTTCCAAATGCCCCTGTTTTTCATTTGCATACATCTTTCTTGAGTACATCCAGGTTAAGAGTTGGTTCCAGGTTTTGAGGATCTGAAATTTACATAATTTACTCTTTATGAAAGTGTAAAGTAGCACTAACATAGGCACTGATGGGGATATTTACTTGGATTGAAAAAGGAAATAACAGTTCATGTCAATGGGTCTTCCTCAGTGAATGTCACCTATACACAGTTGAATTGTTAACCTGCACTCTTCTGATTTCTGAGAAAATGGGCATTAATGCCATGTTCTTATTGGCTATGTCTATTTTCTTTTCCATAACATATATTTATCAAATCTTTTGTCTAAATTCTAATTAATACAATATAAAAATATGCTCATGGTCTCTATATGTATTGCATTTTTATTCCTTTTGGTTTTGTTTTCACATACACACATACAAAAAGTATTATAAATATACATTAGGATTTTAATGTTAGATGCTAAAGCTAAAACTAATTGTTATGATGGACTTAGGGTTTCCCTAAGTGTCTTGTAATTTATTTATAAATAACCTGAGTCATTTGACAATCTCTAGTTCTTCTTTACCATGTCTTTCCTCTCTATTCATATAGGTCTCTTTTTATTTGATTTCTTTCCTTTTTATTTATATCTTTCATATAATATATTTAGTAATATTTACCCTCTCCCAATGCCTCATTTATTTCTCAGGTTGTCAGTTCTTAATGATTGAATATTACTTATCTATTAATTTCAGTATTTAGAACATTGGTGGGTTTCTGGTTCTTCTCTGGACATTTGTAATTTAGTCCCCTCCTCCAGCAAAATTTGTTGTCTCTTTAGTTTTATAACGGTACAAATTTGTTACAGTCAATATAGAAAGTCAGTGTGATGTGTTTATCTAGAGATTATTTAACTTTTCAACTTAAATCATTATACTTATTTAACTAAGACTCTACTTTAGTTCCTTTCAAAAATAGATGGAAGAAGAGAACACTGTAATTCCTCTTTACTAGGTCAGTCTGATAGAATATTAGATAAAGAGAGCCCGAGGAAGTTGGATAATAACCTTTATTTCCAAGTATGAAAAAAGTCCTTTGAAATATAGTAGCAAAGGTAAAATGGCAGCCTACTGAAAAGATTATACACACTGACCCAATGAGAAATAAAAAAATCAACCAAGTAAAATTTAATCCACAAATCCATGAGTTCCACTAATGAAAGAAAAGAAAAATATAAACAATAAGAAAGCCACATTATTATTACCTTAACTTATACATAAACTGAACTTCAAAAATGCAATATCATTTTCTAAAATTAGTCAATATGTCATGAATGTCCCTTTTGCAACTCTATTAAGAGGTGTACTAGAAATATGGAAACAAACAGGTAGATAAACAAGTAGATGGACAACAAATTCGAACAGTAATATAACTACTGTTTAGACCAAATAATTTTAAAAATATGTAAAACTTTATGGAATCCACAATATAACAATTAAAGTAATGATTTCACAGAGAATTTCCATATACACATAAATATCAGTCATATTTACACATATCATTAATGAGCAACCTATAAAAGAAGTACAAAGTGAGGTTTCAGCCTCTTCCCTAGGGTCTTCCTTGTTGTTTAGCTTTTTTAGGACTATAGATTTTAGTATGCTTATCTTATATGTATAATATCCACTTATAAGTGAGTATATACCATATATGTCTTTCTGCTTATGGGTTACTTCACTCAGGATGATCATTTCTATTTCCCACCATTTGCCTGCAAAGGAAATTCATAGGCTACTCTGTTTCCAACAGGATTGCCTAGTAAGGGGAGCAGGGGTTGTCTCTGACATAAACACGGTGGCTGGTTCTTTGATAACCTCCTCTTGGGAGGTGCAGCCTTGCCAGGCCACAGACGAAGGTGATGCAGCCAGCTCTGATGAAACCTGATAAGCTAGGGTAAGACAGAAGGAGAGGAGGTCCTCCCTTATTAGTGGACTAGGGAAGGAGCATGGGAGAGAAGAGGGTGGCAGGGAAGGAAGGATTGGGAGGAGATGAGGGAGGGGGCTACAGCTGGGATACAAAGTGAATAAATTGTAATAAATAAATAAAGATATATAAATAAATAAATAACAAAATAAAAATATGTAAAAAGAAGTACAAAAATAATTTCATTTATAATAGCACTACAAAAATAAAATATTAAAACAAATTTTAGAAAATATACAAATCCTGTACATTAAAACTATAAATATTTCACTATAAGACATTGTAAAATACTTAAAAGGCCTTCCATATTTATGATTTGGAAAACTTAAAACTATTAAAATGGCACCAGTGGCTTAATGTATACACTGCAAAATATTTCTTTCCCAAAAGCCAGTGGCCTGGGTTTGGGGATATAGCTCAGTGGGTACAAAAAATAATGTGCACATTTGCTATGTATGGTGACATACACTTGTAATCCCAGCAATCAGGAGATGCAGGCAGGAAAATCAGAAGTTCAAAATCTTTCCCTGCTACATGGTAACTTCAAGGTTATCCAGTTTAGGGGTGGGGGGCACGATGGCCTTTTGTGGAGAAGTGAAAATAGGATACTAAAATTAATACAATAATTGCAGGTAACCTTGAAGAGCCAAACAATACCAAATGAACTAACAAGCAAGGAATCTCGCCTGGGAAACTAATGTCGCAATGGCAGGAATTTAGCAGTTTAGAACTATTCTAAGCCTGGAAATATAAACCGATGAATAAGAGAGAATGTGCAAGAAAACTAAGTACCTACAGTCACCTGATGTGTGGCAATGGTATTAAGACCATGCATTGAGGAAAGGGATCTAGTCTTTTCTGTAACTGGTACAAGGAGAGCTGAATTTCCATGAGGAAAGGAAAACTACATAAATGCAGAAGTTTTTGAAGACAATAAAAGCAAATCTTTATTATTAGATTTTTCAGTTCTTGTAATATGTAACACTAAGAGCACAACCACCCAAAGAAAATAAATTAGTCACCACCAAAACAACAATAAACCAGTGACTCAAAGATCATGACATAGAAAGTTAAAGGCAGTCCAGAGATTGGTAGAAAATGTTTGTAGTAAAACCTGTATCTGAGTCTTATCCACACAATAGAAAGAATGTCAATAAATTAATCAACTGCTCAATGAATTTAATAACTACTTTTTCTGATAAGGTACACAAATAACCAATAGAAACTTGAAAATATACATTAAGAATCATGAATTGGAAAACTAAGTCCAAAATTACAATATTTTCTATATACTATTTCACATCCACTAGTAAATATGCAGATGATTACATGGAGAAAATTACACCCTTAATGTTTTGCTTAGAGACAGACAAATGATGAAGCTGCTATAGAAAATCCAGCAAGTGGTTTTTCCTTAGCCATCTTTAAAAGTATCCTGTATTTTACTATTTTCCTTAAATGCTCTTAATATTATCTTGCTAAGTTCTATAAAATATGCATGTGTTAAAAGAGAACTCCAAAGATAACTGATCAGGGAAAAAGGTAGTTTGTTTTGTTTCAGTAGCTCAAGCTGGTCTTAACCTCACTGTGTAGCAGAAGATAACCTTCAACTCCTGATCCTTCTTACTCCACCTCTAAAGTACTTGGATTGTTTTTTTTTCTCATTTTTTTCACTAAAATTATTTATTGTGCACATATTTTTGCCATGGCTTAGGCGTGAAATGTCCTCAGGGAAGCACATGTTGAAGTTCCTGAGTGCTGCAATCTTCAGAGGTGGGCTTTAGTGAAAGGATTGGACCATGGCTGTAATGAGTTCATCAATATATTAAATGATGGGTTGGCTATTGAGAAGCAGTGGAAACCAATTATGAGACCCATAAGAAGGGTTATGTCCTTGGAAATTACTGTTTTGCTCTCTCTCCTACCTTTCTTTTCCTTCTCCCTTCTTTTCATGAAATGAGCCATATGATCCAGACCATGGTGTTCTGCCTTGCCACACGCACAGGATCAAAGGAGCCAAAGGATCATTGACGTAAACCTATGGGTTCCTGAGAAAAGGAGAAACTTTTCCTCCTCCTACTCCTCTTCTTCCTCCTTCTTCTCTTCTACCTCCTCCTTCTCCTCCTTCTTCTGAATCAGGGTTTCTCTGTGTAGCCTCGGCTGTCCTGGACTTGCTTTGTAGACCAGGCTGACTTTATTGTAGACTGGGCTTGTTTTGTACACCAGGCTGGCCTCAAACTCACAGAGATCCTTCTGCCTCTGCCTTCCTGAGTGATGGGATTACAAGCATGCACCACTGCACCTGACTTACCTTCGCTCCTTCATGTTGATTTTCCCCTGTATTTTTGGCAGCAGATAACTGCTGAAATCAAACATGTTCTGGAGACTTCTGTGATGCAAGACTTCTCAATTACTCTGCACTATAAAATAAAGCACAACGGAACTTCAGATTATGGAATAACACTAAAGAAAACAGTAGTAAAAAATGACACACAGAGTTGAAGTCTACACTTACGGACAGCTACCGAATCACAAAGGTTTTCGTGTAAGGAAAATGTAATCGCTGTGTTGGCAAGACAGCTCAGCAGGTAAGAGCACTTGCCACACAAGCAAGCCTGGTGACCTGGATTCCTTGAAGCAGTGAACACAGGCTTAATGATGACAGCCCTGGTATTTTAATGTGTGTATATCCAACATTATTTTCTTCATGAGAGTCTGAATTGCCTGTTATATCCGTTACAAAATATTATACATTTTCACGCTTTTGTGAAGCATTTCTTCTTCAAATTGTACTTCTGATTTGTTTCCAGAAAAGTGCAATTGACTGCTGTATTGCACAGTCCAGCAAACTCTCATCAACCCTGGCGATTTAGCTGAAGAAATGATTACTATGCATTCAGTTGTCTCTGCTCTGAGCCTCAGTAACTGCAGCTTCCAACCCATCTCTCATTCCCCACCTTTCCTGTATGCTCTTGACTTCAGAATAAGTGGAAAGCAGTAAACCCTTTCCTATCCAGTCTGGTATTAGTATTCATAAAGTTTACAATAGACATGTTGAATGTGTAGTTATCTAAAAGACATTCATTTATCACTTTATGAAAAAAGAAATCTGCTTGCCAGTCAATTCGTTCATGAATGTTTTCGGGATATTTTAAAGTTTGGGGAATGAGTTCTCTACTTCCACTCTGGATAGAACTCAGATCATTAGGATCAAATTCTGGTGTCAGACTGGCTAAGGAGTCAAGAATTGCACCCACTGAGCAAATTTATAAAACCAGATTATACTTTTCCTTCCATGATCAACTGTAATTTGGTATACCCCTAAGGAGTGGCCCTATCCTTCAGAGTTTGCTATTTCCATTAATATTCTTCCATGCTTCTGTTATGCCTTATTGAGCAACACAGGAGAACTTGGAAATGTGATTTCAATTTACAACAGGATGATGTTTCTAAAATTACGGTTAGTTTCTTTTTGAATTAGGTGTGTTTCAGGAAAAAAAAAAGGTATCTCTTGTCTACCAGATTATAACTTTGTTAAAAAATACTTTAAATTGTTTACTGGCACAAACAGCATTTTAAATTATAGAAGTTCTAAGTCATTTGGAAAGGCAGAAACAACTAACGTGAAAAACCAAGCAACAAATAAGTAGCATGCATATTTTAGTGAACAAGTTCTGAACAGAAATTGGATCAAACATGTTAATTTTGCTGTTCAAACTCTCCCTTGTTTTTTATTTATTAAGTTTTTTTTTGCTATCTCCTGACCTTCCATACCTATTGTGTGTTGATTTTTAGTGTGCTGTACCAAAGCTTTCTTCCTCAGGTTTGTGCATGTCTACACCTATATCTCCTTACTTTTCCGGCAGTCAGATTTGCTTTGCTTGCTTTTTATGCAGGTTGCTGATGTTTATCTGGTAACTAAAGAAGTATCTGCATTTGAAAAAAATGATAAAGATAGGCATAGTTGAACACGCATATTTCCATGTTCTAGCACTCAATCCTGCAATACCAACACTCAGAAGATGGAAAGAGGGGAAATGGGAGTTCAAGATTAACCTGGGTTAAATAGTGAGTTCAAGACCAGCACAATCTACTTCATAAGCCTCTGTCTCAAAGACCAAGGTAAGGGTATGTCAAAAACACCCAGTGAGCATGTGTAAGGCCTCAGGCTCAATCCTTGAAGCTAAAAACAATCACTGATAAAGTTATTTACCGTAACTTGTGTGCTGTTCTCCCTTTCCTCTCATTTTATGTTTTACTTTTATTCACCTTCACTTGATTTAGTTTTCTTTTATTTGGAAGTAAATTATATCAAAGTGTTTGCCTCAAAAAGAAGAAGCCACTGAGCTACAAAATGTATTGTTTTCCTCCCATCATTTTTTTCAGAATTTTAGAAATTTGTAAAATGAATGCTTTCTCACTTAACCCCTCTTTCTTCTTTCACTTTTGTTTTTCTAGCTTCTCCTAATTCCCCTACCCCAAATTTCATATAATCATGTGATAGACTTTTTTGGGAGAAATTCAGCTTTTCCAAGTGTCTAGTTCTAGTACTGAGTATTCTGAGAGATCCTAATATTATAGTCTTCATTCTATGAGACACTATTTTTAATACTAAATTGAGAAAAATGGTTAATTTCTGACACACTGTAAGCTTAGAAAGCATTTGGAATGTAGTCTTGGAATGTATATGTTAGTGCCTCATCTGGACAGTTATGTTCTATGTAACTAATAAGACTTTCTATATTAAAGTGTGAACATAACACATTTACACATCAGCAGTTATTCATATTATGTTTTACATGATTTATATTTCTGCCTGTATATTTTAAAAACCTATAATTAAGGAACATAAGATGTATGGTATAAATTTCCTAGAAAGCAACTTGGCAAGAGAGCAATTCTTTTATTTATGGGTATGTAAGGTTCTAAATAGCTTTTTGCTATTATTTCTCTGTATTAAAAATGTAAGTAGAGTCTTATATTGTTGTCAGAAAAGGTTCTGATACTTACTTGTATTTATTCATACTTTCTTTGATTTCTAACCTCTAGCAATGAATTCTAAGAAAATAAAATCTGGTAAACAAATGAAGACACACTTATAATTATTTTAGTTTTAGGTATACTTTATTAAAAGTGAAAGGGGTAGGGAGGAGATGAGGAAGGGAGGGAGGGTTTGGGAGGGAATGAGGGAGCAGATACAGTTGGGATACAGAGTTAATAAAATGTAACTAATAATTAAAAAAAATTAAAAAAAGAAAAAAGTGAAAACACTTTATTGTACATTGTAAAAGTCTCTAAGGGTTGAACAATGTTACACTGTATGGGTTGTTGTGAAAATCCATGCAGTAATAGTCACAAAAACAAGACTTTGCTTGTCTGTTTGTTTTTTGAGATGGTTTCTTTATGTATCTCTGGGTGTGCCAGTACTCAGATATCCACCTGACTCTCCATCCTAAGTGATGAATTAAAGATATGTGTCACTCTACCCAGGTTAGATTTTGAAATTATATAATTAATAGATACTAGGTCTATAATAACATTTAAAATTACATAGAACTATATAATCATTATATACAAGTTATATGAAATTCTGTGTGCCCTTGACTCTACAACAGCTATGTGAGATACATCCTACTATCATTCACCAACAGAAAATAGGCTTCAATATCATTCAACAACAGAAAAGTGACTTCAATACCATTAAGTAAATTTTGCTATGTTGCACAGAAACTTAGTGTCAGGTTCTTTTGTTTTTGTTTTTGATTTTGAAAAGCCTAGAAATTTGTGTTCAGAGAAAATGGCTTTGCTCACCATATCATGGTAGTGATATCACTCCACATTTATTCATATGGAGTAACATTGTACAGTTATTCCAATTTTTCAGCAATATACAAATTGCAAAACTAAAACATATTGCTACATGATCATCTTGAGTAAGGTAACCCAGAAGCAGAAAGACACACATGGTATTTACCACTCATAAATGGTTATTAGACATATAATATAGTAAAAACGTACTAAAATCTGTCCTTTTAAAGAAGTTAATCATCAAGAAAGACCCTAGGAAAAATGCTCAATTCTCATTCAGAAGGGCAAACATGATAGACATCGAAAGCAGAAGACAGGGAACAGTACAGAAGCCTACCACAGAGAGACTTCTGAAAGACTCTACTGATTGAGGTATCTAAGCAGAGGCTGAGACTCATAGCCAAATTTTGGGCAGAATGCATAGAATTTTATGAAAAAAGGGGAGAGAGGAAGACCTGGAGGGGACAGGAGTTTCAAAAGGAGACCAACAGAGCCAAAAAACTGGGCCCTGGGAGCTCTGCAGAGACTGATACCCCAACCAAGGACAATGCATGGAGAGGACCTAGACTCCATGCTCAGATGTAGCTCATAGACTTAGTCTCCAAGTGGGTTACCTGTTAAGGGGAGCAGAGGCTGTCTCTGGCATGAACTCAGTGGCAGGTTCTCTCATCACTTCCACCTGAGGGATGCAGCCCTGCTAGGCCATAGAGGAAGACAATGCAGCCAGTCTTGATTAGGCCTGATAGACTAGGGTCAAATAGAAGGGGAGGAGGTCCTCCCGTATTAGTGGACTTGGGGATGGGCATTCGGGGAGAAAGGGGAGGGAATGTAGGAT
Organism: Meriones unguiculatus; assembly: GCF_030254825.1. NCBI lineage: Eukaryota > Metazoa > Chordata > Mammalia > Rodentia > Muridae > Meriones > Meriones unguiculatus. The sequence continues at coordinate 117,352,283 of NC_083350.1, forward strand.
TGAGAGGAGATGAGGGAGGGGGCCACAGCAGGGATACAAAGGTAATAAATTGTAATAAATAATAAAAAAGAAATATGTTGGTAGTTATCTCAAAATCTAAGATTTTGAAAAATTTCAAATTCTATGATTACTATTATTTTCAAAAATTACCGTAATGTTGTGTTCATTTATAAAGTCTAAGATTAATGCATATAAAACATTTTTATACAATTGGGGATTAAAAGATTTTTAAGGAGTATACATTCTTATATAAATATCAAAATGGTTTTTAACTAAATACATGGGTACAGAGACACTTGCTTGACTATGTCTATTTCTGTTCTATTCACGATAGTCAGAAACTGGAAACAGCCTTAATATCTACCAGTGGATGAATACATAGAGGAAATGTGGTACATTTCCACAGTGAGTTATTACTCAGTTGTTAAAAAATATAAAAATCACAGAATACACAGGTAATGGATGGAGCTAGACAGAAATTATCCCGAGTGAGGTAGCCCCATCACAGAAAGACAAATATGGTGAATATTGGCTTCTATGTGGACAATAGCTGTTAAGCCTTTGATCGACAAGTTACCATCTATATAATCACAAAGATTAGGTATGGAGCAAGGGAATAGTGGGGAAAGATAAATCTCCCATATAATGATAAAGTTTCATTGCCACCCTATGAATAATAGTATTCAGAAAACTGGAAACTGGTCCTTGAACGAGTAAATGAGTGAGCAAGCTGTGGAACACTCATGCAGTTAAATATCATCCATCAATAGTAGTGTAATATTAACACACAAGAAACAGCACAGATGAATCTCAAATATATGAGACTAAGTGCAACATGCCAGGCTCAGAGAACTATAGAGTGTATAATTCTATTTAAATAAATTTTTAGAAAATTCAGTGTATGGCAACAATAGAGACCAGGTGTGGAAAAATCACACTGGCTGCAAAATGGCACAAGGAAACTCAATATGATGAAAATATTCTAAAACAGTATTGTGTATGATATTACTGTTTAGACTTGTCAAACATCAAGACAATAAAAGAGAGATACATCTTATTAGATGCAAATTGTACTTCAGTAAAATTGATGTTTAAAATAAAGATAAATAAATACAATTATAAATGTTTAAATTTAAGCATTTTCTTTAGGGAAAACCTTTCTTCTTGTCTTCCTATATGTATTTTATTTTTTTAGTGATAATGAGCTACATGAGTAATAAAAATGTAATTAAAATAAACCAAAGACTGTGATAAAATTTGCCTTTTCCTGCATTGAGATCCTGAAGCTTGCATGGCATGATGGCTGTAGGAGGAAATAGTGATAAGCCCTTCTGTCCCTGCAGCAATATAGACTGTTTAAGGAGAGTTCAGATCATTTGTGAATGATAGAGTTGTTCTCAGAGCAAGCGAGTTTCATTCCATTCCTGCAGCAGCATGAAAGACAGCTCTCAGCTCCCTGAAAAATTAAAATTATATTTATCCTAGGAGACTCTAGGCTTGTACTACGTCAGTCTCAGAGCATAAACCAGGTTAAACTCACCAAGCTCTTCTGCTTTCAACAATTCAAGGATTTCTATTCTCAATGAAGCAGAGAGAAAATTGGCTCTGACTATGCATCCAAGTCTTCAAAATCAAATCCCCAGAGGAAATGCCATTTTAAATCAAGTTAAATTAACATCCCCATGATTTGTCTTTGTGGGTGATTGGGATCACCAAGGAATAAACATAATGCAGAGATACAAATAAATAGCTCATCTATCACCTTCAATTTGAAGGTAAGTCCCTCTAGTTGGTGCGTACTTTGTTGGGGCAAGATTATAGAAGTGGGATATCATAATTAAAATTTTGTACTTTGTTACTAAATAAATTTCCTTTAAAAATCTTGTTAAATGTGAATTAGTCTAGTCACAATGGCATCTGTCTTGCTAGCAACATGAGAATATATTAATAATACATTTGAGCTACTCTCAAAGGACCAGCGTCAGTGACTTTGAGGACATAGTACACAAAGTGAGAAATGTCATTGAGAGCTATTTTGATTTCACAATATTCTTGATCATCATGCTGTTTATTAAGATTCATTAAAAGTCCATCATGCTAATTTAACAGGGAAAATCTAATAGATTGTTATTGGATAGCTTCCACTAAATTATTGTGGAAGAATTATAACCAAAGCTTTAGTTGCTACCATTAAGCAATAAAAAAAACCTATAATGATATATTAATTGTGTGTAAGCATAA